>NC_133335.1:83540109-84242609 GCF_042186555.1 Aquarana catesbeiana | reverse complement strand
TAGACAATGTGAGGGAACTCCCTCACCCTCACCCAAGAACTAGTGTCCTGACTGGAAGATCTGCCTTCTATTTCTGTTCAGATGACCACTCAAAATTTGGGGTCTTTTTTCGCTTTCACTCTTTGTTATAGTGGACATGACGGCAAACAGAGAGGGTGAATCCCCCCATCAGGGACACAGACAGCAATAAAAACCTCTCCACCCCATCCAAGAAAAAAAAAGTTTTGTCTGTAGCTCTACTTTAACCACGTCACCCCCCTAGGACATACAGGTACATCCTTAGGTTGAAGTATTTGTACTGGGATCATGCAGCTGCAGCCATGATCCAGGTACCAAATTTTTAGCTGGCAATGGGCTTTACTGTAGAAAGGATCTGAGCATCTCTACAGCTGACTGATTACTTCTATGGAGCATGGAAAGGGGCCCCTCTCCCACCACCAATACTGGGCTCTTCAGTATAATGGAGGAGCCAGGGAGCACTGCAACTCTTCAATTCAACTGCTCAAAGAGGAAAGGCAGGTATATCTGTACCAGCCCCTCCTCTCTGATATCAGAAATCGCAAGTGACATTGATTCTGGTTTCGGTTTGTTTGTTGGTAACCAGCTTGTAAATCATCTGATCCAACCGAACAGGTTAGCATCCATCATTGCTTCCCAGGAGGACATCGTAGGGTGAGTTGAAGAGTCCCACTTAAGGAGGATTTCTTTTTTGGCATAGTATAAGAGATAAGTGATTAGCAATTTGGCATGATGAGAACGCTGCTCATCCTCATGAATCCCCAGAAGGACCTACTCCGGGTAAGCTGGAAGTGACAACTGCAACCTAAGATTACTTAATTCAAAAACTTGAGCAGTCCCAAAACAACTGCAGGTAGGACACTAGGTGAAGGTGACACCGAGGAAACTTTAGATCACATGTCGAGTACATCCTATGGAGCCTCACACGTGTGTAGTACACCCTATGCAGAAACTTGACTTGGATCAATTTGTCCCTGGAAAAGATTACCAATTTAGGACCATAAATTTATGGACGGTTGGCAACTCTGCTAGCCTGACTATACTGTAAGTGTCAGTCTTGCACGTAGTGTTATCTGATTTTTTTTTTTACTCAAGGAGCACAATAAAAAAATCTGTGGCAATTTAAAAAAGACCTTTATATCTATATAAAATTTGTCAGTATATTTTTTGTTGTTTTTTTTTTAGTGTAAAGGTGTGATTTTACCAGGACCCATTTAATGTTGATTATGGAAAGTATTTTTGGAGATGAAAGATACACACAGATGCCTAGAAATTCTGGTGTTTACTTATATTATTATTTCTTTTTCAGGTTTAGGAGGCCCAAGCTTTACAGTGGGCAAATCCTTGTGGCTCCTCTGGGCACTGGTGTTTAATAACTCCGTTCCCATACAGAATCCTCGTGGTACTACAAGCAAGATTATGGTGCTAGTCTGGGCCTTCTTCGCTGTCATCTTCTTGGCTAGTTACACAGCCAACCTTGCTGCATTCATGATTCAAGAGCAATACATAGACACAGTGTCTGGCCTAAGTGACCGAAAGGTAAGAGCATTCCCTAGCTAAATTGGTAAACAGTTAACTGTATTGAGAGAAACATAGGGGTTTCTTTTCTAAAGCGGGAGAATGCAAAATCAGGCTCACTTCTACATGGAAACCAATCAGCTTCCAACCTCAGCTTGTTCAATTAATCTTTGGCAATAAAACCTGGAAGCTGAATGGTTTCTCTGCAGAAGTGTGCCTGATTTTGTACTGTCCAGTTTTAGTAAATAAACCCCATTGCTGAAAGTTCTATCTGCAGTTTCGAGTTCCCTGCATAACATACTGGCACGGTTCTGTTAAATATAATGCTAGTTGTGGACCAGTGCTTTGGGAGGACAACACTAGCTTTCAAATTGACAAACCATGCTAGCAGTTTGTTTCCCTCTTGTGAACACCGTTGAAAATTTGTGTTGACATTTACCAAGAATGCTGTAGAAAGATGAAGATGCAGGAGATGGCAAGAGGAGTGAGGAATTTTCACAGTTTAACCAATGCCATACATAAACATAAAGGTAAAATAAGTATTGAAGACATCACCAATTTTCTAGGAAAATATATTTCTTTTTTTTTTGTTTGTTTACAGGAAAAATTGGTGGTACAAGAGTATATTACATATAAAAAAGAATTGTCCAGATAAACTATTATATACATGTAATAACATAATTTTATAATAATTATTCTTTTAGCCTGAATACATAAATATTGGCTGTAAAAAAGAAGGGGACACTGATAAAATAAAGATAAATTAAATTAAATACATTTGAATACATTTTTAACATATTGTCATTAAGATGAATGAGTATTTAAATTCCACCATAGATATTACCAAAATGTAAGTTCAGTTATTTAGGGGTTGAAAGAGAATTTCAGCGTGTTTGAACCATGGATCCCATTTTTTGTTGTAGAGATGTGTAGTGTTATATAACATATGAAAAACTCTTTCCATGAGACAGATTGAATTCAATCTTGCTTTCAATTGATTGATAGGGAATAAAGATGACTTCCAATGAAAAGCAATTAACTAGTGAATTGCTACGCTTATCGTATGGATAAGTCTCATGTGTGGTATGGAAATGCCAGGAATAGCTGTAAATAATAAGCAGTTAGATAGGGAAAGATTAATACGTGTGTCAGAAATACCTGAAGCAAAGTTTTCTAGTTGGTGCCAGATATGTGAAGTTTTATCGCAATCCCAGAAAATGTGGGAAAAAGAGCCTGAGGATGAACATCCTCTAAAACAAGTTGATGGAGTTGATAGGAAAATGACATGCAATTTATTAGGGGTACAGGGGTATAGTACCATCTTGTAAATAGTTCAATGGTCGTTTCTCTTACTGTGAGTGATCTCGTGCATTTGTGGAGATTTATAATGCTATCACTCCATTCCTCAGTAGAGAAAAATATGTTGCATTTCAGTTCCTATTTTTGCATGTTATGCTGCGTACACATGGCTGGACTTCCCGACAGGAAAAGTCTGATGGGAGCTTTCGGTTGGACATTCCGACCATGTGTATGCCCAATCGGATTTTTTCTGTTGGCATTTCCGACGGACTCAGATATAGAACATGTTCTAAATCTCTCCGTCGGAAATGGCAACGGAGTTTAGACCGTTCACAAGTCCGGCCATGTGTACGCGGCATAAGAGTTTCTCTTGTGAGTCAAAATTCAAGAGATTTTGCTATATTTCTGAAATTAGGCTTCTTGCTCTTGGGCTTTTTAGGCATAGCTTTTCATAAAATGTGGAGGGGTCTGTGTCTGTCGTATTATAGTAAGTATTATAAAATTGTCTAATTTGTAGATACCTATGATGTTCATTATTTGGTATATGATATATGTCTTTAGGGACTGAAATGAGGTGAAATTGGAGTTTTCAATGAATTGATGTAAGGATGTAAGGATGTTAAATTTCCGTATAGACCTGGAGGGTATTTTGGACCTCCTAAAAACATAGAGGAGGGGATTTTGAGGTCAGATTGTATTTTTTTTATATAGTCTCCATAGCTGTAAAGAATGAAGAACTAATTGGTTTAAATCTACAAACCTTTTTTGTGGGATATTTGTAGACCATAGTATACCCAATAGAGAGTAAGGCTCGGTTCACACCTACGCGAATTGGATGCGGATTACACTGCATCCAATTCGCAGAACATTTTAAAATCTATTAGTTTGAATGATTCTGGTTCGCATATGTGCGTTGCATTCGCACTCCGCATTGTCCAATAAACGTGTGCGTTTTCTAGGCATTGAGGTGCGAATTGCAGGCACATAATTCTCTATGGGAACGCATTTGATTCGCAGATGTGTTCTGTTCTGAACACAAATTCTCTCCCCCTCCTCACTACACCTCCCCCCTCTCCCAGGTCAGCTGATCAGCGGTTACTCTCCATTGTAGCTGCAGAACAGCTGCTTTTTTTCTTCGCAGAGAAACCGGAGCTGGAATTCGCACCAGAATAGTGTGAACCCAGCCTAAGGATATATAGATTTATTTTGAAATTGGACCCAGGGGATCTTTGAATTAGCAACATGCCCTTTGGCTATTTGGGACAGATGTGCTGCTAAATAGTATAAACCAAAGAAAAGCACACACAAATCTTCAGGTGCAGATGGATGACAGGTGCAGACCCCGGCTCACCACCATCCAATGGACAATTTTTCTTTATTTTATTTGCTAAATAGTATAGCCAGAGGTAAATATACTTCTAAAAGTGCTGTTGATGTGAAATTTTCACCACATGTCGGTGAGAACCCATGCAATCAATACATACAAAGATACCAAACCAAATAAGTTCAGAAATGAACAAATATTGTGCGACATAAAAAATGTTGCAGCAAAAAAATTGGGCCAGATGGCAACTGATTAAGAAGTTCTCTTTTTGGGGGTCCATATCTAAAAAATCTAAATCTAACATTTAAAAAAGACACAGCATGCTTCCTTTTACAGAACATTCTAGCAGTAGCCTTTAATAAAATAATGATATGAAACATGGGGTTGAGTTTGTATTAAAGAAGATCATCATTTAGATGTGTCAACTGATGTTTTTGAATATAGTCCTAGATATTGACCCAATACTGTGAGTCAGTAAACAGACATATGAAGACTTCTGACATGTCCAACTTCCAGATTTTGGGCCGGTTCACACCACAAAAACAGTCTGGAAGTGTTTCTGCATGCTTTTTTACATGTGTTGTTGACATGTTTTTATTGTGTTCCGGTGCATATTCCCCCCCATTTTTGGCTCAATTCACCCATGTGATTACGGGACTTTGATCTAATTTTACACCAGCATTAGATAAGAAGGAATTCTTATGAGGCTTTGATAAGCTTAGTGTTTTTTCTTTTTACCTTCACCTCTCCTCCAAGGTCATCCTTGCGACCTAAAAACTTTCCTCCCAAGCACATTCTATTGCATTTTTATTGTGCACTTTTTACTCGTAAACGCGTGAAGTGCATAGGGCAGCCTAAGAACTTGAATAGACTGCCCTATGTGCTACAAACGCCCTAAAGTAGCTCAAGAACCTTTTTTGGCCATGGATCTTTGTGTGTTTTTTCAGTGCATGTTTTGGTGCGCTTATAGCGCACGGCAAAAAATGCGGCCAGGGGCGTTGCTAGGTCTACAAAAGATCTGGGGCTAGAGCCCACAGCAGCGAAATAAAGAAAGTCATACGCTTGGGCGGGCATACACGTATATAATATACGTGTGTGTGTGTGTGTGTGTGTATGTGTATATATATATATATATATATATATATATATATATGTTAGAAGGCCAGTGTGCTGGCCTGAATTTATGGGAGGAGCCCGGAGGGTATTTAAGCTGACCACTTCCCCTTCCTCTTTGTCAGTTTCAGTGAACGATACTACATGTCACTGTGCTGACTCTTCCCAGCTTACTTTGTGTTCATAAGTCTGTGCGTTCGATTACAAGTGGGTTGCGGCGTCTTCGTCGGCGGTTCTCGCTTGCTGTTGCAGGTAGGGTTCAAACCTTTTTTTTCATATGCAATGTTACCATTGGATATGTTTCCTATACCTGCAAACTTAGATTTGCAGGCTTGCTCTGCCTTGCTTGTCATCCTATCCACAAACATACGATTTGTTCGTAGATCCAAGCCTCTGAGCCATTGTTGGTTGTTCTCTGATATCACTCGATACAGGCTTCATTTTCTCATAGGATTCACTGTCTATGGGGTTGCCGTCTCATCCATTTGGAGATCAGCATGTATTATTTGCATGGGTTCTGTGTCTGATTGAGGTGGTAATTAGACCCACATGGGGCCTTGTCTGCACTTTGATTAGCCTGGGGGGCTGGGCGGTTGGAATGTGTTCGGTTTTAGAAGTAAGGTGTGGTATACATGCTGCAACCGATTTGTATTGGATTCACTTCATACATCTTACAACCGATTTGTATCAGTGCCATCTCTTTACAGCCGATTCATATTGCATACCTGCTACAATCCGATTCCAACCTAGTCGCATCGGCAGCACAACGGTTCGCATCAGATGCATCCCGCTCACTGATTCTTATTAGTCCCTGTTGTACCCCACAAATGGTTCGTTGTTTATGTAATTTTCTACTGACTGTTTCGTATTGCTTTCATGTCATACGAATCACAGTCGGATTCAAGCCTAGTCGCCTCGGCGGCACAATGGTTTGCATCGGTCTTATCCTGCACACCAATTTGTAGTGGTTCTTACCATACCCTACGATTCATTATTTATTTTTTGTCCGATTCACATCACCTCAGCAGCTACATGCATCACAGTCCACTCTGAACCTAGTCGCACAAGCGGCACAACGGTTCGCGTCACGAGTATCCCACACACCAATACGTAACAGTCCCTATAACAAATCGACGATTCGTTACGTATGCCACTTCGCAGTTCCTTCCTACATATACAATTTCTGCTATCCTTTTCTTTTTCGCCTATCAGTAGGTGACCTTTCTTGCAATCGCTGCAAGCTACGCATCTCATCATAACTCCTTGCAATCGCTGCAAGAACACGCATCTCAACAGTTACCCATTTGCAATCGCTGCAACATGCATCTCAGTATAAACTCCTTGCAATCGCTGCAAGAACACGCATCTCAACATTTACCCATTTGCAATCGCTGCAACATGCATCTCAGTATAAACTCCTTGCAATCGCTGCAAGAACACGCATCTCAACATTTACCCATTTGCAATCGCTGCAACATGCATCTCAGTATAAACTCCTTGCAATCGCTGCAAGAACACGCATCTCGACATTTACCCATTTGCAATCACTGCAACATGCGTCTCAGTATAAACTCCTTGCAATCGCTGCAAGAACACGCATCTCAACATTTACCCATTTGCTATCGCTGCAAAAACATGCATCTCAGTATAATCTCCTTGCAATCATTGCAAGATCACGCATCTCAACATTTACCCATGTTTGCAATTGCTGCAACATGCATCTCAGTATAAACTCCTTGCAATCGCTGCAAGACACGCATCTCATCATAACTCCTTGCAATCGCTGCAAAAAACACGCATCTCGGCATATACCCATTTTGCAATCTCTGTAAAATTATGCATCTCAGCACAAACTCCTTGCAATTGCTACAAATACACGCATCTTACCATTTACCCGTATACAATCACTGCAAAACATGCATCTCAGTATAAACTCGTTGCAAATACACGCATCTTAGTGTTTACCCACTTGCAATCGCTGCAAAACATGCATCTCAGCATTTACCCATTTTTGCAATCACTGCAAAACACGCATCTAAGTATAAACTCCTTGCAATCGCTGCAAAAACACGCATCTCAGCATTTACCCATTTTTGTAATCACTGCAAAACACGCATCTCAGTATATACTCCTTGCAATCGCTGCAAAAACACGCATCTCAGCATATACCCATTTGCAATCGCTGCAAACATGCATCTCAACATATACTCCTTGCAATCCCTGCAAGCACACTCAGTGGTGCTCATGCAGCCCACTTAATTT
The DNA here is from genome assembly GCF_042186555.1 of Aquarana catesbeiana. NCBI lineage: Eukaryota > Metazoa > Chordata > Amphibia > Anura > Ranidae > Aquarana > Aquarana catesbeiana. The sequence goes on along the minus strand of NC_133335.1, from coordinate 84,235,075 downwards.
TTTAGTGGCACTTAATCGGTCACTCGTCTCCAGTGGCATTCATACGAGCCACTCATTGTTTTCGTCTATCTTTTCTCCCTCAGGTCAGTCGAGTTCAGGTTCCATCCTGTACCAGGTTGGACGTTATTTCCCAGGTAAAAAAAAAAAAAAAAAAAAAAACGCTATGTTTGCATCTTCACCAGGGCCAGTCGCATACAAGGGGGACACATAAAAAAAGAAAAAAAAGAAAAAGTAAAGAAATCTTGTTGCACTCATGTCACCCCTACTGCAGGTGTTCCCGGTCGACCGAGTTTCGATCATAACCAGGACCTCGCTACTAGAGCGTCAGTCAGGGCCTAGTTCATGGGCTTTTCTATCGCATCATTCTGCAGCACCCTTTCACTATACCGTTACTTCACATACATCATTGGACGTGATTTCCAGGCGTTAGTTCTGTCACATATGTCTATACATGACACTCTGTTTTCGAAGGGCGACCCTTCACCTCGCAGACAAGGTCGCTTAACAGTAGACTTGCTGGCAGTGCAAGTGTTAGCTGGCCGAGCACACGTCACCCCCTACAGACCGCAACATTCCTACGTAGGCCATACCAGACTTCTACTTCTCGCCCCAGTACGCCCTGGGGTTCTGGTCTTCAGGTTTGTGCTTGCCACAGACAGGCACCCGAGCTATCGGTTATCTGGCCAGTCACCTCCTGGCCCACCTCGGTCGCCACGCACTCTTCTGAGTTTTCCAAATTTCCACTCAACATAAGTTCTGCACAACAGAACTCTGTCAGCTCCTGTCTATGCCTATCATTCCTTTTTCTGTACTTCTTCCTTTTTCCTCCTCTCTGAGTTTTCTCTTTACCACTCCGCTCTCTATCCTATGGCTATGACTCCTCTTAAATATGAGCACCCAGCCCCCTTTTTGTCTTCTGGCAGCGAGGACTTCACACCCGCCCCTCTGTTACCCCCCCCCCAAACGGCTCAGAGCGCGGCTGCCTGCAGTCCCTCAGGGGACGGAACATCCCCAAACTCATAGCTGAGTCGCAGGGATATTCCCTTTCCTGCTAACGGCCAGGAAGGCAAAGCTTTTCAGGCTCCTCTTCCCGCCTCCAGCTGCAGCTGGGCCCAACAGGCATCCCTACAATCCATGCACTCTTTGGTCTCCCCCTTAGCCGCAACAGTTCGGACGTCCAGACCAGAGTCACACCTTTGAAAGTTCGCCCATCCATGGCCCTCCCGGACCTGGTCATGGTCCCGATGACAGCTTCTCCTTCTGCAGGTACACCAGGCTCTGCACCTATCGTCCTCCCCATTCATCTTGTCCCGACCAGCATCAGGGAGGATATATTGGAGGGCAAAGATGTCAATTGGCATCCCTGCTCATCTCAGTCCATGACTTGGCTGACAACAAATCATACGCCTGGGGGGGATGTCTCAGTGGTTGTCAAGTCGGGAGACCCCAGCCTCAGTCGTAAGCTGTCAGCCACTGAGTTCACCCTGGCCTTCGGGATGTTCAGAGATGTACTTTGTTCAGCCACCCTCAGCAGTAGGGAGGAGTGGGACTTATACCTTCATGCAATGACAGATCTTGCTTACAAATATGGAGGTTTTGCCGTCTACAACCATCGGTCGTTTTTCAGCCAAAGCAGCAGCGAGACTTGCCCAGTTCCAGATAAGCTCTGACTGGAGCCTCACAGACACGGAACTCTTTTGTCGCCACTTCGCCCACAAAGCTGATGGTTTTGCCCAATCCCTCACTTAAACCTGTCACACCAGGCCCAATGTCACAGGGTTATCCATTATCCGGACGATTTTCTGCTTATCGAACACCTAGACATACCCCCCCCCTCCCCGGTAGATCTAGACAAGCTAAGAGAGGTCTTCAACAATCTCAATGAACACATAGTAGAAGGCCCAACACATTTCATAAGTTTCTCAGGCATCGTCCTGGATACGCACGCCATGCAGCCTAGCCTGCCTTCTGACAAATTAGCTTGTGTTAGGTTGGTCATTCAGGAGTTTACCCAGTCACAGGAATGTACTAAAAGACACCTGCAGTCCTTGATAGGGATGCTCAATTTCGCTATGAGAACAATTCCTCAGGGGCGGTCGTTCATCTCAAGGCTCTTAGTCTTTCTTGCCCGAGTGCAGGACCCGACCAAGTCCTCAGACTAGACCCAGCAGCAATAGCAGACTTGGCTATGTGGGACGAGTTCCTCTTCAACTTCAACGACATATCAATGTTTTTCCCTCAGTATCAGCTCAGTCGCGCCAGGTAGTCACAGATGCTGCAGCCTCCATTGGCTTTGCTGCAATTTTTGGCCATCACTGGTTTGCCAGACCTTGGCCCCTGGAAATCTGCCTGATTCCTGGCTTCCCTCGATCTTCGTCATTGTTCGAGCTGTACCCCATCGTGGCAGCAGCCCAAGTCTGGGGCCACACGTGGACAGATCAGACAGAGCTCTTCACCACAGACAACCAGGTTACAGCTGACATCATTAATAAGGGTAGATCCAAGTCGCTCCCCGTCGTGTCCTTCCTGCGCAGTCTGCTGCAATTGTCACTACATCACCAAATTTAACAGTTACTGTAAGCATATCCCTGGCAAGTGCAATACCGCAGCCGATGCACTGTCCCGCTCCAATTTTGTCTTTCTTCCAGGAGGAACCCGGAGCCGACCCATCATCCACTCCTATCCCACCTTGATCTCAACTAACAATGGATTGATGCCACACATTGCCAATGCAACCCGGCTCATCTACCACTCACTGTCTAGCAACACACTAAAGGCTTATCCTACGGCCTGGAACACCTACCGTAGGTTCCTTGCCACTTGTCCCGGAACCACAGTAGATGACGTCACTCATGTCCTAGCCTTTATATCTTATTGCCACACACAGCTGGCTCTCCCTCATACCCCTATCAGGCTGTACCTGGCCGGTATCCAAGCCACTATGTCCTTTTATCTTTCGGAAAACGCAACAAACCGGACCCGGAGTGGATATAAACTTCTTTCGAACCAGCAACGCCTGGTGCCCAACAACGATCTTTTGACCGTCTGCTCTTTCACCCAGCCAGCCAGTCTCCAGCCCGTTACTGTCTTTTCAGGTCAACCCCCTGAGTGAAAATCAGTTTATTAAACATGTTTGGGTCCTACTGGTCTACTTAGGCCTAGACCCTGGGCGGTATTCTGGATATTCCTTTGGATCGGCGCAGCCTCAGCCACATCTCAGCATGGAGTACCAGACCATGTGACCAAGAAGCTAGGCAGGTGAAAGTCTGCCTGCTTTACCAGGTATATATATGTTCCCTCAAGATGGCCCTTTCTCCAAGCTCACTCAATGAGGTTAGAGGCAATAAAGATACTTCCCTATCTGGTTATTTTTGGCCCCTTTTCTTGCCATACCTACCAGACGACCAAAAGCCACACCTCAGGTCTATTTATGTTGTGAGTCTTGTCGCGTGTTTATGTGATCCACATTTGTCTCGGTCTTAGGGCCACGACCATAAGTTAGAAGGCCAGTGTGCTGGCCTGAATTTATGGGAGGAGCCCGGAGGGTATTTAAGCTGACCACTTACCCTTCCTCTTTGTCAGTTTCAGTGAACGATACCCTCCCTCCCATTCCCCTTTTTACAGCACTTCTCAGCAAATTCTCCTCCACAATCATCCATTACTTATCTTGGGTATGGCCCCTTTTCTTGCCATACCTACCAGACGACCAAAAGCCACACCTCAGGTCTATTTATGTTGTGAGTCTTGTCGCGTGTTTATGTGATCCACATTTGTCTTGGTCTTAGGGCCACGACCATAAATATATATATGTATATGTGTGTGTGTGTGTGTGTGTGTGTATGTATGTGTGTATATATATATATATATATATATATATATATATATATATATATATATATATATATATATATATATACCATTACATATCTGAGTGCAGATCCCCCTCCCTACTTACATCAGGGTCCCCAGAGCCCCCCTCATTACATCAGCGTTCCCAGAGAGCCCCCCTTACATCAGGGTCCCCAGATCCCCCATAATTACATCAGGGTCCCCAGAGAGCCCCCCTTACATCAGGGTCCCCAGAGAGCCCCCCTTACATCAGGGTCCCCAGAGAGCCCCTCCTTACATCAGGGTCCCCAGAGAGCCCCTCCTTACATCAGGTTCCCCAGAGCTGCTCCTCTTTTAGCAATAAACATAAGCCTCTTAAAGTTTCCTACCTTCTTTAAATTCACAATGTGTGAAGGGGGAGGTGGGGCACTGGCAGCAGCCGGGTTTAAATGAGAAGGTTCCACACTGGGAGGGAGCGGAGTTAGACAAACTGGTTGGTTAATAGCAACCAACCACAGAGGAGACCGTGAGCCTGGAAGTGTGGCAGAAGCCAGCCCAGGACATGACTGCAAGCACGGAAAGTTCAGCTCTCCGTTGAATGCTGGGGGCGGAGTCACATGGTTGGTTGCTAGACACTTAGTGGTCCTAGCAACCAACCACCGCAGGAAGGGCGACAGGGCCGGTGCAAGGATTTTTGACTACACAGGCAAAGGTGCATTTTGGTGCCCCCCCTCCCCTCCCATTCTTCCTCCTGCTCCACCCCCCACCCCCATATGGCTTACACTTTATTTGTTCTCCATTAAGCTATAGTGGTTCTAGTGCTTAGAGTGTGTGTTTAACTTACAGAAAGAAAAACCCCACCAAAACGGTCAGTTATTGCATACATTGCACAAGACTTTGTCAGAGACTGCAGACACGGCACACAGGACGGTCAGAGATTGCATACATGGCACACGGGACAGTCAGAGATTGCATACATGGCACATGGGATGGTCAGAGATTGCATACATAGCACACGGGATGGTCAGAGATTGTATACATGGCACACAAGATGGTCAGAGATTGCATACATGGCACAAGAGATTGTCAGAGACTGCATACATGGCACAAGGGATGGTCAGAGAGTGCATACATGGCACACGAGATGGTCAGAGTTTGCATAAATGGCACATGGGCTGGTCAGAGATTGCATACATGGCGCAAGGGCAGGACTGGTAGAATAATGTACACAGCTTGCTTGCCTCACCACACCTCCCAGAGAAATCTTCACCTGTGACTGTGCTTTACCACCACTGCCAATCGTGCTATCCTAGACCTTCTGCTGGCCTTGGCCCCTCCCCCTGGTCTCACTCAGCTGTAGGCTCCTCCCCAGGCTCCCTCTCTTCTCACACGCTCTGTGTGCTGCTCAAAATGAAGGCGTTTGTGACCCTCTCAACTACCGCCCAGGTGGGAGGGATTTTTTTTTCATGATCCAGGCAGCGATCCTCACTGAAGGGAGGGGGTGGTCTTTGACTGTGTTACAGTCTTGCTCTGCACTGCAGCTAGCAGAGGAGGAGTGCAGTAAGCAGGGCTGGGACTGTAGTAAGGGGATGCGAGCAGGTGTAGTAAACAGGGCCTGGCCATGGTTGTGCTGCTCCGCCTCCTGTCAGTGTATTGAGCTGGGCTGGGTACAGGTGCCATGCTAACAGGGCCAGCCACCAGCGCCAGTATAAGCAAATCTTTGGGAACCCCTGGCTTTGACACCCCCCCCCTCTCCTGGTGCCCTCAGGCGGCCACCTTATGCTGGCGCCAGCCCCGAGTGGCGAGCAGGAACCGGGACTGCTGCGGCGGGAGTAGGGCACCACTGCACCCAGTAAGAGACTTGGGGCTATGTGCCCCAGATTCGGGGCTATAGTCCTAGAAGCCATCCCCTAGCGATGCCACTGCATGCGGCTGCTAATGGCGATTGGGGTGTCATCAACAATTATTCTGCGTTTACATCTGGGTATTTCCGAACACGCAGCAACCCACACAAAAAAGGCACACTTTGCCTTGCGTTTTGGAAATGCGCTGCAAACGTGCATCACCCTTGCATTGCCATAATGGCATGCTAACCATTGTTATGAAAATGTTCAGGGTTGTGGGACATTCGTCTGCGAACCTCTGACCTCGGAGGACCTTTAGAGGGTATGCCCACCAAGAGGGTGCAGAGCTGGAAGAGACATGTCCCCATTATCCATCAGCTGCTGGGGCCGCTAAATGCCATAGTAAGTCAGGGCAGTGGCCTTATCTGGGAGCCCGTTAAAGAAATCTGTGAGCCCAGGATGCTGTCTGGCAGCCCAGGATGCTGCTGCCCCAGTTCCTTGGTGCATAACTATGGCATGGCGGAGTGTGCCTTTTACAGCCCCAGCACTAGACGGAAGTTACAGATACTGATTAAATTCAAATTTGGTAAGGGCTTTGCCCTTCTCAGCCGTAGCCTAGGGTGGGAGTTGCAGGAGTTGCAGCCACTTCTCAAATTCAAGTCTGCCACCTTTTCCTGTTGGTATCCCACACTCCTGTGCAGAACAAGGGCTTTTTCTGCTCAGAGGCTGCTCAGCCTCAATCTTGCAGGGGCTTACTGTACAGGTGTTTGCTATTTTATTCACATGCTGTTGGCTGGCCATTTCTCTCCCTGCTTCCTCCTGGTTACGTTCCTTGGATGTTCTGGGCTCCCACTGCCAACAGAGATTGGTCACGGAAGGCATACCCCCTTTCTGCCCTGCAGCACAGTTCTTAAGTACGCCTGTGGGGTTTTTCTCTTCCTACACATGGCAGATCATAGGCACAAAAGGAATGGGTCATTGGGCCTTTCCAGTTCACACTCAGATAATGGCTCAGGAAGTTCTACAGCATCTTCCCTAATGGCCCTGATTTTGATAGTGTGGACCTCCTGCCCTCAGCTTGAGTCACTATCCTCATCATAAGTCTTCCTAGCCCCTTTTGGCGCAACCCCATCTTCTTGTGTTTCAATAGAGGAAATTTCAGCCAGTGTGTCTTATTTTTTGAGTAGGCTTTCAGCTATATCTGTAGATGTCAGATCACAAGGGATGCAATCAGACTTCCTCTACCTCTTTTCAGGAGTCTATCTCTGATTCTAAACTTACAGGTTCTATGCTCTTTGAAGAGGAGGAGAAGGAGGGTTTCTATTCTTCCTTGAAAAACTCCGCACAGGAGGATACCTAATTAGCTGATATCTCTCCCAAACTGAAGAATAATTTTTCTATCCCTATTAATGCCGTACTTATGTGCTGTGCTCTGGAGCAGACTGCATCAACCAATGGTCAGCAGCCACCAAAAAGTCCCCTGTTTTGCATGGGGACTGACCGTATCTTGAAAAGATATTTGCCTCTCCCAAGCATTGTACTCAGTAATACTCTATTGAGAATGTGTTCCTGCTGTGTCTGTTATGGGTCCAGCATTTCCTACATCAAAAACCCTTTTATCCTCTTATTGAGGCAGTCTAGGACCATGTGGATACGAGGTTAGAAGCGCTTTTTATGGCACTGTTTTTTTCTGGCTGATCCTGCTATGCAACCTACTACCATGTAAGTTTTCCAGACCTTGGCTGTGTGCTCCAAGGCATGGTTCAAGACCCTGGGTTAAATTTTTACAAATCCATCTGTCCTCCATCAGTTGGAGCTCTTGCCTATTCCCTTAAGCTACTGTTGCTTCAGAATTAAAAAATTCTGTATGGAATCTGCCAGGTCAGTTATCCCTTCTCCTCAACCGGGGGATCTTCTGGCCTCTGTTAACATCAAGGACACCTTTTTACACAAAAAGCATTGCACCTTTGATCAGCAGATTGTGGGTGCCAAGCAGGATCTATGCATACTGTCATGCCCCGTACACACGGTCGGACTTTGTTCGGACATTCCGACAACAAAATCCTCTGATTTTTTCCGACGGATGTTGGCTCAAACTTGTTTTGCCTACACACGGTCGCACAAAGTTGTCGGAATTTCCGATCGCCAACAACGCGGTGACGTACACCACGTACGACGAGACTAGAAAAGGCCGGTTCAGAACCAAGCGCGGCACCCTTTGGGCTCCTTTTGCTAATCTCGTGTTAGTAAAAGTTTGGTGAGAGACGATTCGCGCTTTTTCAGACTCGTGGCTTTCAGATCGTTTTCTGCCGTTCAGTTTGTGCTTGTGGGTTTGTATCTGCTCTTCAGTGCGTGCAGCAAGTTCCGCGTGACTTTAGGTAGTCATTGTATTCTTGTTCGTTCGTTACTGGTTTTCAGGTCGCTCTTCACAGGCCTTGCTGTTCTTCAGTGCGTTCTGTTACTTCGTTCTGAGCAGCCGACCGTTTTCTAGCCATGTTTCATATGCGTACTCCTCGTAGAGTTCGTGCTGTGCGGGGGCTTGGTGTTGGGGTCCTGACCTTGACACAAGTCCAGTCCATGAACAGGGTGGGGAGGAGTTCATGGACCAAGAATTGGTTGCTTCAGCGTGACCAGTTCTGTCATATGCCTTTGCTCCGTGAGATCCGTGAGAATAATCCTGATGATTTCAGGAACTTTCTCAGGATGACGGACCCCGTATTTCACCGTTTGTTGGCTTCGCTGACCCCTTATATTAGCAGGCAGGATACCTGCATGAGGCAAGCCATCACTACGGAGCAGAGGTTGGTCGCTACCTTGCGGTATTTGGCCACAGGGAGAAGTCTGCAGGACTTGAAGTTCTCGACAGGCATCTCCCCCCAGGCTCTGGGGATCATTATCCCAGAGACCTGTTCTGCCATCATCCAGGTCCTGCAGAAGGAGTATATGAAGGTAAGATTTTTATCCTTTTATATCACATTTTATTGTATTTAATGTTTGATAATATATTGTATTTCTTTCCTCATTCCCTAATTACCATGATTGGAATATGCTGTCAATGTCCCCTTTGTTCTCATGCATGCAGGATTTTTATGTAATTATTATTTTATGTCCTTCATACATATTTGCCCTTCAATAACCTCTCCAGCATGGTGTCTCCTGCCCTATATTCACCTCATGTAGTCACTTAACAATGTATTTTATCAGCTCCATAGTAGTGCTTTACCCCAAACACCCCCTAAAATGTTTGGAAATGTTATTTTTGATTTAAATTCAGGCAGAGTGCCAGAGGCTTTTTTTGTGGTGTCCCCAAATTTTTAGTAACCCTCCCTCCCCCAACTGCTAAGTCAGCTGATCCCAATTCTCTATCCTCAATCATCTATCTGCTGACTTTGCCAAACCCATACACACTATACCCATCTCTTTACTGGTCAGATTTATGGATGAATTCCCCAAAGCATGTAGTGCAAGGGCCTGCCTGTATACTTTCCAATGGTACTGTTTAAAGTTTTTGTATCCTATTATTATCTTGATGGGTAATAGCAGAATGTCCAAATGTCCTGAAATGTGTACAGTGTGTATTTATATCTTTGTATTATGACACTTCTTACCTGTCCAGTGGGCTGCCAATAGTGTAACTAAGGAGGGGCTGTTCCAAGTAATAGCCTGTATTTAGGCATTCATCTCTTAATGAAGTGAAGAGGGTTACCTGTCCAAGCGTTCCCCCCCCCCCCCTATAATGTTAGAAATGGCCCATGAGAGGGGGGGAGGGGGAATATGATAGGTGTACCTTATACTTTGGCCTTGTTAAATTCCCCTTATTAAATGCTATCTGGAGGTTGCCCCATAATGTTTGTGTATAATCTGCTTGCCAGGTTTCTGTGAAAAAATAGTAATGTTTATTGTTTTTTCCTCAACAGTTTCCTTCCACGCCACAGGAATGGCAGACTGTGGCCTCCCACTTTGCCCAGCGGTGGGACTTTCCTAACTGCGGAGGGGCAATTGATGGGAAACACGTCCACATCGTCCCACCACCCAACTCGGGGTCGTACTATTTCAACTATAAGGGGTTCAATAGTATAGTGATGTTGGCGGTGGTGTCGGCTAATTACGACTTCTTGTATGTGGACGTGGGGAAGAATGGCCGGATGTCCGATGGTGGAGTGATCGCCCAGACGGAGTTCTACAGGCGTCTCCAGAATGGCAGCTTGGACTTGCCACCTCCAGAGGACAATGTTGAAGGTCTCCTATTTGTGTTCGTCGCTGATGAAGCGTTTGCGCTGGGGGACCACCTGATGCGGCCATTCCCGATGAGGACCCTCACCCCGGAACAGAGGGTTTTTAATTACCGGCTGGCCAGAGCCCGAAGAGTGGTGGAGAACACATTTGGAATCCTGGCCAGCCGGTTCCGATTATTTATGACACCCATCCATATGGTGGAGTATAAACTGAACCATATTATACTTTCCTGCTGTGTTCTCCATAATTTTCTACAAAAACATTCAGCCAACTATGCTGGCTCAGTTGGGCCTGAGGCCGGAATCCCAAATACATCCACAATGACGGCACTTGAAAGCGGCCGTCCTGGCTTGCCCTCCCTGAATGCCCGTGATGTCCGGTTACGATACCTGGAGTTCTTTTCGGGTAGGGGGGCTATCAATATGCCAGACAATATGTGACACCTTTTTCAAATAAAAAACAACCCAAAGAAATTATTGGTGGACATTTACTGCTTGTGTTTGTTTTAGCTGACCCTGACAGAAATGTGTTGAGTGCAGAAAATGTCGTGATTGTGTAACCTTATAGAAAACAGTGTTGGCTGATACTTCCTAAATGCAAAAACACATTTCACTACAAGTGCACTTGCAACTGCACTGAACCTGCACTTGTAGTGCAAAGAGGATTTGCCCTTAGGAAATAACCCCCATTTGTGCATAAAACAACAATTACATCACCCCAAAAGTGTTGTAGTGTTGAGACAATAATCCACACATTCTTGAGTAAGGCACTTTTTTATACCTGCACAATCACATGCGCATTTACCAAAGGTTTTTAAAACAAACCAACATGTTTGTTGTATAACAATGTTTGCAGTAGCATTATCAAAAATCGAAATATCCATTTCAGATAAAACAGGCCTGTGTAAAACCAACAAGAAAGCCAAAAAACTTGAACTTACAAAGTTCACATATGGTAAAGCCTGAAGGCTAGATCAGACATCAGTATTTAGGAACTGGGTTTGATCTAGCGTTCAGATGGGGGGAAATCACCCCTTGAAAAGCCAAATTTGGAAGATGCACACCAATTTACGAATGTCAACATGTGCTATCTGCCATCAGGGGGGATCAAGGGACGTGTTTTGGGGGAGCAAGCCTTTCCTCAATACGACTTTATAATTGAGGAAGGTGTTGCACCCCCAAAACGCGTCCATTGATCTCCCGTGATGGCAGATAGCACATGTTGGCACACTGTGTGCATCCTCCAAATTTGGCTTTTCTAAACATTTTAAAAAATTTTGAAAGATTGGACCACATTAATAAAACAGGTGATTTTGTGGGGTTTAAATTCGCCCCAAAACATCAATGATGTTATTATTTTTTTTAATAACATCATTGATTTGGTTCTGGATGTTATGCAATTGGAGGTAACACCCCATGATCTCCCCGATAAGTATCTGGGCACTTTCTGAAGTAAAGCGTTCAGGATCCCTCACATCACGATCACCTAAAAAGAGATAAAGAACAAAAAAACAGGTCTCAAAAATCTGCCACCATCCATCTCTTTTACCTGAGCCTGTGGTCGCAGACACTCACCTGTTGTGGTGCCAATCTCCACCACGTCTTCTTCTTCCTCCTGCTCTTCTTCTTCGTTTGGGGGTATTTCACCTTCTTCCATAGGTGGGGGTCTGTGGTCTCCTCGGATGAGGGCTGTCCTCCGAGTCTTTTCTCCCCTATGTAAAACAAAAATGGTATAATTAGCACACAGATATTTGATGGCAGAACTAGAAATAGGAAACATTGCTCGGAAGTGGGGTACAATTGTCTATTTTAGCCGAGTTCCAAGATGTATATTTTTTTTATTGCCCTTTGTCAAGCTGCAATACTTTACATGTTTGGTACAAGCTTCACAGATGGAGACCCCCCTATAGTATACACTGGAGCACCTGTGTGCCCCCCCTAATAAAAATGGTGTTCTTGTGTCCCACACTAGTGCTCCAGTGTCCAGATGTGAAAACAGCTGCTCAGTGTCCTCTCCTTACACACAATCTAGTTGTCATTTCATTCTAGTAACAAACCCATCTACACAAACTAATCTTTGGCATCCAAGTAGGCCCAAAAAAATGTGTGAAAATGCATATGGCCTAAACAATGGTGTTCTAGAGGCCGAAATAAAAATGTTTGATACGAACGAATAATGGGCCCATGAACATTAAAGTTGCCCTTTTAAACGTTACAATTAATAAAAGCATATGGAGCAGAACGAACGTAATAAAGACAGAAAGAATATGAACACAGCACAACTACTTACTTTTTTGCAGCACTCTCCGGATCTTTCGGTACTGCTCTGGCTCTCTCAACTTCAGGTCCGACCACCGCTTCCTGAGCTGATCTTTAGACCTTCGTACCCCGAAATTCCTCTCCAGACTCCGGACCACTTTACCAATGATTTTGGCCTTTCGGATGTTGGGGTTGGGGTAAGGCCCATATTTTCCGTCATAGTCGGACTTCCTCATGATGTGTACCATCTCCAACATCTCCCCAAACGACATATTTGTGGCCTTAAAACGTCTCCTTCTGGATCGGGATGTGCCTGGATCCGGCCTTTCCTCCTCCTCCTCCTCATTGCTACAATTAGCCCGCACCTGCTGTAACTCCGCCATGTGCTCTTCACCCACTGCGCCGAACGAAAAGGGGCGGGGAATACACTAGAAAGAACGTCAGGGGCGGGTGGAGTTACACGCATGCGCAGTGTGTATAAAGCGTAACACGCGTGCGTATTACGTACGATCTGTGAGCGGAGGAAGGAGCATTGGACGCGCCGATCGTAAGAACGAAGGTAAGAGACAAACTTGTGCCTATACAGCTTCTAGATTGAGGCCTATATTGTAACAAGATTAGGAGAGTTTGGTGTGACATTAGGCTTTGTCTTGTGTTGTGTCTTGCAGTGAACATGGATATCTTAATGAGAGATACTGACTTCATGTCACTATTCATTGATATGCTAAGGGAGCTGCCATGTCTGTGGGAGATTACCCACCCCCATTTCAAGAACCAAGCAAAGAGGAAGGCAGCACTGGAGCAATTGTGTGAAATTGTGAAGCAGGTGATCCCCACGGCAGACATCACCTATTTAAAGATCTTCATTGGTGGCCTGAGGAGCACATATCTGAGGGAGCGCAATAAAGTCCTGGATTCACAGAGATCCGGAGCAGCAGGTGACATCTATGTCCCCAGGATGTTGTACTATGACAGGCTGCACTTTCTGGCAGGCCAGACTGAACCCAGGCCATCCCTCTCCAGTCTTCCTTCCACGCTTCCTTCCCCCCCAGCTGAGGCTTCTGACGCCCAACCTGGGCCTTCCAGGCCACATGTGGAGGAGCCCAGCTTGAGCCAAGTATAGCATTCCTCGAAATATTGCTGGTTGTCCAATCAATGATGTTAACTAGATGTTAGTTGGGAGTACTAATTTAGGATTGTGATTGATGATGCAAAAACTAAAACCATGTCCCTTTTTCATACACAGGGAAGTCTCAGCCAGGAGGTGGCCAGGCCGAGCCGGCTGGCTGATATCAAGGTCCCTCCCCTACACCTGAAAACAGAAAGTGGCAGTAGGAGGAGTGACCTAGAGGAGGCGGCTATCAGATTCTTTTGGAGGGCTACAGAGGTCCTGGGAGCACCACAGACCAGGCAGGACAACATTGCTGCCTTCATAGCATATAAAATGCAGAGGATGGAGGAGTGCCAAAAAGCCTTGTGTCAGGCCCTCATATCACAGGCTCTGGAGAAAGGTGTGAGGGGCCAAATTACACCTTACACACAGCTTTGGGATGGTCCTCCTCCTCCTCCTGCAGGTCCTCCTCCTCCTCCTCCCTCTCCTCCAGGTCCTCCCAGTCCTCCTCCAGGTCCCCCCAGTCCTCCTCCTCCTCCTCCTCCTCCAGGTCCTACTCCTCCTCCTGCCACATCTCCACCTGCACAGCCACAGCCCGGAAGGAAGCGTGAAAGGAAGACCAGAGAGTGATTGCCCTGGATCCAGTCTGGTCGGCCAAAAGATGCAGCCTCTTGTGGTACCACAGCCTGGGGACACAGATGTCATCTGCTGCTATCCAAGTCTCTGTGAATCCCGGACCAGACTGCCCTCCCTTACATATGGACTCCTCAGGCCACCAATTTTGAGGTTTAAGAATTGATGTCTGCCGTGGGGGTCCCAGGCTTCGCTAATTTCTCATGTTGATCTAGTGTTGCCTTCCTCTTTGTTTGGTTCTGATCCCTTTATAAAGGATTTTTGTTTTGAATTATACTCTCCTATGTGTTTTACTTCAAAAATGACAGTTGGTTTGTGAGGATTCAGGTACATTTCAAATATACAATGTGAAATGAACAAGGGACACCAACAACAAACAATCTCCTGGAGATTAAATAATAAAAGATATCAATGGTGTTGGGGTAACTTGACACACAAAACACACACAAAAATATTCTGGAGTAAAAATAAAAATAACATTGAACAAAGATCAGCCTTGGAAAAAATCCAAACATTTAAAAAAAAAAAAGGCTTAAAAACCAAAAAAAAAAAACCTAAAAAATATAAAACTGTCAGATGTGACAACTAATAACAATATATTGAGGGAATCCCACTAAAAAAACACAAATAAAAGTTTGTGAGAAGTCTGTGTGAATATGAGCAGCAAAACTACTTAATTCTTGTCACATTATAAAGAAGAAGAGAGTGCGCTGTATTAAACCATTTTTTACATTGCAGCGTGACGAAAGTGCTGTATCCATTGCGAACGCTAAGTTTACCAGAACGAGCTGTCCCGTGTCGGAATTTCTTCTGAGCATGCGCGGCACTTTGTGCGTCGGAACAGGCCACACACGGTCGGAATTGACGCGATCGGATTTTGTTGTCGGAAAATTTTATCTCCTGCTGTCCAACTTTGTGTGTCGGAAAATCCGATGGAAAATGTCCGATGGTGCCCACACACGGTCGGAATTTCCGACAACACGCTCCGATCGGACATTGTCCATCGGAAAATCCGACCGTGTGTACGGGGCATCAGTGTAAATTGTCTGCCCATACATCATACGGGCAGCAAGTTTAACAAAGACAGAAAGACTCAATGAACTACTAGAGCACTCAACAGCACCCTGGAAGTTTATTGAGAACAAAAGCTGTCGTTACTTGTAGTTCATTGACTCACAGTGATTTCAAATAGTGACAGCAGGTATGGGGAGAAGATCCCCGACCTGCTGTTGCAGGGAGTGCGGGGAATGGCTGCAGGATTGATAACATGTTACACGTTCAACCCTAAAAATAGGTGGAACATGTAACATCATCATGTTCCCAAAGGTGAACTTATCCTTTAAAGGTTAAAGGTTTTAGTTATATGATGGTGTAGATGGGATTGTGCACTACCTTCCTCTAGTGAAAGCATGAGAGCTGGAAAAGGCTGTCCTTCTGACTCAAATACAAGGTTGTTTGTTCTCCTAAAAACATATAGACTTCTTGGCTAGTTATAAAAACTATACAAAAAGAAATTGGAACAAAAGCAGATCCATTGCCCACAGCAACAAATTGAATCCCACTTTCCCAAAAAGAGACATGTTAAAACCTGAATGGTTGCTACAGACAACAACCTTGCTTTGCTCCCAATCTCCAGTTTTCTACAAATAGTGTTTTTTTGTGTTTAATCTGTTTTTAGGTAGGATTTAATTAATGGAAAATCGATAGATAATTTTCTTACTAGCGTATTTCTATTTATTTTCTGCTTTAATTGACCTAACCTGGATTTATTCAATCACATCAAGCCTTTCTTTTACGTCAATTCATTAACAAGTCTTTTTACTTTTTTATAAGATGAATGCAATTAGCACATCTAGCAGGATGCTTAGAAATGTAGCACAAAGAGAGGAAAGTAGACTGCCAGAAAGCTATCTTGATGGAGTTTGTATAGTAGCAATTAACAACATGGCACCTTATTAAAAATGCCATGATACTGCAACATTCTTCTACTACACGACCACAGGGCACACAATCTCTGAAAAAAAACATAACAAAGAAAAAGGATAGATAGATAGATATATAGAGTGGATATAAATAGTCTACACACCCCTGTTAAAATGTCAGGTTTTTGTGAGGTAAACAAATAAGACAAAAATAAATTATTTCAGAACTTTTTCCACCTTTAATGTGACCTATAAATTGTACAACTCAATTGAACAACAAACTGAAATCTTTTAGTTGGAGGGAAGTAAAAATAAAAAATTAAAATAATATGGTTGCATAAGTGTGCACACCCTTAAACTAATACTTTGTTGAAGCACCTTTTGATTTTATTACAGCACTCAGTCTTTTTGGGTATGAGTCTATCAGCATGGCACATCTTGAATTGGCAATATTTGCCCACTCTTCTTTGCAAAAACACTTCAAATCTGTCAGATTGTGAGGGCATCTTCTGTGCACAGCCCTCTTCAGATCACCCCACAGATTTTCATTCGGATTCAGGTCTGGGCTCTGGCTGGGCCATTCCAAAACTTAAATCTTCTTCTGGTGAAGCCATTCCTTTGTTGATTTGGATGTATGCTGTAGGTGCTGAAAGCTGAAGTTCCTTTTCATATTCAGCTTTTTAGCAGAAGCCTGAAAGTTTTGTGCCAATATTGACTGGTATTTGGAACTGATCATAATTCCCTTGACTAAGTTCCCTGTTCAAGCTGAAGAAAAACAGCCCCAAAGCATGATGCTGCCACCACCATGCTTCACTGTTGGTATGGTGTTCTTTTGGTCATGTGCCGTGTTGTTTTTGCATCAAACATATCTTTTGGAATTATAGCCAAAAAGTTCAACCTTGGTTTCATCAGACCATAACACATTTTCCCACATGCTTTTGGGAGACTTCAGATGTGTTTTTGCAAAATTTAGCCGGGCCTGGATGCTTTTCTTCGTAAGAAAAGGCTTCCGTCTTGTCACTCTACCCCATAGCCCAGACATATGATGAATACAGGAGATTGTTGTCACATGTACCACACAGCCAGTACTTGCCAGATATTCCTGCAGCTCCTTTAACCGGTTCCGGACTGGCTCACGCACATATACTGCGGCACAATGGCACCCCTGCGCGAAACCCTGTATGGGTACGGAATTCCCTTTTAGAGCCGCGAGAGGGCATGCATGTGCCTGATGCATGGCGGGGGACCCGATGCTCGTGGCTGGCAGTGGCGATTGCCGCGTGCGATTGTGTGCGCGAGAGCCAGCACGGGGATTTGTGTGTGTAAACAAACAATTCCCTGTTCTGTTAGGGGAGGGGAGACATATTGTTTGTTCCTACTAAGTAGGAACAACAATATGTCTCCTTCCCTAGTCAGTCTTATCCCCATACAGTTAGAACACACATAGGGAACACACATTTAACCCCTTGATCGCACCCTAGTGTTAACCCCTTCTATGCCAGTGACATTTATACAGTAATCAGTGCATCTTTATAGCACTGATCGCTGTATAAATGTCAATGGTCCCAAAAATGTGTGAAAAGTGTCCAATCTGTCCGTCACAATGTCACAGTACTGCTAAAAATCGCAGATCACCGCCATTAAAAAAATAAAAATAAAATAAAAATAAAATAAAACTTTCCCATAGTTTGTAGACGCTATAACTTTTGCGCTAACCAAGCAATATACGCTTATTGCGATTTTTTTTTTAACAAAAATATGTAGAAGAATACATATCGGCCTAAACTGATGAAGAAATTTTTTTTTTTTTTTTTTACAATTGGGGGATATTTATTAGAGAAAAAAGTAAAAAATATAGTTTTTTTTTCAAAATTGTCGCCCTTTTTTTGTTTATAGTGCAAAAAATAAAAATTGCAGCGGTGATCAAATACTACCAAAAGAAAGCTCTATTCGTGGGGAAAAAAGGACGCAAATTTAGTTTGGGTACATGACCGTGCAGTTGTCAGTTAAAGCGACACAGTGCCAAATTGTAAAAAGTGCTCTGGTCAGGAAGGGGGTAAAATCTTCCGGGGCTGAAGTGGTTAATGTTGCTGTAGGCCTCTTGGCAGGCTCCCTTATCAGTTTTCTTCTTATCTTTTCATCAATTTTGGAGGGACGTCCAGTTCTTGGTAATATCACTGTTGTGCCATATTTTCTCCACTTTATAATGACTGTCTTTACTGTGTTCCATGGTATATCTGGAAATTCTTTTGTACCCTTCTCCTGACTGATACCTTTTAACAATGAGATCCCTTTGATGCTTTGGAAGCTCTCTGCGGACCATGGCTTTTGCTGTAGGATGTGAATAAGAAAATGTCAGGAAAGACCTACTAGAACAGCTGAACTTTATTTGGGGTTAATCAGAGGCACTTTAAATGGGAGGTGTGTACTGACTCCTATTTTACATGAGTTTGAATGTGATTGCTTAATTCTGAACACAGCTACATCCCCAGTTATAAGAGGGTGTGCACACTTATGCAACCACATTATTTTAGTTTTTTTAATTTACTCCCCCCCCCCCCCAAAAAAAAAAAAAAAGATTTTGGTTTATTTTTAAATTGAGTTGTACAGTTTATAGGTCACAATAAAGATGGAAAAAGTTCTGAAATTAATTATCTTTGTCTCATTTTTTTACATCACAGAAACCTGACATTTTAACAGGACTGTGTGGACTTTTTATACCCACTGTAGATAGATAGATTGATTTAATATTTCACAGTTATTGGTAAATGTCTCATAGCATGACAGCAGGGCAACTAGTAATTGCAGAATGAAAGATCATCAGTGGAAGCATGTTTCTCTCAGTAGAGGACACCTTTAGCAGTTCGCTGATTGTAGTTGGTAACGTTGTCATATGGGATGGCAAGAGAAGAACACACAGACAGTGTCGTTTTTCAAACAACTTTTTCTCCAAAAGACCAGAATTCATAAAACATTAGGTTTGGAAGATATCCAGATCAGATATAAAATTTACTTTACCAACACGTAGAGATGCCCCAGTTTCACTTTACAGATCTTCAACACTTACAGAGCAATGGGATAAATCAATTCCCTTTAAGAACTCAGCTACTACCCACAGCCCTTCCAAATAAATTGGGCTACTCCAAGCACTAATGCCATGTACACACGAGCTGACTTTTCGACTGGACTGGTCCGGCGGACGATTTGACCATGTGTGGGCTTCATCGGACCTGCAGCGGACTTTTTCGGTCGAAAATCTGACGGACTTTAGATTTGGAACATGTTTAAAATCTTTACGTTGGAACTCCGCCGGACCCAGTTCCTATCCAAAAGTTTGGACCTGAAATGGTGAACCAGGACATACCTGACCCCTGCTGTGAGACGGATGTGGGGATGGTGTGAACCCAGCCTAATGCAACTCCTCCAATCCAAATGAATACCTGAAGCAACTTGGTTTTCTAGGCAGATTGTCATTTGTTCTGGGATCCAATAAATGTCCATAGAGTACTTGCAAATAATACAATTATCAGAATCCTTTGGAGTCCCATTCAGAATACTTACTGTAGTTCTTTTCTGTCATAGCAAACATAGAGGCACTCCAGCCACCCAGCATATTTATTCAATCTACAGTATATTATGCACCTAGGTAGCTTCCATGCAAGCAATAATGTATAATATATTCTAAACCTGTGCCTCCATAATCATTTTCTTTACTTAGAAGTTAAACTTACCTTCATACAGATTACTAGCATTAAGTGAAGCTGGAGGGGTTTCTGATTGGCTGACCACGCGTTTTTATTCTTGACAAGAACAGACTTCACTTGCAGTTTACTGGAAATAACAATTAAGGTCACTATGGCGTTTACCTTTACAAGGTTAACAAGTTACCCTTTAAATGCCATTTAACCTAAACAAGTACCACATGAATATTTACGACCCTATCAAGTCTATTTAGACAACCAACATTTTACAATGCCTTATAGATAACATTGTAAAGAACCTCCTTTGGAATGTTTAATTAACCAGTTCACGATCGCCCCATAGCAGATCTACTGCTACAGGGCAGCCACTCTGTGCAGAATCATTTATATATATATGTGATTCTGCACACCCGGGTTTTGGACATGAGCGTTTGCTTCTGGCAGCTTGCTTCTGCTATGATTTTACACAGCGGTACTTTCCAATCATTCGGTGCGCTGACAGAATGATAGCCTGCCAATGTAAACAAGGTAGACTATCATTCTGTGAGTACACAAGACATGGATCCTGTGTTTCTGTGAAGCAGAAACACTGATCCATGTCTTTAACCACTTCAACCCCAGAAGGATTTACCCGCTTCCTGACCAGGCCATTTTTTGCGGCATCGCATCACTTTAAATGACAATTGCGCAGTAGTGCAACACTGTACCCAAACATTTATGTCCTTTTTCCCCCCACAAATAGAGCTTTCTTTTGGTGGTATGTGATCATCTCTGCGGTTTTTATTTTTTGCCCTATAAACAAAAAAAGACCGTCAATTTTGAAGAAAACACAATATTTTTTACTTTTTGCTATAAAAAATATCCCGCCGAAAAAAAAAAAAAAAAAAAAAAAAAAATTCCTTCATCAGTTTAGGCCAATATGTATCATTCTATATATTTTTGGTAAAAAAAAAATCACAATAAGCGAATATTGATTAGTTTGCCCAAAAGATATAGCGTCTACAAAATAGGGAATAGATTTATGGCATTTTTATTATTTTTTTTTTTTTTATTAGTAATGGCGGCGATCTGCAATTTTTAGCGGTACTTCGACATTGTGGCGGGCCAGAACGGAAACTTTTGACCTTTTTTTTGGGACCATTGACATTTATACAGCAATCAGTGCTATAAAAATGCACTGATTACCTTGTAAACATCTCTGGCAGGGAAGGGGTTAACACTAGGGGGCAATCAAGGGGTTAAATGTGTTTCCTAGGGAGAATTTCTAACGGTGGGGGGATGGGACTGCTTGGGGAGGAGACCGATCGCTATTCCTAAGCATTAGGAACAACAGATCTGTCTCCTCACCCCTGACAGAACGGAGATCTGTCTGTTTACATTGACAAATCTCCGTTCTGTCTCTGTCAGGAGCGATCGCGGGTGTACGCCGGACATCGCGGGTGCAAGGCGCACTCAGTAGCTCCTACGTCATGCGGCAGTCGCGCACGTGCCCTATACCCCTTAAAGCGCCTGCCATGCAGGGGGGCAACCTGCCTCCATCAAACGACGGTGGCTGGCCGGCAAGTAGTTAAAGAGGAACTGCAGTCTGCTCACATAATTTGTAATAAAAACATCTTTGCCATTCTAAAGCTTCCCTCCAACCACTTTGCATATTATTTTAAATATACTGTGATTCTGTACTTGCAAAATATGCTGCAGAAATCTCCCTCCACTATGTCTGGCTGTAGCCATTTTAACTGTGGGCAGCTAAAACTGCTATCTGTTCACTTCATGGATTTACACAGAGGCACGCCTCCAGCTCTGCAGCTCTGATTGGCCCTCTTATGACTCATCCCCCCACCCTTCCTGGCAAACTCTCACTAGAGTGGGGGAGAGAGCTATCCATGATGTCATAAGCCTAGGCTTTTTACTAGACAAGAAACAGGAAGTGGGCTTTATATTGTATTTAATGGCAGAAAAAAAAATGTTTTACTATCCAAAGTTAAAACAACAAGGGCAGAAGATTTAAAGCGGTTGTATACCTGCTGGCTTTTTTTTTTTTTCCTACACCTGCAAGGGAAAAGGCATAATGAGCTAGTATGCACAGCATACTAGCTCATTATGAGATACTTACCTTAGAACGAGGCACCGGCATCTCACCCTGTCCACGCCGAGGGAGCTGACATTTCCCCTTGCAGTCAGCGGCTCATTGCGAGGGGAATATGTACGGTATAGGAGATATTTTTTTTACCTACAGGTAAGCCTTATTATAGGCTTACCTGTAGGTAAAAGTTAAAAAAAAGGTATACAACTGCTTTAATAGATGGAAAGTTGAAAAAATGACTGAAGGTCCACTTTAAGTACTAAAAGCACCTCCCCCACAGTTAATAAGCACTCCCTAGGAACTAATTTAATCCTTTGTTCACCCCTGATGGTAACCCCTTCCCTGCCAGTGTCATTAGTACAGTAACTGCATATTTTTAGCTGATCATTGTATTAGTGTCACTGGTCCCCAAAAAAGTGTCAAAAGTGTCAGTTAAGTGTCCGACTTGTCCCGCCACAATATCACAGTTCCTCTATAAGACGCTGATCGCCGCCATTACTAGTAAAAAACAAAAATAAATAAATAAAAATAGCCCATAGTTTGTAGACGCTGTAATTTTTGAGCAAACCAATCAATATACACTTATTGGGATTTTTTACCAAAATATGTAGCAGAATACATTTTGGCCTAAATTGATGAGGAAAATAGATTTTTTAAATTTTTTTATTGGATGTGTTTTAGAGCAGAAAGTAAAGAATATTGTTTTTTTTTTTTCAAAATTGTCAGTAGTTCTTTGTTTCTAACGCAAAACATAAAAACCGCAGAGGTGATCAAATATCACCAAAAGAAAGCTCTATTTGTGGGAAAAAAGAACATACATTTCATTTGGGTACAGCGTCACACGACTGCACAATTGTCAGTTAAAGTAACGCAGTGCCGTATCACAAAAAATCGCCTGGTCAGGAATAGGGATGAGCTCGATGTTCGGGTCGAACACAAGTTCGACTCGAACATCGGGTGTTCGCCGTTTGCCGAAGAGCGAACATTATGGGACATTCGCCCCATAATGCACCCGACCTGCATGCTTTGGCCAATCACGGCGTGCTCTGCTAAGAGAGAAATAATTGGCCAAAGGCAGGGTGGAGTGGATAACAAAGCCGTCCTCATCCTCCTCATCCTCTGTCACCCAGGCTCAGAGTAGTTTGCCTTCCAACGCAGCTGCCAAAGCGGCCTATTCCACCGGTTCCTTGTCCACAGTCACTCCTTCTGTAGCTCCACCATGCACAGAGGAGTCCCCAGAATTATTCGACCACAGTGTCGGGTGCATGCTGCTCGAGGATGCGCAGCGATTTGAAGGCTCCGATATTGGTTCCCAGGTTGAGGAAGGGAGTAACGTGAGCCTAGAGAAAGGGGGTGCCCAAGAAGGACAAGAAACTGGCAGTCAAGTTCCCCCAACTGCAGCATACTGCCAAGTTTGCTCCAGTGATGACGAGGGAGGGGATGATGAGGTCACTGACTGTACTTGGGTGCCCGAGAGAAGAGAGGAGGAGGAGGAGGAGTAGGCAGCCGCTTGGGCACCACGTGCTTGACCAGACATATGACGATTTACCATGCAGTCCGTTGGCAACAGCACTTGAAAGACCCACGTCAAAGAAAAAGGCGGAATTCTCCTTGCTCCTCATCTGGGATCTCCAACCCTACTATACCTCCAGTCCTCTCAAAAACCTCCACTGAGAGGAATGAAGATGTAACTATAGGTTTCCCAAGTACTTGCAGCCAATCTGCTAGCGGTACACCACCAATTGATTTTAGAAGGCGAACTTCCCTACCCCAGTTGCTGAACCGTAAAAATAAATTCGATCCCAGCAATTCACATGCTCAGCTTCTAAATGCTAGCTTGGCCAAATTTCTAGCACTGCAACTGCTGCCTTTTCAGCTGGTAGACTCTGCCCCCTTTCGTGAATTTGTAGAATGTGCCGTACCTCAGTGGCAGGTTCCAAAACGCCATTTCTTTTCACGGAAGGCCATTCCGGCTCTCTACCGGCATGTGGAAGGCAATGTTTTGGCCTTGTAGGACAGGGGGGTCAGCAGTAAGGTTCATATTACCCCTGACTCATGGTCCAGCAGGCATGGGCAGGGATGGTACCTTTCCTTCACGGCGCACTGGGTAACTGCTGGCAGCTGGAAAGGATGCAGGACAGGATTCAGTGTTGTTGGAGCTTGTTCCGCCACCACGCCTCCAAAATGCTAGTGGTGATTCTGCCACAGCTCTCTCCTCCACCCCCTCCTCTTCTTCTTCTATGACCTCTTCTGCAGATTTGTCCTCTGAACCAGCGGTGCTCCATAAGCGTTCAAGGGGCTAAGCAAGCAGTCGGGCTAAAAGATGCCATGCGGTGCTTGAGTTGGTCTGCCTAGGGGGCAGGAGCCACACTGGGGCAGAGATTCTGTCAGTTTTGCAGGGGCAGGCTCAGAGGTGGTTGACGCCACGCCAGTTTCGGCCAGGAATGGTTGTATGCGACAATGGCACCAACCATCTCTCCGTCTTCCGACAGGAACACTTGAGTGCCATCGCTATCACCCCTTATGCCCCGTACACACGGTCGGACATTGATCGGACATTCCGACAACAAAATCCTAGGATTTTTTCAGACGGATGTTGGCTCAAACTTGTCTTGCATACACACAGTCACACAAAGTTGTCGAAAATTTGATCATTCTGAACGCGGTGACGTAAAACACGTACGTCGGGACTATAAACAGGGGAGTAGCCAATAGCTTTCATCTTTTTATTTATTCTGAGCATGCGTGGCACTTTGTGCGTCGGATTTGTGTACACACGATCGGAATTTCCGACAACGGATTTTGTTGTCGGAAAATTTTATAGCCTGCTCTCAAACTTTGTGTGTCGGAAAATCCAATGGAAAATGTGTGATGGAGCCCACACACGGTCGGAATTTCCGACAACAAGGTCCTATCACACATTTTCCGTCGGAAAATCCGACCGTGTGTACAGGGCATTAGAGAACTTAAAAAGCTGAGTCACCACTCTCGGATCATCCCTCCTTGGAAACTTGGAATTCGAGAGACAGTTGTTCCATTCCTGCTCGTGTCTACCAACATCCTTTGGGGCTTGCGGCCAACAAGACACCACCTTGTCTGGACACTACGGGAGTTTCTCCCTATGCCTTTCTGACGAACTGCCATATGGTATGTGCGTCCTACGGATCCGGTATCCGGCCCAATTTTTTTGCCCCTGTTTAACGGGGGCATGTAATTAAAATTTTTCGGCTAATATTTCAATGCAGGGCCCGTTCCTGCGCCCAACAAGAGTAACTGTGAGGGCTTACAGTTTTCTGACACCACCACCCAAGGCCCAATTTTTCTGCCCCTCTTTAACAGGGGCATGTAATTACAATTTTTACTATAATATTTCACAGCAGGGCCCGTTCATGCGCCCAACAAGAGTAACTGTGAGGGCTTACAGTGTTCTGGTACCATCAACACCTAAGGCCCAATTTTCTGCATAGTATATAGGGCAGGCTGTATAGTATATATACGGCTGTTCAGACTATATAGTGCCTGGGGCCCTGGGGGACCCCCACGCCATTTTTAAAAAATGTGGGTGTGGGGTTCCCCTTAATATTCATACCAGACCTAAAAGGCCTGGTATGGATTTTGGGGGTGACATCCACAGCATTGTTTATTTGGTATTTTTGGTATTTTTCCTATATTGCCGGTATCCAGCAATACATTACAGCCACGAGCAGTTTTATATTACATTTTTTCCTTTAGAAATGTAGTTTTGCTGTGGCACTGTTATAAACATGGGAAAGATGCGCTACTTTACAGGCATACTAAGGACAACCCCTAGGCACGATATTTAAGGGAATATTTAATTTCTATTGTTTCACTATAAGCATTATTAAAATCACTACTCCTGAAAAAACTTCAGTTTTGAAAACTTTTTTTGGATTGATACATGTCCCCTGGGGCAGGAACCAGGTCCCCAAACACTTTTTATGGCAATAACTTGCATATAAGCCTTTAAAATTAGCACTT
This sequence comes from Aquarana catesbeiana, assembly GCF_042186555.1. Classification (NCBI taxonomy): domain Eukaryota; kingdom Metazoa; phylum Chordata; class Amphibia; order Anura; family Ranidae; genus Aquarana; species Aquarana catesbeiana. The sequence continues at coordinate 84,209,460 of NC_133335.1, read as the reverse complement.
TTGATTTTTCACATTCCTGTCCCATAGACTTTACCAGTGTTTGCACAAATGTTTTGCCTATTCGCATGTTCTGCTGCGAACCGAACCGGGGGGTGTTCAGGTTATCCCTAGTCAGGAAGGGGGTGAAACTTTCGAGGCGGAAGTGGTTAAAGTTCATGTGTGTGTAAAGGCAGGTGTCCTAATACTTTTGGTTATATAATGTGTGTGTGTGTGTATATATATATATATATATATATATATATATATATAGAATATCCTACAGCTGGCCTTACATGGACCTTTTTTTTTTTCTATAAGACAGCGGACTGATCAAAAAAAGACTAAAAAACTGAAAAGATTCCTCCATCCATACAGATGAGGTGGATAGGAGAATCTGCCCTGCTCTGTTATTGGATTCTGACAGTGGAAACTCTTCTACTGTCAGAATACACTGATCAGTGCTGCAGTTGATTAACTGCAGCACTGATCAAACAAAATGTTTCCAACAATCCTGTTGATGCAGCAGGGATCTAATAACTGATTTACTGGCTCACAAACTGAATTTCGATCCATGAACTCACGCATCCCAATCCAGGCCCCCTTGGTGAAATAAAGCATACTTTTTATAGCACCTCTGCATCCTGAAATGGGAGATAAAATCACGTGGGTATCAAAATGCAACACAGGCTCCTCAAAAAAAGAGCCTAGAGCACATAGCAGACCTACGACTTAGTAATCATAGGATTGGTATAATACTCACTGGTATAGCTAATCTGAGTGATACCATCACTCCTAGAGTAGCTGCACTTATGCTGGCCATACACTATATGAAAAATTGGGCAAACCCATTTTCGAAAAATGAACATTCGGCCGTGAGCGCAAACGATGGTGCCATCGCGTAATGACCAATAAATTGTTCAGTGGACATAAATAAATACATTTTTTGTTCTTTTTTTTTTTACATATACCTAGTGCAGACAGTTCGGACGGGAAACACATTAACCTTTCAATTTATCGTTCGTTCGGCATAACATTTCCAATCTTGTCCTTTGTTTTTTCGGCTCAAAAACGTCCAAACGATTATCGATTTTGTGCCCATTAACTGGCCGAAAAACGAACGAACGGTCTAAATGACCGAATTTCGGCCGATTTTTCGTATAGTGTATGGCCAGCATTAATCTCTCCTGCCTACAGACTTATTTCATAAATTAAGCTAAATGGTATTCTAAGCATTTGTGGTCAAATCTGAAAATGTGTCTGTCACCCAAATAGCTAAATAGATGGATACACAGATAGAGATTTATTCTTGCTAATTATGTACCATATGTCAGCATGTTGATGGGTACTAGTATGGAGGTAAATTCAGAGTGAACACAGACGGTAAACTAAAAATGGAACAAAACTGACATAAATGATTCAGAAATGCTAAATAAAGGAGAGAAAGAAATCAAAGGGGTGTAAACAAACAACAGGTTGTAACATTCTGGGAATGGGTAAAAAAAGCAGACATCCCTCATTATGTCTGCAATGATTAACATATGTTGTTAATTGCCAGGCCGGTACAAATTGCTATTATCTTGCCAGCCGCTGCAAGATCATGATCATACAGCAGACTGCAGAGGAGGAGCATAATAGATCTGAAAATAGAAGACATGTGTGATATAAATGTATGCAGCCAAAAGAGAATCTATTTTTATATGTTCTAAATATATATGTAAATATGGTTGGCTTTGTGCAGAAAATGTCTTGCGTGCCTGTCAGTATTTAATCAATCTTGTTTTTTTGATAGTGATAGATTGGAGACAGTGGTTTTGATTATTAATAGGGAATGGGTTGCCATGTTTGCTTATTATGGGGAAGCACTGTTTTTCGCTTAGTAATGGTGACAACTTACTGTCAATTATTTTCAGTATGTGTTTATTTCAATTATTATACATCCTAGAATGTGTCCTTTAAGGGATGTGTACTGGAGTAATACCACAGCTGCACTACATATTCTCTCTTTATTTTTGTACACCCTAGGGCCTTAGTTGCTTTTGGAACTTGACATTGAGTGCTTCTTCTTATTTTATTGTAACAAGTACTGTATTCCCAAGTCCTTTTATAGCTCTGTTTCTCCAACCTTACATTATCATATGCTGTTTAGCTGCTCTGTATTATGTCACTATCCTGCTGAGTTTAAATAAATCTACATAATTTAGTGTCATTACCAAAAGCAGAAATGCATAGGGAAGGGAAAGGGTAGACTCTCCTTCATCCACTCTCAGACATCATTATGCTATTCCCTTGCAGGAAGGGTGTTTTAAGGTAGGTTGCGAAGGGCTTCTGTGCAGGAGCACTTCATACTCAAGGGCTGAGAATTCATTCCAGTAATATTTGCCATGGGTGGAACTGGAATGAAAAAAGGTCCATATTCTTAATCTTGTTTATTTTGGCTATGTACAACTTTGTGGAGGGAGGGAAGTTTTTTGCAAAGCTCTGGATAACTCTTGTTTGCTTTGATTAGTTGGGGGAGGACTGATATCTTGTAAGTTCTAATTGATCTGGAAAGATGATGTAAAATAAATAATGCTGGGCCATTTGAAATCCGAAAGTCCATAATTTTTTTAATAATGTGCCGAACCTCCAACCAAAAGGGTTGGAGTGCATGTCAAGCTCAGAAGATGTGCTAGACCAGGCCGTCTTCATAGCATCATGGTAAGGAAATGCCATCAGCACACCAAGGATTCCTCGAAAGGGTCCAAAGTTTTATTTTCCGAGGTCAAATGATAAATATACAGCAACGTTTCGGAGCCACGCAGGGCCCCTTTATCAGGCAAATGCGTCACTTGCCTGATGAATGGGCCCTGCGTGGCTACTAAACATTGCTGTATATTTATCATGTGACCACGGAATAATGCTTTGCACCCTTTAGATGACTCCTTGGTGTGTTGATGACATTTCTTCACTTTGAGTATCCACAATTTCCAGCCTATGGTCATTACAGCACCAAGCATCACTGAATAGCCAATTATCTTGAATGTGTGCGTGGGGAACATTGCGTTTGGATTTAATAGCGTCATGGTCCCCTGGGCAAAGTAAGGGACATGGGCCTCTACCAGCTTGCCCCAATTTACACACCTACTCTCAAAAATTAAAGTATTAAAAACATATATTTATTAGTACTTTCAATAAAATCAGTTTTAAACAATAAGAAAACATGCCATAAATCAAAGACTAATCAATACAAAGGGCACAGTACAGAGGGGGAGGCAGAAGGGCTCAGTATGGTGGGGGGTGTCAGGAAGGCACAATAGAGGTTCCTGGGCCATCCCGAGACCCTTTTTTCAGGCACTTTAGTGCTAAAAATAGCGCCTGTAAAGTGCCTGAAAAAAGCTTCATCTGCAATCCCAGTGTGAAAGCCTGAGTGCTTTAACACTGGGGTGCTGGGCTGGCAGGATGTCAAAAAAAGTCCTGCAAGCAGCATCTTTGAGGCGCTTTAGGAGTGATGTATACACCGCTCCTAAAGCACCCCTGCCCATTGAAATCAATGGGCAGCGCCGGCAAAGCGCCTCGGCAGCGGCGCTTAGCAGGCACTGTATGTATTATGATTTCTCAATTTTGTTTTTGGGTTTCTATATGCTTTAAGTCGGGTTTCTCATTACTCAACATATAATATAATATATAATTGTTTTGAAGACTTGGATTTTCTGGTTTATTAAATTTGGTGTTATTGCTCTCATTCTCTCATACTGGTCACCAGAAGTTCAATATGGCACCTCATGGCAAAGAACTCTCTGAGGATCTGAAAAAAAAGAATTGTTGCTCTACATAAAGATGGCCTAGGCTATAAGAAGATTGCCAAGATCCTTTTTTCAGGCGCTTTAGCGCTAAAAATAGCGCCTGTAAAGCGCCTGAAAAAAGCCTCATCTGCAATCCCAGTGTGAAAGCCTGAGTGCTTTCACACTGGGGCGCTGGGCTGGCAGGATGTAAAAAAAAGTCCTGCAAGCAGCATCTTTGAGGCGCTTTAGGATTGATGTATACACAGCTCCTAAAGCACCCCTGCCCATTGAAATCAATAGGCAGCGCCGGCAAAGCGCCTCGGCAGTGGCGCTTAGCAGGCACTGTATGTTATTATGATTTCTCAATTTTGTTTTTAGGTTTATATATGCTTTAAGTCGGGTTTCTCATTACTCAACATATAATATAATATATAATTGTTTTGAAGACTTGGATTTTCTGGTTTATTTTTTAAAGAACAATATACATTTTTGTACAGGACTTTATAAAACCTTTATGTACAGTGGGGCAAAAAAGTATTTAGTGAGCCACCAATTGTGCAAGTTCTCCCACTTAAAAAGATGAGAGAGGCCTGTAATTGTCATCATAGGTATACCTCAACTATGAGAGACAAAATGTGGAAACAAATCCAGACAATCACATTGTCTGATTTTTGAAAGAATTTATTTGCAAATTATGGTGGAAAATAAGTATTTGGTCACCTACAAACAAGCAAGATTTCTGGCTCTCACAGACCTGTATCTTCTTCTTTAAGAGGCTCCTCTGTCCTCCACTCATTACCTGTATTAATGGCACCTGTTTGAGGTTGTGGACAGGTGTCTTTTATACTGATAAGTTCAAACAGTCACACTCCAAACTCCACTATGGTGAAGACCAAAGAGCTGTCGAAGCACACCAGAAACAAAATTGTAGACCTGCACCAGGCTGGGAAGACTGAATCTGCAATAGGCAAGCAGCTTGGTGTGAAGAAATCAACTGTGGGAGCAATAATTAGAAAATAGAAAACATACAAGACCACTGATAATCTCCCTCGATCTGGGGCTTCACGCAAGATCTCACCCCGTGGGGTAAAAATGATCACAAGAACGGTGAGCAAAAATCCCAGAACCACACGGGGGGACCTAGTGAATGACCTGCAGAGAGCTGGGACCAACGTAACAAAGGCTACCATCAGTAACACACTACGCCGCCAGGGACTCAGATCCTGCAGTGCCAGACGTGTCCCCCTGCTTAAGCCAGTACATGTCCGGGCCCATCTGAGGTTTGCTAGAGAGCATTTGGATAATCCAGAAGAGGATTGGGAGAATGTCATATGGTCAGATGAAACCAAAGTAGAACTGTTTGGTAGAAACACAACTCGTCGTGTTTGGAGGAGAGAGAATTCTGAGTTGCAACCAAAGAACACCATACCTACTGTGAAGCATGGGGGTGGCAACATCATGCTTTGGGGCTGTTTCTCTGCAAAGGGAACAGGACGACTGATCCGTGTACATGAAAGAATGAATGGGGCCATGTATCATGAGATTTTGAGTGCAAACCTCCTCCCATCAGCAAAGGCATTGAAGATGAAACGTGGCTGGGTCTTTAAGCATGACAATGATCCCAAACACACCGCCCGGGCAACGAAGGAGTGGCTTCGTAAGAAGCATTTCAAGGTCCTGGAGTGGCCTAGCCAGTCCCTAGATCTCAACCCCATAGAAAACCTTTGGAGGGAGTTGACCAGTGCTGCCCAGCGACAGTCCCAAAACATCACTGCTCTAGAGGAGATCTGCATGGAGGAATGGGCCAACATACCAGCAACAGTGTGTGACGACCTTGTGAAGACTTACAGAAAACGTTTGACCTCTCTCATTGTCAACAAATGATATATAACAAAGTATTGAGATGAACTTTTGATATTGACAAAATACTTATTTTCCACCAAAATTTGCAAATAAAGCCCTCATGGCTGCAGCTGCCCAACTCCACTGCCCGTGACATCACAGTCCTTACCACTGGCTCTGCACCCATCCCAGACCGCACACTCCCTGGCCTCACACACCGGTGGATCCCTCCTGAAGACTTGCCCGGCAGTACTAGCTCCTGCTGTTCTCCTTGACTCCTCTCTGTGCCTCCTGTCCAGATCCTTCATGCGTTCTTGAATGGATCCTTCCTGCACTGAGCCCCAGGCCCAAGGTCACCCCCCTCCCTCAGACTGGGGAGCTGCCTTAAAGGCCCCTACAGCTAGTACTCCATCCTCAGTTCTTCCACCGACAACAACAACCCAGCTGGGCTGACCCTAGGTATTTAAGGAGGCCTGCCCCCTGCCAATCCAGATTGGGGATTGGTCAGGGCTTCTTAGAACACCCCAAGCAGCCCCACCTCTCCTCTTCTCTTCTAGAATCCTGTAGAAGCCAGAGGGAGGTAACCAAGAAGTGATGCTGTCTGTGAGTCACCAGCCTACTTTAAGCCACTCCCAGCCCACACAGATCAAAACAAAACAGGCCTAGCTTCCAGCTAGGCCCGCCTAAATTTACCTGCACTTACCAAAAATCTCACTTCTAGCTCCTGCCTAAGTAGAGGGTGCAACATCTTTTTCGGACAATTCTCTGTAAACCCTAGAGATGGTTGTGCGTGAAAATCCCAGTAGATCAGCAATTTTTGAAATACTCAGGCCAGCCCATCTGGCACCAACAACCATGCCACATTCAAATTCACTTAAATCCCCTTTGTTCCCTATTCTGATGCTCGGTTTGAACTTCAACAAGTCATCTTCACCACATCTAGATGCCTAAATGCATTGAATTTCTGCCATGCGATTGGCTGATTAGCAATTTGTGTTACAAAGCAATTGAACAGGTATACCTAATGAAGTGGACGGTGAGTGCATATGGCTGTATAGAGAGCTGTTTTTTTGCATAATATGGAATCACTCTGCAGGCAATCTGAAGAAAAGGAACCTATGATCTACTATGTAGGTTGAAATATGCAAGTCCAAGGGCATCTATGTTACAAACACAAGGCATGGTACATCATCAATATAATATTCTATTTACCTACCTCTGCAATCATTCTGGGACTGGAGGACACCAAGGATGGATAGGGGGACCCATTCTCCATAAGACAATTGGGATGGGATACCTGCTGCATACTCTGTATTCTATGGTCCACAGAGGCAATCCACTGAAAGCTTTTAGTTGTATTAGAATGGGCAGATTTACAGAAAATTCATGTTCCGGTCAACCAGCTCACTCATTACTAGGGGTATGTAACAGTATGTTGTCTTCATGATTACCAAAAGGATATTATTGAAGTTATGCAGTCAAGACTGTCATTTCAAAGGTGACACCCTGCTGAGAGGTTGCTGCAAATAATAATGGAAGAAATTAAGCCAGAGATTGGAAATAACTGGTTTGGAACACTGGGGCACACACAAGTAGTGTTACAGAGAATATGATATGTTGTTAGTAGTCAATATAGTTGAAAATGCATGCACATATTATTATCTGGAACCAGTGGCAGCTGGTGCTCAATTTTCCTGGGGGGGGCAGGCCGTGGTCCCCACCCAGCCATGCCACCTCCCAGCCAGCCTTCCACCCCCCGCGCTCGATCGATTGCTGCTTCCCCCCACCCCCCTCGCTCGATTGATCAGCGCTTTGCTCGCCCGTTGCCCGCCAGACCCCTCACCAGCCCTGCACTTACCCCATCCAGGTCGCGGCTTTGGCGGCTTCCCCCCCACGTCTCCTCCCGAGTCCTGGCGCTCGCTTCTCCTCCCGGCCAATCAGTACTTAGGACTTGTGGCCAATCGGGTCTTAGGACCGGCTTCCTGATTGGCCGGGAGAAGAAACATGAAGACATTAGTGCATATAGTATTTCGCTAATTTCACACAACTGGGGGGGCTCAGAGCACAGAGCCCACCCTTTTTGAAGCCAATTAGAGCCTCAGGCTCTTATCATGTGCTTCAGAAAAAGAAAAAAAAACATTAAAATCCATGCATCCAGTGCCCTGCATGTAGATTAGGGGCCGGGTGCATAGATTAGGGGTGCGGCCCCTGCGCCCCGTATGAGCGGTCGCCACTGCCTGGAACTAGTTATGTTTAGTTGTTTATTTACTAAAGGCGAATAAGCTCTTCAGTTTATAAGGGAATCAGGAATTTTCCCTTACCTTAGTCAGGGAGGTGAAGCTCTGCAGCAAACATGCAAAAATCTGTTTTTTTCCGCTCTTCTTCATGCACATGATTGGGTTTTCTTTGAAAATCGAATTGTCACTAATTGTCTCTAAGCTGGGGGAAAATTCCCTGGAAAAGTGAACAGCCTATTGCTTATAGTAAATCAAACCCCATAGTGTTGGTGCTTTTATATAACTTTTTGCCCTTCAATTCCCAATGCTAAACAGTCAGATTGACCCCTTTCATACTGAGGCAGTTTTCAGGCATTTTAGCACTGCAAATAGCGCCTGTAAAGCGCCTGAAAACTACCTCTCATGCTGCCCCAATGTGAAAGGCAGAGTGCTTTCACACTGGGATGGTGCGCTTGCGGGAAGGAAAAAAAGTCCTGCAAGCAGCATCTTTGGGGTGGTGTATACTCCGCTCCTACACCGTCCCTGGCCATTGAAATGAATGGGCAGCGCTTTGGAAGCACTGCAACACGGGCTCTTTTAACCCTTTGTTAACCCCTTCTTGGGGGTTAAAAGCACCCAGTGGCCGAAAAAATGCCGCTTAAACAGGGGTAAAGCGCTGCTAAATCTAGCTGCACTTTACCACTAATGGACCTGCCGCCCGTGTGAAAGGGGTATAAAGGTAGAGAGTGTGTACTGATGAGCATGGGATGGCATTAACTCACTATGAGCAAGGTTGGATTTCTATTTTCTCCTGGAAAAAAAGGTATGTTTTCTATGGGTCTATACTGAAGTAGTACTCAGGAAAAATAAGTTTACTGTAGGGTCATGTTATATGCAGATGTTGTTAAAGAATATGTTACCCCAGCATTTCATATTCCTGATATGTGTCTGCTGTACTATGGATTTTTATGAAAAGCTATCCAATTCTCTTTGTATTGTTGTCTTTGTATGAAATACCTGATGATCTTGCCAGTCCCTCGGTTTTCCAAAAAAAAAAGCTGACCACATTAGGCATGGGAGCACAGCAAGGTCAGTTTTCTGGCTGTGCTAGGGACTCAACCTGCTCTCCTCCAATAATCAGTCTTGTCCTGACATGCCCCCACCCCCTGCAATGCTATTCACTGGGAAGTCCAGTGTGTGCTGCTGTTTCTCCTCCCCCAGCTCGCTGAGCTCCTTAGGCAGCTGAGAGCAGAAATTATTTGATCACTTATAAAAAAGGGGATAAAGGGTATTCACAAAGTTTTTTTTATATGTATACACAAATGTTTTGCCTTTCATTTCTATTTTAAGCTGGATTGGTTGTTTTACAAGGTGAGGGTTCACATATACTTTAACCCCTATTATCCTGGGAGGATTTCACATGGCCACCTCTCAGGATCGCGCCGTGCTCCAGCAAGCTCTGTCACTGGACACAGTTGATGACAGATCACTGTACCGGCCTGCTGCCAGTACCATGTGATTGCTGCGGCCAATCGCAGAAGATCACGTGACAATTGTACACAATGAATGGCTTTGTTTCATGCCATTCATGCGTATTTTTGTAATGAGCAATGTGATTGGTCACAGTAATCACATAGTACAGACAGAGCCAATCACAGCTCATATGTACAATGTGATTAGCTGTGGCCAATCACATCTAATCACAATAATAAAAAATGAATGGATAGCTTTCATTCAGTAAAAATGGTTGATTATAACTGTAAAATTCAGTTATTAGCAATCATATTGTGAAAAACAAAATCTTGATCACCTCACCAGAGTAGTACAGTGTTACAATGGTAACACTGTATTGCTCTAGTCCAGTGGTTCTTAACTCCTGTCCTCAGGACCGACTAACAGGCCAGGTTTGCAAGATAACTGTAATACATTACAGGCGATATCATTTGCTGCTCGCTGATTGCAGTATTAGTCTGCATCCCCACAAGACAATACTTAATATTTGCCCTGTTATTGGGTCCTGAGGACAGGAGTTGAGATCCATTGCTCTAGACACTGTATGTAAAATAAAAATGTAATAAAATAGAATTGAAAAAAATATATGTATATGTATATATTTTTTTACATAGTGTCACCAGTCAGTGTCCCTGCTTACCACCACACCAGTTGTATGATAAAGCTGTACTGCAATGGTGACAGTATGGAAAACATTTTTTAAAATTGTGACAAAAACATTTTTTAACCACTTGTTGAAAGGTGAGCATTCACCTTTTAACCACTAGTCCTGACTATTATCTAATTATCAAATAATAATTACCTTATCATCGGCCGATTCCGTTGCTCTCATAACCAAATATCTCTATGCATAGGAGACAGCGTATATAAATAATTGACACAACACAGATTGCTTCATACACTGTTCCGTTTATTATGGCTCAGACAGGTTGTTAAGTATAAATGAAAGATGGGCGTCACCATCTTCCACCAATAAGGGGTACATTTTCAATATTTCCTTTTAACATGCATTCAACCAATCATAGTCATTTACTAACTCTTTACATCTTTGTATCTAAGCAAACTCATTATGTCACATTAGGTCACCTAAAAACTCCAGACATTATGTCACCTAAAACTAAAACTCATGACCAACAAGTAAGTTCCTTATTTCTGGTTTCGATTTCAACACACATCATCACAACTTTACAGTTGAACTTTGCCCTCAATATATGCAGCAATTTATTTTGGTGCTGATTACTTAATTTCAGTAACTCTTTAAACATTTATAATTTCACCCTCTTTTTACCAAAATCCCATTATCAAATTTTATTTTAACCCCAAACTTTTAGGGAAATCTTTTGTAATTATCAGCAACATGGGCCTAATAACCTCTACTCCCAAAATAAGAGAACACAATATCCCATGAGATAACCATCTCTGTGTGTACATTTTAAACAAACTTAGATACTTTACTAAACAAATAATACCTTGTGCATTCATTAAACACAATACCATACCACTTTCTCATTCCACATTCATTGGGCATTACATTCATTCTCCATTTAGAAATGTTTCCATATTTTCCCCTCTAACACCTTTTCCCATATTTTTTATCAAATCCATACATCATCCAAATGTATATTTTTTCTTTTTGTTACTTAATACATAAATTACACAACCTTAACTTACTTCCCATTTTCTTTCTTAACCACCATTTCTTTGGCGTAATGCCTGGAACACATAGCCTGGAACACATACTTCCCCTATAATCTTAAAATTGTGTTAAACTAAAGTCTTATCATTTATAAATCCACAAACATTGATAAACTGCTTAAACACAATTAAAAACTATTTGCACAAATAACCATCCCCTTGTTTTGTAACAGGTAATGTCCTTGTGCAATGCCAAGTTGCCATTTCTTTCATTTCAATATCAACAAATGGGCCCATCGACACAATTACTTTTCCAAACATACAATCTATTTTTCATAATTAATCTTGAACAACATATTTTTCCTACATATAACACCACTCTAGGCTATTCTACAAAACTATAATGCCATTTATTGAACTCTTCAGAGCCCAGGGAAATGATATCAATCCGAAATATAGTACATTTGTTAATGTTGAAAAATACCTTCCAAACCTTCAACCTGTGAGGATAGGCAACTGCACAATTAAAACCATTCATTAAAGTCAGACTCTAACTGGAATAATGAAAATACCCCAGCTACAAATTAAAATGTTACTCTTAAAAATTTATATTTTGCAATTATCTTAACCCCTTTTAATCTACTTAATTATCTGATCAGATTCCTCAAAAGAGGACATTTGGTACCAGCAAATACATGTAATTTAGTAGTGACGTCACGTTCTCCATATACGATTCCAATTAACAGTGCATTGGGCATGGGCTTAATATGTGCCCAACACATTCCATGAACATACGAACAGTAGTTGCAACCTTTCAACAATAAACATGTAATAAAACATACTTTAAATCCATATAGATAACTTCTCTTAACTAAACCCTTCTCAACATTCACTCTCCATTCCAGCAAGTCTGAATATGGGATTCAAATATAGCAATATGCATTCTCGAGTAATACACATAACAATGAAGTGCACCCATAAATTAAAATTTATAAGAATCTATTTTATCATATCATGTACTTTAAAAATTCAAATTCTATTATTAATTATATAGAACAAAGATGGCAATATTATATGTGTTAAAACTAAGTGTTTACTCATTTAAAAATAAGTAATAATATTATATTCAATGTCAAGTTCCCCTTTTCTTATTTTCAATATTAATACATAGGCTTACATGTATAACTCAAAATTTCTCAATATCTACTACGTAGTTTGAGACTGGCTGCAAAAATTAACTTCCTCATATTAAACTGAAGCTTCATTTTGTCTTTTGACTTTTGTAACTCGGTAAACTTAATTATTCTCAACCCTGGCTAGTTTTAATTTCTAATACACTTCTTGTTTTTCCATACTTTAGACAGAAATTAAAAATGCGAGCATACAAACAAATATATCTTTGCAATGCAATCATATCATGCAACTACGTCCTGAAAGTTGCACACCCAAAACATTCTCCTAATTCCAGTTAACATTCTAGGATCTGGACAGTCCTTAACGATCTCACGTAATTCCTGACCATTCCTTGCTTCAAGTATACTTCATAATCTATCAAAATATGGATAAGATAAATTCTAGACGGAGCAACAGCAAACATGGACTCTTGCCAGGAATGGTATGCTCCGCCATTAATGTCCCCTTTAAACCTTGAATGTAATGTCACTTCCTGTTTTTAAACCTATGTAATTTCTGAGTGTCTTGCCTCTGTGCTGTATGGCATCGATTTGTAGATTGAAAATCTTCATCAGACATATCGGTAGCATACTCATTTACCTCCGATAACGGATTAGCTGCAGACACAATGGGGTTGATTTACAAAGTCAAATTTACTGTGCACTTTTGAAAGTGCAGGTGCACTCTGCAAGTGCAGTTGCTCCAGAGCTTAGTAAATGAGGGAGAGCTCTGCTGGCTTCCATCATCCAATCATCTGCAAACAAAAATGCATTTTTTTTAATTTTACTTGCATGTGATTGGTTGTTCTTTGTAAAGTGAAGCTTTACCTCATTTACTAAGTTCTGGGGCAACTGCACTTGCAGAGTGCACCTGCACTTTCAACAGTGCACAGTCTATTTGCCTTTAGTAAATCAACCCCAGTGTTCCCAAGCTTCTAGATGTGAGCTCTACCTGGCCTAGGAGAACTTTTCCACTGAAACCCCAAGACTCCCATACTCCCTGAGTTTTCTTGGCTGCTCTTTTTGATTTAATTTAACTTTTATTAATAAATAACTCTTCTCATACTTTTCCTTCAAATCTTAACTTACATTACCCTCTACAATGTAGGGTGTTTTCATTAAAACACCTTTTAACTCACTTACTTTATCCTTACCACAATGTAAGGTGTTTTCATTAAAACACTCCCTTTCATTACACAACCCCCCAGCACACCTAACACCTTCGTTTGCAACCTTTACCATTCTATGCTTTTACCTTCAAAGAGTCATCAAAGCACTTTAAACATGTATTTAAACAATTAAACTTCTTGCAAGCAATTTAAGCACTTTTACTCTATAATTCTATAAACAAATATTCGTAAAGGGGAGACTTTCCCCATAAACTATTATACTTTTACTGTACTGACTGGTCCATTAATATTCATTTTCTTTATATACTGTATATCTGTTTTATTCTCTTGAGATATTTGTTGACACTCAGTAAGAATATAAATATTAGTTTCTACCCCTGTTAGAATGCATTGGTGACTGTGGTAACTTAAGCAAAGAAGCTTTCTCTTGTTTAACCATTAACATATCCCTTCGAATTCTCCGTGTAACTCCGGTTATAATTTTTTTGTATAATACTTAAAGCTTTAAGTTTACATCGCATAGCCAAAATCCCTTTGTCCCATATGCACCACAGCAACATCAGTTTCCTTAATTTTCTTAGTCTTTTTAATACCTTAATTGATGACCTACCCACATTTAAGATTTTCTCCATACCTTCTTTCATACTTAAAGAAAACTTAGCAGATTTTATAAACATACATGCAAAAATACTTACCACTCTCACGATATTTGGGTGTGAACAAGGGAAATTCCTAATTTACTTTGTCCCTATTTCTGACTAAAATACCTAGCAAAAGCTTCAAAAGCTACCAATGGGCGTGTACACTTTTCTACAGTGTTCCTGGAACGCTTAAAGCTAACCTGGGCACAACATCATAGAAGCTCCAGGCTGCTACAACAAACATGCAAGTAATCTCTACCAACCAGTAATCACAAGTTTCTACAATGCTACCAGTAAAGTAATACTAGTTATATGCACACACTTCAAGTACTTCCAAAGCACCTGACCTGAGGCGTTTGTCCTATAAGGGTGGGCAACCCAGGTGAAACTTAGGAATTAACTAATTCTGTCACCAAATCGGCTTGCACCCTCCCAAACAAAAATACTCAAGAAAAAAACAGTTCTCCTCTATTAATTTAAGTCCCTATTAAATGTAATCTATATTAAAAATATTATCTAATTACCTGAGTATTTGAAATTTTGACAACACTGAAAGGTGCGCCTTCACCTTTAACCACTAGTCCTGACTCTTATCTAATTATCAAATAATAATTACCTTATCATCGGCCGATTCCGTTGCTCATATACCCAAATATCTCTATGCATAGGGGACAGCGTATATAAATAATTGACACAACACAGATTGCTTCATACACTGTTCCGATTTAGTATGGCTCAGACAGGATGTTTAGTATAAATGAAAGATGGGCTTCACCAACAATCTTCCACCAATAAGAGGTACATGTTCAAATGACAAATTTCCTTTTAACATGCATTCAACCAATCATAGTCATTTACTAACTCTTTACATCTTTGTATCTAACCAAACTCATTATGTCACCTAAAAACTCCAGACATTATGTCACCTAAAACTAAAACTCATGACCAACACGTAAGTTCCTTATTTCTGGTTTCGAATTCAACACAAGCTCACTTCTTAACCACTTCAGCCCCGGTTTTACCCCCTTCCTGACCAGAGCACTTTTTACAATTTGGCACTGCGTCGCTTTAACTGGTAAATTGCACGGTCATGTAATGCTGTACCCAAACGAAATTTGCGTCTTTTTTCCCCACAAATAGAGCTTTCTTTTGGTGCTATTTGATCACCTCTGTGGTTTTAATTTTTTGCTTTATAAACAAAAAAAGAGCATCAATTTTGAAAAAAAAAAACAATATTTTTAAATTTTTTTCTATAATAAATATCTCCAAAAATGTTTTTTTTTTTTTAATTTCTTCATCAGTTTAGGCCAATATATATTCTTCTACATATTTTTGGTAAAAAAAAATCACAATAAGCATATATTGATTGGTTTGCGCAAACGTTATAGCGTCTACAAACTATGGGAAAGATTTATGGCATTTTTATTATTATTAATTTTTTTACTAGTAATGGCGGTGATCTGTGATTTTTAGCGGTATTGCGACAGACCAGACACTTTTGACATATTTTTGGGACCACTGACATTTATACAGCGATCAGTGCTATAAAAATGCACTGATTACTGTATAAATGTCACTGATAGGGAAGGGGTTAACACTAGGGGGCGTTCAATGGGTTAAATGTGTGTTCCCTCAGTGTGTTATAACTGTATGGGGATAGGACTGAGTAGGAGAGGAGGCATTTTGCTGTTCCTACTTACTAGGAACAAATGAGATGTCTCCTCTCCTCTTACAGAACAAGGATTTGTGTGTTTACACACACAAATCCCAGTGCTTGCGTTCGTGCATGCTCTTAAAGGAAACCCCATATGGGTACGGGGTTTCGCGCAGGGGTGCCATTCTGCCCCGTAAATAGACATGAGCAGGTTGGAACCGGTTACACAATAATATATATTTACTTGATCAGTAAAATGATAAACTTAAAGGAGCAGTTGAGCCTTAGATTACAAAACACAAGGGGGGCTTTCTTACATGACTTTCACTTGCCAAGCAGCTGCTGTTGTTATACGGCAGCAGGTCCGCTCTACCGCGTGAATCGCCGTACCTGTACGGTGGCTCGCGGAAGCGCAGTTGCAGGTGGGTGCGCGCCGTCTGTGGCATGCTCTCGCTCCCGCTGCACACTGCGGGAGCGTGCCCGCGAGTCGGGCGAACTCTGTCTGCCAGGGACCCGCGATCGCCTAGTACAGAGGCAGAACGGGAATCTGCCAGTGTAAACAAGCAGATCCCCATTTTGACAGGGGACATGACAGAGATCTTGTGTTCCCAGTAATCGAGAACAGTGATCTCTGTCATGTCCAAGTGAGCCCATCCCACTACAGTTAGAACACACCTAGGGAACACACTTAACCCCTTGATCACCCCATAGTGTTAACCCCTTCCCTGCCAATCTCATTTTTACATTGATTAGTGCATTTTTATAGCACTGATCAATGTAATAATGTCACTGGTCAAAAAAAAGTGTCATTTGGGGTCAGATTTTAACTTTTGCGCAAACCAATCAATATACGCCTATTGCAATTTTTTTAACCAAAAATATGTAGAAGAATATTTAATCGGCCTAAACTGATGAATAAATTTGTTTTTTTATTTATTTTGTTTGGATATTTATTATAGCAAAAAGTAAAACATTTTTTTTTTTTTTTTTTCAAAATTGTTGCTCTTTGTTTATAGCGAAAAAAAAAAAAAGGTGATCAAATACCACCAAAAGAAAGCTTTATTTGTGGGAAAAAAAGGATGTCAATTTTGTTTGGATACAGCATCGAACAACCGCGCAATTGTCAGTTAAAGCGACGCAGTGCCGTATCGCAAAAAATGGCCTGGTCATTAAGGGGGCAAGTCCTTAAGTGGTTAATTTCTTCATTTTCCAAAAAATTGTTACCAAAATGACAACTTTAAAAAACTCTTCATGCTTCTTACTATATACCTTGGACAGTCTACTTTCCAAAAATGGGTCATTTGGGTTATATCTGTACTGTCCTGGCATTTTCAGGCCTCTAGAAATGAAATAGGCTGTCAGTACATCAGGATTGATACATTTTCAGATCTATACCATAGTTTGTGGACTCTATAACTTTCCTACAGGCTAAATAATCTACATTAATTTGGGTTATTTTCACCAAAGAAACATAGCAGAATACAGTTTGGCCTAAATTTATGAAGAAAGATTATTTATTTGCAAAATTTTATAACAGAAACAAAGAAAAACACAGTTTTTCAAAAGTTTCGGCCTTTTTTTCATTTATTAAACAAAAAATAAAAGATAAAAAACCAAGTGGTGATACTACTCTATGATACTACTCTAAGAAAGCTCTATTTGTTTGAAAAAAATGATAAAAATTCATATGGGTACAGTGTTGCATGACCGCACAATTGTCATTCAAATTGTGACAGCGCTAAAAAGCTGAAAATTTGCCTGGGCAGGAAGGGGAAAAAAGTGCCCGGTATTGAAGTAGTTAAATATTCTTGATGTAAGATTAGCAATTTGTTGTCACATGGGTGCCATGTAGATTGTAGGACATTAAACGTAACATGTTTCATATAGGAATTACTTGTATTGCCCCATAAATACCAATTTTGTTTCATGATACAATGGAGAATCAGAGCTAGAAAATAAATGTTAGAATCTGATTGGTGAGTAAGGGGCAATACAATCAGGTTATATTTAAGAATTGTTGATAAATAAGGCCCACCATGTCATGGGTGGGATGGTACACTGATATAGTAAAGCATACTTTGATCAAGTCATGCATGAAAAGTTTGTCATAAACTATACCCACAATTTGCATATCTATACAGTTGTATGAATATATAAATCAGTATAAAAACAGGATTTTACTCCTGTTAGTGCTAAATATATGTTTTATTATTTATTTTATGTATATTTAAATATAATTATATTATGTATAATGTTTTATTATTTCCTTTTTTTTAGTTAATTTATTTCATTGTGTGATATACAGTAAGAGTCTTGTAGGGGTAGTATACAAAATTAGAATTATTAAGTCTCATTCCTGGGCTCTCTGTTTCTCTTAGATTGCCATTTATCAGCAATGACTAAACATGTTATATTTCTTCACTTTTACCTTCTGCTTTATCAACAGTTCCAGAAACCTCAAGAGCATTATCCGCCATTCCGATTTGGAACGGTCCCAAATGGGAGCACAGAGCGTAATATCCGTGCCAACTATCCTGACATGCATAGTTATATGGTGCGCTACAATCAGCGATCGGTGGAGGATGCTCTTGCCAGCTTAAAGGCTGGGTGAGTACTACGATAGGACCCATACCGAAGACCTTGATTGGCTGCATAAAAGCCTTGGCCAATATAATATAGAATTATGTGAAATATGAAATATTTTCACTGTTATTTTAATTGTATTTCCTGATGTTTTCTAGAACCTATGACAATGTAAATGCTTCACATACATGTGGAATCTGAAATGATATAATAATAAAATCTGAAACACAATTAATAACCCATAAACATATTTACTAAATGGCAAATTCTAAGGAACCATCTTTCCATCACCTGCCCAACTGTACAATTAAAACACATATTGTTTAATACAGGGTTCTCCAAACTTTGGCCTAGGAGCCAAATGCAGCCCACTACAAGATTTTTACAGCCCAGATCTGATCTTTAGATCAGTTTTGCCAACCTCCTGAAGTGAAATTTACTGACAAATTTACTGACAAGATGCCCAAATTTTACAAACAGCACCAAATTTGTACTGACATAAATCATGACATTTACTGACAAGATGCCCAAAATTTACAAACAGCACCAATTTTTGTACTGACATAAATCATGACATTTACTGACAGAGCCATATTTTTTAATGACACTCCAAAAAAGTACATAAAATGGCCATTTTAAGCGCAAATATCAAAGATTAACCGCTTGCTGACCAGCCGCCGCAGTTATGCTACGGCAGGTTGGCTTGGCTTCACGAATCGCCGTAGGTGTACGTTGGGCTCCTACATAACTTTCTGTGGGCGCACAAGCTGATTGGCCAGCGGGGGAGCCAGTTAGTGGGTCCGCCGGCCGTCCCAGGATCGTTCCCCGCAGAGACAGAACGGGGATCTGCCGAAGTAAACAAGGCAGATCTCCGTTCTGTTAGGGGATGAACCAGAGATCCTGCCTTCTGCTATGCAAGAAGGTGAATCTGTGGGTTGTCCCAGGCGGCCCATCCCCCATACAGTTAGTAAACACAACCAGGGAACACATTTAACCCCTTGATCGCCCCTGATGTTAACTCCTTCCCTGCTAGTGTCATTAGTACAATGTCAGTGCATATTTTTAGCACTGATCACGGTAATATTGTCACTGGTTCCCAAAAAAGTGTCAAAAATGTCAGTTAGGTGTCCGATCTCTCTGCCGCAATGTCGCAGTCCCGCTAAAAATCGCAGATTTTTTTTTACCAAATAATATGTAGCAGAATACAAATTAGCCTAAATTGATGAATAATTTTTTTACATCTTTTTTTTATTGGGTATGGTTTATAGCAGAAAATAAAAAAATTTTTTTTTTTCAAAATTGTCGGTAATTTTTTTGTTTATAACACAAAAAAGTAAAAAACGCAGGGGTGATCAAATACCACCAAAAGAAAGCTCGATTTGTGTGAAAAAAGTACATTCATTTTATTTGGGTATAGCATCGCACGACCGCGCAATTGTCAGTTAAAGTAATGCAGTGCCGTATCGCAAAAAATAGCCTGGTCGTTAAGGGGTTATATCCTTTCGGGGCTAAAGTGGTTAAGCTATAAACATATGCCTAGTGCTATTAGCAATGTGTTTAAGTTATAAGGGAAGTCAAAAGCCATATTTCTCCATTTCTATGAAGGTCAGGTTAATATTACCCAGCACAGAGTTCCCCTTTACATCAAAGTAGGATTCCCCCCTACAGTGCAAGGGGAACTTTGATGTAAAAGAGAAAGCTGCAGATCATGATGTAAGGAGGAATGCTGCAGACTTTGGTATAAAGGGGAACTCTGATATAAGATGGTCTCTGGTCACCAGAGTCCCCTCTTGTATCAGAATCCACAGAGTTCCCACTTACATCAGGGTCTGCAATGTTTCCCTTTACATTAGAGTCCACCTTGCAATGTAAGGGGAAATCCTGCATATTCTGACGTAAAGGGGAACACCGGAAACGCTGATGTGGGGCTGGGGGGTGGGGGACTCTGGTGACCACAAACCATCTTCCACAGAGTGGGGGTCATTGATATAAGGGTGAACCTTTATATCAGTGCCCCTTCCCCCCTTGCCTTACTGTATTCTCTCCCCTCATATCAGTGACCCTCCCCTCAGACTGGCCTGGCGGTGCTGTCACTGACCTCTTCTCAGGTGCACTGTGCAGGGCTCAGTCAGAAGGTCCTCTCCAGGCTCCAGCTTAGCGACCCTGTTTTCATCATATATTCTCTTTTTTCCACAATCAACACACGTCTGATTTCTCCCGTGACCCCAGTCCCAGCGGTGCTCCCGCTCTTGACTCCTTTCCAGGCTCCCCCCTCACCACATGATACAAGAGATGGTTAGAGATTGTTGACATGATACAAGAGATGGTTAGAGGCTGCGGACAGGATAAAGGAGATGGTTAGAGATTGTGAACATGATACAAGAGATAGTTAGAGACTATGGAGGACAGGATACAAGAAATGATTAGAGATTGCAGACATGAGAGGGGGTGATGGAGCCAGGTGGTGGGGGTGGATGGAGAAGGGGGGACAGAGATGGGAGGAGGGGGAGGTGGAAGTAAGGATAGAGCCAGGTAGACAGAAGAGAGGGGGGATGCAACCAGGTGGAGGGGAGGACAAAACCAGGTGGACAGAAGAGAGG
Source organism: Aquarana catesbeiana (assembly GCF_042186555.1). NCBI lineage: Eukaryota > Metazoa > Chordata > Amphibia > Anura > Ranidae > Aquarana > Aquarana catesbeiana. The sequence goes on along the minus strand of NC_133335.1, from coordinate 84,188,735 downwards.
GGTGAATGCAGACAGGTGGAGGGGATGGATGGAAGAGAAGGGGGAACAGAGCCGGGAGGAGGGGTCACGCTCCAGTGATAAGGTCATCCCGGACCTTAAATTTAACCTGTAAATGGGCTAAATTTACAGATTGTTCGTAAATTTATGGACGATTGGCAACCCTACTTCAGATCAGCATACACTCTTAAATTCTTCCCAATATCCACAACTTCCCCTCTGGTCTTCAGCGCAGCTTCCCCTGGCTGCTCTGTCATTGTTCTGTCATTGGTTGCTAGGACCACTGGTGCCAGTACCTGTATCACCTGCTGGTGGGACTGTGCTTCCCAGAGTGGATAGTTGTAGTTTCTCTGTCCAACAGCAGGTGTCTCCCAGCAGCCAGCAGGTCGCAGTAATCAAGTTCCACCTAATGCTGGCTGCTGGGAGGGTATTTAGAACCTCCCCTTCTAGTGCCTTCCAGTGTTTTACTCTATTTTACTATTACTATACCTTTTCTTTCTCCATTCTTTGAGAGCTGTCATCACAAACCGTGGCTGGTGTACACACTGCTATGCTAAGCTTGCATTGACTGCAGTGTTACTGGAAACAAAGAATGAGAACAAGGAAGGTATCTACCCCTACATATCTGTTCAATTCAGTAGTTGCAGTGTCAAGAGCCATAAACTATTTCTCAACTGCACTCATACAGTATACTCTATAGAGAATCAGATCACTAACTGCTTGAAACAGACAACCCCTGCATGGTTTAGCTAAGACTATCCCTAAATACCATGTTATTCCAGCTATGGAATGTAGAATGAATCTAGAGGGCCTTCCTGGCCTGCACATTTTTGCAGTGTACCTGAGCTCATGCAGAGGAATTTTGCTTCTGGCTGTTTGTGATCTGTCTCTGCCAGATTACATGACTGCAGCCTAGAGCCATCATTTTTAACTCCGCACATTCAAGACTGAATGTAAACAAAGCAGTTCTGGCCCAAGACTGTTATGCTAACTCTCAAAGCTTAGGGAAAGAAAAGGGAAGGGATAAGGTTTTGTTTACACTGGTGGCAGAGGGGTAGCAAAGTTGGTTGAGTTGCAGTTTTTTAGCCCCCAATCGCCCACCTTAACCCAACATGATGGCTGGAAGGGGTGGTACAATAATTGTACCACAGGTACACTATATTCTCAAAAGTATTGGGACACCTGCCTTTACACGCACATGAACTTTAATGGCATCCCAGTCTTAGTCTGTAGGGTTCAATATTGAGTTGGCCCACCCTTTACAGCTCGAACCACTTCAACTCTTCTGGGAAAGCTGTCCACAAGGTTTAGGAATGTGTCTATGGGAATATTAAAGACATGGATGAGTGAGTTTGGGGTGGAGGAATTTGACTGGCCTGCACAGAGCACTGACCTCAACCCGGTAGAACACCTTTGGGATGAATTAGAGCGAAAACTATGAGCTAGGCCTTCTCATCCACATCAGTGCCTGACCTCACAAATGCGCTTCTGGAAGTATGGTCAAACATTTCCATAGACACACTGCTAAACCTTGTGGACAGCCTTCCCAGAAGACTTGAAGCTCTTATAGCTGCAAAGGGTGGGCCAACTCAATATTGAACCTTACGGACTAAGACTGGGATGCCATTAAAGTTTATGTGTGTGTCCCTATACTTTTGACATCATAGTTTATAGTGAATCGGACCATACCTCATGTCAATAGGACAATGCTGCAACCACATATAACATGGCAGGCTTTCATTGCACTTGTCGACCAGCGCACGCCAATATACGTCCTAACTCTGCCATAACCCCAGTATCCTTGTATTCGGCGGGCGGTCGGCTACAAGATAAAAGTGGTCTCTGCGACGGATTCGCTGTGAGATCACTTTTATAGGCGCCCCTCCCGCCGCGCTCTGGTGCCCTCCGCCACTTAAGGGAGCCGTCAGGAGTGGCAGAGGCGATCCGGTCCTTTTCCTGGCTGGGTATGGAGACGAGTGAGGGGAAGATGACCCCCACCCGTCTCCATGACATTGCAGGGCGGAAGCGACATCAAAACATCACTTCCGCCCATAGCTCTTAAAGGGCCATTTTTTTTAAATCATTTTTTTAAATGACAATTTTTTTTTTTATTGCATTTTAGTGTAAATATGAGATCTGAGGTCTTTTTGACCCCAGATCTCATATTTAAGAGGTCCTGTCATGCTTTTTTCTATTACAGAGGATATTTACATTCCTTGTAATAGGAATAAAAGTGACAAAATTTTATTTTTTTGAAAAAACAGTGTAAAAATAAAAGGTAAAATAAATAAGAAAAAAATTTTTTTTTAAATGTGCCCTGTCCTGACGAGCTCATGTGCAGAAGCAAACGCATACGTGAGTAGTGCCCGAATATGAAAATGGTGTTCTAACCACACATGTAAGGTATTGGCGCAATTGGTAGAGCGAGAGCAATAATTCTAGCTCTAGACCTCCTCTGTAACTCAAAACATGCAACCTGTAGAAATTTTTAAACGTCGCCTATGGAGATTTTTAAGGGTAAAAGTTTGTCGCCATTCCACGAGCGGGCGCAATTTTGAAGCATGACATGTTGGGTATTAATTTACTCGGCGTAACATTATCTTTCACAATATAAAAAAAATTGGGCTAACTTTACTGTTGTCTTATTTTTTAATTCAAAAAATGTTATCTTTTCCAAAAAAAAGTGCGCTTGTAAGACCGCTGCGCAAATACGGTGTGACAGAAAGTATTGCAACGACCGCCATTTTATTCTCTAGGGTGTTAGAAAAAAAATGTATAATGTTTGGGGGTTATAAGTAATTTTCTAGCAAAAAAAAAATGTAACTTTTAAACAACAAATCTCAGAAAGAGGCTTGGTCCTTAAGCGGTTAAAACAACTGTCCAGGAGGCAACATATTGCTCCGAGCTGCCTGTCTAAAAAAGTAATCCACCTCAGATTGTATTGCAAAGGGGACTGCCAGTATAATGAGGCCTATTGTAATTGTTATATTAGTAAGGCTGCTTGGTTTCCCTAATAAAGCTATTAAATGTGCGAAGCTATCATTTAACTGTGTTTATATATTAAAATACAGTACATAGCCTCCCAGCATGATAAGTGTGCAGCTCACAATTTTACTTACTAAATTAGTATTGCATAGATTATTATGCTTATTATACTCTAATGGAAGGCTTTATATTTTTGTAGGAATCAAAGCAGACTTAACATTTGATATAAATGGTAGACCATTACTACTTACATTTTAGCTTTCTTTCGAAAATGTGCAGAGCAGTCATCTTTGCCTTTCTTCTTCTCTTTTTATCTTATGGTAGAAAGTTGGATGCCTTTATCTACGATGCAGCAGTGCTAAATTACATGGCAGGAAAGGACGAAGGCTGTAAACTGGTAACCATTGGAAGTGGCAAAGTCTTTGCTACAACAGGCTATGGTATTGCTCTGCAGAAGAACTCACGTTGGAAGCGTCCCATTGATCTTGCACTGCTGCAGTTTCTAGGAGATGGTGAGTATTGGGGTCAGTTTTGCAAAAAGTGGGTCCTAGAACAAAGCATAGGGGGCCAGAAGGTGTGCTTTGCTGATCCTACAATCTGGGACATAAAAAAGAAAGTCATTTTTTTTAAATAAAAAGTTATCATTGTTACCTATAAGCAGTGCTGCCTATGGCATTACTTACAGTGATCGTAAACCCTTCCATATACCCTGTGAAGGGACTATCCTAAGTGACACAGAGAAAATAAATAAATCCTCCTACATAAAGTGATGAATTATAATGCTTGCCTGAGAGTTCAGAAAAAAGGGGGCGGCGAGCTGAAGTTACACTCTACAGTAAGGAGAGGTCTGAGAGCTGATTGGAGGGAGGAGGCACACCCCCTTCACACAGCACACAGGGGAGGAATCTCCAGCAGATTGACAACCTCAGCTCTATTCCTGTCACCTTTTTTCTCTTGGTGTCAGGAAATATTGTCAGTGTTTCATGCTGATAGAAGAGGAATGAAGCAGCAGACAGAAATTACACGTAGTGCTTTCAACTGAGACAAGTACATACTATAGAGGGATATGCTTTGTTCATATTTCATGTCTGAGGTTTAAAACCACTTTAAAGCTCAACTTTAACCAGAGTGTATCTTAGATTTCAGTGGATTGAGGAAGAGTTGAAGCTTCTGTCAGGCTCTTATTGTGTGCCTCTCAAGGTGAAGAGATTCCTCCCCAACTTTATATCCGCATTAAACCCAGGATAAGAAAATGACTTACAACCATACAGTTGTTTAAACCTCTCCTAGTCTTCTAAATAAACGTGTCTTTGATACTTCTTCATTAAAAGCCTAACAGAGGTACCAACTGTTCAGTATTCTATTCACAACTTAAAAAATATTTTTTGATTTGAGTCTGGCTTTAAAGCTGACCTCCAGGAAGATATAAAAATTCTATTAATTATGTTATGAATTCTTTAAAATAATCATGCAGCTAGTTGTATGTAAGTTGATATCAGCCTGCTGTAATCCACTGTAAAACAGCCATCAGGGTGGCAGAAGGAAGGCCAGTGCTAGGAGCATGCACATCTGCTGAGTGTTAACATGCTGACAGCAGAAGAGTGCAAAGGTGGCAGAGAGATGACCTCATTAAAGATTCTGTCTATGCTGTCTGGCAGGGTTTCCTGGATCAAAAGACTGGCTTCAGATTCTTTGGGTGGTAAAACATTCCAGTATGTGTAGTCAGGGCCGGCACTATAGCAGCAGGGAGTGTGTGTACTTTAGTAAAGCTGACTGGCGACTTTCATGTGGAAGTGATACAAGTGGCTGCGAAATTGCCTATCACTTCCACTGCCGTGAGGTGCTGCCCCCCGCCATGGTCACCGGGCTCCGCTGTCCCACCTGCAGGCCCCGGTGTTGTCATGGCAGGTGTCGCTGGGCAAAATGCACCTTTGCCTAAGTAGAAAAAAATCCTTGCTCAGGCCCTGTGTGCAGTCATCCTGTGTATTTAGCTGTTTGTCTGGAACTCAGCTTCAGAAAGCCTGGGAGAAGTTAGAGGATACAAGGCATGGTAAGTGTCTAATTTATTGCTGTCTCTAAGGGATGTTGCCTGAGGAAACATTATCATTTTTAGAAAAAGCCTGGCTGGTGGCTTCTCCTCCTCTCCCTCCCGCAGGCATTCAGTGGCTGGAGGAGGGAAATGGAGAGGATCGGTATCTCTATATGCTGCCCCTCCTATCCAGGTCCTGCTGCCCCGCTGTGATCTTCCGGCCCTGCTGTTTCCTCTCTCCTGCCCCGCTTTGATCTCTCAGATTCGCTATGCCCTCTCCATGTCCCCCCCCCCCCCGCAGCTCTGTCAGCTTCCCTCTTCTCCTGCTGGCTGCTGTGAAGAATCTGTCAGGATGGAGAGCAGGAAGGGGGCCGGTAAATGTGTTCCTTGTATTTGTTTGTTTTTTTATTCATAACTGAAGTGTAGTAAACTGTGTTTACTATGCCTCAGTTTATGAATAAATGTGAAGCGTCAGTACAGAGTTATTCCTGTTCATTCAATCTGTGCTGCTGAGGTCTGTTTAGACCCCTGATATTTCACCAAAGCCCCCCAACGGGGTCCTAAAAAGATAATAATACATTTAAAAAAATAAATAAATAAATAAAATGTAAAAAAATAAAATAACAAAAATAAACAACTGCTGACATAAGTGGAGTGAACCAGGCTAAATATAATACATTTTTTTTAAAAAAATGGGCTGCTCAGTCTAAAATGCCTGGGCCTATTTTTTGTCCCAGTATGGGCCTGCCTCCCACGGCCGCTGATGTTCCCCACACACTGCGCCGACGTTCCACATAACCACTGCGCGCTGCAGGATTGGAGAAATTTAGCAGTTTCGTGTTTTGTTGTTTTAAATTTTTTTTTTTTTTGGGGGGGGGGGGGGGTGCAAGTAGCTGGTCTTGCCTAGGGTGCAAGATAGTCTAATGCCCCGTACACACGGTCGGATTTTCCGATGGAAAATGTGTGATAGGACCTTGTTGTCGGAAATTCCGACCGTGTGTTGGCTCCATCACACATTTTCCAACGGATTTTCCGACACACAAAGTTTGAGAGCAGGCTATAAAATTTTCCGACAACAAAATCCGTTGTCGGAATTTCCGATAGTGTGTAGACAAATTTGACGCACAAAGTGCCACGCATGCTCAGAATAAATAAAGAGATGAAAGCTATTGGCTACTGCCCCGTTTATAGTCCCGACGTACGTGTTTTACGTCACCGCGTTCAGAATGATCGAATTTTCCGACAACTTTGTGTGACCGTGTGTATGCAAGACAAGTTTGAGCGAACATCCGTCGGAAAAAATCCTAGGATTTTGTTGTCGGAATGTCCGAACAAAGTCCGACCGTGTGTACGGGGCATAACACCGGCCCTGTGAACAGCCACATCTTATAATTGCTCTCTCTGGGCAGCTGTAGGCAGCACCTAAGAAAAGTTTTTTTTTATGGAAGTTCGGATGCTTTACCGCCCTCATACGGTCATTTGCATGAGCCCTAGAAATTCTATGAAATATATACTGTAACTAATAAACTTCCCACAATGCTGTGTACAGAAAGCAATCTAATGCCGCGTACACACGATCGGACTTTCCACCAACAAAACGGTGGATTTTTTTCCGAATGATGTTGGCTCAAACTTGTCTTGCATACACACGGTCACACAAATGTTGGCCCAAAATTCCAAACGTGGGAACGTGGTGACGTACAACATGTACGACAAGCCGAGAAAAAGGAAGTTCAATAGCCAGTGTGGCTACTTCTGCTTGATTCCGAGCATGAGTGAACTTTTGTGCGACGGACTTGTGTACACACGATCGGACTTTCCGACAACAAAGTGAAGTTGGCTGAAAATTTGAGAGCCTGCTAGCAAACATTTGTGGGAGGAAATTCGGAAATTCCAACAGCAAATCTTCGATGGAGCATACACACGGTCGGACTTTCCGACAACAAGCTCGCATCAAACATTTCCCGTCGGAAATTCCGACCGTGTGTACACGGCATTAGACTAGAGGGTATGTTCAGGTCAAGCTCTGTTGGATTGCACAAAGTAGACAATCTAATTTTCATGCACTGGGAGCTGAAGGAGAGAAGTTTAGGCAACGTATAGGAGAAGAAAAGCACAAGAAGAACCTCAGTAGTGTTCATTCATAGCCCTGTGGGCAAGCAGGTGACACAGGAAGCTGCAAACCAGCAAAAATGAATAGTGTGGTCACCAGCTTGGGTGTTTACATTCTGTAGAAGAGCAATGGAGCCACCCTTATACAGCAGCATTGTCAACCTTTGAAGAGGGTACTGTACACATGATAGGACTTTTTGACAACAAACATGCAAATTAGCTGTTTCAAGGCAACATCGGACCGCGTGTACGCTCCATTGGACAAACTTTTTCGGTTTTCATCGGACAAATGTTGGCTGTGCAAACTTTCCGGCAACAAAAGTCCTATGGTGCAAAATCCTATCGTGTGTACACAAGTCCATAGGACTTTAGTCCAAAGTACAAACACGCATGCTCAGAACCAATGAAAAAGATCAGACAACAATACAGAAGTTGACCAAAGGGTGGCGGTAAAGAGCTGAAAAACCACGTGATTTGGTGAAAGTTGGCTGAAAAAGTCCTGCCGTGTGTATGCTTAATTAGTTTATGGCCAACGCCCTTTGTACAAAAATCCACGGGAAAGTTTGTACAAAGTCCGATCGTGTGTATGAGGCTTTAGATAGACTAGCATATTTAGATGGACATGACTAGCAAATTGAAGCTGAATTCCAACTATCGCATTTTTAGCAGTCACAGCAATATTTTTTTTTTCCTTTTGGGATAAAGGTTTTACAAAAAAAAAAAATGCTGATCATTGTAAGCACGCTTGGCAGTTTTAAATGGTTTGGCTCAACCCCCATGCAAAGTGCATGCAATGGGCCCTCATACTTTACTCTCCTCACATTAAACTGCAGTGCATAGATGTGAACCAGACAAATGGAAAAAATGGGATTTCTACTTAAAATGCATTTTGGTGCGGTAAAAATTACATGTTTTACAGCAGAAGAGCAGAAAGTGTCGGCCCTTAGACTATCTGTATACCCACACTGACTCTGTAATATTTATGCTAAAAGATGTCCTTTAACTGACATAGGTTTGATCAGTTTAGCTAAAACCACTTTAACTGCAAGAACCTTCTGTGCCATAATGTGGTATTCAGTGCAATAAAATGCGTTCCATCTGCAGAAAACGTCTCCATTTCTATGCAGAGCAGAGCAGACAGGAGAAAATGAAATGAGAGCACAATAAAATGGCTACACAGCTTTGTCCATAGAATTAGAATCCCTTGTAAATCATACATACGTTTCAAAGTTCTGGCCATCAATCACAAACATAGAGTGGAATCAATTTATATAGAGCAGAAAGCACTCACCAAACTTTATTTCACTACTGCCATTTGTAGGAGCCTTTGACAAATGGCAGTCAATTAAGTTTAGGCAAACATCATGCATAAAGCCGAATATAAAATCTTCTTGTACATTTAGTAATGTGCTGATTCTCAGGACAATAAACCAAAATTCTAATGCTTATGATCAGCAGGAAAGAAATCTTCTTACCATTAGGTTAAAGGTAATGGTCCATTAGAGAAAAAAGAGGAAAATGTTTCTGCCAAGTTGTTGTCCAGGTTGATGTTAAAGTGGTTGTAAGCTCTGTTACACCATTTGTACTTACAGGCAAGCCTATAATAAGGCTTACCTGTAGGTACTGAGAATATCTGCTACACAGTTTAGGAAACATTCAGAGTGCATGCAACCAATGACAACAGTGCCAGACCTTCAGAGCCTGTGCTGGAAATGGCGGCTCTCATGCACATGCACGGGAGTGACATCATTGCGCCACCGACCACTCATGTAGCCAGAGGCTGCAAACCCGTAAGGAAGAACAGGTGAGATTGCAGCGCTTTAGGGCTTTGTTCTAGGGTAAGTTTCTCATAATATGCTAGTATGCGATGCATACTAGCACATTATGACATTGCAGGATTTTTATTTTTACCAGCAGCAGTTTACAACCGCTTTAACTACCTGCCAACCAGCCAGCATCATTGTACTGCGGCAGGTGGGCTTGTTCCCGCGAATTGCCGTTAGCTCGGGAACTCTAGTTTGTGGGCGCGTGCGTGCCCACTGGCTAGCGGGGGAGTTAAACAGTGGGTAGAGCAGACTCGATGTCCACCTGTCACCCGCGATCGTTCCCCGTAGTGACAGAATGGGGATCTGCCTGTGAACAAGGCAAATCTTCGTTCTGACATCACACATGCAGGAAGACGGATCTGTGTGTTTCCACAGGCAGCCCATCCCCCATACAGTTAGAACACACCTGAAGGAAACACATTTAACCCCTTTGATCGCCCCCTAGTGTTAACCCCTTGCCTGCCAGTGTCATTAGTACAAAAACAGTGCATATTTTTAGCACTGATCACTGTAATTATGTCACTGGTTTCCAAAAAAGTGTCAAAAAATGTCAGTTAAGTGTCCGATCTGTCTGCCACAATGTCGCAGTCCTGCTAAAAATTGCAGATCATCGCCATTACTAGTAAAAAAAAAAAAAAAAATAATAAAAAAAATGCCATAAATCTATTCCTTATTTTGTAGACACTATAACTTTTGCGCAAACCAATCAATATATGCTTACTGTGATTTTTTTTTTTTTAGAATATATATATATTGAGGAAGAAATTAGGTTTTTTTTTTGGGGGGGGGGGGTGTTTGAGGATATTTATCATAGCAAAAAGTTAAAAATATTGCTTTTTTTCCAAATTGTCTGTCTTTTTTTGTTTATAGCGCAAAAAATAAAAACGCAGAGGTGATAAAATACCACTAAAAGAAATCTCCATTTGTGGGGAAAAAAAGAATGTCAATTTTGTTTGGGTACAACGTCGCACGACCGCGCAATTGTCAGTTAAAGCAATGCAGTGCCGTATCGCAAAAAATGGCTTGGTCATTAAGGGGGAATATCTTCCGGTCCTTAAGTGGTTAAAGTCCAGCACACAAATCATGATGCGCCAATCAAATGTTTTTAAGAGAAGCTCAGGTTTTGTTCCACCCCAACCCTCCCGCCTTTTTCATATTCCTTGAAGTCCCCTTCAATTCTTTTTTAAGAAAAAAAAATATTATTTTTTTCCAACATTTTCAGGCCAGTCGGGTGGCTTCACAGGCCCTTTCTTGATGGTGGCAGTGGGCGGTCCCTCCTCCTTAATTAACCATTTGTGCAGTGAAAATAACCCAAATCAGTGTATATTAATAGTCTGTAGGAAAGTTATAGAGTCCACAAACTATGGTATATATCCTGATGTACTGATGGCCCAAAAATGTCAGAACAGTACAAATACCCCCAAAATGATCCCTTTTTGAAAAATATACAGTCCAGGGTGTTTAGTAAGATGCATGACAAGTTTTTGACGTTGTAATTTTTTGTCATAATTTTTGGGAAAATTAAGGATTTTTTTTTACATACTGTCATCAGTGCAGATCCTATAATGGGTGTGGCAGTGATCAGGGACATTTCTATTTAATTTTTTTTTTATTATTTCTTATATATTTTTTCTTTTTTTACAGCTTTTTTTTTTTTTAAACACACTTTGACCACAGCAATATAATGTTACCATAGTAACACTGTACCACTCTGGGGAAGTGATTAGCATTTTTTTTACACATTATGTTTGCTTATACAGTCATGGCCAAATATATTGGCACACCTGCATTTCTGTCAGATAACGCATTACTTAGCCCAGAAAATTGTTGAAATTACTGTACAAATGTTTAGGTATTCTCATCTTTATTTCTTTTGTTTGTATTGGTATGGCACAAAAAATGGAGAAACAAAAAGTCAAATATGACACATTCCACGCAAAACTCCAAATATGGACTGGAGAAAATGAACGCACCTTCTCAAAACTGTAAGAAATAATTGCATTCCAAGTTTGTGATGCTCCTGTAATTTGTAATTAAACTCAATTCAAATCAATTTACAGGTGCTGCCCTGTGCTCGAGTCCTGCGGGAACGCGTGGGAATGATGTTCCTGCACTTTTTTTCACAGCAGGAATGCCATTTCCGTTAGCAGCCGCATCCTGCAGGACTGCAAGTCAGGGGCGAATCCAGTGGGGGCAACGAGACAATTTCCCCCTCCGAGAAATGCGGGTGAGTGAGAGAGTCGGCGGGTAGACCCCCGGGTGAGAGAGCCGGCAGGCGGCACCACGGGTGAGAGAGCTGGCGGGCGGCTCCGTAAGTGAGAGAGCTGGCGGGCGGCTCCGTAAGTGAGACAGCCGGCGGGCAGCTCCGCAGGAGAGAGACAGCGGGCTGGCCCGGCGGCTCAGTTGGTGGGATATGCCGCTCGATGTGTTTGCGGGCTGCTGGCCAATCAGGGAGCCGGCGGGTGGGGGAGCAGAGAGGTGACATCATCTCTCACCGCCCGGCGCCCGACCTGCATCCCTGCAGTTCCCCCCTCACCATTCAGGCAGCTGCGCCAGCAGAGAGATTACATCATCTCTCTGCTGCCTGACTCTGGGACACAAGAGACCACCTTAGCAGGAAAGTGACACAGCAAGTGACTGTCAATCTGCAACGTTTGGCAAGTGACAATCTGCATCTGGTGGCAGGCGACGTGGCAAGTGACAATCTGCATCTGGTGACAGGCAACGTGGCAAGTGACAATCTGCATCTGGTGACAGGGGACGTGGCAAGTGACAGTCCGCAACATGTGGCAGGTGACGTGGCAAGTGACTATCTGCATCTGGTGACAGGCGACGTGGCAAGTGACAATCTGCATCTGGTGACAGGCAACGTGGCAAGTGACAATCCGCAACATGTGGCAGGCGACGTGGCAAGTGACAATCTGCATCTGGTGACAGGCGACATGGCAAGTGACAATCCGCAACATGTGGGAGGCAACGTGGCAAGTGAAAATCTGCATCTGGTGACAGGCTACGTGGCAAGTGACATGGCAAATGACAATCTGCATCTGGTCACAGGTCATGTGGCAAGTGACACACTCGGGGCTCCCACTGATTCTGCATTATGGTGAGTTAAACTATTTAATTTTTTATAACAATGTAATAATAGTAATAATGCGCTTCAATCATCCTGACACCATAACAACCATGGTGCCGTGATGATTGAAGCGCCAACACCAGCCATTTCCCCGATAGATATACCCCAAAAAAATAGATTTTCTGGCAGTGCCCCTCCCGAGACTAGACTCTGGATCCGCCCCTGCTGCGAGTAGGGTTAGACTAGCCTACCGGGACATTTCCCGGTAAGCTGCCTGGCCTGGGGCCGCTTTGAGCTGTGGCTGCAGTGCTTCCCTCCATCCCTCCCCCCCCCCCCCCCTTGTGTACATGTCACACACAGGGTCTCCCACTGTGTCACGAGGCTGAAATTATCGGCCGCGCTGTGACAAAAGTCCCGCCTCCTCCTAGACCAGCTCCTGTGATAGACGGAACACTGATCTAATGGCAGGAACATTTCAGACTCAGCTCCATGACACAGCGGGCACTGACTGGTGAGGCTGCATGGTTGGGCACAGTGTGGCTGCATGGATGGGCACAGTAAGGCTGCATGGACGGGCACAGTGAGGCTGTATGGTCGGGCACAGTGAGGCTGCATGGATGGGCACAGTAAAGCTGCATTGATGGGCACAGTGAGGCTGCATTGCTGGGGACACCGATCAGGCTGCACTGATGGGGACACTGATCAGGCTGCACTGATTGGGACACTGATCAGGCTGCACTGATGGGGCACTGATCAGGCTGCATTGCTGGGGACACTGATCAGGCTGCATTGCTGGGGACACTGATCAGGCTGCATTGCTGGGGGCACTGATCAAGCTGCAGTGCTGGGGGCACTGATCAGGCTGCATTGATGGGGCATTGATCAGGCTGCATTGATGGGGGCACTGGTCAGGCTGCATTGATGGGGTGCACTGATCAGGCTGCATAGATGGGGGCACTGGTAAGGCTGCATTGCTGGGGACACTGATCAGGCTGCATTGCTGGGCACTGGTGAGGCTGCATTGCTGGGCACTGGTAATGCAGCATTGCTGGACACTGGTGAGGCTGAATTACTGGACATTGGTAAGGCTGCATTGTTGGGCACTGATCACGCAGCATTGCTGGGCACTGGTAAGGCCACATTGCTGGGCACTGGTGAGGCCGCATTGCTGGGCACTGGTAAGGCCACATTGCTGGGCGCTGGTAAAGCTGCATTTGATGGGCACTGGTAAGGCTGCATTTGATGGGCACTGAGGAGTGAGCAGCTCAGGGCCTGGGCACCACTGTGCACAATCAACACAGACGGCCTGAGGAGAGTGTGTATATACATATATATATATATATATATATATATATATATATATATATATATACACACACACACACACTTTTTTATTTTTGAGGAGGGGGTTTGAAAATAAAATAATAAGCAAAATAAATTGTAAAAAACATTAAAACAATAAAATTGTATAAAAAATGTAATTAAAATAAAAAACTACTAACACCATCCACTGCTCTACTGACACCATTCACTGCCCTGCCGACATGATTCACTGCCCCAAGCTCCTTCTCTCTCCCCCCCCCCCAAAATAAAAAGCATTGTGAAAAAGAAAGACATTAAAAAATAAATAATCTAGAAAAAAAAAAATAAATGTAAAAAAATAAAATTGTACAAATTGATAGAAAATAAATATAAAAAAAAACTTTTGGCACTGCCCACTGCCCTACTGACACCATCCAGCCATCCACTGCTCCCCACCCCCTCAAAGCATTCTGAAAAAAATAATTTAAAAGAAATTGTAAAAAAATAATAATAAAATAAAATTGTAAAAAATAATAAAAAAAATAAAATGGTAAAAAATAATAAAAAATAAAATAATAAAAATAACAAACAACTGACACTATCCATTGCTCTACTGATGCCATCCACTGCCCTACTGACACTGTCCACTGCCCCTCCAAATCATTATGAAAAAATAATACAAAAAATAAATTATAAAAAATTATGAAAAAATAAAATGATAAAAAATAAAGATAAAAAAATCTGATACAATGCTCTACAGACAGTGACCACTGCCCTACTGACCCCATCCACTGCCCTCCAAAAGCGATTTGAAAAAATGAAAAAAATTATAAAAAAATTAAATTGTAAAAAAATAAAATAATAACTGCCCTACTGACACCATCCTGCACATACTACCCACCGCCGTACACTCCGCACTCCTCACCTGCATATACTTCCCACTGCCATACGCTTCTCCTGTACATACTACCCACCGCCATACACTTCACACTTCTCTTCTGCACATACTACCCGCCGCCATACACTCTGCACTCCTCTCCTGCACATACCACCTACCTCCATATTAGCAGGTTATTGTTGTATGCAGCCGAACACCTTTACTTTCATGGAGGATTAGTAATGCATGTCTTACAGCATAAGAAGCTTGAAACAGGAGGATACAACTACACACACTTATGAATGAAGATACTTCCTCTAAATACATTACCATAGAATACACATTATAACCCTGCAGTGCCACCTACTTGAATAGATAGGTATAATGCATACAGTATTGTTCACAGTATAAAGCAACTTTACATTACTTGCTGTTGTTCTTTCAACACCCCTTCTCAACAGTGTGTGCTTTGTCAAATTATATTCAGCTTCTTCTTGATATAACTGTGATGTACCTTCAACAAAGGCTTGGTGAGTGCATCAGCAGTCATATCCTCTGATGGGCAGTATTGAATGTCAATAACACCTTGCTCTTGATTATCCCTTAGTAGGTGATACTTGAAGTCGATGAGTTTGGTCCTAGGGTTGACCCTTTCTGATTGCATAAACTTTATATACATCCCTGGTTGTTTTCAAAAATGGGAATTGGTTTTTGACATGTCTATCCCAACGTCCAAAAAAAGTTGCCGAATCCATATTGCTTCTTGACACGCGTGTGCTGCTGCAATGTACTCTGCTTCAGTTGAAGACAGAGCGACAGTTATTTGCTTTCAACTAGACCAACTAATGGTTCCCTCCCCATACTGGAAGATGAATCCACTTGTGGATTTGCGGTCTGTGCAGTCCCCGGGCCAATCAGCATTCACATTTCTGACCAGTTTTTGATTGGATGTTGCTGGTAACCGTAACTATATCTGAATTGTTCCTTTGAGGTATTGTATCACTCTTTTTATTGCGTTCAAGTCACGCTGACAGGGAGCTGAAACTTTCCTGCATAGTATGCCCACTTCTGCGGCTATGTCTGGTCTTGTCACAGTGGCAACATATAGCAGCTTACCAATTTCTCTGCGATACGTGTCATTGTCGGGTAGCAAATTTTCTGCTTCATTGCTCTTTTGATAGCCTGGTTCCATAGGAGTTTTCACTTCCTTTGCATCTTGCATATGGAATTGTTCCAAGATTTTGAAGATTTTCTGAGATTGGTTAAGAAGATAACTTCCATCTTCTTCTCTCTCTATTTGAATTCCCAGATAGTAGTGGTGGCGTGTTTTACGACGGGAGTGAATGTTTCATCATAATCTTCACCAAATTTCTGTGAGTAACCCTTGTCAACTAGTCTGGCTTTGTTTTTGTGGATATTCCCTTTTGTGTCTGACTTTGAAAGTCCACTTACTTCCTATAGTTTTACGGTTAGGAGGGAGCTCTGTGAGTGTCCAGGTTTTTTTTTTTTTAAGTGACTTTAATTCTTCTGCTGCTTTTCTCCATTTATTGGCTTCACATTTTGCAGTTTTTCCATGTCTTCCCAGGATGTTGGTTCAAGAATGCTGTGTGGTTTGACAGTGTGTGAAAGCTTTAGGGGTGGTATCCCCTTTGTAGTCCGAGTGGATCTTCTGACTTCAGGCAGGATCTGGTGGGGAACTGGATTTAGGCATATACTGTGTTCCATCTCTTGTTCTGACTCCTGCACAGATTTGCATTGGTCGACCTTTTCTTCTGATTTGCTGGACATATTAACCTCACAGCTTTCAGGGATTGGCGTTTCTGGTGATGGGCTTTCATCAAAATAAACAAGATTGCTTATTGTTACTCTACCATTCTTTGAGTGTAGGATTCTGTAACCCTTTGTTTGCTCACTATAGCCTACTACCTCTATTATTCTGTTCTTCAGCGTGGATCGCTTTTCACTTGGGATATAGGCATATGCTTTACATCCAAACACTCTGATGTGCCCTATGCTAGGCTTTGATGCATGCCACATTTCAAATGGAGAACTTTTAATTGCTCTTGAGGGTAGTCTGTTCTGTAGATAGGTTGCAGTCATCACTGCTTCTGCCCAGTACTTGTGAGGTAGGTTGGCATCTGACAACATGCATCTGGCCATTTCTATAAGCGTGTGATTTTTCCTTTCTGCTACAGCAATTTGTTCAGGGGTGTATGGTGTGGTTGTCTGGTGTACTATTCCTTGTCTCTTCAGGTATGAGGCCACTTTATTGCTTATGTATTCTCTGCCGTTGTCGGTGCGTATTATTCCTGGTTTCCGTTGGAATTTGTTGCTAGACATGGCAACGAACTCTTGAACTTTCTCTGATGTTTCATTCTTGTATTTTATCAGATAAGTAGTTGTGTACTGTAGTGATCGGGTATATACATATATACTGGGTGATATGATGTAGAGTGGGTATGATAATTAATATTTAGGTATTATTATAATGATGATGTAAGTACTCTTCCGCAGCAACCCAATTCTTCCAGAGAGATGCACTTTATTGACTTCCAACACAGAACAAAGTCCAAAGTCCACAGATGACAAAAAAATTTGACAGAGTAGATATAATTCAGAGACCCATATTCCTAGGCCTGTGTGTTCCCAGCCATACACAGACAAGCCTCACTTAAACTATAGACTGAATGCCGTGTTATATTCACCAGGCATTGAATGGCTGAGCAATTTGATTGGCCGTTTCAATTTAGGACTTTGATAAGCTTTAGTCTATCAAACAGACAAGAACCCCCAGCCGTGAACAGCCGTGAACCACCCCAATTTGCACTCCCGCATATCAACATCAACAAGTCCCCTTTAGATATATGTAATTAGATTAGATTAACAGATACCACCTGAATACCCTTTGAGATGTTCAAATAGACTTGCATAAGATTAACACATCAAAGAGTCTTCAGCTGTTAAAATTCAGTTGGACAAATCAACCATTGTCATTCTGGCCTGGTCAACATTGACTGCATGTGTACATACACACAACAATGTCCCACATAAATCGGTGAACATATTACAACATATACAACATATACCCCCACTTGGGTCGGTTCTAACTACTACAACTGACCCATAAATCAAACAACAAAAAATATCATTACGATTTAAGGTACTGGATGCTTTACAATGGCTCATATAAAATATGAAGTTGAAACTGATTACATCTCTCTTCGCCAGCCTCTAAAATATCCCCGTGAAACAGTTATTAGATAATATAACTTTTAGACCATGACTGGAAAAGGATTTGGTAAACGTCAGTTGCCCATATAGCTGTTAGGCCTTATTATATCACATCAAGATCTTGAATATTGCGCAAAGACAAGCTGATGTCACAGTCCATCCTTCGGTCTGACTTCATCACATCTCTCACCATCTCACTGAAAGTAAACTTGGTATGCTCTGGGAACTCCAATCCACATAAGTCCAGGATTTTTTTCATCTCCAGGCTCAAGCTTTCCATTTTTAAAGATGCTTTTACGCAAACACTCTACTTTCATCTTTATAGTAAGAAGAACCATCAATGTACCAGCACTCACTTTCAAGATCATAAGGTTTGGATATGGCAGTAAAAACTGTGCTTCAAACTATTTTCTTGCACTTGACATTCATGAGTCCATCTTTGTTGATTGCCAGTCACAATTTGCTTTTGTAATTTGCTGTAGGCCGACCCCTCATTGCCTTCAATAAAGCAGTTACTTGGATCATTCAGTCCACAATTACACCTGAATGGTATACCAACATATACATATAGATATACCCCCACACGATGGTTCAGATAGAGTCATCAGTGTTTATCAGATCTTCTATCCAGACAAAGCGGCAGTGGAAATTCTTGCCAGTATCTTCACCATGAAAGGTAGAAAGGTCTTTTCCATCCATATATGTCATAGCCTTTAGCATATTATAAACAACTGAATCAACAAAGTTTCAAATCATGACTAGAGTGATGAATTTCACTCCCCCCTCTTATAAATTTAGGAAAACCACCCAACATACTATAATTTATGCTCTGCCAAGCCATTATGCAGCATCTCACCTTAGATGTCAAATATATTGATCAATACGCATTATGTAATATGTACAGATGTTATGAAAATCATTTTAGGTTTAAATGCTTCTCTTTGGTTTTAAGATAAAGTTCAAGAAATAAAACATAAAGAAAATAAAAAAATGAAAAGCAAAATATATCAGGAAAAGGGAGAAAAATTAAAAATTAGGGCGTTGAAGAAAAAAGAAAAAAAAAAAAGGTCCATTGCTTGATGAATTCTTTATAATTCCTTGTTGTCTATTCAGCATTTCTTCCATAATTCTCCCCCACTAGCCAGCAATTTCAGACTGTGCTTCTGCTATTCACCGTCATTTAAATGTCAATATCTGAAAGACAAAAAAACTCTCCAACAAAACTCATTAGCGAGGTCTTTAAACATTGTTTGAAGTTAAAACAAAACACTATTTACACGTTTACAGTTTGGAGCTAATTCACCCCCACTGCTAGAGAAATGTCATCTGCATTCAAAAACAGATCTGGAGAATGTACATCTTCTGCATTTATGACACCCTGTACCCCCTTCAACTGCTCTAATAATTTATCACGCTCCTCTCTCATCTTGTCATACTCAATCTTCAGGTGGTCATATTTCTGTTTTAACTGAGAAAACGGTATCCAAGTCTTGGACCTTTTCTTATTATTATTTTGGTCAGCTCTGTTTTTCATATTAATATCACTTATGTTTGACCCGGTTTGTCCTCTCTGGGTGTTATCATAGGATGTTATCTTCTGATCTTTATGCTCAGTATTTGTCCTAAACAATGTGGCTAAATCAATCTTGACAGCCTGCTCATTTGACTTTCTCCATAAATGGTCTGCTCTCAACAATATGTCTTTTAAATCATGAGGATTTGGGGTAACTAATAAAATATTTTGTTTGATATCTTCATGCAACGCATATGTATCAAGCCCCCACGCTCAAATGCAAGATTATTACCGACCAATAATTCCATAATAGTTGCTATCCTGTGTGACAATTCATAGGGAGATTCATTTTGCATCTGTTGGATCCTCCCATGAATAGTAACATCAGAACGTACACCATACAAAACACATAATAATTTCAGTAATATGTCCCTTGTCCTCAGAGGCTGAATACAGATTTGTTTAATTCTCATCCAAAGACCACTTCCTACAGAATGTTGCAAAACTCTTTCTAAGTCAGATGGGCTGAGATTGTACATATCTCTGACTTGCTGCACGTCACAAAACCATTTTAAAAATCTGTTTAAATCATGGTATGGAACCATTCCTATTTCTTTAAGAATTGCGTCTAATAATTTTGGTTTCAAAGGCTTCATTACAAGCTGAACTTCACCTGTATTATTATTATTGTTATAAACTGTGGTAGTCACAGTGGGGGCAGCTGGTAATGAATTATCAGATTTAATATGAGGTTCTGTTTGCTGCAGATTGCTGAATCCAAGATTTGATGCATATCTGCATTCCTGAGATCTCTTCTCTAATTCCATAATTCTTAATTTTAATCTCTCATTTTCCTCTGATAATTCATCACAATGTTTAGATTTCTCAAGTAAAGCTTCTCCAATGGTAACCGCATGCAATTTTAAATTTACTGTCTCGGTGTCTGATTGGTTTTGTAACCTCTCACAAACATTGTTGCTATTATCAACTGCCTTCTGTAACTGGGTAATTTCCTCAACCTTATCCTTCAAAGAACTTTCCATTGTTAAACAGCAAGATAACAAGCCCTGTATAATGCAACCTTTTCTTTTACTTTCTGAAATTTTGCTATCAAAAACATTTTTCTCTAAAAATTCCTTCATCATCGTCCATGTCTGCTTACATTTTTCTGGAATTTCATAAGGACCGCCATGGCGCTTAATACATTTTAATACCCATCTGTTAACTTTATCAGAACTGACACTAGCTTCAGACTGAGTAAGCATTTTGACTATATTACTAATAATTAAAAAAAAAAGGAAATATTTTACTCACCACATTAGTTACTCCTTCAGATTCCAGTTCAGGTCTTCTGGTACACGACACAGTCCTTTTTTGTTGTTTCTAGTCTCCAGAGAATAATCCTGGGGTTCCCAACTTGTTAAATTTTGTAGATCAGACTCTCTTATGTCACAACCAGACATTAGAATCACAGCACAGCTCTTGGTTCTTCATCGGACTTCTGTCCACCTCACAGGATTGTTGTCACCACCGACTTCTGTTACTAAGTCCAAAAATGCTCTTCTGGTCACTTGAACGGTACCAATGTAGTGATATAAAAATATGTTGCACTGGGTGATATGATGTAGAGTGGGTATGATAATTAATATTTAGGTATTATTATAATGATGATGTAAGTACTTTCTCGCAACAACCCAATTCTTCCAGAGAGATGCACTTTATTGACTTCCAACACAGAACAAAGTCCAAAGTCCACAGATGACAAAAAAATTTGACATAGTAGATATAATTCAGAGACCCATATTCCTAGGCCTGTGTGTTCCCAGCCATACACAGACAAGCCTCACTCAAACTATAGACTGAATGCCGTGTTATATTCACTAAATATTGAATGGCTGAGCAATTTGATTGGCCGTTTCAATTTAGGACTTTGATTAGCTTTAGTCTTTCAAACAGACAACAACCCCCAGCCGTGAACAGCCGTGCACCACCCCAATTTGCACTCCCGCATATCAACATCAACAAGTCCCCTTTAGATATGTGTAATTCGATTAACAGATACCACCTGAACACCCTTTTGAGCCCTTGGAATACCTACATTCCTGCATATCAACAAGTCCCCTTAGATATATTAGCCCCACAGGAGGGAGCCTCCGCTAGGCCAACCCAAAACACTCCTTGATCCCATTGTTACCCCCTCAAGTCTAATTACCATCAATAAATACTTCTTCTATGGTCCTTTAAACAATGTACCCTTTGAAATGTTCAATTAGGTTAACAGCCCATACCTCACACCCCTAGGTAGACTTGCATAAGACCAACACATCAAAGGGTCTTCAGCTGTTATATTAAAATTGAGTTGGCTTGGACAATTCAACTGAATTTCTGCTCAACCCATACTCCAATACAATATTATACATAAATTGGCCAACATATTACAACATGTACCTGGAATAATCATCAATTAAAGTCAGTAGATATCTGTTCCAGCCTGACGTGGGAGTTTTCATTGGACCGCATACGTCACCGTGCATGAGCTGCAGGGGGTGGGTAGTTATGAACGCAAGCCTCCTGCGTGTCGGCAGATATGACGCTATCACCTCTCACTACCTCGAGGCTTGATATGTAGCTGAGGTTATTTTTGTGTTATAGATGCCACTGGCATCCTTTATTATGCTTCCGTTTTTTACATTTGAGTGGTTTAAATTTAGGATGTTTATTTAATATGGTTTAGTCATATGCATACACAGGCATTGAGACACAGTCAATCCTCACTTCCGGTTCCGCCATGATGGGGGCGGATCTGTCCAATTTTCAACTACTGTATAATCTATAAGTAAGAGCAATGTGGGGAGGCTAGTTTATGCCCCTGTTGAAGACTTTTCTTTTTTTTTTTTAAAGATATTTTTATTAGTTTTAAGACAAACCAATTGTACAAAAAAAGCACAACAAACAACCACTAGATAAAACTCGGTTAATCATTGGTATATAATGTCAGGTACAAAGCTCATGTATATATAAGAGACAAATAGTGGTACAGCGATCAGATAGTAATTACATGGGTACATAGCACAAGCATTCTATCGATGTATAGCAATAGTAGTAGTCTGCATATAGTGTATCTTGGCACGGCCTATAGATGACCCATATGATGCATACATTATGAAGAGAGGGTCAGGGGGCTGGCCAGCCACCCGTCCCAGATTTTGTGGAATGTTTTTTTCTGTTTCCGGATCTCAAAGGTAAGCTTATACAGTGGTATAGCGTCATTAATTAATTTTAGCCAAAGAGATTTTAGAGATGTCTGTATACCTTTCCATGATAACAATATAGCCTTTCTAACATAAAAATAAAGAATACGTAGCAGTCTCTTAGCCTGTGATGATATCTGCAGGTCACCAAAAATACCTAGTAAACCGTTCTTAGGATGAATAATGTTAGGGAGGCCTAAAGCAGAGGAGATGAAAGAACCCACCTCCACCCAAAAGTCCTGAACCATTTGGCATGCCCAGAAACAGTGTATGAAATCGGCATCCCCGCCACAGCCACAGAAACATCCAGCCATGGGCTTCAACCCCATTTTGTACAACCTAGCTGGGGTAAGGTGGGATTGGTGGAAAATCTTTACCTGTATAATACGGTCCCATGATGAGATAACTGTGGTTTTGTACGTGTCACTAAACTCTGTACAGTCATCCTCTGTAAGTGAAATGTCCATGGATGCCCACCTTTCTTGAGACTTACTAAATCTGGGGTTAAAATCTATCATTTGGGCAGCGTAGTAAGCAGAAATAAGTTCATTGGGATCAGGTTGTCTCAGCAGCTTCTCTAGTGGGGGTAGGTTAGTAGGATCATTTAGGCAGCCAAACTGAGCTCGGATAGCATGTCTAAGCTGATAATAATAGAACAAGTAAGAGCGTGGTAAGTCAAAGTCAAGTCTTAGCTGATAAAAAGATTTAAAGCCTTGTTCATTGTATAGATGACATAGATACTTTACCCCCTTGGAGTACCAGCGCTTGGGGTCAGGCAAAGAGTATAGTTCCTGCAGATTGGGGTTAAACCATAGAGGATTATTTGGGGATGCTGACCAGGTATGTCGGGAAATTTTTATAGTGATGTATCGGAAAATTGAAAGGGAGGTAGCCAGCATAGAGGTACCTGGTCGATTTGGGACCTTACCCCTGTAAATAATGTTATGTAGGGTTTCCATGGAAGCCGCAATGGCTCCTTCAGTGGTGGTACAAGCGTTTGCTGAGACTGGGTGTAGCCAGTCATGAGTATGCACCAACTGAGATGCTAGGTAATATAGAAAAAAAATTGGAAATGCCAAGCCTGCCATGTGGGACGGCAGCCTTAGCGTCTCAAGTGCCACCCTAGGGGATCTGCCACTCCATAGGAACGTAGTACAGATCGTATCTATACGTTTGAAAACAGATTTAGGGATTTTACAGGGGGTGTTAGCCAGAATATATAGCAATTTTGGTAGATAGACCATTTTGAGTATATTTACCCTCCCCATAAGATCTAGTGGTAAGTCCACCCATTTAGTTTGCTCCTGTAGGCGAGTTAGTAGCGGGTCTAAGTTATTAGTGATATAAGTGGACAAAGGCGACTGCACCAGAACCCTGAGATACCGAAAAGAGGACACCACCTGCAATTTGGAGTCCGAGTGGATCTGAGAAATCGTAGCTGGGTCCAAGGGAAAAAGACTAGATTTGTCCCAATTCACCCGGAAGCCAGAGTAATCTCCAAACGTATTGATCTCGGCCAACAATGATTGGAGTGACACATTGGTATCTGCCAGGTACACCAAGGTATCATCCACATAGAGCGAGATTCGTTCCTTTATGGTAGCACTAGGAAGGCCTTTAATAGATGGGGAGGAACAAATGCGTACGGCTAACGGCTCCATGGCCAGGGCAAATAGAAGTGGGGACAATGGGCACCCCTGCCTTGTACCCCTAGTAATTAAGAATGACTCGGTGACAGAGGAGTTGACCCGAATACGGGCCCGTGGGGAAGTATAGAGGAATGCTTTACAGGTGTCCAGGGATACAATGGCCCACGTGAGAGGACAGTCATGTTGGTATTGCAAATTGTGAAACAATCTGCGAATATTCATTCTAGTGGACCTTCCAGGTATAAAGCCCCCTTGGTCACTATTGACCAAGGTCGTAACTACAGCATTTAAACGATTTGCAAGCACTTTGGCCAGGATCTTAACGTCCACATTTATAAGGGATATTGGGCGGTACGATTCGCATTTGAGTGGGTCTTTGCGGGGTTTCAGTAAAAGTATGATTAAGGCCTCTTGCATAGTGGGGGGGAGGACTCCAATATCTAAAGCTCTGTTATATGTACGTAGTAGAAGTGGGCATAGTAAATCCCCAAATTGTGTATACCATTTGGTAGGGTAACCGTCCAGACCAGGGGTCTTATGTGCTGGCATTTGTGAAATGGCCACTGCAATCTCTTCAACCGAGATGAGGTGCTTCTAATACATCTCTCCTCTCAGTCCAAAGGGAAGGGAGGGATATGTCAGCCAGGTAGTCATTCAGTTGGGGTCCGGTGTAGTCAGCCCTGGAGGTGTATAGGTCTTTGTAGAAGTTTAAAAAGGTTTCCATGATATCCCTAGGAGCATCACTAATTTGGCCTTGTACAGTAAAGATATGTGGGATAGATACGGGGGGGCGGTCAGGTCTGGTCAGGTATGCTAAGAGGCGTCCAGCTTTGTTACCGTGCTCAAATGATTTCTGAGCAACATGTAACAGTCACTTTTGCGTAAGGTCTAGTAGACGGAGTTCATACTCCCTGCGCTTCTGTAGCCATGCTTCTCTCGTGTCAGGGGCTGGGTTGGAGGCATAAACAGACTCAGCTTGCACCATGGCAGTTTCTAATTCCCCCGTAAGTTGCTGGTTATTTTTCCATATAACCCCAGTGATGGACATAAAAGTTCCCCTCAATGTAGTTTTAAAGGCTTCCTATTCTATAAAAGGGTCCACTGTTCCCAAGTTGTCCTTCCAGTAGTCTGTAATACCTCTCCTGCATGCCCCCTGCACCACCTCGTCCTCCAACCAGTAAGAATTCAGGCGCCAAATGGCAGGGCCCGAACTCGGGAGGATGACGAGGTCCACAGAGGGAGGAGCGTGGTCTGAGACACCCCTAGGCAGGTAGTAAACCGCAGAGACAATGGGAAGGGTGTCCGCTGAGGCAAATGCCATATCAATCCGAGACATGGTGCGGATGGAGACCGAGTGACAAGAAAACTGGCTCTCGGTAAGGTCATAAACCTGCATCCAGTCCAGAAGGGAGGGAAAGGGTCTACCCCCACCCCCTAAGCGGTCCATAGATGAATCTAATATGGTGTTAAAGTCACCCACATAAAGTAAAGGTCCAGGGGGTCTAGTCAACAATTGAAGTGACAATTTGAACAACATGTCTACCGAGAATGGGGGAGGAATATAAATGTTTACAAGAGTAAGCGTCACAGAGGAATTTGTAAGGTAAGTATAACAAACCCCCCATCTAGGTCTTTCTTGACTTGTAGAGTTTCAGCTGGAAGGGATTTAGCCAGTAAAATAGAGACTCCCCTGGAGTAGTTTGTGTGGGTGGCATGATAATACTGAGCCAGCCATGGGTGCCTAAGGGCCCTCACCCTAGAGTCAGTGAGGTGAGTTTCTTGGAGGCATATAATATGGGGATGGCATTTTTTTAAGACTGAAAAGACTAGGGACCTCTTCTGGGGTGAATTCATACCGCTAGTGTTCCAGGACACTATCTTTAAGGGCTTTGTCATTCTAAAGTAGACAGTGTACCATAATCACATAGAAATGTAAATACAATCACATCTAATACCTGATAGGCCGTGCCACTCCATACATATTCAATCACATCTATAGTATACTGCAGATATCTGTTTCTATATAAGCATGAGCTATTAATGGATAAGACAGAGAAAACCAATGGACTGCTCTGAGCAGCAACCTTAAAAAGTACAACAAATTTAAAAAAAAGAAAGGAAAAATTAGAAAATTTTTTTTTTTTTTTTAATTTAAAAAAAAGAGCAAAAAATGAACATTTGTTGAAAATTCCGTACCCCCCACCCCACTCGGCCATCCCTAACTTAGCGAGCCTTGGATCCATAAACCTGGAAAACCCCCCTGACCCCGTGAGAAAAAGAAAAAGGGGAATGTCAGTAAGGGTCCAACTGTTCCGTGGCCACGCCACTAATCGGTGAGGGGGTAATGTGGAGACCGGTGTGGATCTCAACTGGAAGTAAAAGAAGAAAAAAAAATATTTTTTTTTACGTCCTGATCCAAGATGTTTTACCACTGCAATCGCGTAGAAGTTCAGAAATCGTTCAGTCCTTCCTTATGGCAAGTGAGAGAGATGGTAGACCAGTTAAAGAATAATAATAATTCCGGGCGTAAAGGAAAGGCCTGGTGTATAGGTAAGTTATGTCCCTTGGTGCGTAGGGTAGATGTCAGGGTTATCACGAAGCACGTGGCCCATATAGTAAAGGTGGCCGACATTAGTGGTATGGGCCAGGCACAGGGTAGATAGAAATCTTTAGAGTTGTAGCAGGAAGGCAGTCAGCAAAGGAGTTTAATGAACAGGTGTGCTATCAGTTACCTCTGCGTCTGGATGCAGGTCCGTAGCGATCATTCAGCCACGCCATGGCTTCCTTGGGGTTAGTATAGAAGTGAGCTTTACCATCGTATATGATGCGGAGCTTGGCGGGAAAAAGCATGGCGTATGTCAGTCCCTCTTCACGTAAGCGGGTTTTTACTGCTGAGGAGATACGCTGGCTCTGAACTTCAGCTGAGAAATCAGGATAGATCGATATATTATTACCATTATACTTGTGTGGACCTTTATCTCTTGCTATTCGTAGGATGGCTACCTTATCCTGGAAATTGAGAATGCGTGCTATAATGGAGCGTGGAGGGGCTCCCTCTGGAGGAGGACATGGAGGGGTGCGGTGTGCCCGTTCAATCACATAAGAGAATGAGGGTGCATCTGTGCCACAAATGTCCCTCAACCAGGAGTAGAGAAATTTTTCTGCTCGCTCAGGGAACCCAACAAAGCGGAGAATGTTCCTTCGTGAACGATTCTCCAAATCGTCAGTTTTAGCGCGAAGTGCGGCCAGCTCCCCAGTGTTATCATGCACATTAACAGAGAGGGGGTGCACAGTGTGCTCCAAGGAGCTAATGCGTTCCTCCATGTCCCCGGCCCTGTCGCAGAGGTTCTGAACGTCCTGCTTCAGGAGTGAGAAATCCATGCGTATAGAGGCTATTTGATTAGTAAGTGAGGCCTTGCAATCCTGTATAGCCAGCATAATGGTGGCCAGTGTGGGTTCATTAGGGGGAGAGACCTCTTCCTGGCCATTCTCAGCAAGCTGCTGGGAGTCCTGTGATAGCTGGGATTCCTGTAACAGCTGGGGGTCTATTTGTGTGCGGAAGATAGCTGGAGTTGAAGCACTCACCCCATTAGCAGAACTCCGGTCAGCAGAGGAGGATGCCTGCAGTGTGACTGCCTGATGAGCATGTGTCCCGGCGCCATCTTGCCTCCGGAAGCCTGCCAGCCGGTCTGACGTGGATGAAGGCCAAGCCGGCCCGTATTTCACCATTTCGGCCAGCCTGCTGTGTGCCCACCGCTGTGGGGAACGTTTTAAGCCCTTCGCTGAGGGGATAGGACACAGGATGCCTGAAGGATGGCAGCTGAGAGCCAGAGCGGTGTGACTATGCGGCTGCTCGCTCCACCATCAATCCACGCCCCCCTGTTGAAGACTTTTCAGTCAAAACGCGTAGGGATAGCATTTTTAGCTTCCCACATTGCCATTTTATTTCCACAGTGAACACTTTTTAACTTTTATCTCTGTATGGTGTTTTACTTCAATAAATCCCAATTTTGTTGACTCGCACCATGTGGAGTTCCCTTTTTCCTTTTGCCATGTTCGAATGCTGACGACCATCCCTGGATCATCTCTCCCTGGATATGGGTACTGTGAGTGACAGTTGCTGAATTTCCGTTTGGGACCACCTTCCTTCTGGTGTCCACTGGTGCTCCTGACCCAAAGGATACTTTCCGGCATGACATCATGGGAGATCCTCCTTATGCCTTTTTGACGTACTGCTATATGGTATGTGCATCCTACAGATCCGGTAAGGGTACCTTTTCCTATTGAATAATCTACATGTCCTCTAATGCTCACCTTCTGATTGGAAATTGAGGAGATATCCCTTCATTATTTGATACTGCACATGTGGACTTTTTTATATTTTTTGCTGTTTCATATTTCATATATGGACATTTGACCATTATTATATTTATTTTTTCTTACACTTTCTGCACTTGAATTTGTGTTTGCTTCACATTTATATGTCAATTATTGTACATTTGACATCTCCTGCACTTGTTTTTATGTATTACTCTATAGCTTCTGGACTTCTGTGCCCCAGCCGCCTGTGCCATAAGTGAATACATTTGCTGTGTAGGTCATTAGAGACTATATTGGCTTTCTGGTCTGTGGTATTGAGCCTGTATAGGTGATCATCTAGTTTTTCTTTTGCAAGGAATCACTTATTATTGTGAATTGTGCATTCATCACCCTGGAACTTAACTGTGAGACTGTTTGCAAGACTTTTCACTGATAGAAGGCTGCCTTCTAGTTCTGGAACATAAAGCACTTTCTTTACAAGGATACTATGGTGACCTCCTTGTGGTGTAACGCAGTTCAGGAAGCCCTGGCATTTACCTTCTGAGGTGATGCTTGTTTTTCCCGTTTGCTAGGAAAACTTGTCTTTTTCACTGTAATCAAGGTTCGTGAAGAAGGTCTCATCACTAGTCATGTGGCTTATCGTAGTCTATGCACCAGCCGCGTGGCTTGCCACTTTGTGCCACTTTAACCGCTTGCCAACCAGCCACCGTCATTATACGTCGGCAGGTCGGCTCGATTCCATGAATTGCTGTAGCTGTACGTCGCTCCCTTTAACAGCTATAGCAGGTGCATGCGCCCGCTGCACGATGGAGGAGCTGATGCGCGTGGCCAGTGGCTGTGATGTCCGCTGGCTACCCGCGATCGCTCCACAGGGACGGAGATCTGTCAATGTTAACAAACAGATCCTCGTTCTGTCAGGGGAGTACTGAGTGATCGTCTGTTCCTAGTGATTAGGAACAGCGATCTCTCTGTACTCCCAGTCAGTCCACTCCGACCACAGTTAGAAACACCTCCCAGAGAACACATTTAACCCCTTGATCACCACTAGTATTAACCCCTTCCCTGCCAGTGTAATTTATACAGTAATCAGTGCATTTCTATAGCACTGATCACTGTATAAATGTCACTGGTCCCAAAAAAGTGTCAAGAATGTCCGATCTGTCCGCCGCAATGTCGCAGTCCCGCTAAAAATCTCAGAACATCACCATTACTAGAAAAAAAAAGATTAATAAAAATGCCATAAACATATCCCCTATTTTAATAGATACAGAGAGGTTTTTTGGGGGGATTTTTAAGGTGCCAGCAGACATTGAAAACAGGAATATATATATATATATATATATATATATATATATATATATATATATATATATATGTAATTGTTTTATTTTAATAGTACAAAAATAGGTTATTTAAAGGTTTGTTAATATACAAACATGAACATCAAATACAACTTGTTTTATGGTGTGCAGACAAGGAGGATGTGATCTTGTCACATAAGGGGTGACAATTAGATGGTTATCCCAACATGTTTCGCCACCGTGGGCTTCCTCAGGGGATATAATTGTGACAAGACGTATATCACTACATAGAAGGTAAAACATACTTTAAGACAACTGTAATAACAATTCATAACAAATATGAAAAATTTTAAATATTGGTTGCCATGTTAAATCATATTGCCACTCACCCGACTCAACTACCTGTTACCTCCAACCCGGGAGCCAATGATGATGTAATTGACACCAGGGGGTGAACACAGCGTCCGCATGAGGGCCGAATGAATCAGATTGGAATATAATAGTTCTCCATTAGTTGTCTATCAACAACCAAGGGATTTGAAAAGCATGAAGGGAAGGTGGGAGTGAAAGGAGGGTGGGACCACACACTGGAGTGACACACCAAGCATAATATAGCATACTCACAGCACAAGTTGTTGATATACATGTAAGCCAAGGTTGCCGTGATGGAGTAATAATACTGGTTGTTAGAATAAAGTCAAGCAGAGGGGCTGAATATATATTAAGGAATATATAATAAGAATGAGCAACACATGAATACAGTAAAACACAAAAGAGAGCAGCGCCATCTAAGTGCAGCAATGTTAAAACATTTTAATATAGGACAGACAATTTGGAACTCACAAGATCATAGAGATCACAGTGCATGTAGGACAGTATAAGAGGTATAAGAGGTTCATCCACTCCTGGAGGAAGGCAGTAGGCTCGCAGATGGAGAGGCAGCTGATGTTCCTGGCTGCACTGGTGGCTCCCAGTGCTTCCTGGTTCTCAGAATCGGCTCAGGGGCGGCCGGACACATCATTTCTGGATGGTGAGGGAGTGGGGAGGAGCGCACATTTGGAGCATACGTGCTCCTTCTTGAATGCCTGATGAAGGAGCATGCATGCTACTTCAAAAGTGTCGGTCTTTCTTGTTTATAGTGCAAAAAATAAAAACCGCAGAGGTGATCACATACCACAAAGAGAAAACTCTATTTGTGGAGAAAAAAAGGACGTCAATTTTGTTTGGGTACAGCGACGCAAACCACGCAATTGTCAGTTAAAGCGACGCAGTGCCGTATCGCAAAAAATGGTCTGGTCATTAAGCAGGTAAATCTTCCGGGGTTGAAGTGGTTAAAGTTACCACTCCATGATGTGTCTGCAGTTTCCTTTTTGGCTGCTTTGACTCTTTCTTTTGTGGGTAGCTTTAGCTTTCGCTGCTCGGCTTTCCAGATAGAACAATCCTTTTTTAAGTGACCGGTCCTTTTACAGCAAAAACAGGCTTTGCTTTGTTTTTTGTGCTTTGTGCCTTTGTACATCTTAGGAGCTTTGTCATCACAGTGTGCATTTTCTTACCTTCTGTCATATTCATCAATTAATTTCCCTTTGATATATTCTAGTGTCAGGTCGGGTCTGGTTTCTAAAGCATGAATAAGAGCAGTATATGTCTCTGGAAGGCTGCAGAGGAGCAGGGCAACAATATGGCTATCTTTGATGTCCTTTCCGATGGCACGCAGCTGTTCTATGATTTCTAGCATAGCCTTCACGTGGTCACACATTTGCTGGCCTTCTTCTAGTCTCATCTTATATAGTTTTCATAGCAAAAACCGTTTGCTGTTTAGACTTGAAAGCTCATGCAGTTTTTGTAAAGAAGTCCACATACCTTATGCCGTTTTCTCTTTCTGTGCTTATGTGGATAAGCTGGTCATCTTCCACTAGCAAGCTTATAATCGCTTTTTCCTGCCTATCCCTCTCTGTCTGCGGGTCTGTCTGTATTCCGAACTTGCCACAAGTCATCCTTGCCTAGAATCATTTCTAGTTTAAACTTCCACAGCTGGTATTATTGGCATTGTTCATCTTTGCAACTGAACCACTTGAACGCCTGAACCATCTTTCAGCTGCTTGAATACAGTACTCACAGACTTGCAGAATTCTTTCCAGTGCCTGGGTGCTGCTGGGCTGCCTGGGTTTGCTGGGTGTGCCTGGGCACATAACCTATTAGCAGGTTATTGAACAATTATGCGCTGGAAGCTTGTTGTATGCAGCAGAATACCTTTACTTTCAAGGAGGATTAACAATGCATGTCTTACAGCATAAGAAACCAGAAACAGGAGGATACAACTACACACACTTAGGAACAAAGGTACTTCCTCTAAATACATTACCTGTCAGAAACCATGAACCAGACCGAGACAGAAGTACAGTAAAATCGCACTTGTTTATTAATAAAAAGGAAAATAGAGTAAGCGTAGTCAAAGCATAGCCAGAGTTCAGTAACTAGATCGGGTAATCAGCCAGGTCAGAAGTTAGGGATCCAAGTAGAGGAACAGCAAGCAGATTAAGGAGCCAGAAGGGATGTCAGCAAAGCCAGTCTTTAAACATGAACGCAGGAGATGGTTTCTTGTGATATGACCAAGGCGAAGGCAGGAATTAAGTGAGCTGGAGATGTTTAACCACTTGACCACTGGGCACTTAAATCCCCTTAATAACCAGACCAATTTTCAGCTTTTGGTGCTCTCACATTTTGAATGACAATTACTCAGTCATGCAACACTGTATCTATATGAAATTTTTGTCCTTTTTTTCACACAAATAGAGCTTTCTTTTAGTGGTATTTAATCACCACTGGGTTCTTTATTTTTTGCGCTATAAAAGAAAAAAGACCGAAAAATCTGTTAAAAAAATGCATTTTTCTTCGTTTCTGTTATAAAATTTTGCAAATTAGTAATTTTTCTTCATATATTTTGGCCAAAATTTATACCACTACATATCTTTGGTAAAAATAACCCAAATCAGTGGATATTATTTGGTCTTTGTGAAAGTTATAGAGTCCAAAAGCTATGGTGCCAATATCTGAAAATTGATCACACCTGAAGTACTGACGGCCTATCTAATTTCTTGAGACCCTAACATGCCAGAAAAGTACAAATACCCTCCAAATGACCCCTTTTTGCAAAGAAGACATTCCAATGTATTTAGAAAGATGCATGGTGAGTTTTTTGAAGTTGTCGTTTTTTTCCCACAATTCTTAGCAAAATCAAGTTTTTTTTTTCTTGTTTTTTTTCACAAAATTGTCATTTTAGCAGGTTATTTCTCACACACAGCATATGCATACCACAAATTACACCCCAAAACACATTCTGCTATTACTCCCAAGTATGGTGATACCACATGTGTGAGACTTTTACACAGCGTGGCCACATACAGAGACCCAACATGCAGGGAGCACCTTCAGGCATTCTGGAGCACCCAGGCCAATTCTGACATTTCTCTCCTACATGTAAAAATCATCATTTATTTGCTAGAAAATTACATAGAACCCCAAAACATTATATGTTTTTTTAGCAAAGACCCTAGAGAATACAGTGGCGGTCATTGCAACTTTTTATCTTACACGGTATTTGCGCAAAAAAAAAAACAGTTTTATCCTTTAAAAAAAAACAAACAAAACAGTAAAGTTAGCCCAATGTTTTTGCATAATGTGAAAGATGAAGTTACGCCAAGTAAATAGATACCCAACATGTCACCTTTCAAAATTGCACACGCTTGTGGAATGGCGCCAAACTTCGCTACTTAAAAATCCCCATAGGCGACGCTTTAAAATTTTTTACTGGTTACATATTTTGAGTTACAGAGGAGGTCTAGGGCCAAAATTATTGCTCTCGCTCTACCGATCACAGTGATACCTCGCATGTGTGGTTTGAACACCGTTTTCATATGTGGGCGGGACTTACGTATGCGTTCGCTTCTGCATGCGAGCACACGGGGACAGGGGCGATTTTAAATTTTATTTTTTTTGTTCTTTTTTCACTTTATTTACTTTAGTTTGACACTTTTTTCCCAAAAAACATTTTTTTGATCACTTTTATTCCTATTACAAGGAATGTAAACGTCCCTTGTAATAGGAATATGGCATGACAGGTCCTCTTTACAGGGAGATATGAGGTCAATAAGACCCCACATCTTACCTCTAGGCTGGGAAGCCTGAAATAAAAAAAAAAAGATCCTGGCTTCGATCATACCGGTGAGTCGGTAGAAGCAGCGGAGGGCGGCGGGAGGGGAGGAAGTCCCCTCTAGCCTCCTGTAAGAACGATCAAGCAGTGGAACAGCCGCTATGATCATTCATATGGTGTAGGGAATCGCTGGCTGAAAAAGCTAATATCTGAATGATGCCTGTAGCTGCACCCATCATTCAGATATCCCCGCACAAAATCAAGGACATCGTATGACGGCCGGTGGGCGGGAAGTGGTTAAAACGCATTTTTTTTAAACACAAAATTGTCCATTTATGCAATATTTCTAACACATAGCATGTAAATACCAAAAATGACACCCCAAAATAGATTCTCCTACTCCTCCTGAGTACGGCGATACCACATGTGTGAGACTTCCACAGCCTGGCCACACACAGAGGCCGAGTATGGCCGAGTACAGCAGAGTATGGCCGAGTATGGCTGAGCATGGTTGGGTATGGCTGAGCATGGTTGGGTATGGCTGAGCATGGTTGGGTATGGCTGAGCATGGCTGGGTATGGCTGAGTATGGCAGGGTATGGCTGAGTATGGCAGGGTATTGCAGGGTATCGCCGAGTATGGCTGGGTATCACCGAGTATTGCAGAGTATGGCTGCGTATTGCAGAGTATGGCTGGGTATGGCAAAGTATGGCAGAGTATTGTGGGGTATGGCAGAGTATTGCAGAGTTTTGCGGAGTATTGCAGAGTATAGCGGGGTATTGCAGAGTATGGCAGGGTATTGCCGAGTATGGCTGAGCATGGCTGGGTATGGCAGAGTATGGTTGGGTATCACCGAGTATGGCTGGGTATGGCAGGGTATTGCAGAGTATTGCGGGGTATTGCACGGTATTGCAGAGTATTGCAGGGTATTGCAAGGTATTGCAGGGTATTGCAGAGTATTATGGGGTATTGCAGAGTATTATGGGGTATTGCAGAGTATTGCGGGGTATTGCAGAGTATTGTGGGGTATTGCAGAATATTGCGAGGTATTGCAGAGTATTTTGGGGTATTGCAGAGTATTGCACAGTATTGTGGGGTATTTCAGAGTATTGAGGGGTATTGCAGAGTATTGCGGGGTATTGCAGAGTATTGCACAGTATTGTGGGGTATTGCAGAGTATTTCGGGGTATTGCAGAGTATTGCACAGTATTGTGGGGTATTGCAGAGTATTGCACGGTATTGCAGGGCATTGCAGAGTAGTGCAGGGTATTGCAGAGCATTGAGGGATGGCTAAGCATGGATGGATGGATGGCAGTTGTCATAGATCTACAGATCCAGCCCACAGCGCTGCTGCCACCCGATCCCTCCCCCTCAACGCTCACAGTGTACCGATCGGTACAGAGAGGGGAGGAGAGGAACCGGCGTCATGAGACGTCATTTGACGGAGCGATCACATGGTAAACGGACACGATTAGCTGCCATTTACCGGGATCCGTGATGCGCTGGGTCCTCTGGACCCGGCGGTCATGGATGTTCTTGGGTGCGCCACCCAGGGGGCTCGCGAGAGCGGAATTCTGGGAGGACGTCACTGTACGCCCTCCCAGAGTTAAGCAACCGCCCTGTAGCCTTCATTTGGCTGTGGGCCGGGTGTTAAGTGGTTAAGTAGGCGAGACTGGCGAGAAGATCCACAACAGCTGGTTAACTGTGGAGAGAGATGAGAGCTGGCAATTAGCCGACAGCTGAGCGGCCAGCTCAGAGAAGGAAGGGCTGAGCCAGCCCCAACATTACCATAGGATACACATTATAACACTGCAGTGCCACCTACTGGTACAGATAGGTATAATGCTTGCTGTTGTTCTTTCAACACGCCATACACACCAGACCCTTCTCCTTTACATACTACTCACTGCTGTGCACTCTTCACTGTACATTCCCTATTTAACTTTACCACATTCTGCAATGTATGTTGTCTCAGACTCTATTTACCACACCCCATTTATGCCACTCCCAATATTTAGCACATTTTACAGTACATTCACTTTTCAATATATTCTGTTATATAATCAATGCCTAGGGCCCACTTTTGATCTTGCACACGGTTCCATTGATTTCATGATGTGCCCCAGTTGTTAGTGTCCTGTTAGATTGAGATAATGTTCGATCAAGATAGTGTCCCTTTTCCTCTCTGAACTTCCCCTTTTATTCATAATATTTCCTTATCTAGGGATTGGCTTGAAAAGGTGTTGTTTAGCATATTTATCTACATCTGGTTGGATGGCACTTCTATTGGATAAGCTAATGTTTGTTTAGGTGTTGAATGTACCTGTCCACCAGATGACGCTCTAAGACTAGGAATTCCTATTTTAGGTCTTCTGAAAATAAAATTGGATTTATTCAAATAAACTTTATCTGGGACATTATCATTTTTATCCATGGGTAAATCTAGATATTTTATCCCCATCACAGTGTGAATAGATTCCTGCGGAATAAATTAACTTGCGATCTTTGATCTTAATGTTTCCTTATTTTAATCATGGGACATTTGCTAAAGATGTGTGATTTATCCAGAGATCAATTTAGCTGTAGTAATTATTCATCCTTAAAGGAGATCTGGATAAATATCACATCATAATTTTACATATCACTTATAGACCATCCATAATATAAAAACATACTTATTTGAAGTATTATAATCGCACATATACAGTACATGGTACCATTATTCTTATCATGACCAAGCATTTTGGATAGTATGATGTCCAGTAAATACAAAAATTGAAAAGCGTTTTAACATTTTAGAGTTTTTTTTTTCAATAATGTCCCTGAGGTCTAAAACTGTTTTGTTTTATTTAGGAATTGTTTGCAGTCAATCAGATTGATGGAATAAGTTCAGTTCTCCTTGATTTGACTTCTTTCTGAATTTTTTCTTTCCATTTGCCAAGAAATCCCAGAGAGTTTCACACTTGTTAATATTTTATTGGTGCAAAATTGAGTTTGTTATCAGGTCTCAATGCTTGGACAATGCAAGGAGCTAGCACTATGCAAAAAGTGTTGTCTCTGCCAGCTGGATAAACAGACTGTATTTTCTCAGTGATAAACTGGTTGGTTTCTGTGTATGTTTCTGAATATGCCATCTACACATTGTTCCGCAGTCTTGAATGTCCTTGGTTGCTTGAAGATTACACAAGCATCTTTTACAAATCAACCTTTAGTTTTAAGTACACCTATGATTCTCAGTTTATGTGAGGTTAAAAAACGTGTTTGTGGACTGTGCCAACTAGTTAAATAAATTTTGTGTACCACCACTATTTATTTATTACCATAGACCTTGACTGTGTATATATTAAATTGTCCTAACTGTGCGCTATGAGAGTAACTATTTATTCAGTGTCAAACACTATGAAATGTACCCTTAAAAAGATAAATTATACGTGCTCATGTGCCCAAATGAAAAAAACATATAAAAGAACGTGTCCTAAACCATAGGGTTCAAACCCATACATAGTAGTGCAGTGGGTGATTCCAAGTAGCTGATAAGTCCCAGATAAGTCGCCTCAGTGACTGATTAGCCAGTTCCTATGGATTCATCTCTTAATTGTGCAACTAAGTATCACCCTTTTGCGATTCCACCACCACTTATAGATTGGCCACGCACCAGAAATAGGTGAATGTCCGCCTTTGGCTCATTAGTTGGATAACCACTCCACACAATGGATCAATCTGTGTAGAGTAGGGACAGCTCATATAGTTTCAGTGTAGTGTAGTAAGTGTCAGTAATCTTAACATTAGTGTATAGCTAGAGTAGGGACAGTTCAGATAGTGTCAGTGTAGTGACGATTGAACACCGTCTATTTGATTGCGTTACTGCCAATTTAACACCATTTATGTCTGTGTGCGTTACTGCCAGTTTAACCACATAACGACTGGCGCACGCCGATGTACATCAGCAGAATGGCACGGACAGGCAAATGGGCGTACCTGTATGTCCTTTTGAATTTGCGTGCGTGCCTAGGCGGCGCGCACTTGCCGTCGTGAGCTCCGTGAGTCCGACCGCGGATCCCGCGGACTCGATGTCCGCGGGGATACCCGCAATCATCTCACGGAGAGGAAGAATCGGGAGATGCTAATGTAAACAAGCATCTCCCCGTTCTGCCTAGTGACACTGTCACTGATCATAGCTCCCTGAGATCGGGAGCTATGATCAGTGATGTGTCACACACAGCCCCTCCCCCCCCACAGTTAGAACACATACCTAGGACACACTTAACCCCTCCCTAGTGGTTAACCCCTTCACTGCCAGTGTCATTTTTACAGTAATCAGTGCAATTTTATAGCACTGATCGCTGTAAAAATGACAATGGTCCCAAAAATGTGTCAAAATTGTCCGCTGTGTTCGCCATAATGTCGCAGTCATGATTAAAATCGCAGATCGCCGCCATTACTAGTAAAAAAAAAAATGTATAAAAATGGCATAAAACTATCCCCTATTTTGTAGACGCTATAACTTTTGTGCAAACCAATCAATAAACGCTTATTGCAATTTTTTTACCAAAAATATGTAGCAGAATCAGCCTAAACTGAGAAAAAAAATGTTATTTTATATATTTTTTGGGGATATTTATTATAGCAAAAAGTAAAAAATAATATGTTTTTTCAAAATTGTCGCTCTATTTTTGTTTATAGCGCAAAAAATAAAAACCACAGAGGTGATCAAATACCACCAAGAGAAAGCTCTATTTGTGGTAAAAAAAGGACATCAATTTTGTTTGGGAGCCACGTCTAATTGTCAGTTAGAGCAACGCAGTGCCGAATCGCAAAAAGTGCTCTGGTCTTTGGCCAGCAAAATGGTCCGGGGCTTAAGTGGTTAAGGCCATTGACTTCTGTGTGCGTTACTGCCAGTTTAACGCCATATTGTTTTGTGTGTGTTACTACCAGTTTAACACCATATAGTTTTGCGTGCGTTACTGCCAGTTTAATGCCATATAGTTCTGTGTGCATTACTGCCAGTTTAACGCCATATCATTTTGTGTGCCTTACTGCCAGTTTAACGCCATATAGTTTTGCGTGCCTTACTGCCAGTTTAACGCCATATAGTTTTGCGTGCGTTACTGCCAGTTTAATGCCATATAGTTTTGCGTGCGTTACTGCCAGTTTAACTCCATATAGTTCTGTGTGCGTTAATGCCAGTTTAACCCATATTGTTTTGTGTGCATTACTGACAGTTTAATGCCATGTAGTTCTGTGTGCGTTACTGCCAGTTTAACGCCATATAGTTCTGTGCGTCACTGTACATTTGGCGCATTATATTGCAGTATATTATAGTGGAGTGCGTCTGTGTAGTGTGAGTACTCAAAATAAAGTGCCCCAAACCCCTCTTTACATTGATTAAAGTGCATCTACGTACAGATTTCAACTTCTTCTTTACATTTGCTTATAAGCACTGCCCCCTCCCTCCCAATAATGTCTGGGAGGACAAGGAGAGGCAGATGTTCCCTTGGCACTGTAAGGGGGTCAGCAACAAATGTGTCCACAGGCAAAGGTGGATGTGGTGGTCAGTCCTCAGGCAGGGCATCATTTCCTCTGTTTAGTGAGTTTGCCCATGCTATCCAGCGTGCTTGCAGAACGGGCATTTAGTGCTGCAGGAGGTTTCGTTACTGATCATTTCATCTGGAAGAATGTTTTTGGTATAGGTTTCATGGGCACAATTAACACCCAAAGACCAATTTTTCAGCACCTGTTTGATAGGCAAATTTTTTACAGCAAGGCCAATTCTTGCTTTCATCAAGATTACCTCTATAGGATTATGGTGGGAAGGTGCCACCGACACCCAAAGGCCAATTTTTACGCACCTGTTACTTCTATCCAAAGTCAAAGAGACACCTGAATGTATCCAAAAAATCTCTAATCTTGTTCCCAGTGCACTACATTGTGGTCTCATCATACACACTGTCTCCCCAGCTGTTGCTGAGGAAAATAAAAGGCAGCTTGCAGGGAAAATGTCTTTTTTTGGCTTTATAAATGCAATTATTGCTCCAGCAGATTCTAGACATGGTACAGATCTGCCGCTTTACAGGTAGACTAAGGGGACCCCCCAGGCACTATATTGGAAGGAATTTTTCATTTTTAGGCTTTCACTTAAAAAATCTAAAAATCACTGCTCATTTAAAAATTATGTTTTTCACAAACTTTTTTTTACTGATATATGTCCCCCAGGGCAGGACCTGGACCCTTATAACCATTGTATGCCCAATTACTTGCATATAAGCCTTCAAAATGGGTACTTTTGATTTTTTGACGTTCGGGTCCCATTGACTTTAATGGGGTTCATTATTTATTTATTTATTATTATTTATTTCAGGTACTTATATAGCGCTGTCAATTTATGCAGTGCTTTACATATACATTGTACATTCACATCAGTCCCTACCCTCAAGGAGCTTACAATCTAAGGTCCCTAACTCACATTCATACATACTAGGGACAATTTAGACAGGATCCAATTAACCTACCAGCATGTCTTGCAGTGTGGGAGGAAACCCATGCAGGCACAGGGAGAACATGCAAACTCCAGGCAGGTAGTGTCGTGGTTGAGTGCTACCCACTACACCACTGTGCTGCCCGAACTTTTCCAGTGCTGCGAATCGAACAGGGGTCCGTTCGGCCCATCCCTAGTTGTAATCATATGAACCTTCATTTCTTTGAGTACTGTATAAAACAGGATGGTCTAACAGAGAACAAATATGGCTTTATGAAACATAGATCCCCATAGATATTCACCTTGGAAGTGCTATTTATGTGATTGTGCAAAACTGCTTTATACCGCTCCTTGTAATAGTTTAGTGGAGTTCTCAAGGCTGCAAGGACTACAGGAGCATCTTATGTATCTACATGGTTAAAGAACAAAAGACAATCAGTTTTAAATAAAATGTATCTGAAATGGATTGATGTTCCTCAAGAGTCAGTGTTGACCCCAATTCTTTTCAAGCTTCTTGTAAACGGCCCGGTGAATTGAATAAAAAATATGCAGCTATTTTTGCCAATGTCATAAGATTTTGTAAATTTATTAAAACCTACCATGCAAGTGACAAATTACTAAAGAACCTTAAAATGACATGATGGCAGCATGAGCAGTTAAGTGGCAGATGAAATGCAATGTAAAATTATGCTC
The DNA here is from genome assembly GCF_042186555.1 of Aquarana catesbeiana. Lineage (NCBI taxonomy): Eukaryota > Metazoa > Chordata > Amphibia > Anura > Ranidae > Aquarana > Aquarana catesbeiana. Next base: position 84,147,949 of record NC_133335.1, on the reverse strand, counting down.
CCGAAATAGGTATAGCAGAAGCATTGCCCTCATTTAAATGGAATACAGTTAAGCAAACACAACTGGAAAATACTTGGGAATACTGATTAATTCTTAATGCCTAACAGCAGTTGCAAAAGCAAATCAAATCCTAGGATGATAAACATGACGCAGCAATGTGTAGTCCCTTTATAAATCTTTTTAAATTACTGATGGTATGAGTTATGCTGCGTACCCACGACCGTTTTTTCCGTCAGAATAAACTTTGACGGTTTTTCCGATGGAGTTCCGCTGAAACAGACTTGCCTACACACGATCACACCAAAGTCCGATCGTTTAGAACTCAATGACGTACGACGGGACTAGAATAAGGAAGTTCATAGCCAGTAGCCAATAGCTGCCCTTGCGTCATTTTTGGTCTGTTGGACTAGCATACAGACGAACGGTTTTCCCGATAGGAATTGATTCCGTCGGAAAGATTTAAAACATGTTCTATTTCTAGGTCCTTCACGATTGGAATATCTGATGGAATGATTCCGTCTGACCTTTTCTGCCGTAAAGTCCAGTCGTGTGTACGCGGCGTTACAGTTTTGGATACCACAACGTATGCAAGACAAAGAAGATCTGAATGTCGAAGTGGTTCTAAAGCCCTAAGGTTTTTTATCTTAAAATGGTAGTAAACCTTAGACGTGAAATAGGAACAAAGCATATCCCTCTATAGTTTCTACTTGTCACTTTTCAGAGTGTCATTTCTGTCCGCTGCCCCATTCCTCAGTTCTCAGAGCTCCCCTCACTGATGTAACTTCAGCTTTCTGCCCCTTCTTTTCAGAGCTAAGAGATCCTGTGTAATTTCTGCACTTTGAGTGGATGTAGGGAAAAGATGGCTAGAGATAGATAGGTACAACCTATGTAGGAAGATTTGTTTCATCTCTGTGTATCACCTAAGGCCAGTTACTTCACTGTGCATGTGTAAGGGTTTACAACCACTTTCATGCATCCTATGCCTTAAGGTAAAAAAAACATCTGTGCTGCAGAATCACCCCCAGCCCCCCCCCCCCCCCCCCCCCCCTTTATACGTAAGTGAGCCCAATCTCAATCCAGCATTGTGCACAAGAGCCCTGGCAGTAGCAGGAGCCATTGGCTGCCGCTGCTGTCAATCAAATCCTGTAACACGGGAGTGGGCAGGGCTAAGCCACAATGTCTGTGTTAGAATATTATTTCAAATTCATCATTCGGCACTTATAGGTGTTATATTATATTCATGGCAAGCTTGCAAAACATATTTATTTATTATGACTAATCATAAAACCAGAGTATGTGTGAATGAACTTGATCAATTGATTTGACATGATTCTTCAGCTAAAGATGAGCATTGCTGGATTTTTCTGGTGTAGCCAATTTGAGTATGACATATAAGGTATCTTGGTATAGAATTTCAGGAGAAGACAAGAATAGACCTCCAGAATAGACCAGTATTTATGTAATTAGAGAAATAATATATTTGTTTATATCCTGTTAAGTTAGTTTGTAGTCTCAATCATATTAATAAGTATTAGTATATAGTTACTTAATGAAGTTAAAGTTTGGTAATATGTGTTCATATTATGTAGATGTTTGGTTATATGACATTACATGATCAGCACATTACTTCAAGTATGGAGTGTTACATGTGGGCTTGTCAATCGAATGCCATATATGACTCTAAGTTAGTATCTACTTTTGTATAGCATATTGCTGAAGCTAGCAGAAATGAATATGTACCATACAAGGTTCTAAGTTTTTGTGAGGTTATGACGTTCACATGTAACATATAAAGCCAACGTTTCTATACTGAAGGGCGGACACACACACAGACACACACACACACACACACACAGCCACTAGGATAGATGACACTGACATGTTCACAAGACACTTCGACAAGTTGGGACAGTTGAATTCTGCCAAAAGTCTGAGAAGGTCATTTCTTGCTTCTTCTTGGACGACACAAGACAGCATGGAGACAGAAGTCAGCAGCCGTGAAGCACACATGCTTTCATAAGCTTATTACAGCTTTAATAACTTTTTATTCTATTTCATATATTTTTACCCACATTGAACTGAACTGTTATATTTTTACATTGTATTTATGATGCCAACTATGTGACAATAAACTCACACTTTGTTTTAAGTCATTTTGGCTATCAATGCTATTCACCCGGAAGCGCCTCTGAGATACAAGAATATTAGATATTAATAATATTCTTCAGTCTGTGTCTCCAGACGCAGACTGGGCAGCTCAGGAGTGAGCCCTTACGCGTGCCCCCATAGAAAGCAACTTTCTATGAGGGCACTCGCCAAAGAGGAGGACCCCAGAAGAAGAGGATTGGGGCTGCTCTGTGCAATACCATTGCACAGAGCAGGTAAGTATAACATGTTTATTATTTTAATTAAAAAAAAAAAAAAGCTGAAGCTTTAACCGCTTGCCAACCAGCCGCTGTAATTTTACGGCAGCAGGTCGGCAGGGTTCCCGCGAGCCGTCATAGTTGTATTTCGGCTCCTTTGAGCGGGATAGCATTCGTGCCCACTGCTCTGCCGGGGTGCTGATGCTCGTGGCCGACGGTCACCACGATCGCTGGCACAAGAGGCAGAACAGGGACGTGTGTGTAAACACACAAATCCCTGTTCTGTGAGGAGAGGAGAGACAGATCGTGTGTTCCTAATAGCAAGGAACCACGGTCTGTCATCCCTTCTAGTCAGTCCCCTCCCTCTACAGTTAGAACACACAGTCAGGGAACACAGTTAACCCCTTGATCGCCTCCTAGTGTTAACCCCTTCCTTGCCAGTGACATTTATACAGTAATCAGTGCATTTTTATATCATTGATCGCTGTATTATTGTCAGTCGTCCCAAAAATGTGTCAAAAGTGTCCGATGTGTCCGCCATAATGTTGCAGTCACGATAAAAAATCGCAGATCGCCACCATTACTGGTAAAAAAAAATAATTAAAAAAATGCCATAAATCTATCCCCTATTTTGTAGACGCTATAACTTTTGCGCAAAACAATCAATATACGCTTATTGTGATTTTTATTACCAAAAATATGTAGAAGAATACATATCGGCCTAAACTGAGAAAAAAATTAGCTTTTTTAAAAAAAAATTGTGGATATTTCTTATAGCAAAAAGTACAAAATATTGTGTTTTTTTTTTCAAAATTGTCGCTCTTTTTTTTTGTTTATAGCGCAAAAAATAAGAACCGCAGAAATGATTAAATACCACCAAAAGAAAGCTCTATTTGTGGGAAAAAAAGGACGTCAATTTTGTTTGGGTACAGCGTTGCACGACCGCGCAATTGTCAGTTAAAGCGACACAGTGCCGTATCGCAAAAAATGCTCTGGTCATTGAGCAGCCAAATCTTACGGGGCTGAAGTGGTTAATATCACTTTGAGCTTAGAAGGGAATAAGAAAATAATTTTTTTGGAGCTAATATACATCTACATATATATATACACATACATCCACCGGCCACTTTTTTAGGTACACCTTGCTAGTACTGGGTTGGACCCCCTTTTGCCTTCAGATCTGCCTTAATTCTTCGTGGCAAAGATTCAACAAGGTGTTGGAAACATTCCTCAGAGATTTTGGTCCATATTGACATAACATCACGCAGTTGCTGTAGATTTGTCGGCTGCACATCCAAGGTACCAATCTCCTGTTCCACCACATCCCAAAGGTGCTCTATTGGATTGAGATCTGGTGACTGTGGAGGCCATTGGACTACATTGAACTCATTGTCATGTTCAAGAAACCCATGGTGAGATGATTTGAGCTTTGTGACACGGTGCATTATCCTACTGGAAGGAGCCATCAGAAGATGGGTAAAACAAGTAAAGGCGCAACAGCTGGATTAGATTATCCCACAAAGTGAATAGAAATAGAAAATATGACATATAATCATATTGAAATTATAAAACTGTCTGAAAGGACAGGGCTAAAGTCCACAAAGTCATTGGGGGGTGGAGAAGAGTCCAACACTCAGGGCTGCCATCATATAGGAACAGAAACCTGGTTCCAGTAAGGCCGCGTACACACGAGCAGACTTTTCGGCAACATAAGTCCGACGGCCATTCCGGTGGACTTTCGTCAGACTTTTGACGGACTTCCGATGGACTTTTGAATGAACGGACTTGCCTACAGATGATCACACCAAAGTCCGATGGATTCGTACGTGATGACGTACGACCGGACTAAGATAAGGAAGTTGATAGTCAGTAGCCAATAGCTGCCCTAGCGTGGGTTTTCGTCCATCGGACTAGCATACAGACGAGCGGATTTTTCCACCGGACTTGAGTCCGTCTGAAAGATTTGAAGCGTGTTTCAAATCTAAAGTTCGTCAGATTCTCAACTGGAAAAGTCAGCTGAAGGTCCGATGAAGCCCACGCACGATCAGATTGTGCGACGGACCGAGTCTGGCGGACCAGTCCAGTCAAAAAGTCTGACCGTGTGTACGCTGCATGACACTGAAAGAGACAGGGAGAGAGGCGCCTTTGGGGTAGATTTGTGACAATTTTTATTAGCACTTCATAAAATGGTAACTCACATTTGGGAAGTGTTTCACAGGCACATAAAAAGAGGTCCCAGCAAGGGGAGGGGGTCATCGGCAGACGATCTAATCTTGTGACCCCTTCATGGGAGAGCAATTGTGCTTACTGTACACCGCTGTATGGGAAGCCAGCTGTGGTGGAGGAAAATTGAAAGTGAGGCTTGAAGCGCAGCTGGTGAGGAGGCGAGGGAGGATGATGTCACTGGTATGCGACGTTTTTCGCGAGCATGCATGCTGCGGATGACACGGCAGCCACAATCCTTTGTCAAGTTTAAGCGCACAAGTGCTCTCCCATGAAGGGATCACAGGATTAGATCGTCTGCCGAGGACCCCCTCCCCTTGCTGGGACCTCTTTTTCTGTGCCTGTGAAACACTTCCCAAATGTGAGTTGCCATTTTCTCAAGTGCTAATTAAAATTGTCACAAACCTACACCCAGAGGTGCCTCTCTCCTTGTCTCTATCAGAAGATGGGTACACTGAGGTCATAAATGGATGGACATGGTCAGCAACAACATTCGGGTAGGCCGTGGCGTTTAAACGTTCAAAGTGTTCCAAGAAAATATCCCCTACACCATTACACCACCACCACCAGCCTGAACTGTTAATACAAGGCAGGATGGATCCATGCTTTCATGTTGTTTATGCCAAATTCTGACCCTATATCTGAATGTTGCAGCTGAAATTGAGACTCATCAGACCAGGCAATGTTTTTCCAATCTTCTATTGTCCAATTTTAAAGAGCCTGTGCAAATTGTAGCCTGTTTCCTGTTCTTAGCTGACAGGAGTGGCACCCGGTGTGCTCTTCTGCTGCTGTAGCCCATCTGCTTGAAGGTTCGATGTGTTGTGCATTCAGAAATGGTATTCTGCATACCTTGGTTGTAACGAGTGGTTATTTGAGTTACTGTTGCCTTTCTATAATCTCAAACCAGTCTGCCCATTCTCCTCTGACCTCTGACATTAACAAGGCACTTTCCTCCACACAACTGCCTCTCATTGGATATTTTTTTTCGGACCATTTTCTGTAAACCCTAGAGATGGTTGTGCGTGAAAATCCCAGTAGATCAGCAGTTTTTAAAATACTCAGACCAGCCAGTCTGGCACCAACAATGCCACATTCAAAGTCACTTAAATCCTATTTCTTCTCCATTCCGATGCTCAGTTTGAACTTCAGCAAGTTGTCTTCACCACGTCTAGAGGCCTAAATGCATTGAGTTGCTGCCATGTGATTGGATGATTAGCAATTTGTGTTACCAAGCAATTGAACAGGTGTATATGAGTATATACTGTATATATATATATATATATATATATATATATATATATATATATATATATATATATATATATATACACACAGTGCCTTGAAAAAGTATTCATACACATTGAAATTTTCCACGTTTTGTCATGTTACAACAAAAAACATAAATGTATTTTATTTTATTGGGATTTTATGTGATAGACCAACACATAATAGGTGGCACATAATTGTGAAGTGTTAGGAAAATGATAAATGGTTTTCAAATTTTTTTACAAATAAATACCGTATTTATCGGCGTATAACATGGGAGAAGTTTCTGGAAAAAAAACTTAAATTTTAAGTAAGGAACTTTGAAGCAAAATAAGGGTCAGTTCCTATCTGCAGCCTCACAAGTGCCATCAATGCAGCCTCATCAGTCCACATCAATGCAGCCTCACAACTGCCATCAATGCAGCAGCCTCACCATTGCCATCAATGCAGCCTGATCAATGCCCAACTGCAGCCTGTAGTGATATAATGTATTGGGTGAATAATTAATTTAGTAACACAGCCTAGAGGGGACAGGGAGGGGGACGGGACGAGCGATGACAGATTACATACAGTGAGAATCTCCTATGATAGACAGAACAGTGGTCCAATGGCGGTCCAGGAGACGGGACTTCCTATTACAGAGGCCGCCAAGTAAACAGGAGATTCTCACTGTATGTAATCTGATGGCGCTCGTCCCGCCCCCTCCCTGTCCCCTCCGAGGCAGCTAAAATTTAAGTATCGGTGTATAACACGCACACGCTATTTGGACCCCATTTTCAGGGTGAAAAAGTGTGCGTTTACACGCCAATAAATGCAGAGTGTGAAAATTGTGGTGTGCATTTGTATTCAGCCCCCCTGAGTCAATATGTTTTAGAACCACCTTTTGCTACAATTACATCTGCAAGTCTTTTTGGGTATGTCTCTACCAGCTTTGCACATCTAGAGAGTAACATTTTCGCCCATTCTTCTTTGCAAAATAGCAGCAAATAGCAGCAGTGAACAGCAATTTTCAAGTCTTGCAACAGATTCTCAATTGGATGAAAGTTTGGGCCATTCTAACATATGAATATGCTTTGATCTAAAGTATTCCCACAACATGATGCTGCCACCACCATTTTTCATGGTGGGGATGGTGTGCTTAGGGTAATGTGCAGTGTTGGTTTTCTGCCACACATAGCGGTTTGCTTTTAGGCCAGAAAGTTCCATTTTGTTCTCATCTGACCAGTTAACCTTCTTAAACATGTTTGTTGTGTCCCCCACATGGCTTCTCGTAAACCGCAAACAGGACTTCTTATGGCTTTTTTCAACAATGGAAAGAGAAAATTGAGTACTGTCCGTGATACTTTTTTTATTTGCACTAACATACAATTTTTCAGGACAAGCTTTCGGGGTATGTCCCCTTCTTCAAGGTCCAAGCAGTATTCTTGGACCTTGAAGAAGGGCACATACCCCGAAAGCTTGTCCTGAAAAATTGTTAGTGCAAATAAAAAAGTATCACGGACAGTACTCAATTTTCTCTGTCACATTACACTAATACGGCTACAATCAAATCAACTATGATGGAAGATTTCAACAATGGCTTTCTTCTTTCCACTCATTAAGGCCAGATTTGTGGAGTGCACGACATATGCCCCGTACACACGGTCGGATTTTCCGATGGAAAATGTCCGATCGGAGCGTGTTGTCGGAAATTCCGACCGTGTGTGGGCTCCATCGGACATTTTCCATCGGATTTTCCGACACACAAAGTTGGAGAGCAGGAGATAAAATTTTCCGACAACAAAATCCGTTGTCGGAAATTCCGATCGTGTGTACACAAATCCGACGGACAAAGTGCCACGCATGCTCAGAATAAATAAAGAGATGAAAGCTATTGGCCACTGCCCCGTTTATAGACCCAACGTAGGTGTTTTACGTCACCGCGTTCAGAACGATCGGATTTTCTGACAACTTTGTGTGACCGTGTGTATGCAAGACAAGTTTGAGCCAACATCCGTCGGAAAAAATCCTAGGATTTTGTTGTCGGAATGTCCGAACAAAGTCCGACCGTGTGTACGCCCTATAATAGTTGTTCTGTGGACAGATTCTCCCACCTGAGCTGTGGATCTCTGCAGCTCCTCCAGAGTTACCATGGACCTCTTGGCTGCTTCTCTGATTAATGCTCTCCTTGTCCAGCCTATGGGTTTAGATAGACGGCCATGTCTTGGTAGCTTTGCAGTTGTGCCATACAATGCTCCGTGCGATGTTTAAAGCTTGGGATATTTTTTTTATAACCTAACCCTGCTTTAAGTTTGTTCACTAAGGTTCTCTAATAAACCTCTGAGGGCTTCACAGAACTGCTGCATTTATACTGAGATTAAATTACACACAGGTGGACTCTATTTAATAATTAAGTGACTTCTAAAGGCAATTGGTTCCACTAGATTTTAGTTAGGGGTATCAGAGTAAAGGGGACTCAATACAAATGCACACCACACTTTTAAAATTGAAAACCATTTATCATTTTCCTTCCACTTCACAGTTATGTGCCACTTTGTGTTGGTCTATCACATAAAATCCCAATAAAATACATTTATGTTTTTGGCTGTAACATAACAAAATGTGGAAAATGTCAAGGGGTATGAATACTTTTTTAAGGCACTGTATATATATATATATATATATATATATATATATATATATATAAAATCACTTTTACATGTACTCGGGCCACCCCCTTCCTGACCCCCACCCAGACTCCTCTGTCCCTGCTACAAGCCTGGGACCTCCATGGCCCTCACCTCTACATACAAACACAAACATATGTGTTGGGTGCACATGCACACAAACATATTTGTTATCGATTTACTTAACATATCCTCATCTATTATATTTTACCAAATAAACAGACATTATTATGTGTTTGCATGCAGCTAAAAATTATTTAAGTGTATTTTACAGTAAATTTTGATCTGATGAACAGTAGTGCAAATATTGTACGATGTAAAAAGCTGCAAATACTACTTTTTTTTCTACAGGGTCTCTGCTTTCAGAAAATATATAACATTTGGGGGTTATATATAATATGTTGGGGTTTTAAGTGCATTTTCCTGCACATGTGCATTTTAGTATGTGTGCACAAAATGGAATTATTTACACTTTATCTTTTTATTGAAAGGGGGCAATTATCTATGTATGGAGTATAGGAAGGAGATAGTTATGGTAAGAATGATTTAGCTGTGGTTCAGATGTGGAATGCCCTATTACATAAAACGGAATGTCAAAATCAATTACATAATCTAAAAATAAACTGGATGCTTTTCTTACTATTAATGGTATGTACAGATGTAACGTATAGTGTTTTAGATATTTAACCTGGGAAATTGATTTGACTGCCTCTAATGCCGCCTACACACGATCAGACTTTACGGCATACTTGGTCAGGCGAACCTGAGTCCGTCGGACAATTCAATCGTGTGTGGGCTCCAGCGGACTTTTTTTTCTCAAAAGTTTGACTGACCTAGAAATGAAACATGTTTCAAATCTGTCCGACGGACTCGAGTCCGGTCGAAAAGTCCGCTCGTCTGTATGCTAGTCCGACGGACAAAAACCGACGCTAGGGCAACTATTGGCTACAGGCTATGAACTTCCTTGTTTTAGTCCGGTCGTACGTCATCACGTATGAATCCATCGGACTTTGGTTGATCGTGTGTAGGCAAGTCCGTTCATTCGTAAAGTCCGTCGAAAAGTCCGCCAGACAAAGTCTGCCGTAAAGTCCGCTCATGTGTACGTGGCATAAGGGTCAGGGATGAATTTTTCCCGGGGTCGCCCATGGGGTTTTGTATTGCATTTCTCTAAGCTACAACATAAAACTGCTTGAGTTTGTTAGAGGTTGAATCAGATGGATGTGTCTTTTTTTTTTTATGAGCTATGTGAATATTTATTGACAGCTAAAGATCCATTCCTAACAAATTTATGAATGTTTTGTATAAGGTGAAACTCAGAGACTGGAGACAGTGTGGTTATCTGGGATATGTCAGAATGAGAAGAATGAAGCTGTAAGCAGTAAACTGGACATTGATAACATGGCTGGAGTCTTCTACATGCTGTTGGTTGCTATGGGTTTAAGCCTGTTGGTCTTCTCATGGGAACACCTTGTGTACTGGAGGATGAGACACTGTGTACCCAGACCTTGTGTGGAGCAGAGCCTGCTTGGAATCAGTCGGGTAAGCCTTAAAAAAATTGAACAGATTTCAAAGGAGGTTTTTTAATGTACAGTGTTTTTATATACATACAGTATATTCTCTTTTTATATATTATGTTCAGCACATTTTCAATTTTTTTTTTATTAAATATTGTTGTATTTCCCATGTTGTTGAACAAAGTCTGTTGACCACAGTGCATAGTAGCTCAGGTTGAAATTTACAAGCATAGCTGAATTATTAAACACAGTCAAGGAACAAGCCAAAGGTCGGTAACGAGTGGTAGTGGAGATAGGAAAAGCTGCAGGTACACAAAGGAGCAAGATATCGGCTGGAGAGAGCACAGTATTCTGGCAAAAAGGAAGTTCAAAGGCATGGCTTAAATAGGAAGCTGGTTGGATGAACAAGGTGTTCAAGGTTCACCGAAACAAGATTATATAAGGGTTCAGACAAGATGCTGTCCAACATCTCAGGTGGCTCAATAAGGAGAGGTACTGCCAGACATAGTAGAGGTTGTGGGATCAGATCCTGGTCCTGACAAAGTAAAAACCTTTTCACAACTTTGTGGAAGAGGCAGTGGCTCAAGTGACTGTAGAAAACATGTCCGTTGGAATTTTATAAACATGTAACAAGCTGCTGAGTAACTAAAAGCAGAAATTACTTTTTCTTAATGCAGACGTTTTTTTCTGAAATTGTAAATTAAAAATATTGCATGCAAAGCTAGAATTGTATCCCTAATTGTACAGTATAGAACACATATTTGATATTCCTAGACCCTGGGTTATAGGCTGGTAACTTCAGGTGATTGGACACTGACAAAGCTTTTGAGGACATGCCATCTGGGCATCCCCCTATAACCATAACCCACTCCATCAGGACTCACATGAGTCCTCAGTTTTTTGCTAATGTCCCAAGGTGATGAACCTCATGTTGAAGTTACTCTTAGCTTAACTAGTTTATTGTTTTATTTTGGATTCTTTAATTAACACTTCACTGTCTTTTAATACAACGGTAGAAGCAGTATATCCCGATTGGTGCAACCTTTGTATAACATAAGAACATAAAAGAGTGACAGCAAAAAAAGACCAAGTGGTCGATTGACCTGACGCGTTTTTTAAAATATATATACAGTATGTTTTTTTTTTTTTTTGGTTAACTTTTTTGTCTGAGAATAGATTTATGTTTGTCCAAAGCATGTTTGAATCCACTTGCTGTTGACTGACTCAGTACCTATGCAGGAGGTCTTTTCCAAGCATCAACTACTTTTACTGTAAAATAATACTTTCTAAGATTAGTTTTGAACTTTCCTCCAGTTAGTTTGAGGTTATGTTCCTGTGTTCTTGATCTTGGCTCCATATTGAAAATACTACTCTCCTGAACCTTATTCACCCCCTTGATGTATTTACATTTTTCAATCACGTCTCCTCATTCCCTTCTTTCCTCCAGACTGTACATATTAAGCTCCTGAAGTTTCTCAGTATGTTTTATCCCCCAAACCTTTCACCATTTTTGTTACCTGTCTCTGGACTCATTCAATCTTATCAATATCTTTTTGTAGGTGAGGTCTCCAGAACTGGACACAGTATTCTTAATGAGGTCTCACTAAAGATCTATATAGGGGAATCAGAACCTCCTTCCTCCTGCTGGTGATCCCTCTAGTCCCTTCTATCCATCCTAGAATTATACACAACCCACAAATCTTTTTCCTCTGTAGTGCTCTCCAATACTGTACTCGCAATGCTGTACTCTCTTGAGGGATTCTTTTCCCCTAGGCACATTATTTTACATTTAGAAACATTGAACAGCAGTCTCCACTGCTTTGACCGATTTTCCAGCAATGGCAAATTATGTTCCATGTTACATACACCTCCAGGAATGTGAAACCTAGTGCGAACCTCTGTATCATCAGCAAAAAGACATACCTTTCCCAACAAACCTTTAGTTATATCACTTCCTTCCTGATCCCTCAAGAGGATGTTCCCTGGATCAACTTTACCTATAAATATTAGTATCCAGTTATATTATGTAAATTTTGGAAAGAATCCAGGCTTTAATTAAAGCAATCTACTGAGCTGGCCAGAACCACCTCTTGAAGGAGTCTATTCTACATTTTCACAGCTCTTACTGTGTAAAAACCTTTCCATATTTGAAGATGAAATCTCTTTTCCTCCCGACTTAAAGAGTGCCCCCTTGTCCTCTGTGATGACCTTAAAGCGAATAACTCAACACCAAGTTCCCTATATGGATCACCTATGTATTTATACATATTGATCATATCCCCCTTAATCTCCCCTTCTCAAGAGAGAATAAATTCAGTTCCTCTAATCTTTCCTCATAGCTGAGCTTCTCCATGCCTCTTATCAGTTTGGTTTACCTTCTCTGCACTTTCTCCAGTTCCCCAATATCTTTTTTGTGAACTGGGGGCCAAAACTGAACTGCATATTCCAGATGAGGTCTTACTAATGATTTGTACAGGGGCAAAATTATTTCTGTCTGCAGTCCATACCTCTCTTAATACAAGAAAGCATCTTGCTCACTTTGGAAACCACAGCTTGGCATTGCATGCTATTTTATCAAGCTTATGATCTACCAGAACACCCAGATCCTTCTCCACCATTGACTCCCCCAGCTGTTCTCCTAGTATGTATGCTGCATGCATATTCTTAGCCCTAAAGTGCTTAACTTTACATTTATCAACATTAGACCTCATTTGCCACATAGTTGCCCAATTCAACAGTGCATTGAGGTTGGCTTGTAAGTTGGAGACATCCTGTAAGGATGTTATTCCACTGCATAGCTTGCTGTCATCTGCAAAGACTGAAATGGTACTTTTAATCCCAGTCCCTATATCATCTTTGAATAAATTTAAAAGTAAGGGTCCCAACACTGAACCTTGGGGTACACCACTAATAACCCTAAACCATTCAGAGTATGAATCATTAATCACTACTCTCTGAATTCGGTCTTTTAGTGCCAGAAACCATGAATCAGCCTGAGACAAAAGTACAGTTAAATCACACTTGTTTAATAATAATAAAAAAAGGTAAACAGAGTAAATGTATTCAAAACATAGCCAGAGTTCAGGAATAATCAGACAAGCCAAAATGTCAGGGAGCCAGAGAACAGCATAGTAGAACAGCAAGCAGGATCTGGAGCCAGAAGGAACGTCAGCCAAGCAAGTCTTTAACAGGAACACAGGAGACCATCTCTAGAGATGTGACCAAGGCGAAGGCAGAGATCATCTGGACTGGGCGGGTTAAGTAGGCAGGAATGACGATCAGGATATCATCAACAGGTGAGTCACTGTGGAGAGATAGGAGCTGGCAATTAGCCAACAGCTGAGAGGCCAGCTCAGAGAAGGAAGGGCTGAGCCCAGCTCTGACAGTACCCTCTCCTCAATGACCCCTCCCCCTCGGAGGACCACCAGGCTTGAGGGTAAAACATCTGTGGAAATCACAGAGGAGGACAGGGGCATGTACGTCCGAGGATGAGACCCAAGAGCGTTCCCCCGGACCGTACCCTTTCCAATGCACCAGGTACTGTATGCGCCCACGGAACCTACGGGAGTCAACATTGGACTGTACTTCATACTCCTCATGGTTCTCAACCTGTCCAGGGTGAGGACAAGGCACCGAGGTGGTAAAGCAGTTGCAGACCAAAGGTTTTAATAAGGAGACACGAAATACATTTGAGATACGCATATTAGAAGGAAGGTCTAATGCGTAAGCCACTAAATTAATCCTGAATATGGAAAGGCCCAATAAACCGAGGTGTGAACTTCAGAGAGGGAACACAAAGTCGGAGGTTGCGAGATTATAGCCAGACCCTGTCCCTAACCTGGTAGGAAGGCGCAGGCAGGCGTCTGTGGTCAGCATGGAGTCTGTACCTATCATTAGCATGTTGCAAAGCCTCCTGGACTTGTGCCCAAGTGGAATAAAAACTGCGGAGATGCTCCTCTAACGCAGGAATAAAACGGGGACAATCGGGAAGCAGAATTCAAGGCACTATTGTAAGCAAACTCCGCCCACGGTAAGAGGTCTGACCAGTTGTTATGATGGTCAGAAATATAGCAACGTAGGAATTGCTCCAAGGACTGATTGACTTATTCTGTGGCCCCATTAGACTGCAGGTGATACGCAGAGGAGAAAGCAAGCTGAATTCCCAACTGTGCACAAAAGGCTCAACAGAACCGGGACACAAACTGACTACCCCTATCAAAGACAATCACTTTGGGTAGCCCATGTAAGCGAGCAAAAATGGAAGCCAGTTCCTTAGAAGGGAGCAAAGTGATTGTCTATAATAAGGCTTACCTGTAGCTACCCCGGATATCTCCTAAATCGTGTACTGTGCATATCCCCTGTATCAGACATCATCGGCACATGCGCACTGAAGCAATAGCACGTAACTCCGGGAGCGATGTCGCCGGCCGGACCAGTGTACGAGGACTGCTGCGGGGGCTTCGATCTAAGGTAAGTATTTCATAATGAGCTAGTATGCTTTTTTTTTTTGTTAGTGGGTTTACAACCACTTTAAAGAGTCCCTAAAATCAATTATGAGCCATAGTGGATCATTTGGGGCTGTGTCACTATGTTTCATCACTCCCACAAACTATGCCATATGGCATATTGATAGCATAAAATATTGATAAAGCAAAACAAAACACAGATTCCAAGGTATGCATACATGCGCTTTAAACTTTCAGTTTCAGAGTGTTTGAATAAAAAAATAATTAATTGTGCTCAGTGCTGACTGTAAACTGACATATTATTTCTGGGTGACTTTGGGTAGCAAAAACAATTCATTCAACATAATTCTCATTATCTGTTTTTTTTTTTTGTTGTTGTTTCTTAGGGTATATATAGTTGTTTTCGAGGTGTTCAGAGTCCATCTCATGGCCCTGCTTGTCCTGAGCCTGATGTAACAGGAACTCCGGTACCCGTCAATGTTCTAAGGGTTCTGCAGACAGCCAAGGATCTTGTTTCCTCCTCTGCTGTTGGTGGGTCCCTGGAGACTGCATCACATGCACTACGTACTTGGAGACAAAGAAGTGAGAGTTTGCAAGCTGTCTTCTCTGTGCAGGGTCCACAGCAACAATCACAGGCCAATTCATCCCCTCATTATGCTGTCACTTCAAAACCGATAGTAACTGTAGCCCCATCTAACAATATATCACTTGTTTCTCCTACTCTCCGAACAACCCACGTTCCATGCTCACCAAGAGAAGAAACAGATCCCAAGCCTTCAATTATAAATACTTGTCTTAGTCCAGATACTATGCCACCAATGGTTATCACTACCCTTAATGAAAGTGTTCGGAGAACAGAGCCTGGTGCTGCAAGTGGAAACTGTGAAACATCCCAGCTTTCGGCATGCAAGAGATGGGAACTATTGGAAAGAGCGCCCGCTACATCCACAACAGCAGTTCCTCACTGTAGTTCTTGGTGTCATTCCCCTATCCCCAGCCAACCAAGACGACATATCTTGCTATATGATTCATTTAACAAAAAAGACTGGAGGCTGCACCAACACTGTGGGTGCCCATCGTACTGTTCCCTCCCTCATAGCAATCAAGCATGCTTTGTATGCAGCAGTAGTCCTCCTTTTGAACAAAAAGGGAGAAAATGGCTTAGCCCAATTCACTGTAAACCCTCCCATCAGGAAGCGTGCTTTGCTGGCCCAATCTCTACATGTGCCAAGCCAGCTACGCTAAGCCACAGAGACCATCATACTGCTTACAGCGTAGCATCTGTAGGGAGAACTGTTTGCCACAGCAAGACAAGAAGTAGAAGGAAGCCTGCCCCTTTTCCTTTAGGGACATTTCCAACTGAAAGATCAAGAACACACCATCCAACTGAAACATGGAAGAGAATTAGCAGGGAATCAGAAGTGTAAAACTGGAATAAAATGGGTGTTCTTATGAAAAATGGCAATAAGGACTATACCAGTTTTAATGGATGCAATAATGGTTGCTGCTGAAGCTCAGGTACAGGTGGCACAAACACTGTATATCTGTTCAAAAAAATTAAGCAACATTATCAATGGTACCAATAAAATTTCAACATTGATACCCTGTCACTTAACATCAAATTTGCCTATTAAAGATGTATTAATGCTATTTACAAAGTGGTATATTCTATCCAATATGTTTTCAAATATTAAACTATATGTATTCCCCTGCATTCATCCTGAGGGCCCAGTGTGTTTTTGAAATATGCAGTGTTTTTTTTTTGTTTGTTTTTTTAGGTTGCCCCCTGGTCCTGCTTGTCCACAAAAAATATATTTTACTGAGATGATTTTGTGTTTCATCTGATAGTTTAGCAGCAATAACTCAATGCAATGATCTGAGAACTGCACAGATCTATAGGAGATCACAGAAAACACAATATTCTGGTTTTAACCAGTAATGTTTACAAAATACCTGCCCTAAATAAAATGCCTTCATGTCATTGAGTATTCCTTATTATTGTACAAATAGTGTTTGTACGTACTTTTATGTGGTTTCGTAAGAATGCAGCAAATTGTCTGGTGTGGAAATGTATCCGTGAACACTGGATAATTATCTTCTGATACCTGTGATTGTGCGATATCTGGGCCTTAAAGGGTTACATTCAAGTGCTTGAAATGATGCGTGAAGAAGCTATTGTTGTATGTCTATGTTGTGTGAAATAGACTGTTTGGCAGTTACCTAATACCCAACTGCCATCATATAATTATTCCAATTTTAGAACTCACACTGCTCTACTAGAGCACAAAAGCATCATATATATTATATGGTATTTGATGTTGTTGGATGAGATTATTATAAACTGACCTCCAGATGGATATAAAATATACAGATAAATTCAGCTCTGTGATCATTAGTATATCCTTAAATGTATTTTTTATATAAGCAATGTAAGTACCTGACTTTTGACTTAGTTTCAGCCTTTTGCAGTTCCTGTACAGCAGAACTAAGGGAGAAGCAGCACAAGGAGTCAATCAGTTGTTCTTCAGTGCAAGGAGCATACCAGTGTTGCCAGCCGTCAGTATTTCTACTGGCAGCCAGTAAAAAACAGGCAATTTTCTCCTGCCAGTAAATGTCAGTAAAAGGAAAAAGTTGCCAGTAAAAAATATGGCTGTGATGTTTGGCTCTGTCCAGAGCCAGCCGAGACCATCCGAGTGCCTGCTACAGTGTATTCGGGCAGCTCTGGTGGAGGCTGTGCCCGAGCGTGTCGTGTGATGTCATGGTGCAAGGGAGCCAAGCAGAGCGGCCAGAGCCTTGTGTGCGGGTCTGCAGGACAGGAGCAGGGCAAGTCGGGAGCAGGACTGTCAGTTCTGTTTAGACTAGAGTGGACTGAAGGGACCAAGAGTCAACTTCATGTGTGTGTGTGCCTTCCTATTCTAATTTCTTGCCCTCGTGAGTCCTGTCCCTGCGCTACTTACTTACTATATCAAAAATAAAATAAGAAATATGTTTTTTGCCCTACTGTCTACCTTAAATCACATTGCTAATTGCATATTGTACTTGTTTGTAGCCTAAACACTAAAATTTTCACTTAAAATTGTAATTTTGTAACTTTTGGAAATGCCAGTAAAAACTTGGCTGTGCCAGGAAATTTTGGGTTTCGTGTCAGTAAATTTCAATCTGGTAAGTTGGCAACACTGGAGCATACTGACAAGAAGAGAGAGCAGAGTGAAAAAAACAATGAGCTCATTGCTCTACTGCTTCTTCTTTCACTTTACAGTCACCTTAAAACCTATAGCAAAAAGTATACCTATTTACCATTTGGCTGGCCAAAAACCAGAGCACTTTTTGCGATTCGACACTGCATCGCTTTAACTGACAATTGCGCGGTCCTTGCTCCCAAAACAAAATTGACGTCCTTTTTTCCCACAAACAGAGCTTTCTTTTGGTGGTATTTGATCACCTCTGCGGTTTTTATTTTTTGCACTATAAACAAAAAAAGAGCGACAATTTTGAAAAAAAGGCATTATTTTTTACATTTTTGCTATAATAAATATCCCCAAAAAATATATAAAAAAAAATTTTTTTCCTCAGTTTATGCCGATACGTACTCTTCAACATATTTTTGGTAAAAAAAATCGCAATCAGTTTATTGATTGGTTTGCGCAAAAGTTATAGCGTCTACAAAATAGGGGATAGTTAAATGCCATTTTTATTAATATTTTTTTTTCACTAGTAATGGCGGCGATCAGCGATTTTAATCATGACTGCGACATTATGGCGAACACAGCGGACAATTTTGACACATTTTTGGGACCATTGTCATTTTTACAGCGATCAGTGCTATAAAATTGCACTGATTACTGTAAAAATGACACTGGCAGTGAAGGGGTTAACCACTAGGGAGGGGTTAAGTGTGTCCTAGGTATGTGTTCTAACTGTGGGGGGGAGAGGCTGTGTGTGACACATCACTGATCATAGCTCCCGATCTCAGGGAGCTATGATCAGTGACAGTGTCACTAGGCAGAACGGGGAGATGCTTGTTTACATTAGCATCTCCCGATTCTTCCTCTCCGTGAGATGATTGCGGGTATCCCCGCGGACATCGAGTCCGCGGGATCCGCGGTCGGACTCACGGAGCTCACGACGGCACGTGCGCGCCGCCTAGGCACGCACGCAAATTCAAAAGGACATACAGGTACGCCCATTTGCCTGTCCGTGCCATTCTGCTGATGTACATCGGCGTGCGCCAGTCGTTATGTGGTTAAACTGGCAGTAACGCACACAGACATAAATGGTGTTAAATTGGCAGTAACGCAATCAAATAGACGGTGTTCAATCGTCACTACACTGACACTATCTGAACTGTCCCTACTCTAGCTATACCCAAAAAATATATAAAAAATTTTTTTTTTCCTCAGTTTAGGCCGATACGTACTCTTCAACATATTTTTGGTAAAAAAAATCGCAATCAGTTTATTGATTGGTTTGCGCAAATGTTATAGCGTCTACAAAATAGGGGATAGTTAAATGCCATTTTTATTAATATTTTTTTTTCACTAGTAATGGCGGCGATCAGCGATTTTTATCGCGACTGCAACATTATGGCGGACAGATCGGACACTTTTGGAGTGATTTTGGGACCATTCACATTTATACAGCAATCAGTGCAATTAAAAATGCATTGATTACTGTGTAAATGTGACTGGCAGTGAAGGGGTTAACCACTAGGTGGCGCTGTAGGGGTTAGGTGTGTCCTAGGGAGTGATTCTAACTGTGGGGGGAGGGGCTGTGTGTGACATGACACTGATCACCGCTCCCGATCACAGGGAGCTGTGATCAGTGTCAGTGTCATTAGGTAGAACGGGGAAATGCTTGTTTACATTAGCATTTCCCCTTTCTTCCTCTCCATAAGACGAGTGCGGGTATCCCCACGGACATCGAGTCCATGGGACCCGCAAACGAGCTCACAAGGCTCCCGGCGGCCGCTCGCACGCCCACAAGCCGCCTCTTAAAGGGCAACGTACAGGTACATTAATCTGCCTGTACGTGCCCTTCTGCCGAAGTATATCTGCGTGAGGCTGTCAGGAAGAGGTTAAAGCTAATGTCCAGGCACAAAAACTTTCATTCATATATGGTGCATCCGGAAAGTATTCACAGCGCTTCACTTTTTCCACATTTTGTTATGTTACAGCCTTATTCCAAAATGAATTAAATGTATTATTTCCTCAAAATTCTACAAACAATACCCCATAATGACCGCGTGAAAGAAGTTTGTTTGAAATCTTTGCAAATTTATGAAAAAAATAAAAAACGAAAAAAATCACATGTACATAAGTATTCATAGCTTTTGTCATGACACTCAAAATTAAGCTTAGGTGCATCCTGTTTCCACTGATCATCCTTGAGATGTTTTCATAACTTGATTGGAGTCCACCTGTGGTAAATTAAGTTGATTGTACATGATTTGGAAAGGCACACACCTGTCTATATAAGGTCCCGCAGTTAACAGTGCATGTCAGAGCACAATCCAAGCCATGAAGTACACGGAATTGTCTGTAGACCTCCGAGACAGGATTGTATTGAAGCACAGATCTGCAGAAGGGTACAGAAAAATTTCTGCAGCTTTAAAGGTCTCAATGAGCAGAGTGGCCTCCATCATCCATAAATGAAAGAAGTTTGGAACCACCAGGACTCTTCCTAGAGCGGTCCGTCCGGCCAAACTGATCAATCGGGAGAGAAGGGCCTTAGGAAGATGACCAAGAACTCGATGGTCACTATTACAGAGCTCCAGCGTTTCTCTAAGGAGAGAGGAGTACCTTCCAGAGGAACAACCATCTCTGCAACACTTCACCAATCAGGCCTGTATGGTAGAGTGGCCAGACGGAAGCCACTCCTCGGTAAAAGGCACATAACAGCCGCCTGGAGTTTGCCAAAAGGCACTTGAAGGACTCTCAGACCACAAGAAACAAAATTCTCTGATGTGATTGTAGCGCTGGTAGATTTATGATCTACCATATGTTAGGTAAATTTAGTAAATTGCTCATTAAAGGAAGTTAGATTTGCCTCTGTTCCAGCTTGGCTGACGTTGTGTGTGTTTCCATACTGAGCCGGTGGCTGTCACTGTTACCACTGGCTAGTGTTGGAAAGGCAACGTGTCGAAGCGTATGAGTGCTCCTCTGTCCCGGGGACAACTCGGTGGAGGTGGTCCTCCGAGTTGGATTCTGGGAGAGGGTATTTATGGGACAGACACCATGTTTTAGGGTAGTTTTACAGCCACCTGCTGGCCCTCCTGGCCAACAGGTATGCGTTAGAGTGCTACCTCGTGGTCCTCCGTTCCGGAGGCCCACGCCGCTGCGGCGCGTGGGTAGGCCCAGAAGCTTGTCTGGGGCCTACCACAGCAGCCGAGGAATGGTCCTAAGCTGTCTATCCAGAGTGAAGAAGCTGGACAACCGAGGAGATCCCAGGGGAGGACCCGTCATGGAAGGATCATGCAGAGTGTTGGTCTGGAGAGGGGCCTGGTGACTCGGTTGGAGGACGTATCCTAAAGTAACTTTACAGCATAGTGTTGCCGGGTTTGGCTTAAAGGTTCAAGCACTGTGTCTGACGTTCACCGCAAAACCAATACATCCTGTGGCAGAGGATCGTACGGGTTCATCTCAAGCAAGTCTGTGGCAGAGACTTTTGTTTGTGCTACATACTGGCTGCTAGGCAAGTGAGAGAGGCCTATCCAGGCGAGCAAAGAGTGTGTCCCACGAGGGGAGTGCATTCTACTACAATATTCAACTCTAAAGGACATTTGTCAAGAATCCTAAAGAAAGGTATTTGAGCTTCTCTGTAGTTTCCCTTCTGCCTCTTTCCTGCTACTTCCTTCGTTAATTGTTCAATAAAGCATTGAAAACGTACTCAAGTGTTGGTGCTTATATCGTCCGGAGGTAAACTCAACGGAACCCTAGACCCAATGCCGGGGAAACAGAGGGAAGGAGAGTGAAGGTAACAAGCCCGCTTAAATCAGCAGCTCTACCGTGAGTTAGTGCTACATGATGAAACAAAGATTCAACTCTTTGACATGGGCGTCCGCAGAACTTTTTTCAGGGGGGGCAAAATGTTAGGGTCACCCATGCACCGCCCCTTTTCAACAATGTCTTTATCACATTATCATGGTCAGAGACTGCAGATGTAGTACAGTCCCTAGGATAAGTAATGGATAATGGCCAACAGGCCCTGTTACCAGACCCAGCGAAACGACAGCAGTGATTCCTCCGGCTGGATGATCGCTCACTCTGGGTTCCCCGGGGGCGACTCTGGTCAGTAATGTAGCATGTCTGTACCCTGGTAGTGGCTCAGTCTTTCTCTCTCTGGTGGTGCTGGGCAGCGTGGCTCTCTCTCTGGTGGGGCTGGGCAGCGTGGCTCTCTCTCTGGCTTCCGCCCAGCACACTCCTTGTTCTTTGTCCTGTAGCACTCTCTCCCTCAGCTTTTTTCCAGGCTGCAGTCTCTCTATCTCTCTCTTGATAGAGACTACATGTCCCATGATGCTTTCCTCTCCTAGTCTCCTTTGACTGGCCCTCAGTTATGGCCAATAGGGAAGGAACGGAGCGGGCAGGAAGCTGGGCAGGGAACCTGGTGAGAGCCGCCGTCTCTTTTCCCTGACAGGAGAAAGGGGGGGGCGAGCTGGGGAAACCTCTGATAGCCAGCAGCTCGCCTTTCTCCTGTCACAGCACCGCAGAGTTCTCTGGTGGACTGAGCAGGGAAAAGAGTCCGAAGTCAGATTACACTGATGGGTGGGCTGGACAGCACCTTGATGGTGTCACCCCACTGTCAGGTGGCACCCAGGTGCGGGCTACCCGCACCCCGATAGCGACGCAACTATACTGAATTTAAGATCCGATCCCTGATTCCAGGGGGGGGGCACTTGACCCCCCTTGCCCCTACCTGCAGACGCCCATGCTCTTTGGCCTGAATGGCAAGAGTCATGTATGGAGGAAACCTAGCACCGCTAATCACCTGGCCAATACCATCCCTACAGTGAAGCATGGTGGTGGCAGCATCATGCTGTAGGGATGTTTTTCAGTGGCAGGAACTGGAAGAATAGTCAGGATCGTGGGAAAGATGAATGCAGCAATGTACAGAGATATCCTTAATGAAAACCTGCTCCAGAGCGCTCTGGACCTCAGACTGGGGAAAGGTTTATCTTCCAACAGGACGGCGACCCTAAGCACACAGCCAAGATAACAAAGGAGTGGCTATGGGACAACTGTGAATGTCCTTGAGTGGCCCAGCCAGAGCCCAGATTTGAACCCGATTGAACATCTCTGGAGAGATCTGAAAATGGCTGTGCAAATAAGAATTGGAGAAACTGCCCAAAATTAGGTGTGCCAGGCTTGTAGCATCATACTCAAAAAGATTTGAGGCTGTAAGTGGTGCCAAAGGTGCTTCAACAAAATATTGAGCAAAGGCTGTGAACACTTATGTACATGAGATTTTTTTTTTGTTTGTGCTTACTTTTTAATAAATTTGCAAAGATTTCAAACTTCTTTCACGTTGTCATTATGGTATATTGTTTGTAGAATTTTGTGGAAAATAATGAATTTAGTCTATTTTGGAATAAGGCTGTAACACAACAAAATGTGGAAAAAGTGAAGCGCTGTGAATACTTTCCAGATGCACTGTAGATTCCTTAATACTTACAAAGAATTTGAATCCAATTTGTGTGCACTAAATGCCTTTGCAACTATAGGTATTGCCTTGTAAACATAGCAGTACCATCATCATTGTGCTGTACGAAGCCTGTGTGGAAAGCCAAGCTGTGGGAGGGACCACCCACTACAAGATGCCTGCAGAAAACTACAGGAGGAGTTGGGGACAAGACCAGTCACCTTGCACAAGGAGAGAAAGCAGCAATGATGGTCTTTATTACAAGAAGCTCCTGCACAAAGGGAAAGTTTCACATTTGATTACTGCGCAGATCTCAAAGAAGATGACTCTTGTATTATGACAATATTTGGTTGTTCTGGAGTTCAACTTCAAAAACCTCTTCAGCGTTATATACTTAAAATGAAAGTGTCTTTAAACCCAGGCTATAGGAAACTCTTATTACATGCAGAGTGTTCATACTCACAAAGCCACTAAAGCATTCGCCTTGAGTAAAGTGAAATATACCTGGTTGATCCTTCCTTCATCTGTCCCTCCCATCTTCTCTGTGTTCCCACTGCAGCCTGAGATTGTGTAGACCAGCTGTTGTCATCTACTGAGCATGCCCCAATTTCAGTTTCCTTTTAAGCTTTAAATTTCCTCATTTTTTCCTTTCCTTTTTGTGCAGCCCACATGACTTTAGAGTCACATATGTGGACGTACAGTATACACAGTGGTAAATTACACTTTTTTAAAAAATACAGTGGCATGATATATATCATTTGTGTGAATGAGTTATGGCAATTAACATGTCTCTCTTTAGTATCACTTTAAACACTGATGGGAGATAGCCCAAGGCAGTCAAGTACAGGACCGTTTATCGGTTCTTATCTCTGGTGGTTCCTTTTGTAACTGTAACTGTAACTGTAACGGTTCGGTTCCAGGTTCGGGTCTCTCGTAAACCACTTCAACAAATGTTTTGCAGCCTTGTTTACTCCCGATCAAGTTGTCTGCGTTGATAAGTCCCTGATTAAATTTTCTGGCCGCTTGTCTTTCAAATAGTATCTTCCCAGCAAGCGAGCCAGATATGGGGTCAAGAAGTATAAGCTCTGTGACAAGGGTAACAGGCTATACATATAGTTTTATGGTTTATGAGGGAAGAGATAGTTACGTAGAGCTGGAGAACTGCCCATATTACATAGGGAGCGCTGGAAAGGTTGTGTGGGACTTGGTGTCACCCTTAATTGGAAAGGGGTACCATTTGTATGTGGATAATTATTACACAAGCATGCCACTTTTTAGTCATTTGTTTGATCATCAGATTGGCGCATGTGGCACAGTGCGACCTAATCACCGGGGCTTACCCCAGAGGCTTGTAGATTCCCATCTTAGGCTGGGGGAGAGAGCCTGCTTCAAGTGTAATAATTTGCGTGCTGTGAAGTGGAGGGATAATAAGAATGTTTTCGTTCTGTCCTCCCTTCATGCAGACACGACGGTCAAAATTCCTACGGCGACTGGTGTTGTGGAGAAACCCCTCTGTGTCCACGAATATAACCAAAATATGGGAGGGGTGGACCTCAACGACCAGTTGTTGGAGCCGTACCTAATTGCCCGTAAGGCCAGATGCTGGTACAAGAAAGTGTCTGTTTATTTATTTCAATTGGCTTTGCTGAAAGCTCATGTGCTATACAGAGCTTCAGGACGGACTGGATCCTTAAATTCCAGGAAGAGATCGTCAGAGCCCTTCTGTTTCCAGATGGTGCTCCACCTCACCTTCCCAATCCAAATGCAGTAAGTAAGCCGGCTGCATGAGAGGCATTTTCTGTATGTCCTCCCTAGTACCCCTACCCAACGAGCCCCCCAAAGAAAATGTTGTGTCTGTAGAAAGCGCGAATATAGGCGTGACACCCGCTAATTTTGTCCCTCCTGTCCTGACACTCCTGGTCTTTGCATTGGTGAATGATTTGAACGCTACCATACATTAGCGTAGGGTACAGCACTGTACAGACTTGGCATACTTTCATAGGGTCTCCCAAGATGCCATCGCATTTTGAGAGACCCAAACCTGGAACCGAACCGTTACAGTTACAAATAAAAGTGTAAAAAAAAAACACAAAAAAAAAACCAAAAATAGTTGTCGTTTTATTGTTCTCTCTCTCTCTATTCTCTCTCTATTGTTCTGCTCTTTTTTACTGTATTCTATTCTGCAATGTTTTATTGTGTTTTATTGTTAACCATTTTTTTGTTTTCAGGTACGCCATTCAGCTGCAGCGCGCATTTATTTATCTTGACAGCAACAGCGTTTGCTTCCACGATACATAAAGCCATGACTCCAGCACTGTAGGAGGTGATTTCACCATCACAGTTAAAAAAAAGAGCATATATGCCGAAGCATGGGGGCAGCAGGAGTGGAGGAGCGATTTTCTCCCAACTTTTGGGGCGGATGCCCCCATGCTTCGGCATATATATATTTTAGGCACAGGTTGCATTAAAAAATGTTTTATTTTTTTACTATTTTTTTTGTATTTGCTTTGCAGGTATGGTATGTCTTACTGTTATACTGTAATGTTACTTTGTTTTATTGTTAACCATCATTTGCTTAGCAGGTATGCCATTCAGCTGCAGCGAGCATTTAATTATTTTGACAGCAATAGCGTTTGCTCCCACGATACATAAAGCCGTGACTCCAGCGTTGTAGGAGGTGATTTCACCACCACAGTTAAAAACAAAATGGTGCATGTATGCCCATCATTAGAAGTGGGTGGATGAAGGGAGGTATTCTAATGGTGAGCATACCCACCGATCAATCTCTTTTTTTCGTTCAGCCCACAGGCTGCATGAGAAAAGAGATTACAATATATGCCCAACAAGGACCAGCAACGTACTGGTATGTTGCTGGAATTTGAGTGCTTATACCAGAATGATGCCTGCGGGTTTAGGTATCATCTTGGTATCATTCTGTTCAGCCAGCAGTTGGCTTTCATGTAAAAGCAATCCTAGCAGCTAATTAGCCTCTAGACTGCTTTTACAAGCAGTGCGAGGGAATGGGAGGGAATGTCCCCCCCCACCGTCTTCCATGGTTTTCTCTGGCTCTCCTGTCCCAACAGGGAACCTGAGAATGCAGCCGGTGGTTCCGCCAGCTGACCATAGAGCTGATCAGAGACCAGAATGGCTCCAATCATCTCTATGTCCTAAGAAACCGGAAGCTACGAGCATTTCCTGACTTAGATTTCGTCGGCTATAAACAGCGCCATTGGGAAATTGTGAAAGCATTTTATCACACCGATCTTGGTGTGGTCAGATGCTTTGAGGGCAGAGGAGAGATCTAGAGTCCAATAGGTACTCTTTTTTGAAAAAAATGGGGTCTGTCACTACCTATTGCTATCATAGGGGATATTTACAGTCCCTGAAATAACAAAAAAATTATAAAAAAAATGAATGAAAGGAACAGTTTAAAAATAAAATTAAAAAGCAAAATAAATGATTAAAAAAGGCGAACGCAAGTGTCGGTCTGGCGTCATATGTAAACAGCAATTGTACCAAGCATGTGAGGTATCACCGCAAAGGTCAGATCGAGGGAAACAATTTTAGCAGTAGACCTCCTCTGTAAATCTAAAGTGGTAACCTGTAAAGGCTTTTAAAAATGTATGTAGTTTTCGCTGCTGCACGTTTGTGCGCAATTTTAAAGCATGTCGTGTTTGGTATCCATGTACTCGGCCTAAGATCATCTTTTTTATTACATCAAAAATTTGGGCAATATAGTGTGTTTTAGTGAATTAAAATTTAAAAAAGTGTGTTTTTAAAAAAAAAGTGGTTAGAAGAGTGGGTAATGTGTGACATAAGCTTCTAAATGTTGTGCATAAAATGCCAGGACAGTTCTAACCCTAAATTTACTCCCTTAGAAATCCTGAAGGCGGTGCTTGGTTTTCGGGGCCCGTACACGGCTAGGCTCCCAAAAAGTCCCACACATGTGGAACCCCCGTACTTAGGAGAAGCAGCAGAATGTATTTTGGGGTATAATTCCACATGTGCCCATGGCATGTTTGAGCAATATATCATTTAGTGCCAATTAAATTTCAATGGGCTCAACATGCCTCTCAGCAATTTCCTTTGGGTGTCTACTTTCCAAAATGGGGTCATTTGGGGGGGGTTTGTACTGCCCTGCCATTTTAGCACCTCAAGAAATGAGATAGGGAGTCATAAACTAAAAGCTGTGCAAATTCCAGAAAATGTACCCTAGTTTGTAGACACTATAACTTTTGCGCAAACCAATAAATATACGCTTATTGACATTTTTTAATTTTACGAAAGACATGTGGCTGAATACATTTTGGCCTAAATGTATGACTAAAATTGAGTTTATTGGATTTTTCTTATAACAAAAAGTAGAAAATATAATTTTTTTTCCAAAACTTTTGGTCTTTTTCCGTTTATATCACAAAAAATGAAAATAGCAGAGGCAATCAAATACCATCAAAAGAAAGCTCTATTTGTGGGGAAAAAAAGGACGCAAATTTCGTTTGGGTACAACATTGCATGACTGCACAATTACCAGCTAAAGCAGCGCAGTGCCAAATTGTAAAAAGTCCTCTAGTCTTTAGGCAGCCAAATGGTCTAGGGCTTAAGTGGCTAAGGCTCCATTCACATCTATGCATGTTGCTTTTCAGAGTTTCTGCAGTGCTGCTTTTTGCTGTGCTTTCTTTGTAACAGCGTTTTTAACAGTGAATTTACCATGATTTAGCCGCAATTTGAGTTTTGCAATTTGTGTGGGTTTTTTTTTTGTTTTTACATTCGCTGTATATAGCTGGTTACTAAGGAGTAGGGTCGGAAAGTCAGTCGCCGCGTCCTTAACAGCCGATGAGTCATCAGCTGTAAGCGGGTTTCTGCGCTGACCGCTGAATATAAAAAAAAAAACAATGTGGGGACCCCCCAAAGACCATACCAGACCCCTTGGTCTGGTTTGGATTTGGAGGGGACACTCCTGCGCTAAAATTTTTTTTAAATGGCGTGGGGTACCATCCAAAATCCATACCAGACCCTTATCTGGGCATGCAGCCCAGTAGGTCAGTAAAGGGAGGGGACGAGGAGCCCCCCCCAACCATACCAGGCCCTCAACATGGGGGCGTGGGTGCTTTGGGGCAGGGGGGCTCTGCGTCCCCCCACCCCAAAGCACTTTGCCCCCAGTTTGATGAGGACAAGGGCCTCTTCCCGACAAACCTGGCCGGTGGTTGTTGGGGTCTGCGGGTGGGGGGGCATATCGGAATCTGGAATCCCCCTTTAACATGGGGACCTCCAATTCCCAAAACCCCTTTATGTGAATGGGTATCGCGTACATCATACCCCTACCCATTCACCAAAAAAGCAGTGAAATGGAAAAAAAAAGAGCCAGTCCTTTATTAAAAAAATAGCTCTGAGTCTCTCCCGGTGCAGTCTTCTCCCGCTGCTGTCTCTCCCAGTGCTGTCTTCTCCCCGAGCCGTCTTCTCCCCGAGCCGTCTTCTCCCCGAGCCGCCTTCTCCCCGAGCCATCTTCTCCCACCGGCGTCTCTCCTGGTGCTGTCTTCTCCTGCCGCCGTTTTCTCTAGGAGCTGTCTTCTCCCACGCCGCTGTCTTCTTCCTCGCTGTTGGTTACCCGCTAAAAACAAAAAAAAGCCGCTCTTGTCCTGAAGCTGTCTTCTTCCATTTATATACATTATCTCTTCCTCTGTTGTGTTGTCCCCCACTGCCTGACTTCTCTTATATAGCCATGAGGCGTGGCCATCTGATGATGTCACTTGGAGAGTCCGCCCCTTGTGATGTTTTTTGGAAATGCACACCAAACCAGGGATGTGCCATGAACATATAAAAAAACAAAAACAATGATCGAGCTTCGAAGGTCGTAGCTCAGCGACCTGGGGTCACAGAGACCCCAAAATTTGGAGGTATGTAGCTGCAGTCATGCCCCACCACTGGGGCTCCTATCATGGTTCCGGAGATACAGGGCTCCTTGCACAGCCTGTCAGAAGCTACATACAGAGCGGCCAGTTTAAATACAAGTCGGCACACTATGTTTGCAGCAGACTGAGAAGATGAGATCACAGTGCCTCTCACTTCTTGTCAGATGCACTGAGCTCAATGGACAGCTTGGAGTCTTGGGCCAATGGTAAAGTACTATTGGCCCAAGCTGTCCAATAAAAATGCTGTATTGGAGGCTCTCCTCTTACTGCACTGTCATAGAAGGGGGCATGTGTATAAAAGACAAATGCTCCCTTCCAGCCTAGCCCTCTTAACTAGAAGGAAAAAACATGGGTTTATGGGTATAAGATTTACCCATAATCCCATGCTTTTCTCACACAATTAAGAGGGAGAACGATAATCTGCTGCCTGCTGAAAAGGTACTGTTTTAATTAAAGTTAAATCAGATATTATTATGCTATATGTTATAACATAATTTATTATTTATCTATTTACTGTGAAATTACTGGTTTGAAGTTATAACTTATATAACTTAACCACTTGCCGACCAGCCGCTGTCATACTGCGGCAGATCGGCTCCTTCCCGAAAATCACCGCAGCTGTAAGTCGGCTCCATTAAGAGCCATAGCAGGTGCAGGCGACCGCTGCACGGCGGGGGACCTGATGCGCGTGGCCGGCGGCCGCAAAGTCCACCGGCCACCCGCGATTGTGGGAAAGAGAGCCAGAACGGGGATCTGTCAGTGTAAACAGACAGATCCCCATTCTGACAGGGGAGGAGAGACAGATCTGCTGTTCCTAGTGATTAGAAACAGCGATCTCTCTCCTCCTCCAGTCAGTCCCATCCACAGTTAGAAACACCTCCCAGGGAACACATTTAACCCCTTGATCGCCCCCTAGTGTTAATCCCTTCCCTGCCAGTGACATATACACAGTAATCAGTGCATTCTTTAGCACTGAACATTGTATAAATGTCAATGGTCCCAAAAAAATGTCAAAAGTGTCTGATCTGTCCCGCAATGTTGCAGTCCTGCTAAAAATCACAGATCGCCACCATTACTAGTAAAAAAAAGCCACAAATCTATCCCCTATTTTGTAGACACTATAACTTTTGCACAAACCAATCAATATACACTTATTGCAATTTTTTTACCAAAAGTATGTAAAAGAATATATATTGGCCTAAACTGATGAATAAATTCGTTTTTTTTTTTTTGGATATTTATTATAGCAAAAAGTAAAAAATATTGTTTTTTTTTTTCAAAATTGTTGCTTTTTTGTTTATAGAGCAAAAAATAAAAACAGGTGATCAACCACCAAAAGAAGCTCTATTTGTGGGGAAAATAAGGGATGTCAATTTTGTTTGGGTACAGCGTCACATGACCGCAGTACAGTTTTTGAAAATATAGTAAATTACCTTAAAAACAATATATAATAATTATTTGTATATTGCTTACTTATGGTAATTAACCCCTTGCCACCCAGGCCAATTCTGACACTTTTCTCCTACATGTAAAAATCATATTTTTTTTTGCTAGAAAATTACTCAGAACCCTCAAACATTATATATATTTTTTTAGCAGACACCCTAGGGGATAAAATGGTGGGTGGTGGTTGCAACTTTTTATGTCACACAGTATTTGCACAGCAATTTTTCAAACCTGTTTTTTTTTTTTTAAAGACACTGTTTCATGAAATAAAAAAAATAAAACACTAAAGTTAGCCCGATTTTTATGTGAAAGATGATGTTACGCCGAGTAAATAGATACCTAACATGTCAAGCTTTAAAATGACGCACACTTGTGGAATGGCGCCAAACTTCAGTACTTAAAAAATCTCCATAGACGACGCTTTAAAAATGTTAATGGATTACATGTTTAGAGTTACAGAGGAGGTCTAGTGCTAGAATTATTGCTCTCGCTCTAACGTTCACGGCGTATGTAACCTGTGTGTATCTGGCTCTGATACCAGCCACTAACCGCACGTCCCTGCACCAAACGTGCATAGCACTTGCTTTGCCGTTAAATGTTAATTCATGATATACTGTATATGAGTTATGTGAATGAATTATGGCAATTAACACTTCTCTGTATAGTATCACTTTAAACACTGAGGGTAATAGCCCTGGGCAGTCAAGTACAGGACCTTTTATGGGTTCTTTCCTCTAGAAGTGCCATACCTTTTATCATAAAAACTCCAGGATATACCATTCTCACAAAACAATGTATAACATTCTCATACAGTTCTCATAAAACAATGAATAAAACTAAGGTTGGCCATACATTATACAATTGTCTCCTACAATTTTCCTTTAGATTTACCCAAACCATATAATATAGGGTCAAACTACACAGAAAAGGCGCGCTTTGCCACGTGTTTTGGGAATGTGCTACAAACCCGCATTGCACTTGCGTTGTCATTAAATATTAATGGCACCCCAAGCACAGGTAGCAGGAGTGCATCTGCCATGCAACAAACACGCTGCAAGCACACCAAAAAGCATGGTAAAAAACGCGCCATGCTCTGGTCTAAAAAAAAAGTTCTGGAGCTTCTTTGGGGCGTTTGATGCGCGTAAGGCAGCCCATTCAAACGAAGGGGTTGCCCTATGTGTGACTAGCAGAGACGTTCCAAAACGCAAGATCCTGCTATGCAGAGATTTTTGGGGGGGGTGGATGGCAAACAACCACCACCCCTCTGAGTGGCTGGCGGCACCTCCCCCCGCTGTCTGCCAGTCGGTCTGGCACTTACCCCATCTAGGCGGGTAGCAGGTGGCGGGCAGCGGCTCCGTGTCCACTCCTCCATCACGGCAGCTTCCAGCGCGCGGCTCCTCCCCTCCTCCTAGGTGTCCATTAGGTTCACCTTTCCTTTTGGCCAATCAGGTAAGGGGTCTTAAAACCCACTTCCCGATTGGCCGTGAGGAGGATCAGTGTTACAATATCGAATATTCAGGTGCTTCAGAAAAACACCCCCACCAATGTAAATCATGCATCCGGTGTCCTACAAGGGGCCGGATGCATGGATGGGGGGGGGGCGGCAATGGATGGATGGGTGGCGCCCGTGCTCCCTTAATGGACGGCCGCCCCTGCGGAGATGTGAACGGGGCCTGACAGCTGAGTCTTCATCCACTCAATTTCCTTTAGATTTACCAGAACTATGGAATAGGAGGACCCATTTGAACAATCTATTCAATTTGTATCAAATCAGACAGGCCCTTGTACTACATAGCTGATGGTAGATCTAAATGAGATTGTACAATCAGATTTTCAATGTGTATGGTCACCTTAAAGGATAAGTTTACGTTTAAAAAAATAAAATAATAAATGCACATTATTTTGCAGGTAAAAGAATTGCACCAGCAGATCTCTTGCAGACCTGTCAGTGTATAAGTATGCCCGTACATCCCGTGCAGGAAAGCAGATACAGTCTGACAGGAAGAATCAATCAGCTACCACGGCGCTCCACAGTGCCATGGTAGTTCATATAGTTCATATAAGCCGACATCCGCAAAGGAAGTGGGACTTGTGGTTCATTCATATACAGAGCTCTGTGTATGAATGACGCGGCCACTGACCCCTGACATCTCCCCTTCGAGACAGAGAAAGGGACTGAGGAGAAAGATTCCCCAGTCCCTTTCTCAGCAGCCTCATCTGCACTGAAGGTGAATGAAGAAGAGACAAAGGCTTCTGTTCATTCATAAACTAAAGTATCGTAAACGCAGTTTATGATGCTCAGTTATAAATGGACAGAGTCAGTGTTCATTCAGAAAAGGAAGGAGCTGGTAAATGACATATTTACCGGCTCCTTTCTTCGCTCTTCATCGGGATGAGGGGGGACCGGAGGAGGACTAGGGGAGCCAGAGGAGGGCACGGGGAGCCAGAGATTAAGGGACATTTGATGGACAGTTGGGATGATCGGTGCGGTGGTGGGGGGAGTTGCGAGCATCCATCTCCCTGTGTGGCTTTCAATGAAGCAGCTGACAGCCTCCTGTGGCTATCAGCTGCTTCAATGAAAGCCACACAGGGAGATCGGTGCTTGTAACCCCCCCCCCCCACCATCGCACCGATCATCTGTGAGGCTGCCCGGGCCGCCCTGTTGAGCTGAGGATGATCTGCTCTCTCCATGGGATCAAAGGCTGAACTGAGCTCTTTCCCATGCTCTGACTGGGAGAAGCAGATAAAACCCCCAATCTCCTCCATGGGCCATAATTAGTGGGTAGGAGGCAAGCCCCTAGTCCCTTCCAAAAGCCCCTGTCCCAGTTGGTTCTGTCCCCTGTCTCCTGTCCCAGTTGGTTCCGTCCCCTGTCCCAGTTGGGTCTGTCACAACTATCTTATCCAAAACAAAAAAAAACAATAGTGGTCTTTATTGTACTTTCAACTAAAATTGTATACTAGATAATCCATGCATTTATATGCTAGATACACTAATACAAAAAGCTATTATGTGCATTTATATGCTAGATACACTAATACAAAAAGCTATTATGTGAAAGAATATATAATCTAATTTTGGATAGAGTAGGGGAGGGTTAAACCAACGTCATTTTCAATGAGACATAGATAATAAAACAATATTTCCCTTTACTTCCTGTCCTGTAGACTCAACAGTAAGTGAGAAGATATCTTTCCAATGTGAGGGAAATCCCTTCGTAGACAGTTATCACAGGAACAAGTGTCCCCATTGGAAGATTGAATCTATATTCCTGTTCTGGTAGTAACTCAAATTTTTGGATGTACCCTCACGTTTACTATAAACGCAATGGTCAGTGTTGCAATTGAAATATTAAATGATCCAGTATTTTTTTTTACCAGAGTGTGGTTCCCGTGGTATTGCTGAGCGCACAGGCTGAAGGATAAAAAGAAACTAATTGTATATGGCCAGCTTAAAGTGATATTAATCCCTCAGGTTTTTAAGCACTTTCAGCAGCTGATTTAATCACTTACTAAGTGTGCAGCTTTATCTTTCAATTGTTGTCTATGCTCCAGTTTAAGTTGGTACCATGATCATTTCCCCAGATTTCCTGTTTCAGAGTGTCTCCTTTCTCTTGCAGCATCC
This sequence comes from Aquarana catesbeiana, assembly GCF_042186555.1. Taxonomy (NCBI): domain Eukaryota; kingdom Metazoa; phylum Chordata; class Amphibia; order Anura; family Ranidae; genus Aquarana; species Aquarana catesbeiana. The sequence goes on along the minus strand of NC_133335.1, from coordinate 84,113,840 downwards.
TATGGAGCCACCCTTGCATGCAGGGGCTAGACTTGGGTCTCCCTACTCTGTGTGCATCAATAGAAACTCAAAGCCCCATAACTTAGGATGGCAAGGCAACCCCTGCTCCTCTCCCCCTCTCTTCTCAAAGCTAACAGACCAGAGACTGCTCTTTCCACTGTTAACTTTCCTGTGAAGAATACAAGTTCAGAAAAGCATCTCTGAGAGAGCCAGAGCCGGCAGCATTGAAAGCTGTAAACTGCAAGTACTGGGTTAAAGCGGTAGTAAACTGCTGATAAAAACAAAAACAAAAAAACCCTGCAAGACGATAGCATAACGTGCTAGTATGCATTGCATACTAGCACATTATGAAATACTTACCTTAGAACAAAGCACCCGCAGTGGCGCCCGGTCACCACTGAGGGGGCTAACAATGTCAACAATGTCACTTCCACACATGCCCGTGGGAGCTCTCCATTCCGGCAAGTAGCTCTGAAGTTCCGGTATGATCCACCGGACCTTCTATGACGTCACCGGCTGCATGCAGGGTGAATATCTCCTAAACCGTGCTGGTGCAGGAGATATTCATTTTACCTACAGGTAAGCCTTATTATAGGTTACCAGTAGGTAAAAATCGCCAAGCAGGATATATAACTGCTTTAAGAATTTTAACAAGAATTTTAACAAATAGTTCACTGGGGAATGTTTATTTTATTGTGCAGTTCACTGGAGAATGTGTTAAACTAAAAAGATACAGAGGATGTAATACTACTTGAACCTAACCTATACAAACATCTAATTAATCCTATACAAATTCAAAAAAAGTCTTGCCTATTTATATTTTAAGCATTTGATCTGATGAAACAGATTGTTCTGTATTTCTCAAGGGAATTGAAGAGGAGCAAATTGTCATCAAACTGGGGCACTCAGAATCTGGTACAGCTGTGCATGGTAGCCAATCAGCTTCTAAGATTTGACAATGAGGCCAGTTTCACACTGCTCCGACATGGAAGTCAGACAACTTCCGATCCAACTTTGCCCTACGACTTTATGTCCGACTTCCATGAACGGGATCCAACTTTGATCCAAGCATACCAGTCCCTTCGAGTCTGGTGATGAATCTTAAAGTGGATGTAAACCCGAAATTTTTTTTTTTTTTTTTTTTTTTTTATATCATACTGTAGAGTATAAGATTTCATATCATTTGAGCCCAGCCTTGCCACACAGAGTTAATCCATCTCTGAGAAATCCTCTTTTATTGTTCAGTGAGAAAAATCTTGACAAACTGACAAAAACTTTGTCAAATCCTCCCCCTTGCTGTGAGTGACAGCCTAAGACACAGGCATGATTTTTTAATTCCCTCCCCCACTCCTTTCTTCAGCAGCTCTGCAAGGATTGGCTGTTCCACACCTTTGGCATGCTGAAGTCGTGTGGTTACTTTCCTGTCTTTTTCCTGGATGTTGGAGATCATAGCAGAAGTTCAGCAGAAGTTCAGTGTAAGAAACACACAGGAGAAAATGCATATTGACAAGGGGAGTGTAGAGGTGGGCGGGGAGTCTACTGACATCACGACTTCACCCACTGAGCTCCAGACAACAGACCCACCCACAGAATCTGCAGTTTTTCTGGTCTAATAACAGACAGAGGGGAGACATTTGACAGGTAAAGATACATGCAGGAGACATTTATATCCTTATAGATAACCCCTATGGCAGTAGTTTAGAAAGGATGACATTGGGTTTACATCCACTTTAAGGTGGGAAATCCCACACCAAAAAAAAAAACAAAAAAAATGGCATGGGGTCTCTCCCAAGACCATAGCAGACCTTTCAGTCTCGTATGGATTTTGAGAGGAAACCCCATGCCGAAAATAAAAACGGCATGAGGTTCTGCCTCAAGATCCATACCAGACCCTTATCCGAGCATGCAGCCCAACAGGTCAGGAAAGGTGGGGGCGAGCGAGTGCCCCCCCCTCTCCTGGACCATACTAGGCCACATACCCTCAACATGGGGGGGGGGGTGGGTGCTTTGGGGCTGGGGGGCTCTGCGTCCCCCCACCCCAAAGCACCTTGTCCCCATGTTGGGCCTCTTCCTGACAACCCTGGGAGTTGTCAGTAGGGGTCTGCGGGCAGGGGGCTTATCAGAATCTGGAAGACCCCTTTAACAAGGGGGCCATCAGACCTTGGCCCCCTATGTGAATGAGTATGGGGTACATTGTACCCTGCCTCATTCACCCAAAAAAAGTGTCAAAAACCTGTCAAATGTTTTATTTTATTTTGACAAAGTCCTTTATTAAAAATAAAGAATATCCCTCGTCATAGCTCCAACGTGTCTTCTTTCTCCAGTGATGTCTTCTCCCTCCAGTCTTCTCCCTTCAGTTCTTGTCCCTCTGCTGATTTCTTCTTTCTCTAGTTCTTCTCCCTGCCCTAATGTGTTCTTCCTCCGGTTCTTCTCCCTCCGCTGATGTCTTCTTCCTCTGGTTCTTCTCCCTCCGCTGATGTCTGCTCCCGATGCTAGCTCCCGCTGTCTGCCATTTATTATATAGCCATGGGGCGTGCCCATCCGGTGATGTCATCTGGAGACCCCATCCCCTTGTGACATCACCACCCCATCATGCCCCCATCAATTTACAGATATTTTATCTGTAAATTATATTATAATTTTAATAATATTATAATTTTCCCAAGAATTGTGGGGAAAAAATTACAACTTCAAAAAACTCACCAGCCCAATTACTAAATACCTTGGACTGTCTACTTTACAAAAAGGGGTCATTTGGGGGGTATTTGTACTGTCCTGACATTTCAGGGCCTAAAGAAATGAGATAGGCCGTCAGTACATCAGATGTGATCATTTTTTTATGATTTGCACCATAGCTTGTAGAGTGACTCTATAACTTTCACACAGACTAAATAATATCTACTAATTAGTTTTTTTTTTTTACCAAAGATATGTAGCAGTATACATTTTTGCCCAAATTTATGAACAAAAATTACTTATTTGCAAAATTGTATAAAAAAAACAAAAAAAAAACTTTTTTTTTCACATTTTTCGCTCTTTTTTTACTTATATTGCAAAAAATTAAAAACCCAGTGGTGATTAAATTCCACCAAAAGAAAGATCTATTTGTATGAAAATATTGATAAAAAAGTTTATAGGTACAGTGTTGGATGACTGAGCAATTGTCATTCAAAATGTGAAAACACTGAAAGCTGAAAATTAGTCTGGACAGGAAGGGGGTGAAAGTACCCTGTATTGAAGTGGTTTAGGGGAACAACATGACAGAATTAAGAAAAAAAGGCGTGGGGTCACCCCCAAAATCCATACCAGGCCCTTTGGGTCTGGTATAAATTTTAAGGGAAACTCCACGCCAAAATGTAAAAAAAAAAAAAATGGCGTGGGTTCCCCCTCAAACATGGGAACAGTGATTTGGGGTGCCCTGGGCTTTGGTTGCCGGGATCTGCGGGTGGGGGGCTTATCAGAATCTGAAAGCCCCCTTTAACAAGGGCCCCCCCAGATTCCAGCCCCCCATGTGAATGGGTATCGGGTACATCGTACCCCTACCCATTCACCAAAAAAGTGTCAGAAAGTAATAGCCACAAGAAACTGTTTTTGACAAGTCCTGTATTAAAAAAGTAAAGAAAAAATAGTGTCCCTCAATGTAAATCCATCGTCAATCACGACGCCCACCGGACCCCAAAAATAGAAAAAATCCGCTGTCACCTCTCGGGAGGCACCCGGCCCCTTCTGATGTCATGTGATGTCACAAGGGGGCAGTGCCAGCGGGTGACGTAACCGGATGGCCCCGCCCCTTGGCTATTTAAGATCTGTCAAAGCAGTTGGCAGGAGACCTCCCCAGAGGCAAAATTATTTATTTTTTTCTATTTTTCGGGTCAGCGGGGGTCGTTATTTACGATTAATTACATCGAGGGATACTTTTTAAAATTTTTTAACCACTTACAAAAGGGAATTTTCCCCTCAATGACCAGGCCATTTTTTGCGATATGGCACTGCCTCCCTTTAACTGACCATTACGCAGTCGTGTGACGCTGTACCCAAACAAAATTGACGTCCTTTTTTTCCCATAAATAGAGCTTTCTTTTGGTGGTATTTGATCACCTCTGCGGTTTTTATTTTTTGCGCTATAAACAAAAGAAGAGCGACAATTTTGAAAAAAAAAACAATATTTTTTACTTTTTGCTATAGTAAATTTTCAAAAAAAAAAAAATTTTCTTTATCAATTTAGGCCAATATGTATTCTTCTACATATTTTTGGTAAAAAAAATTGCAATAAGCGTATATATTGATCGGTTGGGGAAAAGTTATAGCATCTACAAAATAGGGGATAGATTTATGGCATATTTATTATTTATTATTTTTTGTTTTACTAGTAATGGCGGCGATCTGTGATTTTTAGCGGGACTGTGACATTGCGGCGGACAGATCGGACACTTTTGACACTTTTTTGGGACCATTGACATTTATACAGCGATCAGTGCTATAAAACTGATTACTGTATAAATGACCCTGGCAGGGAAGGGGTTAACACTAGGGGAGATCAGGGGGTTAAATGTGTTCCCTGGGAGGTGTTTCTAACTGTGGGGGGATGGGACTTACTGGAGGAGGAGAGAGATTACTGTTCCTAATCACTAGGAACAGCAGATCTGTCTCTCCTCCCCTGTCAGAACGGGGATCTGTCTGTTTACATTGACAGATCCTTGTTCTGATTCTCTTTCCTGCGATCATGGGTGGCCGGCAGACATAGTGGCCACTGGCTATGCCCATCAGGTCCCCAGGTGTGCAGTGCGCACCTGGTATGGCTCTTAAAGGACCCGACGTACCAGTACTGCGATTTGCGGGAACGAGCCGACCTGCCGCAGCTGGTCGGTAAGTGGTTAATAAAGGACTTATCAAAAACTGTTTCCTGTGTTTCTTACTTTATGACTCTTTTTTTGATGAATGAGCAGGGGTACGATATACCCGATACCAATTCACATAGAAGGGGGGAATCTGAGGGCCCCCTTGCTAAAGTGGACTTCCAGATTCCGATAGTGTCAGGAACCATGAATCAGACTGAGACAGTAAAAATCACACTATTTAATAAAATGGTAAAGTGGTATAAACAGAGCAAACGTAGTCAAAACATAGCCAGAGTTTGGTAACCAGGACGGGTAATCAGAACAAGCCAGAGAAACAGGAGTCCAGAGATCAGCGAAGTCGGGTGCAGTAAACAGGATCAGGAACCAGAAGGGAAGTCAGCCAAGCAAAAGTCTTTCACAGGAAAACACAGCAGAGAGAGTCCGGATATGTTGACCAAGGCAAAGGCACAGAAGATCTGATCCAAAGAGTTTATAAATCCAGCAGCTCTAGCCGACGAGCAGGAAATGAAGACCAGATGAGTCACTCTAGAAGGAAGAGTCTTTGGCAATTAATCGTCAGCTGAGCACAGCACACTCTGAGAAGGAAGGGCTGAGCTCAGCCCTGACAGTACCCCCTCCTCAACAACCCCTCGAGTACCACTAGGTTTGAGAGGAAAACATCTATGGAAGGCACGGAGAAGGACAGGAGCATGTACGTCCAAGGATGAGACCTAAGGGTGTTCCTCCAGACCGTACCTCTTCCAATGAACCAGGTACTGTATGCGCCCACAGAAGCTAAGGGAATCAATGATAGATTGTATCTCATATTCCTCATGGTTCTCAACCTGAACTGGGTGGGGACGTGGTACCGAAGTGGTGAAACGGTTGCATACCAAAGGTTTTAATAAGGAGACATGAAATACATTTGAAATCCGCATAATAAAAGGAAGGTCTAAATCGTAAGCCACTGGGTTGATCCTACGGAGAATACGGAAAGGCTCAATAAACCGTAGTGCCAGTTTTTAAGAGGGAACACGGAGTTGGAAGTTGGGAGATGACAGCCAGACCCTGTTCCCAACTTGGTAGGAAGGCTCAGGTAGGTGTCTGCTGTCAGAATGGAGTCTGTAACTATCATTGGCACGTTGCAAGGACTCTTAGACCTGTACACAGATGGAACGAAGACCACAGAGATGCTCCTCCAATGCAGGAATGCTCTGAGGAACAAATGAGTCAGGCAACATGGATGATTGGAAACTATAATTCGCCATGAATAGAGACAATCAGGAAGCGGTATTGACTGTACTATTGTGAGCAAACACTGCCCAAGGTAAGAGGTCTGACCAGTTGTTATGGTGGTCAGAAATGTTGCAACGTACAAACTGTTCCAAGGACAGGTTTGCTCGTTCCATTGGACTGCGGATGATACGCAGAGGTGAATAAAAGGCAAAACCTGGGCACAAACTGGCTATCCCTGTCCGAGATGATCACCTTGGGTTGCCCATGTAAGCAAAAGATTTCTCGAGCAAAAATGGAAGCCAGTTCTTTAGATATAGGCAACTTCTTAGGTGGAATACAATGGAATACAATGAGACATTTTCGAGAACCGGTCAACCACCGAAAGGATAACTGTGTTGCCCTGAGAGCTGAGTAACTTCACAATGAAATCCATTGACGGGTGGGTCCAAGGCCTCTCTGCATTGGGTATGGGTTGTAGGAGGCCCACTGGAAGGTGTCGTGGTGTCTTACTCTGAGCACACATGGAACAAGCAGCTATGAAGGCGGCTACATCAGCATGTAGACTAGGCCACCACAATTGTTAGGAAATGGCCCAAAAGAGCTGATTCTTCCCTGGGTGGCCAGCAGCCTTGGGAGAATGGTAAGTCTGGAGCACAGCAGTACGGAGACTCTCAGGGAAAAGAAGCGGACACAAGGCTTCTCAGGGGGAGAATGGATCTGAGCAGCAAGAAATTTGTCACCCAAAGAAGAAGTGAGACTGGTGCGAACAGTAGCCAGAATAAGATCGTGAGGAATCACAGGAACCGACTCCATATTGCAAGTGGAGGAGAACTGTTGGTACTAAGAATGTAAGGGCTGATGCTTTGTCACGAGTAAGAATGAGATGTAATTGAAACTTGCCAAGAAAAGAGCCCATCGCGCCCTTCTGGGAGAGAGGTGTTTAGCCTCAGACAAGAATGTGAGATTCTTATGCTCAGTCAGAATAAGAACCGGCACAGTAGTACCTTCGAGGAGATGCCTCCATTCTTTAAGGGCTAAAAATGATCGCTAACAACTCTCTGTCCCAAACCTCGTAATTGCATTCCACAGGAGATAATTTCTTGTAAAAATAGTAGTCACAAGGATGCATAGCGCTCTCAGAGGTAGGACGTTGAGACAGCAGGGCACCAACTCCAGTCTCAGAAGCATCAACCTTAAGGATGAAAGGTACCATAGGGTCAGGAGCAGAAGCAAAGGCAGCCTTGAGACTCTCAAAGGCATTAATGGAGTCTGGAGACCAATTCTGTGGGTTACCGTCCTTTCTGGTCATATCAGTCAGGGGTTTGACCAGAGATGAGAAGTTACGAGTAGTTACGAATAAACTTCAAGTAATAATTGGCAAAGCCAAGTAAACGCTGTAATGGTCATAAACCCACGGGTCGGGGCCACTGTAGTACTGCCAAAAGTTTCTCTGGGTCCATCGAAAAACCAGCAGTGGAAATTACATAACCCAGGAATTTAACCTGTTCACAATTAAACTCGCACTTCTCCAATTTGGAATACAGGTTATTATCTCTTAACCTCTGCAGCACACGGCGGACATCTGTGTGATGGCTCTCTAGGGACCTGGAAAATATGAGAATATCGTCAAGATAAACCACCACACATAGCTGCAACAGATCTCGAAGGACATCGCTGATAAAATCCTGGAAAACTGCTGGAGTGTTGCAAAGACCAAACGGCATAACTAGGTATTCATAATGTCCTGTACTGGTATTAAACACAGTTTTCCATTTGTTGCCCTCCTTGATCCTCACGAGATTGTATGCCCCTCGCAAATCAAGCTTTGTAAAAAAAAAGTTGCTCCCTTGAGGCGGTCAAATAACTCTGTAATCAAAGGAATCGGATACGCGTTCTTAATCGTGAAGTGACTGAGACCCCTATAATCAATACAAGGTCTCAATTCACCATTCTTGTTTTTCACAAAGAAGAAACCAGCACCAGCAGGAGACGAGGATCTGCAGATGAATCTTTGAGAAAAATGCATCAGCCACATACTCCTCCATGGCTTTGTCCTCTGAGACAGATAAAGGGTAGACCTGACCACGAGGGGGTTTGGCACCAGGTTGAAGGTAAACTGCGCAATCATACGACCGGTGCAGAGGCAAACTACCGGCTTGACCTTTGTCAAAGACATCGCAAAATTTGTGGAGAGAGAAGGTGTGCACAAGACCTTAGCCACTTTCAGAAAACATGTCTACCTGCATTGTGGTGACCAGGAAAGAACCTCAGCACAAAGCCAATCAAAAGAAGGGTTGTGCCTCTGTAACCAAGGATAACCAATAACCACTGTAAAATGAGGTGAGGAAATTACTTGGAATTGGATTACCTCATGATGAAGAGCCCCTACGGCCATGGTCAATGGAACAGTCTCATGAGTCACATGGGCAGGCTTTAGAGGTCTCCCATCAATAGCCTCAATGCCAAGTGGAGTGGCACAAAGCTGCAGTGGAATCGAGTGCTTGGACACAAAGGCACCATCTATAAAGAGGCCTGCAGCCCCAGATTCGTTTAGAGCCAGTATCTCGATGGACGACTCGAGACCAAGAAAGGGTAACCGATACCAGGGGCTTATCCTTCTGGATAACTGGGGCTGAAACAACACCACCTAAGGTCTGTCCCCTACAGGACCTCAAGGTGCGGGCGTTTCCCAGACGGGTAGGACAAGAGTTTAAAAAGTGACCTGCCTGGCCACAATAAAGGCACAATCTCTCCCTCCTCGGCCCTCTCATCCACAGAGAGACGTGTAAAGCCTAACTGCATGGGTTCTACCTCATTGGCAGACTAGGCACCAAGAGGTATGGGAGGTGAGGAAGGCAAGGGTGGGATTGTAAAGCTCAGAGCCAAACATGCAGGAGGCTTCCGCAAGCGCTCCTTAAAAGAGGGTCTCTTTCGGAGTCAATGAGGATGGAAAACGTGATCAACTTCTCCAGCTCAGTGGATATGTCTCAGGCTGTTATCTCATCTTTGATCTGATCCGAGAGACACCATGAAAAAAAGCAGCCACTAGGGCCTCATTAGTCCAAGTAACCTCCGCTGACAGAGTATGGAACTCCGTGGAGTAATTGGCAACAGTTCTCATACTCTGTTTGGCGGACATCAGGCTTTTGGCAACAGACGTGGAGTGTGTGGGAACATCAAATACCCTCTTAAGGAAGCCACAAACTCTGGGTAACTCTGAACGTCAGGGTTTTTGCATCTCCCATAGAGGGTTTGCCCAGGCCAAGGCTCTCTCAGAAAGCAAAGATATCATGAAGCCTACTTTGCTTCTGTCTGTGGGAAACGCCTGGGGCAGCATCTCAAAGTAAATCTTAACCTGGTTGAGAAACCGTCTGCATTGCCCCTGAATCGCTGGGTAAGCAGAGCGGGACCAGACATACCTCTTACAGAGGTAATATTCAAGGCGGGTGCCAGCGCCGAGACCGGAGCAGCAGCAGGGACAGCCTGCAACACAGGTTGTACCGGAGCAGCCACAGTGGGAGGTTCCAGGTGAGCAGTGTGATTCAGGAGTGCGCGTAACACTATGGCAAACTGATCCTGCTCATCCTATCTGGAAAAAATATTACCAACAAGTGGATTGTCTGCAACTTCTGAATTTGTGCCCTTAGTCTGATTCATGGTTCCTGACAGTAGGCAGAGACAGAAGTGCAGTAAAAATCATACTATTTAATAAAATGGTATAAACAGAGCAAACATAGTTAAAACATAGCCAGAGTTTGGTAACCAGGACATCAGAACAAACCAGAGAAACAGTAGTCCAGAGATCAGCGAAGTCGGGTGCAGCAAACAGGATCAGGAACCAGAAGGGAAGTCAGCCAAGCAAAAAGTCTTTCACATGAAAACACAGCAGAGAGAGTCTGGATATGTTAACCAAGGCAAAGGCACAGAAAATCTGATCCAAGGAGTTTATATAACCAGCAGCTCTAGCTGACAAGTAAGAAATGAAGACCAGGTGAATCACTGTGGAAGGAAAGGTCTTTGGCAATTAACCATCAGCTGAGCACAGAGCTCTGAGAAGGAAGGGCTGAGCCCAGCCCTGACAGATAGGCTCCCTACCCGCAGACCCCGACAACCACAGCCTAGGGTTGTCGGGAAGAGACCCTTGTCCCCATGATGGGGTCAAGGTGCTTTGGGGTGGGGGGGGGCAGAGCCCCCCCCCCGCCCCAAAGCACCCACCCCCCTATGTTGAGGGCATGTATTAACGGGAGCTGACAATACATTACAGCCGCGAGTAAGTTTAAATTACATTATTGCAGCAGCATGTTCTATACATCATACAGTTTCACTACTATACAGGCAGACTAAGGGAACCCCCCAGGCACTATATTTAAAGGAATTTTTCATTTTTATTGTTTCACTTTAAGCATTATTAAAATCACTGCTCCTTTAAAAACTTATCAATGCAAAATTATTTTTTTAAAATGATAATGGCCCCCAAGGACAGTACCCAGGCCTCCATACACTTTTTATATGACTTGCATATAAGCCTTTAAAATGAGGACTTTTGATTTTTCATGTTCGTGTCCCATAGACTTTAATAGAGTTCGCATGTTCGCTAGAACTTTTTCCCTGTTCAAGATGTTCTGGTGCGAACCGAACAGGGGGATGTTCGACCCATCCCTAATACAAACACACATGCACATATAAACATACATACCTGTACACATGCACACACACATATACACACACTCACACACACATTCATACATGCACACACTCACACACACATACATATACAGACACATCTTTTTAACCATTTGCTGCCTGGCCACAATACATTTACTGCAGCAAGGCAACATGACCAGGCAGGATCACATACATGTACATGATCCTGCCTCTTCCTGCAGCGCACTTTCTGTTTTATAACAGAAAGTAGAAAATATCTGTTTATTTTTTTTTCAATTTTCAGCCGTTTTTCGTTTATACAACAAAAATTAAAAAACCCAGTGGTGATCAAACACCACCAAAAGAAAGCTCCATTTGTGTGAAAAAAATTGATATAAATTTTATTTGCGTACATGATCACGCAATTGCAAGTTAAAGTAGCATAATGCTGAATATCAAAAAATGGCCTGGGGGAGCTCAGTCTGATCTGAATGCATTTCTCAACCAGGATGCTGTGACACCCCAGTTGACCTCAGATGGCACCCCAGGGTGCTGCAGCTCCCCGCTTGAGAAGGAAAAGTGAGAGCTGAATCTAGAAGTCATATAATACATACACAGTAGAGTCTGGGATATACTGTATGACAGGAGCAGTCCGAGGGGAAGGGGGTTGGCAATACATTTGGCAGGGTGTGGAAGTGATCAGACAGCTTTACAGCCACCCAAATCAATTCCATCACAAAGCCCATCGCTGGCTGAACAAATAGCAACCTGGAGTGTGTTTATATGTGTTTAAAATCTTGTTCTATCAGCTGCTGTTAATAAATGGCACTGGTAGACAAATGGTTAAAGCAGAATGTTTGGGTAATAATAGATAATAATAATCTCTTCTGACATAAAAGATTGTTTCCTGTCTGCGCAGCTCAATGTACAATCCCGGCATCTGCCAGGTGCTAGGATGAATTAAAGTGATATTAAAGGCAATTTTTTTATGTTCAATAACAAACATGTCATAGTAACCTGCTGTGTGCAGTGGTTTTGCACAGAGTAGCCCCGATCCTCCTCTTCTTGGGTCCCCCACTGGTGCTCCTGACCCCTCCCTCCTGCTGAGTGCATCAAGAGAAAGCAGCTTGCAATGGGGGCACCCAATCAAGCTCATGCTCAAGCTGCTGCTCGGCATGTCTATTCACACTCAGAGCTGGGGCTTGGCCCCGCCCCCTCTCATCTCATTGGCTCACTGGCTGTGATGGACAGCCAATGGTTCCTGCTGCTGTCTCAGCCAAGGGAGAGTCCCCAGAGCTAGATCATGATGTGGCTCAGGTGAGTATTATGGGGGCTGCTGCACACAGAAGGTTTAGAATGCATGAAGGTATCCACATTGGTCTAAGGGTCTAGAGATGACCAGAAAGGGGAGGGGGTGGACAGGGGGGAGAGGGAAGGGAGGGAGGGAAGGGGGGAGGAATAAGGGGAGGGGGTTTAGTATAACCGGTATAATTATAAGATGGGGTATCTCTCCAAGGTCTAAGATAGTAAGGGGAGATGTTGAGGTAGAAAAATGACACCTAATACAATAAAATGTATAACGTATAATGTCAAAGGTCTAAATATGGCTAACAAAAGAAGAAGTATTTTTAATGAGCTTAGACTGCCTGGACCAGAGGTGGTATTTCTCCAGGAAACACATATATCACATCATTCAAGATTAAGATTATCCTCAGGGGAGTACCCGATCTGGTACCAAGGAGATACTATCTCAAGTAGAACACGGGGTGTTGCCATCGGATTCGCAAAAAGAACTAGGTTTGTACTGGAAGAGAGACTAGTGGATACAGAAGGTAGATACATATTTCTGAGAGGTAGATTATATGAAAAAGAATATACACTGGCTAATATTTATGCACCAAATAAGAACCCGATAGAGTATGTTGCTAAAACTCTAGAGAAATTAACAAAGTTTTGACAAGGGCAACTGATATTAATGGGGGATCTTAATTTCTGTATGGACCCGGGTCTGGACAGTACGGCTCGGGCACAGGCGAAGAACAGTATCCAACTAAGCAAGATGAAGCAAAAGCTCGCTAGCCTACAGCTGGTAGACATATGGAGAATGCAACATCCAAGGGGAAGAGATTACACGTTTTATTTGCCTGTGCACGAGTCATACTCCCGGATCGATTATGGATTGATAGATCATAGAGAAACCGAGAGGGTGGCAGACTCATGGATATGAAATATAACTTATTCAGACCACGCACCATTGACCATAGAAATAAAAATAGGGGAAAAGAGTAGACCCCTAGGGCAGTGGCGCCTAAATGAAGAGTTGATAAGCGGGGACGAAGGGTTCAACAGAATCAGTAAAGAACTGAGAGACTACTTTATGAGCAATGACACGGGGGAAGTATCTGAGTCTACCTTGTGGCAGGCCCATAAAGTTTATATTAGAGGGATATTAATCGAGATAGGAACAAGGAAGAAGAAAGAGAGACATGAGAAAACTCAAAAATTAATAAAGGAACTGGCCAGCCTAGAACAGAAACATAAGGCACAAATAGGACAACTTTCCCAAGTGTTATATAAACACATTGTCATTAAAAGAGCAGAGTTAAAAACTTTAATGGAACAAGAAGTAAGAGCAAAACATAGTAAGATTCTAGGGGACAGATATCGCTGGGCCAATAAATCAGGTAAACTCTTAGCGAATATAGTGGAAAAACGGAAAGCTAGGAATTTTATAGAAAAAAATTCAGACTAAAGACGGCCATATAAAGTATTCTTCTAAAGAAATAGCGGAGGTTTTCAAAAACTACTATCAGGAGCTATACTCAGTTCGCAAACAGGACACTCTGCTTAATAATAGGAGAGAGAGAAATAACAAATATCTACAGAGGGCAAAACTACCTAGGATCTCAGTAGGGGAAAGAGAGGGAATGAAAGCTCCAATAACCGAAGAAGAAATAAGGAAAGCAATAGCAGGTATGGCAACCGGGAAAAGTCCAGGCCCGGACGGATTTACATTAACCTATTATAGGAAATTTAAAGAAATATTGATTCCTAGGTTGTGCCAGTATTTTAATGGGTTGGGAGAGGACTACGACATGAGCCAGGAGGCCTTAAAGGCTTCTATCACGATTATTTTGAAGGAGGGAAAAGAAAAAACACTCTGCTCAAGTTATCGCCCCATCTCCCTTCTCAATACTGACATGAAACTTTACGCAAAAATACTGGCCGAGAGGTTAAAGGGATCTATGAACGCCCTGGTCAATCCAGACCAGGTGGGTTTTGTCACTAAAAGGGAAGGGAAGGACAACGGGGTCAGGACATTATTCCTGATACAAAAAATGAAGGTGAATGGACCCCCAGGACTACTACTGTCGATCGATGCCGAAAAGGCTTTCGACAGGGTAGACTGGGGGTTCATGCTCCAGACCTTGGAGACCATAGGTCTCGGTCCCAAAATGTATCAGAGGATTAAAACCTTGTACCAACACCCAATGGCAATGGTGGGAGTGAATGGAGTTATGTCTCAGCCACTAGAAATGGGGAATGGTGCGAGGCAGGGGTGTCCTCTGTCCCTGTTGCTCTTTGTCCTTACTATGGAGCCTCTCTTGGCAACAATACGTGCTGACCCAGATATCAGGGGCATTAAGATCGGAGAAGACGAACATAAAGTCGCAGCTTATGCCGACGATGTATTATTTTACATCTCGGACCCTGAAATCACTATACCCAAATTGGTCAAGGCCCTAAGGGAGTATGGGGAGCTGTCTAACTTTCAAATAAACATGACAAAATCGGAAATATTAAATATAAATTTAAAGAAATCAGAAATTGAGATACTAAAAAAAATATATAGTTTTAGATGGGCTAAAGAACTAACGTACCTAGGAATCAAGTTAGCCAAATCAACTAAAAAAAATTTTCACAATAAATTACGTACCCCTGTTAGATATAGTTAGAGCCGAATGTAAAAATTATGCAAAGAAAGCTATCTCATGGATCGATCGCATTAATGTTATTAAAATGGTACTACTCCCTAAGATTACATACGTGTTCCAGATGATACCGCTACCACTACCCTTATACTATCTGAGAAAGTTAAAAAATATAATAATGAGCTTCATATGGAAAAATAAAAAACCGAGAGTCTCTTTCAGGACTTTAAAACAAAAGAAAATACATGGGGGCCTGGCTGTGCCAGATGTTCAGAATTATTACAAGGCGGCAGTAATGGCTAGACTAGTAGAATGGGCAAAGAGAGTAAATGAAAAACGCTGGGTAAGAATAGAAGAATATCTTAGTAATGCATCACTGGGAAGTTTGATCTGGAATCCCCCTCATACTAGAATTTTAGGAGAAAACACACATATAATAACACGAAATGCACTTAGAATCTGGGATGGGGTGTATAAGAAATTAAATGGGAATTATAATTCACCACTATTGGCACTTATAGAGAATAACTTTTTCCCACCAGGATTAGAAACCATGGGAGGAAAAGAAGCACTTTGGGGAAAGACACAATTAAGACACATTACAAAGGAGGGTAAAATTATGACACTACAAGAAATTAGGAACGGGCGTGAGGCACGTGGATTGGATGAATGGCGATATCTCCAGGTGTGCCACTTTGTGAGTAAGCTTCCAGCACCGATCAGGGAAGGGAACAATCTGACGGACTTCGAAAGGTTATGTGACACAGATGATCCGAGAAATATTGTCTCAAAAATTTACAAAGCTCTGATGAAGACTGACCAGCTGGAGATGCCCCCATTTATAAGCAAATGGGAGGGGGAATTAGGCACAGAGAAAGGGGAAAACACAATTGAAAGAATACTTAAAATGATTTGCAACTCAGCAGTTGATGTGCGTACAGCAGAAATGAACTGCAAATGTATAAGTAGAAGTTACCTTACTCCAGAGATAACAAGTAAATATCAAAATAGGACGGCTCTTTGCTGGCGGGGGTGTAATGAAATTGGAACGATGGCTCACCTTTGGTGGACATGCCCCAAAATAAAACATTTTTGGAGTAAGATACTTGACCTAATAAAGAAAATAACAGGAATAGAAGTGCCAGTAAGACCCATGGGAGGTCCTGTTTCATGGGGGGGTTGGAGACATTAAAAAATATAAGCAATCATTGGTTCCTCACCTCCTGAATGCTGCAAAGCGAACAATCCCGAAGAACTGGCAGAGGAAGGAGAGTCCTGAGGTATGGGAATGGATAGATGCAGTAGAAGAAACTTATTACTTGGAGACTAGGACAAGCTCGGAAGTGGAAGCGAGAAATAGGAGCTCAGCGGAGTGGGAACGTTGGGTGAAATTTAAAAAAACGTGGTGTAGCATTTAAGAATTATTGACTGGAGCAGAATAAGGGAGAAGGAAAAATTGGACCTTGGAGAGATGGGGCGGGAGGGCGGGGGGTTGGGGGGGGTGGGGAGGGAGGGGGGATAAATAGATAAGAAGGTAAGGTTGTTGAATCAGCTAACGATAAACTGCTTTAGACGATATAGGCTTGAGACTAGACACGTTACATATCTGGTTTTAAATGAATTTTTTTTTTATATGGCAAGAGTCACAATGATGAGACAAAAGAGAGTGGGCTGGTAGACAAATGAACTGCAAAGTTGATTTAATGCCTCTCTATATGGTGAATGTGACAAAAAAAGAAAAAAAAAAAAAAAAAAAGAATGCATGAAGGTAAAAAACCTTGAGCCTTTAGAACCACTTTAACTCCCATGTAAATGGGCATACTCAGTACATCACCCTAGCCTGGCCAATTCCCATGGCCAATAATCCCGAACCTGGAACAAGCTGGGAAGAAGATTAGAGTGGTGGTGAGAAAGCTGGAGAACACTGCATCACTGGAGCGAACATGGTTATCGTTCCACTTTAAATCTCAAATACTAATATTAATAAGAAATAACATCACAGAATATAGACCTATGGAGTTTCCTGACTGGGAATCAGGAAACAGTGTTTCCCCTGGACCATACTTTATAGAGGTGTTTAGATGATGTTTAGGGTTACTGTTTTCTTTTGGGTAAATGTGAATGACGTGTCTTTTCTATCTATATCTTGAGGCAGTAAGGCCTCAGTCACATGGGCAACTGGAGCAGTAAAAACAAGCTGTTGAGCCATGGTTTTACACCCCCGATCAAACACCCCGATAAAAGGGGGGAAAAATGTAGTAAAGTCCAGGGTTCATTGAGGTCTAATGGCGACCTCCAGAGTTAGGGACAGCTGACATCCTTCAGTGTAGAGTGGGTTACAAGGCATGGTGGGTGTAATGCAAGATGAAATGGTGGGTGCCAGACATTTTTTGAATGCAAAGAGATTTGTTGTCTCTTTAAAAAGAACTGGGGAGAGAGGGTTAGGGCCAGGACACCCTTAAGTAGATGCACTGATAATTGTCAGACTCCGAGACTTATATACAGCTATTAGGGATGAGCCGAACAACCCCCGGTTCAGTTTGCAGCAGAACATGCAAACAGGCAAAAAATGTGTTCGAACACGCGGACACTGTTAAAGTCTATGGGACACGAACATGAATAATCAAAAGTGCTAATTTTAAAGGCTTATATGCATGGTATTGTCATAAAAAATGTTTGGTGACCCAGGTCCTGCCCCAGGGGACATGTATCAATACAAAAAAAAGTTTTAAAACTGACATTTTTTTGGGAGCAGTGATTTTAATAATGCCTAAAGTGAAACAATAAAAGTGAAATATTCCTTTAAATTTAATACCTGGGGGTGTCTATAGTATGCCTGTAAAGTAGCGCATGTTTCCCGTGTTTAGAACAGTCCGAAAGCAAAATGAGATTTCTAAAGGAAAAAAAGTAATTTAAAAGTACTCGCGGCTATATGAATTGTCGGTCCCGGCAATACACATAAAAGTCATTGAAAAAAACGGCATGGGATTCCCCCACAGTCCATTACTAGGTCCTTTGGGTCTGGTATGAATATTAAGGGGAACCCTGGACCAAAATTTTTTTTAAAAATTGCGTGGGGGTCCCCCCAAATTTCATACCAGGCCCTTCAGGTCTGGTATGGATATTAAGGGGAAACCCGCGCCAAAATTAAAAAAAAGAATGGCGTGGGGGTCCCCCTCAAAATCCATACCAGACCCTTCAGGTCTGGTATGGGTTTTAAGGGGAAACCCACGCCAAAATTAAAAAAAAAAATGGCCATACCAACGATATCCTCCTTCAAAGTACCAACGTATAACGATGGTGGGAGGTCCGGAAGTGGTTAAGGGGAACGCTGCGCCAAAATATTAAAAAAATGGCGTAGGGGTCCCCCCCAAAATCCATACCAGACCCTTATCCAGGCATGCAACCTGGCAGGCCGCAGGAAAAGAGGGGGGACGCGAGAGCCCACCCCTCCCCCATGAACCTTACCAGGCCACATGCCCTCAACATGGAGAGGGTGCTTTGAGGTCTGACCCCAAAGCACCTTGTCTCCATGTTGATGGGGACAAGGGCCTCATCCCCACAACCCTTGCCCGGTGGTTGTGGGGGTCTGCAGGCAGGGGGCTTATCGGAATCTGGAAGCCCCCTTTAACAAGGGGACCCCCAGATCCCGGCCCCCCCCGTGTGAATTGGTAATGGGATACAAATGTATCCCTACCATTTCACAAAAAAAGTGTCAGAAATGTTAAAAAAGACAATAGCCAGTTTTTGACAATTCCTTTATTAATGTCTTCTTTCCCTGCTTCTTCTTCCATCTTCTTCTGGTCTTCCTTCAGTTTTCTTCTTCTTCCTCAATCTTGTTCTTCCCCTGCTTCTTCCTCTATCTTCCTTTGCTTCATCCTCTGGTCTTCTCCTCCGGCATCTTCCTCCGGTCTTCTCCTCCGGCATCTTCCTCTGGCTTCTTCTTCCCCGCTTCATCCTCGGGACGATCCGCCTCAATGGGAGTCTCCCGATGTGTGACGCTTCTGTTCTTGTGACAGCTCTTATATAACTGATATATATAACCCCCGTGATGTCAGAGGGGATGGGGTCACCCGTTTACGTAACGGGTGACCCCGCCCCCCTCTGACACCACATGGGGAAAGCCATAGGGAAGTCCCCATGCGTCAGAGGGGCGCGAGGTCACCGGGTGGCCCCGCCCTCAGTTATATAAGAGCTGCCACAAGAACAGAAGCGTCACACCGCAGGAGCCTCCCATTGAGGCAAATCGTCCAGAGGTCGAAGCGGGGAAGAAGCCGGAGGAGAAGACCGGAGGAAGAAGCAGAGGAAGATAGAGGAAGAAGCGGGGGAAGAACAAGATGGAGGAAGAAGGAGAAAACCGAAGGAAGACCAGAAGATGATGGAAGAAGAAGCAGGGAAAGAAGAAGACATTAATAAAGGAATTGTCAAAAACCGGCTATTGTCTTTAACATTTTTGACACTTTTTTTGTGAAATGGTAGGGGTACATTTGACTTTTATGTGTATTGCAGAGACCCGACAATTCATTAATAGCTGCGAGTACTTTTAGATGGCTTTTTTTTCTTTTAGAAATGTCATTTGGCTCTTGGACTGTTGTAAACACGGGAAACATGTGCCACTTTACAGGCATACTATAGACACCCCCCAGGTACCAAATTTAAAGGAATATTTCACTTTTATTGTTTCACTTTAAGCATTATTAAAATCACTGCTCCCGAAAAAACGTCCTTTTTTAAAACTTTTTTTTGCATTGATACATGTCCCCTGGGGCAGGACCCAGGTCCCCAAACACTTTTTATGACAATAACTTGCATATTAACCTTTAAAATTAGCACTTTTGATTTCTCCCATAGACTTTTAAAGGATGTTCCGCGGCTTTTAAAATTTGCCGCGAACACCCCAAATTGTTCGCTATTCAGCGAACGGGCAAACAGCCAATGTTCAAGTCGAACTCATGTTCGACCCGAACATAAAGCTCATCCCTAACAGCTATACAGGTGAAGGCCTCCAGCCGGACACCACTTCTGTATAGGTAGGACTGCTGCTTCCTATGACAACAATCTTGTAGCAGTTACTAACGGTAGTTGTATTCAACTATTGGCAACACAAACAGTTCTCCTTACTCCACAGTAACTCACTGTAGTTCTTCACTCAACGAACTCCCAGTCTTTCACTAGACTTCAGATCCAATAGCCACGGGATCCCCTGAGCTCTTCCTCAAGCGTAACCCCCATTTCCCTGCTGAATCCCTGGCACTCACAGATACTCTTCAAGCATCACCCCTGCTGAACCCGCTAGGTCCCTGGCTTGGCACCCACTGATGCTCCGCAAACGTCACCTCAGCTGTCCCGCTGGGTTCCTGGCTTGGCACTCGCTGAAGTTTTCCCACTTCTTCACCTTCCCTGGCTGGTGAGAAGACTGCTCTGGTACTGGCTTCAGCTTACACACAGTGGTCTCCGGTAATGAAGTGGATGGTCCCTTGGTTGTGACAGCTTCCCCTTCTACCTCTAACCACAGCTGGTTCCCCATCCGGCTGAACCGTTACTTCTGGTTGGACAATATGCCAACATTCCCAACCCTACGCTGCTCTCCTGCTTCTGGATAGGCCCTCAAACAGCCTAGCAGTCAGATGTCCTCGAGATAGACCTCAGGTTTCCAGCCTAGCAGCCCGGGGCACATGTCCACCCAGACAGTCGTCCAGGTGGCACAGAACCCTAATCACCTGACTCCACCCAAATAAATAGGCTCTCCCAGCAGGCCAAGATCATCCCTGCCCATTGGCTGAATCAACCCATCCATTCATGTCTGAGCTTGCAAAGCCCCTGTCTTATCTAATGCCACTAGCATAGTGCCACCTAGTGACAGAAGAGAAAAGCTGCTACAAGTCCGGATTTAGAGAAGAGTCAATTGATCTCCTAATAACTGGCCAAGGCAACTATCGTCCGGCAACTAAATTTGATAGCAACCCTGCCTAAACATCAGCAAAGCATGAATCAATTTTCTCCGGCAATTCCTTCCTGATCTCCGAGAGGCAATCAGATATTCCCTGCATCAACTTTACCTGTAAATGTTAGTTTCCAGTTGTATTCTTTCCTAAATGTACATAATATAAGTCTTTTTAAAGGAATCTATTGAGCTGGCTAGCCCAGAACCTCCTCTGGAGGGAGTCTATTCCACATTTTCACAGCTCTTACTGTAAAGAAACCTTTCCATATTTGGAGATGAAATCGGGGTATTCATGTGGATAGAAATGTCACTATCTATTTGATAAACCATGTTTTCCTTGGGGTATTGTTTATTGGTGATTGCCCTTGTTTGGTGTTTGTTGTCTGTGTTGCTAACCACAACATTTTTTTTTAATTTGCTGTTCAATTGTATTTATTCCTTGTTTGAATAAAAGATTCTTAATCAATCATTGTTCTCATAAATGTATTTGCTGCTTAAAAACCCCCCGGGGGAAACTCTTCCATTTTCTGGAGATGAAATCTCTTTTTCTTCAAACGTAAAGATTGCCCCCTTGTCCTCTGTGATGACCGTAAAGTGAATAACTTAACACTAAGTTCACTATATAGACCACTTATGTATTTATACATGTTGATCATATCCCCCTTAATCTCCTCTTCTCAAGAGAGAATAAATTCAGTTCCTCTAATCTATTCTCATAGCTGAGCTCCTCCATGCCTCTTATAAGTTTGGTTGCCCTTCTCTGCACTTTCTCCAGTTCCCCAATATCCTTTTTGAGAACTGGTGCTGAACTGAACTGCATATTCCAGATGAGTTTTTACTAATGAATTGTACAGGGGCAAAATGATATCTCTCTCTCTGGAGTCCATACCTCTCTTAATACAAGAAAGGACTTTGCTCGCTTTGGAAACCGCAGCTTGGCATTGAATGTTGTTATTAAGCTTATGATCTACTAAAACACCCAGATCCTTCTTCACCAGAAACCATTGATAAGAATCTACCAGGATCAATGAACTTGCCAATGATTCCTATTAAGTTCGATCATATTGGTTCCATCCAATGTACAATTTAATGATCATATTGAAACATGTGTAACCACCTTTCGATTACAATGGTAACCAATCAAATCAATCAAAAATAATCTTTTGCCGCTCCAACTTCCATATAGAGAAATCTGATTGGCTGCAATGGGTATTAGCACTTTACACATCATCATTTTTCTTTGCCGTGGTTTATTGAACATCCAGGAATACAAGTCATATGGATGCTTTGACAAAACATCTTCTGGAATCTCAGCAATCAATGCAGTATTGATATAGGCAATGGGCTTCCTTGTTTTACTTGATTCAATTCCTATATTTTGCTGCATGCCTCTCCCTGTACACCAAACTATCAGTCACTACAACATATTATTCAGCGATAAATAGGGATGTGAGTGACATATGCTACAGCTCAAAGCTATAGATCACAAAGCTAACAGCTGAGGACAAAATTACATGAGCACATCAGTTATTTGCATCAACGTGGAGGCAATTTGTCACTGACATAGAAACTATTACTTTTGTCGCAAAGACTTATGTAAGTAACACATCAGAATACATAACTCTGGATTGAAAAAAAAATAGTTTATGAATTAAGAAGCTTTAAAGAAATCAAATACAAATAGCCTTAGGGCTGAAAGTCAGATTACAATAGATGATGCTCTCACATGCCGTCGAATGTGAATGGGTTTTGGTCATGTGAACACTCACATTCAGATAGCAGCTACAGAAGGCTAATACAATCTGGGTGGATATTAAATTTGGAATATAACAAGAATGGAAATGAAAAGTTATCTGTAACCGATTTTTATTTTTTATTTTTAGATAAAGTAGGGAAAAGGGACCTTTCCCTCTTTTCACTATAAATCACAGCACCATACCGCTCTGCATGCTGATATTAAATCTTCTGTCAGAACCTGGGTCACTTGCTGGTTGCACTGTCCTTCGCAGAGTGGAAACTTGTAGTTCCAGTGTCCACCAGTGGGTGTCACCAAGCAGCCAGCAGTTTCCAGTAATCAGTCTCCACCTGATGCTGGTTGCTGGGAGGGTATTTAGCCTTGCATCTGCTAGTACACTTTACGTCAGTTTTAGGCCAGCTTCACGCTAAGCCATGGCCACATTAGCGCTAAAGCACCGTTACGTTAGTTTTAGCAGAGCTTTAGCGCTGTTTAAGCAGCGCTTTTCAGCCACTAGCGGGGTGCTTTTAACCCACACTAGTGACCGAACAAGGAGTTAAATACGTCTGCGTTGTGGCACTTAAGAAGCGTTTTTAAGACACTTCCCAAACACTTTTTAGGCGCATTGGAAGCGCTGCCCATTCATTTAAATGGGCAGGGCATTTTGGGAGGGCTGTATACAGCCCTCCCAAACCACCCCAATATGTTGCTTGCAGGACTTTTCACACTGGGGCGGTGCGCTTGCGGGACGTTAGGAAAAGTCACACTGAAATTAAGGGGAGGCTATTTTCAGGCCTTATTTAGAGGCTTTTTCTAGCACTAAATGCCTGAAAAGGGCTTCGGTGTGAAGCTGGCCTTAAATCAGGATTCTACAGCAGAGATGACAAGATCTGCGTGGCTACACTTAGAAACTGAGACCAGACTATATATAGCAAAGACAATTTATTAATAGTAAACAAAACAGCCACACACCAGCAAACACTAAAATACAAGTGAACCACAACCATATAACCAAAATAGTTACAGGGAATTCCAGAGATGCAAGGAACAAGGAAACCAGGACTGGGATCAGGAACAAGGGGGCAGATATAAGGAAGCAGGGTACAGGATGCAGAACAAGAGCAAGATCAGGAGCAAGATAAATGGCAGCAGAATCTGATTTAGCACAGCAAGTAAAGTGAAGCAACAGTGGAGGGGCTTTAGTACCCTCCCAACAGCCAAAATCAGGTGGAGATTGGTTACTGAGATCTGTTGGCTGCTGGGAGAAACACACTGGTGGACACTGGAACCACAACTTTCCGCTCTGGGAAGCACAATGCCACCACCATCTTACATTCATTAGCTAACCACTTTACTACAATGCTATAGTCAAAAGACAGCTACAACGCACTATTATAGTTCTGGAAGGGTGTCCATAGATGCATCGGGCATGCTCTGTGACCGCTGTGTCCTTTGAACACAGCTGATCACAGATCGGGGTTAAGGGCCAATCACAGCTGCCCTTTACCATGTAATTAGCTGTGTCCAAGCACAGCTGATCACATGCAAACAGACTTGCTGGTTATTAGATTTGGGCGAACAGTTTGAGCAGAGCAAAAGTTCAGCCCAAACATTGCCTGTTTGCCATTTGTAGACATAACCCTAACCCTAGCTATAATCCTAACACTAGTCAAAACCTTAACCCTAGTCCTAAACCAAACCAAAGCCCTAGCCTAACCCTTACCATTACCCTAACCTTAGCTGAACCGTAACCCTAACCATAGCCAAAACCCTAGCCCTAACCCTAGCCTAATCCTATCTATAGTCCTATCCCTAGTCATAACCCTAACCATAAACCTAACCCTAGTCATAACCCTAACCCAACCCATAACCTTAACCTAAATCTTAGCCTAATACTAGCCAATACCATAACCCTAGCCTAAGACTAGCCACATACCTAACCATAGGTATAACCCTAACACTAATCCTAGTATTCATAACCCTAGCCTAACACTAACACTAGCCATAACCCATAGCCTAAACCTAACCCTAGCATAACCCTAACACTAACATTAACCATAACCCTAGAAATATGGCTAACCCTAACGCTAGAAATAACCTTAACCCTACCCTAACCCTAGACATAACCCTAACCATAATCCCAACCTTAGTCATAACCTCAACCATAGTCCTAAATCAAACCCTAACCCTACCCTAACCCTTGTCATTACCCTAATCCTAGCCTAACCATAACCCTAACCATAGCCAAAACCCTAGCCTAACCCTAGCCTGAACCCTAACTCTAGCCTAACTCTTGCCATAACCATAACCCTAGCCTAATCCTAGCCATAACCTTAAGTCAAACCTTTGGCTAGGGTTAGGGTACTGGCTCATATTAGGCTAACAGCCCTATACCTACCATAGGTTTAACCCTAGAATTCATAACCCTAGCAAAACCCTAACCCTAGTCATAACCCTAAACTAAGCCATAACCTAATCCTAAACCCTAGCCCTAACATTAACCCTAACCTTAGATATAAGCCTAACCCTAGCAATAACCCTAACCCTACCCTAGCCCTAGACATAACCCTAGCCCTAGTCATAATTCTAACCCTAACCATAGCCATTACCTTAACCCTAGTTCTAAATCAAACCCTAACCCTAGCCTAACCCTTTGCAATTACCCTAACCCTAGCCTAACCATAAGCTTAACCATAGCCAAAACCCTAGCCTAACTCTAGCCCTAACCCTAGCTATAATCATAACCCTAGTCTAACCCTAGCCATAACCCTAACCCTTGCCATAAGCCTAACCCTAGTCTAACCCTAGACATAGCCCTAGCCAAACCCTAGCCTAACCCGAGCCATAACCCTAACCCTAGCAATAACCCTAACACAAACCTTAGCCTAATACTAGCCAATAGGGATGAGCCGAACAACCCCCAGTTCGGTTCACGGCAGAAAAGCCAAAAATTTTGTGTGAACACTGTTAAAGACTATGGGACTCGAACGTGAAAAATATAAAGTGCTAATTTTAAAGACTAATATGCAAGTTATTGTCATAAAAAGTGTTTGGGGACCCGGGTCCTGCCCCAGGGGAAATGTATCAATGCAAAAAAAAGTTTTGAAAACTGACATTTTTTCGGGAGCAGTGATTTTAATAATGCTTAAAGTGAAACAATAAAAGTGAAATATTCCTTTAAATATCGTGCCTGGGGGGTGACTATAGTAGGCCTGTAAATTGGTGCATTCTCCAATGTTTAGAACAGTCCCTGCACAAAATGACATTTCAAAAAGAATAAAAGTCATTTAAAACTGCTTGCGGCTGCAATGTAATGTTGCCCCACCCCCCCCAGCCCATTACCAGGCCCTTTGGGTCTGGTATGGATATTAAGGGGAACCCGGCACCCAAATTTTAAAAAAAAGGCGTGGGGCCCCCAGGCCCTATATACTCTGAACAGCAGCAGTATACAGGCGGTCCCCAGGTTACAAACAAGATAGGGGCTGTAGGCTTGTTCTTAAGTTGAATCTGTTTGTAATTTGGAACAGGTACATTTTGTAAGTGTAGCTCCAGGCAAAAAATCTATTTTTAAGCTTTTTGGATAACATGGGGAAGGGTTATCACCCCTGTGAAATTTGTTTTGCTGTCTGTCCCCCTGTTCAAAAGATTTCACCTCACTTTCTGTCCCAATGACAATTGGATTTAGAAAATTTTGGGTTATTAGGGGAACAAGGATTGGTGATAAAGCATCAGTGGAGACACCTTTTTCCCCTATTAACTCTTACAGGAGAGAATTTCCCTTCCTAGGGGTAGATTTCCTTTCACTTCCTTTTGTCTCCCTCTGTTTCTAAGTAGGAGTCGTTTGTAAGTCGGATGTTTGAAAATAGGGGACCGCCTGTATAAACTATACTGCCTGCCCTATACACTCTGCGGAAAATTGGGCCTTAG
Organism: Aquarana catesbeiana; assembly: GCF_042186555.1. Classification (NCBI taxonomy): domain Eukaryota; kingdom Metazoa; phylum Chordata; class Amphibia; order Anura; family Ranidae; genus Aquarana; species Aquarana catesbeiana. The sequence goes on along the minus strand of NC_133335.1, from coordinate 84,087,584 downwards.
GTGTTGGTGGTACTAGAACACTGTAAGCCCCTACAGTTACTCTTGGTGGGCGCTGGAACTTGCCATGCTGTGAAATATTATATCAAGAATTGTAATTACGCGCCCCAGGGGCATGAAATTGGGCCTTAGGCAGTGGTGGTGGTGGTGGCACAACACTGTAAAGCCTCACAGATACTTTTGTTGAGCACAGAAACAGGCCTGCTGTGAAATATTAAATCATAAATTGCAATTACGCGCCCCTGTTGAACAGGGGCATAAAAATTGTGCCTTAGGCGGTGGTGGCGGCACAACACTGTAAAGCCTCACAGATACTTTTGTTGAGCGCAGGAAGAGGCCCTGCTGTGAAATATTAGGTCTAAAATTGCAATTACGTGTCCCTGTTAAACAGGGGCATAAAAATCGGGCGTTGGGCGGTGGCACAACACTGTAAAGCCTCACAGATACTTTTGTTGAGCGTAGGAACAGGCCCTGCTGTGAAATATTAGATCAAAAATTGTAATTACGCGTGCCTGTTAAACAGGGGCATAAAAATTGGGCCTTAGGCGGTGGTGGTAGTGGCACAACACTGTAAAGCCTCACAGATACTTTTGTTGAGCGCAGGAACAGGCCCTGCTGTGAAATATTAGATCAAAAATTGTAATTACACACCCCTGTTAAACAGGGGCAGAAAAATTGGGCCTTAGGCAGTGGTGGTGGTGCCCGGAACCGAAAATATTCCTAGAAGCGATCATCATGAAGATTGAGGAGGAATAGGATAGTCCCTCAGCATAATAGGTTAGTCGCTCAGCATATGTAGTCTTTTTGGATAACATAGGGAAGGGTTATCACCCCTGTAACATTTGTTTTGCTGTCTGTGCCTATGTTCAGAAGATTTCACCTCACTTTCTGTCCCAATGACAATTGGATTTAGAAAATTTTGGGATATTAGGCAAACAAGGATTGGTGATAAAGCATCAGTGGAGACACCTTTTTTCCATATTAACTCTTACAGGAGAGAATTTCCCTTCCTAGGGGTAGATTTCCTCTCACTTCCTGTTGTCTCCCTCCGTTTCTATATAGGAGTCATTTGTAAGTCGGATGTTTGAAAATAGGGGACCGCCTGTATATACTATACGGCCTGCCCTATACACTCTGTGGAAAATTAGGCCTTAGGTGTTGGTGGTACTAGAACACTGTAAGCCTCACAATTACTCTTAGTGGGCGCTGGAACGGGCCCTGCTGTGAAATATTATATCAAGAATTGTAATTACGCACCCCAGGGGCATAAAATTGGGCCTTAGGTGGTGGCACAACACTGTGAAGCCTCACAGATACTTTTGTTGAGTACAGGAACAGGCCCTGCTGTGAAATATTAAATCAAAAATTGTAATTACGTGCCCCTGTTAAACAGGGACATAAAAATTGGGCCTTAGGTGGTGGTGGTGGTGGTGGCACAACACTGTAAAGCCTCACAGATACTTTTGTTGAGTGCAGGAACAGGCCCTGCTGTGAAATATTAGATCAAAAATTATAATTACACGCCCCTATTAAACAGGGGCAGAAAAATTGGGCCTTAGGCAGTGGTGGTGGTGCCCTGAACCGAAAATATTCCTAGAAGCTATCATTATGAAGATTGAGGAGGAATAGGATAGTCACTCAGCATATGCAGTCTTCAAGGGATCCCACATCCATTTTTATGAATGTGAGCTGATCAACAGATTCTGTGCACAGGCGCACTCTGTGATTGGTTACAAAGCTCCCAGCAACACTGAATGTGCGTTCAGAAAGAACGCTGGATGGACGGGGCATGGCTAGCCGGCGCAGTGTATGAACGTTCACTGAAAGAGCTCCTCTCTGCCACGGGCCATCGGGCATAACTACAGCGACTTACAGCCTAGATCTTCAACACAAATAGTGCGGTTCGGCTTGGGGGACCCCCGGGATGGCATCCAAGAAAAGAAAAGAGGAAATTTACCCCAACAAACTGCCAGATTACTTTATGTGGCAGCGGCAGTCTCCGGAGCAAGATGGCGGCGGCAAGCAGGGGAAAGGCACACGAGGCTCTCCCTCACAGAGCAACGCTGCACAGGGGAGACGCTCAGGCCGATCTTACGGTTCTCCTAACACAGAAAAATACTCCTTGCCACCTTCAGCCTCATCTAGCCCAGCCAAGAGCAAGCCAAAGCTGGATCACACAGAGGAGGAAGATGAAGAGGTAAGCCTGCACTCATCTCAGGATGACACAAGGGAACTGCAGGACTCCATAACTGACTTTCCCACTGCAAACACACCAATAATGGACACACTTAAAGATATGTTGATATCTTTAAGATCTACATTGCATGCAGATATTCAATCACTGACCAGACAATTCAAGACTGAAATATCATCAGTGAATAAAAGAATATCACACGTTTAAACGAAAATGGGAGAGTTTGCATGCACTTTTAATGAACTAGTGGATGCCCATAATGACAGAGATGACGATATGTTGCAATTGAAACTGAAGCTAACAAATTTAGAAGACAGGTCCAGAAGGAATAACGTTAAAATACGAGGGATTACTGAAACAATCAAAACTCCAGACCTGAAACCTCATTTCATACAAATGCTAAAACAGCCCTTCCGGAGGTTCCTCATGAAGAACTTATTGTGGCTTATTGTGAAGCCTAAACACATTGCTGCACACTTACCCAGGGATACTATTGTTAGGATCCACTTTTATCACGTTAAAGATCAGTTTATGGCAGCTACAAGAAATCGAGATTCCCTTCCAGAGGAATTCCAAGACCTCTCCTTTTATGCTGACCTATCAGCCTTCACTATGCAGCAGAGGCGCCAACTAGCTTCTATTACAAAGCCCTTAAACAACCACCACATCACATATCGGTGGATATACCCAGCAAAACTCATGATTATGAGAGAAGGAACAACACATGTGATTTCTACTATTAAAGATGGCCTCCGCCTCCTGCGGGAATGGCAGATCATCACTCCTGACACCGATGTCCAGGATAACAGTGGCTAGAAAGCAAAGGAAAAAGGCTAACTTTACTCCTAGGAGTTTTTTACTTCTACTGCATCCCGGATGGCCCAGGGGATTGCCATCTCTGTGTACTAACAAGGTCTACGATCCACACCACCTGATTAAGGACTCCACCCGTCGGTACCATCATCATAACACACCCGGAACAACATCCTCCTGAAGATCCTCTCATCTCAAAGATCCACTTCATTGACTACAACTCAATCAACAGCTGAACATCAACCCTCTGAACTCATTCCCACTACAGATTTGTTTCAAGGTAACTCGAATCTATATTATTTCCTGAAGTTTATAATTAAAGACAATCAAATACCCGCACCATGCCTATCAAAATTGTATCTCTCAATGTTAAAGGGTTAAATAGCCCATATAAACGGCAAATGGCCTGGAAAGAAGCCAAAAATCTTCACAGTGATGTAATTTGCTTCCAAGAAACCCATTTTGCTGCGACTAAACCACCTACCTTTCAGAACCGCCAATTCCCTCATGTCTTTCAAGCAAACTGTACATCAAAAAAAAGAGGAGTTGCAATAGCTATTAGAGACACAATACAATTTCAAAGTTTGGATGTACATTTAGACGACTCGGGAAGATTCATAGTCCTAGTATGTGAACTAAATGGTAAAATATTTACACTGGTGAATATATACCTCCCCAACACCAAGCAACTTTCATTCCTAAAAAAGGTCTGGAAAAGAGTCTCAGCAATGAGACAAGGCCATGTCATCATGTGTGGAGACTTTAATGTTGTCCCTAACAGAGAATTGGACGTATCCAGCCATACCAAACATTCAAGAAGCAGATCCACCCTGAATGGTTTCATTTCCTCATTGGGTTTGTATGATGTGTGGAGATGTCAACACTCATCCGAAAAGGATTATACATGTTATTCTAATGTACAGCATACGTATTCTCGTATAGACTTATTTCTGGTAGATAAATTTATTTTGCAACAGATTTCAAAGTCAGACTTGCACTGTATTACATGGACGGACCATGCTCGATCTCTGTGGTCGTGGGGGATCGCTGCGCCGAGACCAGGGCTAACAGATGGCGCAATGATATTTACACACTATCTCAACCCCAAGCTCTAGTGAAAATTGAAAAAGCAATTAAAGAATTTTTTTCCATCAATGCCCCCTCGGTGAGCGATCCATTCACGCTATGGAACGCACATAAGGTCTATGTAAGAGGTTTGCTTATACAGATGAGTGCACAAGCAAAGAGACTAAGATCCGAACAGTTAAATAAATTATTAGTTAAAATCCAACAGTTAGAAAACACAAACAACAATCCACACAAGACACAAGAGAAGCACTGTGTAGGTCCAGACAAGAACTGAGGACACTTCTAATCACAAACCACAACCACCAATTGAGATCTTTAAAAGCCCAGACATACAGATATGGGAATAGAGCAGGAAAGTTGTTAGCTACACAATTAAAAGAAAAAATGATCAGACAAAAAATCCCACACCTCCTCAACCCTAAATCTAAATAAAAAGTTAACAACCCAAAAGAAATAGCTGATGCATTTAGCGATTACTACGAGCAACTGTATACCCTCAAAAATGACTCAGACACTTACCAACCCAATGACGTGCTGATTTCGGATTTTCTGGAATCAATACATCTCCCTAAAATTCCCCAAGAAGATTTATCTAGTTTAAATCAACTGTTTACTATACGGGAAATAGAAAATTCCATTAAGCACCTCCCCCGCAACAAAGCACCAGGCCCAGACGGATATTCCTCCGAATACTATCAATTGTTCTCCTCCATACTAACCCCTCATTTACTTCCGTTTTTTGAAGCTGCTACAATCACAGCAAAATTTTCCCCAGAAATGCTCACAGCCACAATAATAACTCTCCCTAAACCAGGTAAAGAACCAAACCTCCCACAGAACTTTAGGCCAATATGCTTATTAAACATAGATGTTAAGCTACACACCAAACTGATAGCGAATAGATTTGATAGCGAATAGATTGTCAACTATTCTACCCAAACTGATACACTATGACCAGGTGAGGTTTGTAATGGGCTGCCAAACTACAGATGCTACTAGAAGAATGTTAAACCTTCTACATTTGGTTAAGGAAAACAAAAGGCCTTCTCTGCTTCTGACTTTGGATGCAGAGAAGGCCTTTGATAGAGTACACTGGGGATATTTGTCCAGAGTCCTGGAAAAGTTTGGACTGGTCGGCCCATTGCAAAATGCCATAATGGCCTTATATTCTTAACAACAAGGTTGGTCTTTATTTGAAAAGATGGAAAAATTACATGAATTTGGTGCGAAACAATTGTTTGAGTAGTACATTCATATTCACAGAATCATACACAGATATAACCATATCAGTGTAGTAACACAAAATAGTATGCAACCTGTGTAGCCCAGTAGTCACTCAATAATTCCCTTAATTCCTAGTAAAAATAAAAAAAAAAAAGGAAAAAAAAAAGAAGGCAGTGGGGAGGGGGGGGGGAAGGGTAGTAGGGAGAGGGAAGGGGGGGAAGATAGGGGGGGGGAGGGGCACACCAAACCTTTCCTGAGAATGACTACTACAATTGCCAGCCTCATCAGCCGGGATCTATGCTATATGTGGGGTCCGTCCAAGGCCTCCAAATACGCTCGTACTTCATAGGGCACCCTCTGCTCATGTATGTTAACTTATATAACGGTAAAATTGCATTCACAGAGTCCTCCCACAATCGTATTGTGGGGGGCAAATGCGAAGTCCATTTCAACAAAATTTCTTTTTTAGCGTAGAAAAACAATAATGAGATCAGTATCTTAGTATATCTTGGCCTCTGCTCATCGTCCTGAATGCCCAGTAGGGCCAACTCCGGTGTCACATCAACAGACAATTGAAGACGAATATTAATTGCCTCACCCACCTCTGCCCAATACCTCGATAGTCGAGGGCAGGTCCAAAACATGTGAAAAAAGGTACTGTCCGCTGAATGACACCTTGGACAATTTGGGGAGCGTAGCGGATATATTCCGTGCAATCTCTGGGGCGTGTAGTATACTCTGTGTAAAAACTTAGCTTGGAACAACCTGTCCCTAGATGAGATGACTAACCTAGAACTATCCTCAAAACATTCCTCCCAGGCCTCTCTATCCAAGCCAGGTAAGTCTGCATTCCATTTATTCCACAGAGCCTCCATTTTTGGTGACTCCTTTTGAATAAGGGTGAAGTACAGTGTAGACATAATCTTATCGAGGGATTCCTGTGCCAGCAATTCCTCAATAGGATCCATTTTAAGATTGGGAGGTAGTGGGAACTGTGCTTTAATTGCATGCCGCAGCTGGTAATACCTAAACTGCATCCAAATTGGAAGGGAAAATTTTCCCACAAGAGCTTGAAATGAAAGAAAAGACCCCCCCTGGAACACGTCTTTTAGCATCTTAATGCCATAGCGGGCCCAAAGTTGTGGATCCGGGATAGACCTGAGTTGAGGGAGAGAGGGATTACCCCATAGAGGACAAAAAGGGGACCTCTGATTAGGGCATATAAACCGTCTCCTAGCCACAGTCCACACCCGTAGAGTCACCACGGTCGGGGACGGTAGTGACTGATACGTTAATGGGCCCCTATACACCAAGTTGCTCAGCTCCGTGAGAGACCCCACTATGGCCGCCTCCAAGCACACCGCCGCATTTGCTCTAGACTGCTGAAACCACCATCTCACTGTAACCAGCACAGCCGCCCAGTAATACACCGATAGACTGGGCAAGGCCAGGCCTCCACTACTCACAGGGAGCTGGAGAGTCTGTCTGGCCAGCCGAGGGGAAGCACCCTTCCACAGAAAGGAGCCAATGCAGCTATCTATCTCCTTAAAAAAGGACAGAGGTAGCCATACGGGGCAATTTCTGAAAAGATATGTAAATTTTGGAAGATAAATCATCTTCAAAATATTAATGCGGCCCAAAAGATTAAGCGGGAGTTTAACCCATTGCGAACAATGATCTCTAAGGCGCTGAACAACTGGCTGGAGGTTAAGGCGTCGGAAGGAGCCCAGGTCCCTTGATATCCTAATTCCTAAATAAGTGAATTCCTCCACCCATTGCAAGGGAGTACGTGTCCCATTCACCCTGGCCTGCACATCCAGGGGGAATAAGGCAGATTTGGCCCAATTAATTCGGATTCCTGAGAATTTCCCAAATTCATCGAAGGCTGCAAGGGCCGCATCCAATGATGAATCAGCATCCTGCAGGTACAGTAAGGTGTCATCCGCATATAAGGATATTTTCTCCTCCAAAGGGCCGACCCGTAGACCAACTATCTGGTCCGACTTCCTGATCAGGACCGCCAGCGGTTCCAGTGCCAAAGCAAATAGGCTGGGTGATAAGGGACACCCTTGACGGGTCCCCCTTTGAAGGAGAAAACAATCCGATAGGGCGCTGTTTATTTGTATTCTAGCCCTAGGGGCTTGATACAACATACTCAGCCAGTGGAGAAATTTGGGACCAAACCCAAATCTTTTCAATACCTCCCAAAGATAACCCCACTCCACTGAGTCAAAAGCCTTCTCCGCGTCCAGAGAGGCTATGACTCTTGTTCCTGTGTTACTATGAGAGGCAGACAGGTTAAGGAATAAGCGACGGATATTAATATCGGTGCCCTTGCCCACCATGAACCCCGTCTGGTCTGCATGGACAAGATCATCCATGACCTTTCTGAGTCTGGTGGCTATTATTTTTGCCAACAATTTCGCATCCGCATTAATTAGCGAAATCGGCCTGTAGGAGGCGCACTCCTCTGGGTCCTTGCCAGGCTTGGGCACCAGCACCACTATCGCATCGTACATTGAATCAGGCAAACAGCCCGAAGCCGCAAATTGCTTCAGCATTACCAGAAACCTGGGTGCCAGCAATTCCTGATACGTGGAGTAGAATTCTATAGGAATCCCGTCTGGTTCCGGGGCCTTCCCAGACTGCATAGACCCCAATGCCTCCTGCACCTCCTCCAAGGAAATGTCTTCCTCCAATTCCTCACCTTTTTCCGCCGCAAGGGTAGGAAGTTGTATCTGGTCTAAGTATTGAGATAGCTCTGAATCATTATAGGAGACTCTAGAGGCGTATAGGGTCTGATAAAATCTTAGGAACTGCTCATTTATATCTGCTTGTAACGTCAGAAGACGACCCTCGGGTCCCCTCAGACGCCCTATGTGAGTCACTAGATGCTGTCCCCTGGCTAGCCAGGCCAATAGCCTGCCATTTTTGTCCCCGTACTCGAACACCCTCTGGGCACTATCAATCATCGATTTCTTAGTAAGATCCAATCTGAGCAAGGATAAGTCCCTCAGCACGTCCTGCCAGGCTATGTATCTATTCTGTACCGGGTCTCTCACAAACTCCGCTTCGCACAGTTTTGCCTGCTCCTCCAGCTGCCGCAGAGACTGCACGGATTGCCTTTTCCGCTGAGCGATCCTTTTAATGTACTCCCCCCTAAGCCATGCCTTAAAGGAATCCCACAATATTCTAGGGTTCGCAGATTCTGTGTTGTCTATCCAAAAATTGCAAAGTGCCTCAGGCATTGCCTCCTGAAGCTCCGGATCTGCAATCCACCCCCCGGATAACCTCCACACTCGTTCTCCCACCTCCCCTGAAGTTCTAATGGTAACTGATAGTGGAGCGTGATCCGAGATACCTCTAGACAGGATCTCCGCAGATATCACTCTCCGCATCATTGCTGAAGAGGCAAAAGCCAAATCTATGCGTGACATAGTCCGGTAGGACATAGAGAGGCAGGTATATTCCCTGTCCGAGGGATGGAAATGCCTCCATACATCAGTCATTTGAAAGGAGGCAGCCCACTGAGACAAACCATACTGTGGGGAGCCAGAGGCATGGAGCCTATCCAGTTCCCTGGACGGCACCAAATTAAAGTATCCTAACAATATCACGTTTTCTACATTATACATCGTGATCTGTTGCATCAGTCTATGAAGTACATCAATATCCGCAGGGGGGGCAGGTAGATCCCAGCAATCACATAGGGGGTCTCAGAAATCAGTGCGTGAATAATAACATAACGACCGCCAGGGTCTAATTTAACCTCTTCTAACTGAAAGGGAAGGGAACGGTGGATCAAGACACTGACCCCCCTGGCATAATTAAAATAAGGAGCGTGATAATGAGCACCAACCCATGCCCTCTTTAGACACATGACCCTTGATCCCACCAGGTGTGTTTCCTGCAATATGCAGATCTGTGGGTGAATTTTCTTCAGGTAGTTAAGTACTAAGGAGCGTTTAATAGCTGAGTTTAACCCCCGTACATTCCATGAAACTATTAAACATTCAGCCATATGAAGATTTTACAATGACCGATCGAGGGAAGAGCTCTGATCTCCATGGCGTCCCTGGACCAGGGGGAGCCGGCCACTCCCCCAGGTACAGCAGAGTCCAACAGAATGCCTCCTCCCTCGAGTAGTATGCTATCCACACCAACGCCATTATGGGCGAATATCCCCTGTCATAGACCACCTTGACCTTAACAGTAAAACAAGAAAAACAAGAAACAAAAAAAGAACATAACCTTGTGCAACAACGGTTGCTCCCCCCCTCCCCCCACCCCGTGCAACTCGAAACAGTGAGCTGCACTTGGATCCCATAACCCCACAGTCCGAGAACTATAAACCGTACAGGTTGGGGACGTGTGCTCAAACCAGGACAGAGTCTAGACTGCTGTGAGCTCTGAAGCTCTTAGTAGTAAAAAAACAAAAACAAAGTTACAGTCTCGAGCTAGCAGCGTGGAGTGAAAAATAGAAAAATAAAAAAAAATAAAAAAGGAGGGGAAATTAACATGTTCTTGTAAAGCCAGAACACAGCAAGGTGGCTGCTTACGCCTGCCAAGCAGGGGCACACACTTAAAAGTCAGTTGCAGGAATGAAACAGTACCTCGGAAGTCTCTGTAGCAGGACAAGTATCTACCGCAGGATATCCTAATGGAAAAAGTCTGCCTTAGAGACAGGCAAGTATAGTAAGCCTCGGGCACATTGTTCAGGGAATACATGAACGTTTGCACACCTTATAATTGTTATCTTCAAGCTTGTCAGCACTCAGTTGGTAGATGCACAGTCATATATACTTGAAGTATAACACACTAAGGGGCTTACCCAAAAAAGTCAGCGGCAGCTAGTAAAAGAAATATAGCAGATGCGCCTTACCCCATGAGGGATATCTTCATCTCGGCGGCAGCATCTCCAGCCATGCAGCAGCATCTTTGGGAACAGTAAAGAGACGCACGGTCTCTCCATCCACCACCCTCAGCTTGGCCTGAAACATAACACTGTACTTGATTCCCTTCGTGCGCAGAGCTGCTTTCACACTGTCAATTGACCGGCGCTGCCTCTGAGTTTCCATCGTGTAATCCGGGAATATTAAAAGCTTGCCATTGCGGTAGGGGAGAACTCCAGCCACTCGGGCAGCCCTAAGTATCTCGTCACGATCCCTGAAGTTCAGGAGCCGCAGTATGAGTGTGCGGGGTGGGGTTCCCTCCGGCCCTGGTCTAGGCGGAACACGATGGGCCCGCTCCACTGCAAAGTACGGGGAGAGCTGGGCCGCCGGTAACAGGGAGAGCAGGAGTTCCTCAGTGACCAATGCGGGGGACCTTCCCTCCACCCCCTCCGGGAGGCCTACGATCCGCAGATTGTTCCGGCGGCTTCTATTCTCAGCATCCTCCGCTCTGTATTCCAACGCCCGAACTTTAGTTTGTAGAGTTCTGATGGATGCCGCATGGTCGGTAACAGTATCCTCCACCTCCCCCACGCGCCTCTCTGTTTTTGCTACACGGGACCGGATTTTATCCAGATCTTGTCGAATTAAGCCCACATCTAACTGTACCTCTTCAATCTTCGATGTGAGGGCGGTTTGACAAGAGCTAATAGCTGCCATGACTTCCCGGAGCTGCATGAGGTGAGTCCTCCTCGTGGTCAGTTTGAGACACCATATTGTGAAGGCGTGCAGGGGAAGCAGGGCCACAAGGAACCGAGACGGATTCCTCCAAGGCCTCCGGGGGAAATTTCAGCTTCTTACCCCGCTTCTGACTCCCAAAGGATTTAGAAGGCATTCAAGTGCACCAGGATCGTGCCGATCCACGCAGTCACAATGTGCGGATAGATTAGTCGGATCACACTCCAGGAGAGCTCAGGAAAACACGTCCGCTCAGTCCGCCATCTTGGCCACGCCCCCATTGGCCTTATATTCTTCACCTTCCGCATTTGTATACACAGAAGGAATGTTCTCTAAACCATTCCCCATCACAAATGGGACAAGACAGGGGTGTCCCCTGTCCCCTATAATATTCACCATGCTTATGGAACCACTAGCGGAGAAAAATAAGATCTCATCCATCCATACAAGGTATTAAATCTCAAGACCATCAACACAAGATCTCATTATTTGCAGATGATGTCATCTTATCATTATCAAATCTAGCTAACTCATTACCTACAGCACACAAAGTCCTCGGCCAATTTAGCAAGGTCTCCTACTATAAAGTAAATGCATCCAAATCCAGCATACTAGGAATTCATATAAATAGCAAACTTGAAAATCTTCTTAAAAATACCCTACCACATCCCTGGACAACTGAATCTATTAATTACTTAGGTATCAAACTTACATACCCTGTAAAAAACATATATAATATCAATTACACCCCATTACTATCTTCCTTCTAGCCAGAACTATCTAGACTTGGGAAACATCACTTGACGTCAGGTCAGCTCGATTAGCAGCGTACAAAATGCTCATTTTACCAAAATTAATATATATTTTTAGAGTTTTACCAATACCAGTCCAAACATCCTTCTTTAGGCTAATGCAAAAACAACTATTAAACTTCGTATGGGCGGGGAAGAGGCCCAGATGCTCCCCTGAAATACAATCCAAGAATAAAACAGCAGGTGGCATGGGGTTACCAATACTAAAAGATTACCACACAGCAGCAGTCCTGGACCAACTCAAAAACTGGTTCTCTACTCCTATTACAAAACCCTGGTGCCAACTAGAAATGTCATGGCTAAACAAATTATCACCATTGTCGTTTTTGGTGGCCGCCAAATTGAACAAACAGAGTAAAAAACCCTTCCCTCTACCAATGCAAGCATTAATACAATCCTGGGAGATGATACGCGCGACAGGGAACGACTTCTGCCCATCAACAAACATACCTATTCCTTTAGATACACTACAATGGATAATTCCCAACATAAATCTTCACAACTGGAATAGCAAAAAAATACTAAACTCAACAGATATCACTTGTAGAGATAAGATGCTACCATTTAGTACAATACAACAAAAATTCAGTTTTCCAAACTCTGAATTTTTAACGTATACCCAAATCTCCTCTTACTTCCAAATAACAAAGACCACACACATATCTATAATAGAAAAAGTATGGTCCTTTCTCCAGTCTAACAACCCCAAACTGAAAGGTATAAAAATGATTTACAACTTGCTCCGTTCTAAAGATGCTTTTACAAAAAATAAACCAATTACCAAATGGGAAAAAGAAATAGGCAAAGAATTCACAGATCTCCAATGGAAACAAGCAATTACTACCAATCGCAAATTTTCAAGATGTGCAAATTACGAAGAATTAACACAGAACCTTATGCTGAGATGGTACTATACCCCTTACATCACAGCAAAATTTTTTAAAAATAACTCAAATTTATGTTGGAGAAGGTGTGGACAGGTGGGGACCCTAACCCATATGTTATGGTCATGCCCAGAGGTCAAGAAATTCTGGTGGACAGTTTATGATATGATATCAAAATTAACTAATAGTAGGATTGCCCCAAAGATTGAACAAGCTATCCTAGGTATTAATATGGATCAAGTTCAACCCATATATAAATGCATTGCTACACATGTTCTGCTATCAGCAAGAATGGAATTGGTGTATAGGTGGAAATCCACTGATGTACCTACCATTAGGGACATCAAAATTAAAAGTAATACTATAATAGAATTCAAAAGAATTTTGGCACACAGGGACGGAAACTCATTTAGATTTGAAAAAAACTGGTCTCCATGGAAACTTTTTCTGTCTTCTAATTTCTTCTTATAATCTTCTGCCTCATGATTAACCAGAATATTTGCAGCTGGTAAATTTCATAGATTTATATGTATTTATACCTTTCGAGCAGTCTTAACAGATACATATTAAGTGTACAAACCATTAAACAATATAACAACTGAAGGGGGATCCTCTGTGAGCACAGTTTGATCCCATTGGGGTGCCCAATTCCTCTCTTTTCCTTCTTTATTTCCTCCTTTCTGAAATTCATACCTTATAATACATCTCCCACTTACAATATGTTAGATAAAGTTCTACAACTCAAGCTATACCAAAGTAATTGTTAACAATTATCCAAATGTTATTATTGTTTAGACCACCAGTTGTAACAAGATTTTTCACTACAATGTAGTTTGACTATATTCTTGTAACTTGATAAAACTCTTTAATAAAAATGATTGAAACAAAGAAAGAATGCTGGATGCAGGACAGGCCAGTAGCTCAATTGCATATTGAGCAAGCTCTGGCCAGTGGTCCATCCTCCAGACCCAGTAACCCAGTGGATACGCTTCAGACATATGTTGCAAACAGCAACGGTGCAATCTGCTGCACGCGTGTCAAAAAAGGCCCACACCAAAGAACTTTTCAAAATATATGGGGAGTCAGCAGTGCCCTGCACCTGCTTAGTTCTGCGGTGTGATGTAATAGGGTGGCTGTCCTTAAGCTGCCCCCTGGAGGGCATCCTGCCTCGTTGGTGCCTCCTCCTCCTCTCTTCTATCAGGCACCCAAGTAGAGTCAGTGACCTCATCATCCCCTCCCTCAATGTCACTGGAGCAAACTTGGCAGTACGCTGCAGCTCGGGGAACATGACTGCCAGTTTCTTGACCTTCTTGGGCGCCCCCTCTCTCTAGGCTCACATTACTCCCTTCGTCAACCTGGGTACCATCATCAGGGCCTTCAAATCGATATGCATCCTCCTGCAGCATGTACCCGACACTGTGGTCGAATAGTTCGGGGGACTCCTCCGTGCATGATGGTGGGGCTAGGGAAGGAGTGACTGTTGACATGGAGCCCATGAAATAGGCCGCTTTGGCAGCCGCATTGCCAGGCAAACTACTCTGAGCCTGGGTGATGAGGAGGGCTTTGTTATCCATTCCACCAAATCTGCATGTTGTGGCTCAATAACATGGCCAGCTGAAGAAAAAAAGGACAAGCGTGCCCCACGGTCACGTGCTGAGGATGCACTGTGTCCACGACCAGCACTGTCGACTGTAGACACAGAGCCTGCTTGCCCTCTTTTAGTGGCCTGTGAGCGTCTGCCTCTCCTTGGTGGCCTTCCGGACATGCTGTAAATTTTGTTTAGCAAAACCACACTACACTGTATTGTGTACTGTGTACACCACCAGAAAAATAGTAGCAAGTGCACTAGGGGTACACCAACAGAAGTGTAAAAACAACTATGGGTGTACTGTATGTACTGTGTACTGTGTACACCACCAGAAGGGTAGTGGCAACTGCACTAGGGGTTCACCAACAGAAGTGTAATAACAACGATGGGTGCACTGTATATATTGTGTACACCACCAGGAAAGTAGTAGCAGCTGCACTAGGGGTGCACGGTACTGTGTACACCAACAGAAGTGTAATAACAACTATGGGTGTACTGTATTGTGTACACCACCAGAAAAGTAGTAGCAACTGCACTATAGGTGCAAGGTACTGTGTACACCAACAGAAGTGTAATAACAACTATGGGTGTACTGTATTGTGTACACCACCAGAGAAGTAGTAGCAACTGCACTAGGGGTGCACTGTATTGTGTGCATGTCAGAAACAATGAACCAGACCGAGACAGAAGTACAGTAAAATCACACTTGTTTATTTACCTTTTTATTTTTTTATTAATAAGTAATGAGTAAGCGTAGTCAAAGCATAGCCAGAGTTCAGTAACCGGATTGGGTAGTTAGCCAAGCCAGAGCTCAGTAACCAGATCGGGTAATCAGCCGAGCCAGAGTTCAGTAACCAGATCGGGTAATCAGCCAGGCCAGACGTCAGGGATCCAAGTAGAGGAACAGCAAGCAGGGTAAAGAGCCAGAAGGGATGTCAGCAAAGCCAGTCTTTAAACAGGAATGCAGGAGATGCTTTCTTGTGATGTGACCAAGGCGAAGGCAGAGATCAAGTGAGCTGGACGGCTTTAAGTAGGCAGGACTAACGAGCAGAATCAACAACAGCTCGGTAACTGTGAAGAGAGATGGGAGCTGGCAATTAGCCGACAGCTGAGTGGCCAGCTCAGAGAAGGAAGGGCTGAGCCCAGCCCTGACAGTACACCACCAGAAAAGTAGTAGCAACGGCACTAGGGGTGAACGGTATTGTGTACTGTGTACACCACCTGAAGTATATTACAAAAAGTACACCAGGAATGGCCTGCAGTCAGATATAGCTAAACTGGATGCAGTGGATATATATAAATACAAGACTGTCTGTATATATATATTAAATACACTGCAGCTAACTGAATAACCTGCCTGCCTGAAGTATATTAGAAAAAGTACACCAGGAATGGCCTGCAGTCAGATATAACTAAACTGGATAAAGTTTAAATACACTGCAGCTAACTGAATAACCTGCCTGCCTGCTCAATCTAAATTACACTCTCTCTCCATCCATGCCAACAACACACTACACTGGGCCGACGTGCAAGCTGCCTTATATAGCGTGGGGCGTGGACTTAGTCCCCCTGAGCCATGATTGGCAAAAGTCACCCTGCCTTTGGCCAATTATGACTCTCTTTGGCCAATCATCATACAGCAATGCACTGCGCTCCCGCAGTGCATTATGGGCCCTTATGCGCCACTCGAATTTGGCGCAAACGGCCCATAATGTTCGGTTTTCGGCGAACGGGTGAACAGCCAATGTTCAAGTCAAACTCATGTTCGACCCGAACAGAAAGCTCATCTCTAAGGTGCAGTAACCTCTAGCAACCAATCAGTGAGCAGTATTGATGTACAGTAATCTCTAGCAACCAATCAACAAGTAGAAATCATGTGCTGAAACCTCTAGCAAATAATCAGTGAGCCATAATGTGTGCTGTAACCTCTAGCGTCCAGTCAGTGAGCGATAATGATACACTGTAACCTCTGGCAACCAATCACAATTGCTGCCTAATCTGATTCGGTAAACAGATTTTTAGTCTAGCTGCTATTTATTGTATGTCAGAGCAGGTAGAGAGCAAAACTGCATTGACAAGAAAATGTTTGCCCAGGGTCCAATCAATATTAAAGACTGCCCTGCTCCCTTTGTGGCACTGAGTGGACTGGTTTTTTTTCCAGTGAAAGTTTGAAAAGATCACTTCTCATTCTTAGAAATATCATAAAGTTATATGTTATCAAGCATCTCACTGGTTTTACTTTTGTTGTCAGGTATTTACTATCCTAACACTTGCTGTAAAGGTGTAATGGTTGCAAAAAGAAAATGGCGGTACTCATGCATGATTCTGTATCTTCACTTAATATTGAAGTTCCTTTGAAGAACATTTACTTACTAGGCCTCTCTTCAAAGACATACAGCTTCTTGACTAAATTCCCATCTCTTTGCAGGCCACTCCACTCTACAGCTCAACCCCTACAATCCCTAAATATGAGCAAATGACTCTATGTCTACAGAGTGGATAGGGATGAGCTTTATGTTCGGGTCGAACATGAGTTTGACTCAAACATTGGCTGTTCACTCATTCGCCGAATAGCGAACAATTTGGATTTGGGGTGTACGCGGCAAATTCGAAAGCCGCAGAACACCCTTTAAAAATCTATGGGAGAAATCAAAAGTGCTAATTTTAAAGGTTAATATGCAAGTTATTGTCATAAAAAGTGTTTGGGGATCCCTGTCCCAGGGGACATGTATCAATGCAAAAAAAGTTTTAAAAACGATTGTTTTTTTGGGAGCAGTGATTTTAATCATGCTTAAAGTGAAACAATGAAAGTGAAATATTCCTTTACATTTCATACCTGGGGGGTGTCTATAGTATGCCTGTAAAGTAGCACATGTTTCCGGGTTTAGAACAGTCCCTGCACAAAATTACATTTCTAAAGGAAAAAAAGTCATTTAAAACTACTCACGGCTTTAATGAATTGTCGGGTCTCGGCAATACAGATAAAAGCCATTGAAAAAAACAGCATGGGATTCCCCCACAGTCCATTAAAAGGCCCTTTGGGTCTGGTATGAATATTAGGTGGAACCCCGAACCAAAATTTTTTTTAAAAATTGCGTGGGGTTCCCCCCAAATTCCATACCAGGCCCTTCAGGTCTGTATGGATATTAAGGGGAACCCCGTGCCAAAATTAAGAAAAAAATGGCGTGGGGGTCCCCCTCAAAATCCATACCAGACCTGAAGGGTCTGGTATGGATTTTAAGGGGAACCCTGCGCCAAAATTTAAAAAAAAAATGGCGTGGGGGTCCCCCCAAAAATTCATACCAGACCCTTATCCGAGCACGCAACCTGGCAGGCCACAGGAAAAGGGGGGGGAAGAGAGAGCGCCCCCCCTCCTGAACCGTACCAGGCCATATGCCGTCAACATGGGAAGGGTGCTTTGGGGTAGCCACAAGGGCCTCATCCCCACAACCCTTGCCCGGTGGTTGTGGGGGTCTGCAGGTGGGGGGCTTATCGGAATCTGGAAGCCCCCTTTAACAAGGGGACCCCCAGATCCTGGCCTCCCCCCCTGTGTGAAATGGTAACGGGGTACAAATGTACGCCTACCATTTCACAAAAAAAGTGAAAATGGTAAAAATGACACGACACGGCTTGGGGACAAGTCCTTTATTAAAAAATAAAAAATAAAAATGTCCCATATAGTCTTCATCTTCTTCTCTAGCTCAGCTGGACCAAAAAAAAAAAACCCACACGCCGTCACCGATCCGCCTCCATGGGAGGCACCCGCCATAATGACCATCCTCTCAGGTGACAGTTCTTTTATAACTGAGGGCGAGGCCACATGGTGACATCATCGAGTGAACCTGCCCCCCTCTGACACACGGGGACATCCTAATGGCTTCCCCGTAGTGTCAGAGGGGGGCGGGGCCACCCGCTGATGTCACCGGGTGACTCTGCCCCCCTCTGACACACAGGGACATCCCTATGGCTTCCTCGTAGCATCAGAGGGGGCGGGGTCACCCAGTTACATCCCCCTATGACGCTACAGGGAAGCCATAGGGATGTCCCTGTGTATCAGAGGGGGGTGGGGTCAACCGGTTATTTTATTTTTTTATTTTTTAATAAAGGACTTGTCCCCAAGCCGTGTCATGTCATTTTGTACCATTTTCACACTTTTTTTGTGAAATGGTAGCCGTTACCATTTCACACGGGGGGGAGGCCGGGATCTAGGGGTCCCCTTGTTAAAGGGGGCTTCCAGATTCTGATAAGCCCTCTGCACGCAGACCCCCACAACCACCGGGCACGGGTTGTGGGGATGAGGCCCTTGTCCCCATTAACATGGGGAAACTGTGCTTTGGCGGTCTACCCCAAAGCACTCTCCCCATGTTGAGGGCATGTGGCCTGGTACGGTTCAGGAGGGGGGATGCTCTCTCGTCCCCCCTCTTTTCCTGTGGCTTGCCAGGTTGCATGCTCGTATAAGGGTCTGGTATAGATTTTTGGGGGGACCCTCACACCATTTTTTTTTTTATTTTGGCGCGGGGTTCCCCTTAAAATCCATACCAGACCTGAAGGGTCTGGTATGGATTTTGAGGGGGACCCCCACGCTATTTTTTTTTAAATTTTGGTTCGGGGTTCCCATTAATATGGACTGTGGGGTAATCCCATGCCGTTTTTATCAATGACTTTTATGTGTATTGCTGGGACCGACAATTCATTATAGCCGCGAGTACTTTTAAATGACTTTTTTTCCTTTAGAAATGTCTTTTTGCTCTCGTACTGTTCTAAACACGGGAAACATGCGCCAATTTACAGGCATACTATAGACACCCCCCAGGTACGAAATTTAAAGGAATGTTTCACTTTTATTGTTTCACTTTAAGCATTATAAAAATCACTGTTCCCGAAAAAAATGGCCGTTTTTAAAACTTTTTTTTGCATTGATACATGTCTCCTGGGGCAGGACCCAGGTCCCCAAACACTTTTTATGACAATAACTTGCATATAAGCCTTTAAAATTAGCACTTTTGATTATTCATGTTCGTGTCCCATAGACTTTAACGGTATTCGCGTGTTTGAACAAATTTTTTGCCTGTTCGCATGTTCTGCTGCTCCCTAAGAGTGGGTTGTACCATTAAAGGGGAAGTAACCCAGTGTGACATAGCTGGAGAAGGAAGAAGCTGGCAGCTGGAGAGGGGTCCACAAAGATGGGGCAGGTGGCTGTGGATCGGGGAATAGCACAGAGCTGTCATCATTAGGACAGGGAATAAATTGAGCATATTATCTATTGTGCATGCACTGAGAGTCTGTGCTCAGACATCCTCAGAATTTCTAAGGTTCCAAGATCTGAAATTCCCCTACATTTTCTTCTGCTCATGTTGCTGGCTGCTGGAAGACTGCTATTTAGCACAAAACTGGTAGAGTGTTTCTACAGTATTATCTAAGTGGAACACTCCCCCACCATTGTATGCTCTACAAGGGAGGTGAAGAGCACTGAAGTCCATTACTATTTCAGTACAGTCTGCAGCTGTTCATCACAAGGGCGCAAGTACCATGGGTCAGAAAAAAGAAGGGGGCTGTCAAATTAAGTTATAAACTAGAGCCTATTTACTGCATGAGAATAATGATTATTATTGATTTCTATAGCACAATCAATTTCTGTGGCCCTTTGCAAGATAACATATATAGTATATGAAGGTGAGGTGATAAAGATAACACAATACATAAAATGTTTCAAGGACATTGCAGCTATTTACTGTACACGTATTTTAGGTTTTTATCATAGACCATGATTTCTTGAAAGGAGAGCTGTGACTCAAGATGGCATATTTTATTTTAACTAGCATTTTCAGCCCAGGTTTCAAAATGAATTAGCTGATATGAGCCACATCCATGTTTTTCCTATACACGTGGTCTTATTGGAGGAGAAAGCTTGCTACTAGTTTTTACCACCCAATACAACCAACCTTTCACTGAGCTGCTGAACATAGTGGGGTCAGATTCCAAGATTTAGAGTTCATTTACACTGCTACACCTATCTAACAGGTTGACATGTAATGTGGTATCTATGTCCAGTATGACGGACATCCAACACCCAGGGTAAGAATGTGGAACTGTGCCCCCTCCCCCACTGCTAATGTATGGGATAGAACAGGTGTACCATCCTGTGCCCATTCTCTGCCCCCTTGCACCTACTGCCCATAGTTGGCATTGAGTGTGCACTGTACATGTATGCCCAGTTGCTAGAAGGTAGCTGCTCATGCTCGGTGTGTTTTCATCTCGGCTGTGGGAGGATAGTGTATGTTGGACTACATTTTGACAGAGGTAACTGTCAGAGTAGACATGATTCCATGGCCAACTGTTTGCCAGCCACTGACTTCGAGCATGTGGTAAAGGGTTTACTTTAGTACATTGCTGTTAAAAATCAAGAGGTTACCTGGGTGTGGTAGGAGTAAGCTCAGGTAACCCATAACAAGCGCTCTCACCGTTTATTCTGCTGGACTGAGCTGTCAATGTGAAAGTCTAGTCCTTTTATTTTAATAAGGGAATTTAATTTATTTATAGCTTTATTATATGATGCTAAATGGGCAATAGTATATGGACTGTAAAGACTTATAGGGCATACACACGGTCGGACTTTGTTCGGACATTCCGACAACAAAATCCTAGGATTTTTTCTGACGGATGTTGGCTCAAACTTGTCTTGCATACACACGGTCACACAAAGTTGTCGGAAAATCCGATCGTTCTGAACGCGGTGACGTAAAACACGTACGTCGGGACTATAAACGGGGCAGTGGCCAATAGCTTTCATCTCTTTATTTATTCTGAGCATGCGTGGCACTTTGTCCGTCGGATTTGTGTACACACGATCGGAATTTCCGACAACGGATTTTGTTGTCGGAAAATTTTATCTCTTGCTCTCCAACTTTGTGTGTCGGAAAATCCGATGGAAAATGTCCGATGGAGCCCACACACGGTCGGAATTTCCGACAACACGCTCTGATCGGACATTTTCCATTGGAAAATCCGACCGTGTGTACGGGGCATAAGAGATACAGAAGGTAACAGAGTTTACAATCTATTAGGGTGTATGCTCTGAAGGTGAGCTAGTGGAGGCAAGCCAAAGCTAAAATGTGTGCTCTAGGTATATCTGCTCTCAATTTCCATTACTTTGGTCCAACATGGAGGCTCTCTAGATTACAGTTAGGACCATACTACACAGAGGGGTCAATACAAGACAGTGTGACTTCCCCATATATTTGCAAATGTGTGCAACTAAAACCCCTGTTTTTAGCTCAAATTGTTGGACAATGTATTTTTTTTTTTTTTTGCTGGATAGCTAGTAAGTATATTGGGAACATTTTGTTTTGTTTGGATACTCAAAAGCTACCCTGCCTAGGACCGTTCTTTGTCATGATCCAGCACTGGGCCAGAATGGACATCCCCTTCTCCACATATAGACATGGACGGAATAGTGTGGGAGATATGACTAAAAACATTTCCATTTCCATTTTAAATGATGGGGGCATCAAAGTTTAAGCGCCAGTGATTTCTATGCAAAATGTTTGTGTCAGCTTTAAATTCTTTCATTATTAACAAAAACTAGCTAAGCAAATAAAAACGACAGATGTCATTTTATCTCTGACTGGGGTGAAGAATAGAGGCTAATGGCATTATATTTTGATCTGCTGCAAACTAGAGAAAATATCAGATGGCTTTCATGTTTATATGCTGATGCATAGACAAGAGGAAGTGAGACACAGGGCCTGATTGACTAGAGGATGTGCACAGACGCCAGTGCAACCATCCTGTGCAGACAACCAAATCCTATCCTTACGGTATTTACTAAGCTTCCACATCAATAGAAATGCAAATTTGGTAACAAGAATGGCTTACAGTACTTAAAATGCATATTACCGGTGTCTGAATGTGTGCTGGCTAAGCCCTGGCATGCCTAAAATTTGTAATTGCATGCAAACAAAGTATTAAACGGCATTAAGTGCACACCGGTAAAGTAAATGTAAAAAACAAACCAGTCAGCAATTTTTCAATGCAAATAATTTATCTCCTTGTAAAAAGGAATATATACTTACGTCTACTCCCTGCCACTCTGCTGACACCACTGCATTCATGAAGTATCCCCAAATACAGAAACCAACACTTTCAGGAGTGTCACACTCCTATGTTCCCTGTGGTGCTTGATGGTATACCTCCTGTCAGCCTTTACGTCACTGCAGCAGGAGGAAGCACTATGCGTTGCAGGGGACACAGCAGGAGTTCAACATTTCTGGAAGTGTTAAATATGAGAAATAATGTGAAATACTTATGTGCTGCTATGTAAACACCTATGCTTCCTATTACTCAATCAGTGAACCGCTGCAACCATTTCTACGGTGAACTCAAGCACTGTTGATCAGAATATAAATTTTAAATGAATGGTGCACTTGTTTAAAGTGTTGCGATTAATATTTATCACCTGTACATAACAATTCTTATAAATCCTCTATACATAAATCAAATAATAATTGTTACAAAATCCATGAACCTTTCATTAGCCCATAATGTAGATTGTAAGCTCTTCTGAGCAGGGCCCTCTTAATCCTCTTGTATTTTATTGTATTATAACTGTATTGTCTCCCTTTTATTTTGTAAAGCGCTGCGTAAACTGTTGGCGCTATATAAATCCTGAATAATAATAATAATAATGTGCCCACATCTACTACAGTGTGTCAAAAGGTAACAGTCAAAAAGCAGTCCAACAGGGTATATCAATTCTGCCACAAATAGTGTCGGGACAAGGTAATACGGTGCCCAGAGTGAAGATGGCAAACTGTACCCTTCCCACCGGGGTGTAAAGAACCCCCTTTCATGACCAATTACGCAGTCATATAACACTGTACCCTAAAAAATGTATATCATATTTTTCACACAAATAAAGCTTTCTTTTGGTGGTATTCTTTTGGTGGTATTTGTACACCACTGGGTTTTGTTAGCTTTTATTATATGAATTAATTTTTTTTTTTTTAAATATAATTTTTACTTTCTGCTATAAAACGTCCAATAAAAAAAAAAATCTTAGTAAATTTAGGCCAAAATGTATTCTGCTGTCGTTGGTGTAAAGCCGCGTACACACGATCGGAATTTCCAATGGGAAATGTTTGATGTGAGCTTGTTGTCGGAAAGTCTGACCGTGTGTATGCTCCATCGAACATTTGCTGTCGGAATTTCCACACACAAATGTTTGAGAGCAGGTTCTCAAATTTTCCGACAACAAAACCTGTTGTCGGAAAGTCCGATCGTGTGTACACAAGTCCGTCGCACAAAAGTTCACGCATGCTCTGAATCAAGCAGAAGGAGCCGCACTGGCTATTGAACTTCCTTTTTCTCGGCTCGTCGTACGTCTTGTACGTCACCGCGTTCTCACGCTTTGAATTTTGGGCCAACATTTGTGTGACCTTGTGTGTGCAAGACAAGTTTGAGCCAACATCCTTCGGAAAAAAATCCACGGTTTTGTTGTCAGAAATTCCAATCGTGTGTACGGGGCATAAGTGTATATTAATTGGTCTGTGTGAAAGCTAAAATGCCTAAAAACAATGGGATATATTCTGGATTTTTTTTTTTAATACTAGTAATGGTGGCGATCAACAACTTATAGTGGGAAATCAACTATGTATCCTGTGCGTGCTGCTTTTTACTGCAGATCGATTTGTTCTTTTCCCTGCTTTGCAGGGAGAAGAAAAGAAAAGGTGATAATTCCCTCTGTAAAGAGCCTTGTATTGATTATCAACACAGGACTCTGGGCTGTGATTTGACACAACCAATCAGCAGGTCCCAGCCATGAATCATTGGCCGGGATCTGCTGACAGTCTCCTGCTGTGTCAAATCAGAGAAGGAGGTGGGTGGGACCGTGGGAGCATGAGCCCGAAACCCTGGAACAGGCAGCGTCATTCGCCTGTAGCTGCCACCACATAGCAGTATATGTACTGTGACGGGTTGTCAAGTGGTTAATTACCAATGGTATTTGTAATATGCAGCATGGAGGGGGTTAATGTACTGCCACTGGTCACTGATGCATTAGAGGCTGACCAGTGGCAGTACATTAATGCCTCTTCCAATCCCCCAATCATATCCAGACAGTTAATTTATTAATACACGGAAGGCATGGCATTTGGCAATCATTATCTGCTTAGTGCTTGCTTACTTTTGTGCGATGCACATTTTGTTGGTTCCTCCTCGGCGGTCGCAGCTTCGACAGCAACTCTCTACTCTCCTCCCATCCTGCCTCTGGCCCTGAGTGATGTCACGCCGCCGGGACTACGAAGCACCTTCATAGGAGGAGAGAAGCGCTGACAGGGAAGGCGGTCTAGGCTTGTGCCGGGTGCAGGAGCACACTCAGCACATCGTTACAGTAACAAGTCAGGTACAGATGACTACAGTACAGCCATTGGCAGCGCCGGCAAGTGTGTACTGTGAAGCACACTGCCGGCACTTCACCTGCACCCCCCTTCCCTCCAGCAAATTGTACCGCCCCTTCCACCCCTGCCTTGTACCGGCCCTGGCGGCAAGTAGTTCTCAATGACCAACGACATCCACTCCGCTACTACTAAAATTGCTGAAGTGATCTTGTGCTGAAAATTATCCACCACCAGCCACCAATGAGTGAATTGGCTGCTTACCTTAAAGATTTGACCATAAGGTCACACAGCGCCTTTTAAAAGTCTCCAGATTTTGTTTATTTCCAGCTGGCTTGATGTGTTTCACTAGGGATCCCTCTGCTGGGTAAACCTGGATCCACTCCACTCAATTTAAATAAAGATACTTGTAAAATAGCATATAAAACTAGTGGACATGTGCAATTCGTTTCTTTACGAATTTGTTTTCAAACTAAATTCAGCATATTCGTTCATTCGGAAGCATCCGAAAGAGCGAAAGATTCTTTTGACGAATGCATAGTAAAACAAATTTTCAGAAAGAACAAAAATCCGAAAGAACTAAAATCCAAAATAACGAAAATCCAAAAGAAAGAAAACACGAAAATCCGAAAGAACGAAAAACGATTCAACCTACGAGTTTAACAAATCTATTACATTCAGATAATAATTAATTTTTAATAGAAAATACAAAAAACACAATTAACTATTATAGTTTTTATTATTATTATATATTATTATAAACTATTAAATTATAGGTATTGGAATTTCCTTTCAAATTTGGCTAAAGTAACTGTAATGCCGCGTACACATGAGCGGACTTTACGGCAGACTTTGTCCGGCTGACTTTACGCCGGACTTTCCGAATGAAGGAACTTGCCTACACATGATCAACTAAAGTCCGACGGATTTGTACGTGATGACGTACGACCGGACTAAAACAAGGAAGTTCATAGCCAGTAGCCAATAGCTGCCATAGCGTCGGTTTTTGTCCGTCGGACTAGCATACAGACGAGCGGACTTTTCGACCGGACTCGAGTCCGTCGAAAAGATTTGAAACGTTTAATTTCTAGGTCCGTCGAACTTTTGGGGAAAAAAAGTCCGCTGGAGCCCACACACGATCGAATTGTCTGACGGACTCCGGTCCACAGGACCAAGTATGCCGTAAAGTCCGGTCGTGTGTACGGGCATTAGTGAACGTAGTGAATACGAATGCATCTGAAATGACAAATTAACCGAAGTAACGAATGCCGCATCTAAACGAATGGAACATAATGAATACGAATGCATCCCAAGTTACGAATAATCCGAAGTAATGAATGCCGCATTTAAAAGAATGGAACGTAACAAATACAGTATGAATGCACCTGAAATTGCGAATAATCTGAAGTAACGAATGGAACAGAACAAATACGAATGCACCCAAAGCAACGAATGCCGATCATAACGAATGATCTGATAAACAGAAATAAAAACGAAAATGAAAATAAACAAATTTTTCGGTAGTGCAGATGTCTAAAAACAGATAGATGTCGTCTGATCGCCTCCTCACTGACTTCTGAGTACACCAGAAGCAATGTCACTTCCAGGGTTTCCGGTACACAGAAGTCGGTGAAAAGGTGATCAGCGAGATCTATTTTGTTTTATATGATATTTTACAAGTATCTTTACTTAAACTGGAAGTGAGTGGCGTGGATCCAGGCTTGCCCAGCAGATCTCTAGTGGAACACATCGAACCAATAAACAAAATCTGGAGACTTTAATGACTCTTATGGTCAAATCTTTAAGGTGAGCGGCCAATTCACTCATTGGTGGACGGTGGTGGATACTTTTCAGCACAAAATAACTTCAGCAATTTTAGTAGTAGGGGAGTGGATGTCATTGGTCATTGAGAACTACTTAAAAAGCAGTCCAACAGGGTATATCAATTCTGCTGTGACTGTCACTTTTGAAATACAGTGGAACCTCAGATATTGCTGTTAACGAGCGTTTCGCAATACGAGCAATTATTTTTTTCTATTTTCATTATTTTTATTCAAAACGAGCAGGATTCAAGCCTCTGCGATGTGCAGTACTGCATTTGGCCAGAGGAGCGGGGGCGCCGTGACACTCGGAGCCGTCCGGAAATACTCAGAAACACTGAGTTCCCGAGTGTTTCCGAGCCTTTCCGAGGGTTTCTGTGTGCATCCAAGCGATCTCCGAGTATTTCCTTGTCTCTCTGGCGCCCCCCACCTCTGGCCACATGCGGTATTGCATGCAATAGAAGTCAATGTGGAACAAATGATCTTTGTTTCCATTGACTTCTATGGGGAAACTCGCTTTGATATGCGAGTGCTTTGAATTAAAAGCATTCTCCTGGAATGGATTATGCTCGTAATCCAAGGTTCCACTGTACTGTAGTTGATGTGGGCATATTATGGACTAATGAAAGATTTATGGATTTTGTAACAATATTTTTTTGATTTATGTATAGATGTTTCATAAGAATTGTTATGTACAGATGATAAATATTAGTCTAAACAAAAAAAAAATATTGCTCAGGTATACAAACTAAATATAAAAGTGCAAGCTACTGGCAACAACACAACAGGACCAATCGCGAAACAATAAAAAATGTTGCCATGCTAAACAGAGATATTGAATAAACAAGTGTCCATAAAGTGTGAACAACTAATGCTGTTCTAAATAGTGCAGATGAATTCCTTGATGAAAATCCAGTAACAATGATTTTAATTGATGTGCGTTTTGATCACCCAAGTGCACCTCCACCGATATTGATATATACCAGAGGTCTAGACTGCAAATTATAAGAGTCTAGACAGGTGTGATATGCAAGTATAGAAGATCCAATCAGCTTCCTCTATTATATTGCAGGTGGTGGTACTGTCATGGCTGATGGTAAAGTTTACTCCATAATAAGGCAGAAATCCAGTAAAAACAAGCATTATTAGATCCAAGACATCCTAGAAGTCGTCGACCGGTATACAGGATTGGCGTGCGTGGTACCTCACGGACGTGGACTCCATCCAATGCATTTTGTTAAAATGAACGTCCTCTGATGTAAGGGAGAACTCTAATGGGGACACTGATGTAAGGGGGATTCTGATGGGGACACTGATATAAGAGGGGATTCTGATGAGAAAACTCATGTAAGGGGAAATTCTGATGGGGGCACTGATGTAAGTGGAGCTCTGATGGGCACATCGAAATAAGGGGAAACTCTGTTGGGGACACTGATGTAAGAAGGCACTGTGATAGGGATACTGATGTAAGGGGAACTCTGATGGGAACACTGAAGTAAGGGGGAACTTTGATGGGGACCCTGATCTAAGGGGGGGGGGCTCTGATTTAAAGGGGGGAATCTGATGCGCACCCTGATATAAGAGGGGACTCTGACAGGGACCATGATGTAAGGAGGGACTCTGATAAGGACACTGATGTAAGGGGGGGTTCTGATGGATACACTGATATAAGGGGGAATTAACCCATAACCTATAATCTTCTTAAAGAGAAGCTCCAGCCTCCCGTGTAAAAATTAAAAGCCAGCAGCTACAAAAACTGCAGCTGCTGACTTTTAATAAATAGCCACTCACCTGTCCCACGATCCAACAATGTGCTCACTCCAGTCGTTTTCACCTCTCATCTTCTGTCTTCGCCGCCAGCATCTCAACTGTGGGCACCCAGCTGTGACAGCTTGCGGCTTTATAGCTGGGTGCCAAATGCACATGTGGGAGTCAGGCTGCGCATTGTGAATGGCCCTGCAGTCTTCTGAGTCCTGTCACGTGTCCCAGAAGCCTGTGGGGAGGGAGGGGAACTTCCGCTTCCAATCGCCTAGGCAATCCGAGCAGAAGTGGGAGCGGGTACCTGTCAAAATTGGGTGCCCGCTCCCCTCCTCCCTAAAAGTGCCATTACTGAAAGAGGAGCAGGGGAAGAGACCTTAAAGCGGAACTTTCCCTTTTGAGTGGTGCTCTACTTTAAGGAGAGTCTCTGATGTAAAGGTGACTGTGATGGGAAAGGTGCAGAAGGAATTTATTTTTGTTTAACCTTTATTTACTCAAGTTTATTTGGAATTTCTTTGCTTTGTTTTACTGAAGTTTATTTCTCTTCTTTTTTGAATCCTATTGTGCTGATTGCAAAAAAGCTCCAAGTAAACTCATTTATTTATTTCAATTTTATTAACTCATTTATTAACTGACTGTTTTTTTTAATTGAGATTTTTTAAAACTTTTTTTGTGGTCAAGGGTCTTGTGAACAGAGGATATCTTTTGTGATTGTCTGCTTGTCAGATTTTTGTACATTTGTACTTGAATCATTTATCTCATGCAATAATTTGACTCTTGCATTATTACGTTAATTCATAAATACCTTTACCTTTCTTACACTTCGAATACATTGGGACTAAAATGACTTATATGCTGTCCTGAAAGTGCGGCCAGAAATGAAGAGCCATTATTCCAAATTATGGAAAGCTGTTTTTCATCAAAGTAATCCTGATGTACCATACCTGGCTCCTGAAGGGCAAACAGTATGTCCTAAGCAGGAGCAGTAAAGAAAGTATACAGCAAGATATGTCTCCCATTCTATACAAGAAGGCATATTTCTACTAGAATACTGTATGTATTGGTCAATGCTGCCTCTGCTGAGTATTATAATATGCATATATACAACCCCATATATTTCACTATATCTTTGACATATCTATAAAGATAAATGCACCAGGCACCTTCCCCACTAAAAATGTGAAATCCTAAATCATTTATATAATATAGTCCATGTTTTATTGATGTCAGAGCATCTGTGAATTAAAAATATGACAAAGGAGTTCTGAGTTTAATTCTGAATAATCTAATTTGTGGATAGGCCAAAATATTAAGGGATCATGAATTATCTCAGAGACAAACTAGTTTGACAACTTCAAAAATGTAGTCTGCAAGCAAGGCTACCTATTCACATAGAGGTGGGCCGGGATCTGGGGCCCCCCTTGTTAAAGGGGGCTTCCAGATTCCAATAAGTCCCCCGCCCGCAGACCCCCACAACCACGGGCAAGGGTTGTGGGGATGAGGCCCTTGTCCCCGTCAACATGGGGACAAGGTGTTTTGGTGGGGACCTGCCAGGTTGTGTACTCAGATAAGGATATAAAAAAGAAAACTGCGCTGGAAGAAAACCTAACAATTGTAGCTGCAACTCAAAGTGAAATACACACAAAACAACAGTGGATAAAAAGTAAGCTACATGCTTAAAGTAACATATTACCAAATGAGTGAACACAAAATGACGTCAGCTTAGTGCCGAAACACGTCGGGAGGAGTGTCGTATTGTTGCCGGCCACATGTTTTTATTGGAACCTTTTACTGAATCTGTATACGCTTTGTAAGCAATATTGCTTTTTTTATTTTTTGAATAAATAACCATCTGTTTTTATCTATGGCGATTTTCCCTGCTCTTTCTTTTTGAGCTGCCATCGCCTCATCGCTACTTGAACCGTGCATGGGTCCATAAGCTGTACCACCAATTACGTTCCTGACCAAAATGGCTTACTATGTCATCTGACCAGACCAAACATCTGCAGTCTTTGGAGGAATAGGCCCTGGCTGGGTATTAGCCACAAATGCTTAAACTCGTGCAGCTGGTAAGCGTGCACATTGCGTGGTGGTGGATTCACTGTGTTCACCTTATAAAGTCACAAGATTTTCACTGAACCTGTGGTTGCTGATTCGTCCTTCATTGAAGGAACCATCATAATCTTCAATAGATATTGGAGGACTCTACATAAGTCATATGTTTCACTGTTTGGGACTTCCTTAACATTTTTAATAACTTTTTAATTTCCATTTTTTGTTTGGTGTTCCCTTATTTGGTTAATATGTCACTTTAACCACTTGCCGACCAGCCACCATCATTATACTGCGGCAGGTCAGCATGATCCCACGAGCCATCGTAGCTATACGTTGGGTCCTTTAAGCGGGATAGCAGGCGCGCGCGCGAGCACACACCTGCTGCACTGCAGGGGTGCCGATGCTCATGACCAACAGTCGCAATGACCGCCAGCCACGAGCGATTGCGGGCACGAGAGGCAGAACAGGGACGTGTGTATGTAAACACACAAATCCCTGTTCTGTGAGGAGAGACAGATCGTGAGTTCCTAATAGCAAGGAACCATGATCTGTCATTTCCTCTAGTTCAGTCCCCTCCCCTTACAATTAGAAAGACACACAGGGAACACAGTTAACCCCTTAATCACCCCCTAGTGTTAACCCCTTCCCTACCAGTGACATTTTTACAGTAATCAGTGCATTTTTATAGCACTGATCGCTATATAAATGGCAATGGTCCCAAAAATGTGTCAAAAGTGCCCGATGTGTCTGCCATAATGTCACAGTCCCAATAAAAATTGCAGATCCCTTCCATTACCAGTAAATAAAAAATAATAATAAAAATGCTATAAATCTATCCCCTATTTTGTAGACGCTATAACTTTTGCGCAAACCAATCAATATACGCTTATTGAGATTTTTTTTACCAAAAATATGTAGAAGAATACATATCGGCCTAAACTGAGAAAAAAATTTGCTTTTTTAAAAAAAAAAATGGGAATATTTATTATAGCAAAAAGTACAAAATATTTTTTTTTTCAAAATGGTCGCTCTTTTTTTGTTTATAGCACAAAAAATAAAAAAATAAAAACCGCAGAGATAATCAAATACCACCAAAAGAAAGCTCTATTTCTGGGAAAAAAAGGACATCAATTTTGTTTGGGTGCAGCGTCGCCCGACTGTGCAATTGTCAGTTAAAGAGATGCAGTGCCGAATCGCAAAAAATGGCCTGGTGATTCAGCAGCCAAATCTTCCGGGGCTGAAGTGGTTAAGAGCGCAGCTTACTTTTTATCCAGTGCTGAGATAAGGTTCTGGTATGGACTTTGGGGGGGACCCCCACACCACCCTTTATTTAATTTTGGCACGGGGTTTCCCTTAATATCCATACCAGAACTGAAGAGCTTGTTATTGATTTTGGGGAGGACCCCCACACCATTTTTTTAAATTTTGGCGTGGGGTTCCCCCTAATATTCATACCAGACCCTGAAGGGCCTGTTATGGACTGGGGGGGGGGGACCCACACCATTTTTTTCAATGAATTTGATCTATATTGCCAGGATCTGACAACACATTACAGCCACAAGCAATTTTAAATCACATTTTTTCCTTTATTGTTTCACTTTAAGCATTATTAAAATCCTTGAAAAAATGGCTGTTTTTAAAACTTTTTTTTGCATTGATAGATGTCCCCTGGGGAAGGACCCGGGTCCCCATACACTTTTTATGGCAATAACTTGCATATAAGCCTTTAAAATTAGCACTTCTGGTTTTTCATATTCGTGTCCCATAGACTTTAATAGTGTTAGCGCAAATTTTTTTATGTTCTGCTGCGAACCGAACCGGGGGGTATTCAGCTCATCCCTAGTCCAGGCTGATCTTCTATTGTCTAACAATGGGAATCAACAAGTTGGGGAGAAAGTGATACTAGTCACTAGATTTCTGAGTTCACAGCCAAACTAAGATTAAAATCCTTTAATCTTCAAACCTTTTTTGCAAAACTGTAGTGTCTGTGTCTGCCTATTAATCAAACTAGTTATGGTATGTATGTGACTTATAGTAATAAATATACATTTATTGTTGATAGCTCAGTCTGTACTCACATTAATCTTGTTTGCGTTCTTCAAGAATTCTGCTTGGCTAAAAATGAGCTCAAATTAATTAATTATGTCAGTTAAATTATTATTATATTGGAGGCACTGTGATTCAATTAATCGTTCAGGCATTCCCTGATGAAACATTGATCACTTATCTGCATCTCATACACCACTGTGTGCAAATCTTTGATGGTAATTGTGCAATATTTCTGAGGGTCACCTGGTACACTACCTGTCCATCTTATTTGAGATATTCTTCCCTTCTCAAAAGTTCATAGAGCATACAATATCTTCCCTATGTAGAATTACCCCCCACCCCATCCCCGCAGGAGCTGCTTAGTAATTTGGGTTCTGTGCCTCAGCTCCAAGAACACCCTCAGCCCCTCTGATGCACCTGGTTGAATGAAAGTTACTACAAGCACAAAAGAACACAAGTATTGATGCTGTGAATTAGCACCAGGAAATATGCTGTTTAGTGGTAAATTAACTCAATATATTGGTTTGGGGTAGACTAAATGGTGGTTTGAACCTAAATGAACACACAGAAGGTAGGTTCAGACACAGTCTGCTAGACAGTATAATCACTATGCCAAGGTAACTTAGACTAGAGTTCTGTACCACTAGACTGGAATTAACTCTGGAATCAGCAAATTCAGCAATAAACAGTGCATATAAGTATTAACTGCAATGTGAATAATACAGTATTACTAGAACTCTTCTAGAGTGCACTGTGAGCGAATGATAGGATGTGGTTTCCCCTGAGAGGTACCTCTTAGCATAAGCAGTAGGTAAAAGTCTCTGTGTAAAGAGACAATCTTCAGTCCTAACTCTTCAGCATTGGGGCCCAGTTGTACCGTTGGTACACATGAGAATAGCCCCAGTCAAGCCTGCAGGCAGTGATAAGTTGACTTTAACATATTGTTTTAAACTTTATATTGTATAATGATAGTTGTTTAAGATTTCTCCTGTATAAAAGGATATTTAACCCCTTCCCGCCGACCGAACGCACATATGCGTCCTCGGCTTTCCGGGGTTATACCGGGATGATGCCCGCAGCTGCAGGCATCATCCCGGTACCGTTGTTTTCAGCGGGCGATCGGCTACCCGAATATAACAACCGATGCGGCTAAAAGCCGCTCGGCTGTTATACCGGAGGAGCGGGAGGGGACATCCCCCCCCTCCCGCCGCCTCCCGCCGCTGTTACCGGGCCTCCCGTGCGATCGGGAGGCCCGGTGTCCATTCGGGAATCTCCGGTGGCTGGGGGCGGGCTGGAACGAAGCTGTGAGCGGCTTCGTTCCAGCCTTCTAATTGTAAACGCGGAAGCGACGTCATGACGTCACTTCCCGTTTACTCGGCTGCCAATGGCGCCGAATTTAAAAAAGTACACAGTATTCAGAATCGCCGTTTTCGGCGATCTGAATACTTTGAAGTGTAAAGGAGGGGGCGGGGGGGTCTTTTAGACCCCCCATCCCTCCATAAAGAGTACCTGTCACCACATATTACTGTCACAAGGGATGTTTACATTGCTTGTGACAGCAATAAAAGTAAAAAAAAATAAAAAATTTTTAAACACAATTTATAAAAGTACAAAAATAAATAAAATAAATAAATAAAAAAAAAAAAAAAATTTTTAAAGCGCCCCTGTCCCCGCGAGCTCGCGCAGCGAAGAAAACGCATACGGAAGTCGCGCCCACATATGTAAACGGTGTTCAAACCACACATGTGAGGTATCGCCGCGATCGTCAGAGCGAGAGCAATAATTCTAGCCCTAGACCTCCTCTGTAGCTCAAACCTGGTAACCGTAAAAATGTTTTAAAGCGTCGCCTATGGAAATTCATAGGTACCGTAGTTCGTCGCCATTCCACGAGTGCGTGCAATTATAAAGGGTGACATGTTTGGTATCTATTTACTCGGCGTAACATCATCTTTCACATTATACAAAAAAATTGGGGTAACTTTACTGTTTGGATTTTTTAAAATTCATGAAAGTGTCACTTTTCCAAAAATTTGCGTTTAAAACACCGCTGCACAAATACCGTGTGATAAAAAATATTGCAACAATCGCCATTTTATTCTTTAGACTCTCTTCTAAAAAAATATATATAATGTTTGGGGATTCTAAGTAATTTTCTAGCAAAAAATACGGATTTTAACTTGTAAACACCAAATTTCAAAAATAGGCTTAGTCATGAAAGGGATAATGTTGTATTAAAGCTACATGTATTTTTCTGAATTCTTGAGTGACCCATGTGAACCATGTTCTAACAGTACTTGGAATTGGGAGTATAACTGAAAGTGACTCGTTCTGAGAAATGTCATAGTTTGGCCACAAAAATATATATTCCGAGAATCATTGCTAATTGGCTAAGAAACGTGGTCTGGGAGATTCAAAATGTCATTGTTGACACTTACTTAGATAAAGTATTGTGTTATCAGCGATTTGATGATTTGTTTTTATAATTATAATTTTGGTGTTTAACCACTTGCCGACCGCCTCACGCATATATACGTGAGCAGAGCGGCACGGGCAGGCAAAATCACGTACCTGGTACGTGATTGCCTTCCCGCGGGCGGGGGGTCCGATCGGACCCCCCCCCGGTGCCATCGGTGGTCGGCGTTTGGCTGGGAGAGTTGAGAGACGAGGGGGAGACCATCCGATCGTGGCCCCCCCCTCGCGATCGCTCCCAGCCAATGAGAAACATCCCCTGCCTCTGTATAGTACACAGAGGCAGAGGATGTGATGTCATCTCTCCTCGGCTGGCCAGTTTCCGTTCCAGCACCGAGGAGAGAAGACATGTAAGTGCACAACACACACACACAACACAGTAGAACATGCCAGGCACACTAAACACCCCCGATCCCCCCTGATCGCCCCCCAATCACCCCCCCCCGTCACAAACTGACACCAAGCAGGTTTTTTTGTTTTGTTTTGTTTTTTTCCTGATTACTGCATAGTGTCAGTTTGTGACAGTTAGCAGTGGTAGGACAGTTAGTATTAGCCCCCTGTAGGTCTAGGGTACCCCCCTAACCCCCCCTAATAAAGTTTTAACCCCTTGATCACCCCCTGTCACCAGTGTCGCTAAGCGATCATTTTTCTGATCGCTGTATTAGTGTCGCTGGTGACGCTAGTTAGGAACGTAAATATTTAGGTTCACTGTCAGCGTTTTATAGCGACAGGGACCCCCATATACTACCGAATAAATGTTTTAACCCCTTGATTGCCCCCTAGTTAACCCTTTCACCACTGATCACCGTATAACTGTTACGGGTGACGCTGGTTAGTTCGTTTATTTTTTTTAGTGTCAGGGCACCCGCCGTTTATTACCGAATAAAGGTTTAGCCCCCTGATCGCCCGGCGGTGATATGCGTCGCCCCAGGCAGCGTCAGATTAGCGCCAGTACCGCGAACACCCACGCACGCACCGTACACGCACCGTACACCTCCCTTAGTGGTATAGTATCTGAACACATCAATATCTGATCCGATCAGATCTATACTAGCGTCCCCAGCAGTTTAGGGTTCCCAAAAACGCAGTGTTAGCGGGATCAGCCCAGATACCTGCTAGCACCTGCGTTTTGCCCCTCCGCCCAGCCCACCCAAGTGCAGTATCGATCGATCACTGTCACTTACAAAACACTAAACGCATAACTGCAGCGTTCGCAGAGTCAGGCCTGATCCCTGCGATCGCTAACAGTTTTTTTGGTAGCATTTTGGTGAACTGGCAAGCACCAGCCCCAAGCAGCGTCAGATTAGCGCCAGTACCACTAACACCCACGCACGCAGCATACGCCTCCCTTAGTGGTATAGTATCTGATCGGATCAATATCTGATCCGATCAGATCTATACTAGCGTCCCCAGCAGTTTAGGGTTCCCAAAAACGCAGTGTTAGTGGGATCAGCCCAGATACCTGCTAGCACCTGTGTTTTGCCCCTCCGCCCGGCCCAGCCCAGCCCACCCAAGTGCAGTATCGATCGATCACTGTCACTTTTTTTTGTAGCGTTTTGGTGAACTGGCAAGCACCAGCGGCCTAGTACACCCCGGTCGTAGTCATACCAGCACTGCAGTAACACTTGGTGACGTGGCGAGTCCCATAAGTGCAGTTCAAGCTGGTGAGGTGGCAAGCACAAGTAGTGTCCCGCTGCCACCAAAAAGACAAACACAGGCCCGTCGTGCCCATAATACCCTTCCTGCTGCATTCGCCAATCCTAATTGGGAACCCACCACTTCTGCAGCGCCCGTATTTCCCCCATTCACATCCCCAACCAAATGCAGTCGGCTGCATGAGAGGCATTTATATGTCCTCCCGAGTACCCCTACCCAACGAACCCCCCCAAAAAAGATGTGTCTGCAGCAAGCGCGGATATAGGCGTGACACCCTCTATTATTGTCCCTCCTGTCCTGACAATCCTGGTCTTTGCATTGGTGAATGTTTTGAACGCTACCATTCACTAGTTGAGTATTAGCGTAGGGTACAGCATTGCACAGACTAGGCACACTTTCACAGGGTCTCCCAAGATGCCATCGCATTTTGAGAGACCCGAACCTGGAACCGGTTACAGTTATAAAAGTTACAGTTACAAAAAAAAAGTGTAAAAAAAAAAAAAAAAAACACAAACAAAAATAAAAAAAAATAGTTGTCGTTTTATTGTTCTCTCTCTCTCTATTCTCTCTCTGGTGTTCTGCTCTTTTTTACTGTATTCTATTCTGCAATGTTTTATTGTTATTATGTTTTATCATGTTTGCTTTTCAGGTATGCAATTTTTTATACTTTACCGTTTACTGTGCTTTATTGTTAACCATTTTTTTGTCTTCAGGTACGCCATTCACGACTTTGAGTGGTTATACCAGAATGATGCCTGCAGGTTTAGGTATCATCTTGGTATCATTCTTTTCAGCCAGCGGTCGGCTTTCATGTAAAAGCAATCCTAGTGGCTAATTAGCCTCTAGACTGCTTTTACAAGCAGTGGGAGGGAATGCCCCCCCCCCCACCGTCTTCCGTGTTTTTCTCTGGCTCTCCTGTCTCAACAGGGAACCTGAGAATGCAGCCGGTGATTCAGCCAGCTGACCATAGAGCTGATCAGAGACCAGAGTGGCTCCAAACATCTCTATGGCCTAAGAAACCGGAAGCTACGAGCATTTTAGGACTTAGATTTCGCTGGATGTAAACAGCGCCATTGGGAAATTGGGAAAGCATTTTATCACACCGATCTTGGTGTGGTCAGATGCTTTGAGGGCAGAGGAGAAATCTAGGGTCTAATAGACCCCAATTTTTTCAAAAAAGAGTACCTGTCACTACCTATTGCTATCATAGGGGATATTTACATTCCCTGAGATAACAATAAAAATGATTTAAAAAAAAATATGAAAGGAACAGTTTAAAAATAAGATAAAAAAGCAAAAAAATAATAAAGAAAAAAAAAAAAAAAAAAAAAAAAGCACCCCTGTCCCCCCTGCTCTCGCGCTAAGGCGAACGCAAGCGTCGGTCTGGCGTCAAATGTAAACAGCAAATGCACCATGCATGTGAGGTATCACCGCGAAGGTCAGATCGAGGGCAGTAATTTTAGCAGTAGACCTCCTCTGTAAATCTAAAGTGGTAACCTGTAAAGGCTTTTAAAGGCTTTTAAAATGTATTAATTTTGTTGCCACTGCACGTTTGTGCGCAATTGTAAAGCATGTCATGTTTGGTATCCATGTACTCGGCCTAAGATCATCTTTTTTATTTCATCAAACATTTGGGCAATATAGTGTGTTTTAGTGCATTAAAATTTAAAAAAGTGTGTTTTTTCCACAAAAAATGCGTTTGAAAAATCGCTGCGCAATTACTGTGTGAAAAAAAAAAATGAAACACCCACCATTTTAATCTGTAGGGCATTTGCTTTAAAATAATATATAATGTTTGGGGGTTCAAAGTAATTTTCTTGCAAAAAAAAATAATTTTTTTCATGTAATCAAAAAGTGTCAGAAAGGGCTTTGTCTTCAAGTGGTTAGAAGAGTGGGTGATGTGTGACATAAGCTTCTAAATGTTGTGCATAAAATGCCAGGACAGTTAAAACCCCCCCAAATGACCCCATTTTGGAAAGTAGACACCCCAAGCTATTTGCTGAGAGGCATGTCGAGTCCATGGAATATTTTATATTCTGACACAAGTTGCGGGAAAGAGACAAATTTTTTTTTTTTTTTTTTTTTTTTTGCACAAAGTTGTCACTAAATGTTATATTGCTCAAACATGCCATGGGGATTTGTGAAATTACACCCCAAAATAAATTCTGTTGCTTCTCCTGAGTACGGGGATACCACA
Organism: Aquarana catesbeiana; assembly: GCF_042186555.1. Lineage (NCBI taxonomy): Eukaryota > Metazoa > Chordata > Amphibia > Anura > Ranidae > Aquarana > Aquarana catesbeiana. The sequence continues at coordinate 84,048,961 of NC_133335.1, read as the reverse complement.
TGTGTGGGACTTTTTGGGAGCCTAGCCGCGTACGGGACCCCGAAAACCAAGAACCGCCTTCAGGCTTTCTAAGGCCGTAAATTTTTGATTTCACTCTTCACTGCCTATCACAGTTTCGGAGGCCATGGAAAGCCCAGGTGGCACAAAACCCCCCCAAATGACCCAATTTTGGAAAGTAGACACCCCAAGCTATTTGCTGAGAGGTATAGTGAGTATTTTGCAGACCTCACTTTTTGTCACAAGGTTTTGAAAATTGAAAAAAGAAAAAAAAAAAAAAATTTTTTCTGGTCTTTCTTCATTTTCAAAAACAAATGAGAGCTGCAAAATACTCACCATGCCTCTCAGCAAATAGCTTGGGGTGTCTACTTTCCAAAATGGGGTCATTTGGGGGGGGGTTGTGCCATCTTGGCATTTTATGGCCTTCAAAACTGTGATAGGTAGTGAGGAGTGAAATCAAAAATGTATGCCCTTAGAAATCCTGAAGGTGGTGCTGGGTTTTCGGGGCCCCGTACGCGGCTAGGCTCCCAAAAAGTGCCACACATGTGGTATCCCCGTACTCAGGAGAAGCAGCTGAATGTATTTTGGGGTGCAATTCCACATATGCCCATGGCCTATGTGAGCAATATATCATTTAGTGACAACTTTTTGTAAATTTTTTTTTTTTTTTTTTTTTTTGTCATTATTCAATCACTTGGGACAAAAAAAATAAATATTCAATGGGCTCAACATGCCTCTCAGCAATTTGGTGTCTACTTTCCAAAATGGGGTCATTTGGGGGGGGTTTGTACTGCCCTGCCATTTTAGCACCTCAAGAAATGACATAGGCAGTCATAAACTAAAAGCTGTGTAAATTCCAGAAAATGTACCCTAGTTTGTAGACGCTATAACTTTTGCGCAAACCAATAAATATACGCTTATTGACATTTTTTTTACCAAAGACATGTGGCCGAATACATTTTGGCCTAAATGTATGACTAAAATTTAGTTTATTGGATTTTTTTTATAACAAAAAGTAGAAAATATCATTTTTTTTCAAAATTTTCAGTCTTTTTCCGTTTATAGCGCAAAAAATAAAAACGGCAGAGGTGATCAAATACCATCAAAAGAAAGCTCTATTTGTGGGAAGAAAAGGACGCAAATTTCGTTTGGGTAGAGCATTGCATGACCGCGCAATTAGCAGTTAAAGCGACGCAGTGCCGAATTGTAAAAAGTGCTCTGGTCAGGAAGGGGGTAAATCCTTCCGGGGCTGAAGTGGTTAAAACAAAGATATGGCTAAGAAATGGGTGATGAGAAGTTGTTGACATTTGATATATTCAAGAAGATTGTGAAAGGTCAGAGAGGAAAATCCCCTCCCACTTGAGATGTCTCCATATTTTAGATTGCCAAAAATATATGTATAAAAAGTGAATCTTGCCGATATGCATCCACCACTGCTGCATTAAGCTGTGGTTCAATGCCATCGAATATTCTAAATAAACCATATACAGATGACAAAAGCTGATTGGCATTGATGTCCTTCCTTGACCAACTTAACAGCAGCAATAAAGCTACTAGATTGCTGTATGATCAGTTCCTAAAGGTCTCAGTCTTAAGCAGCAGATAGGAAATCCCCACAGCAGCAGCTCATCAGTCCCAGTGATATTGCAGCTCACCATCCAGTCACACACAGTGATTAGTCCACTCACTGCTCTGCACCCAGGTGACTCTGGTTGCCAACACACCTAGACTGAGCAGTAATGTAGCAGTGCACACTGGACAGTGATGTGCACTCTCCGGGCTCCCTCATGGCAAGAGGAAGCTGTGTCCTGTACAGACTGGGAAAATGCAGCTCTTTCCCCTTCTCCTGTCAATCTCCCTCCGGGAAATGCAATTCAAAAAGCTCTGGCTTACAGTCGAATCTCTCTCCGCTGGACTACAGTTTCTCACAGTGCTGCCTGGCTCAGTCTATTGAACAGGTTCCTGCTTAGCAGCTCCCTCCTCTTGCTGATACAGCTGTTAACCAGTTCAACACCACAGGGCAGCAGCTACTGATTGCAGCTTCAGCCAGTGTTTCTATCACTCTACATTCTTAGCCAAGCACCCAGATACACCTACTACACCATCTGTCATGGACCTACTACTTCCAGACCTGCAACAGGGCTCAGGCGCATCCCCACCAACAGGTTCCCAGTAACGAACAGGCGTGCGCCAATGCGCATGTGCCGATCGCAGAGATCGCACGCACAGTGATTCGGCTTTGGCGCCCAGTGGCCTTTAAGAGGGGCTTCCACAATTCAGCACTTGCTGTTTGATCTGCAGCTTCACCTGTGACCTGTTCCTGTAATCAGCATCCGATCACCTGACCTGGCTCTCTGACGACGCTGCTGTCTCCAATCCTGAACCTTGGCTTTCCCTGACTCTGATTCTGTTTACCTGCCTGTCTGATCTCCTGTTACCAGAAACCAGCCCGAACTTGACTATTCCTTGCCTGCCGAATCTGTTGAACTGATCCACTGTGTATGACCTGGCTTGTCTGACCTTGCTTCTGCCTGCTGTGTGCACCCTGCTGACCTGCATCCAGCTTACCTGCATCCTGCTGACCTGCATCCAGCTCACCTGCAGCCTGCTGACCTGCATCCAGCTTACCTGCATCCTGCTGACCTGCATCCAGCTCACCTGCAGCCTGCTGACCTGCATCCAGCTTACCTGCAGCCTGCTGACCTGCATCCATCTCACCTGCATCCTGCTGACCTGCATCCAGCTCACCTGCAGCCTGCTGACCTGCATTCAGCTCACCTGCAGCCTGCTGACCTGCATCCAGCTTACCTGCAGCCTGCTGACCTGCATCCAGCTTACCTGCATCCTGCTGACCTGCATCCAGCTCACCTGCACCCTGCTGACCTGCATCCGGCTTACCTGCTGACTTGTATCCAGCTTACCTGCACCCGGCACTCCAGTCAGTTCCAGTGTCTCCCAGTGGACATCATCTCCAGTTCCAGAGAATCCACCAGGCACTCATACCCCGCTGTGCTCCTACGGTCACTGTCCTCAACTCCAGTGATCTGGGAACCAGGGCTGTACGAGAGGTCTCCCTCTGCACGTCAGGCTCACATACGAGGTACGTGTCAGTATCAAACAGCCATGCCTGAGCCTGCAAGAGGGACCTCTGCTACTGATGAAATCTGCCAATTACTCTCCGTCCTCACTCAAGAGGTGAAATCGCTTCAGGACAGCTATGAACACCTGGTGAGACAAGTGCAGTCCCGGACGAGTATTACAAACCCTTCTTCCAGTGGGTTGTCATCAGAGGCTTCCCCCGCACTCCCTGTAATGATGTTATCTCCAGAACCCAGGGTCCCAATTCCGGAGAAGTTTTCTGGGGATCGAAGCAAGTTTCGGACTTTCCGTAATGCATGTGAGCTGTACTTTTCCTTACTACCCTTAACCTTTTCGCGGGAAAACACCAAGGTGGGGTTTGTTGTCTCACTTCTGCTGGGAGAACCACAAGCCTGGGCTCATCACCTGCTGGAAGAACACCAAGTTTCTCTGGACTCTTTGTCATCCTTCTTTGACGCAATGTCACACTTATATGATGACCCCCAACGAACTTCCACTGCCGAAGCTGCTCTTAGTAAGCTCCAGCAGGGCCGCAGAGTGGTCGAAGATTATATAATGGACTTTAGACGCTGGAGCGCGGATACCCAGTGGAACCATGCAGCTTTACGGCACCAGTTTCGCCTAGGCTTGTCAGAAGGACTAAAGGATGAACTGGCTCGGGTCGGTGTACCAAATTCCCTGGAATCCTTGATGACCCTAACTATTCAGATAGACCGTCGTCTTTGGGAACGCAGGATGGAGAGGGTGACCCAGCAGACTCAACCAACTTGGATGTTACCCCAAGTGCCTACGACCTCTCGTCCTGTTCCCCTTAGACCGGTCCCAGTTAATCCTGCACCAACCAAACTAATACCGGACTTTCAGAAATCTGGGCAGGTCGGACTAATGAGACCCGCATTGTCTGCCGAGGAACGTCTACGTTGGCAACAGCTCAACCTGTGCTTGTACTGCGGGGGACCAGGCCATTATGTACATTCGTGTCCTGCCAAGTACCGTAGATCTTCATCCATCCCACCACACAGTCACCCAGCTCTCTCTACTCACCTGGCTATTCCCATCACCCTTCAGTTTTCTGGAAAGACTGTGTCTGTTACTGCAATAATAGACTCCGGTGCATGCAGTTGTTTTATTGATTTGAACTTTGCCAACCAACAACGCATTCCACTCCAGCACAGGGCTCAAGGACTTTCTGTTTTCTTGGCAGATGGATCCCATATTAAATCTGGCCAGGTGACTCAAGAGACTCCCCCACTGCCTGTAATTACTGTCTCGAACCACAAGGAACTGCTTAAGTTTGATGCTATTGCTTCCCCTCTGTTCCCGATCATCTTGGGTCTACCGTGGCTTCAGGCCCACAACCCGCAAATTGACTGGGGCTCCGGAGAAATCAGGTTTCAGTCCCTCTACTGTCAAGAACATTGTCTGCCCTTACCTTCCAAGATATCTGGTCCTTTGCTGTGCCTGGAAGCTGACTCAGAATTACGCTCAGCAGTACCTGAACAGTATCAGGAGTTCTTAGACTTTTTTAGTAAACGAGGGGCAGAGACACTTCCTCCTCATCGTTCCTACGATTGCCCGATTGAGTTACTGCCCGGAGCTGAAATCCCCTTTGGGCGAATTTTCCCTCTGTCTGAGCGGGAGTTGGAGGTTTTAAAGGAATATGTTGACGAAAAACTTAAGAGGGGGTTCATGCGGCCATTCACCTCTCCAGCTGGGGCAGGGATCTTTTTTGTGGAGAAGAAGGACCACTCATTGCGTCCCTGTGTGGACTACCGGGAGCTGAACAAGGTCACGGTCAAGAACCGGTATCCCTTACCCCTGGTACCTGAGCTTTTTCAAAGATTAAGAACTACTGTTGTGTTCACCAAACTCGATCTTCGTGGGGCCTACAATTTGGTTCGCATTCGTGCAGGGGACGAGTGGAAAACGGCCTTCTGTACCAGGTTTGGCCATTATGAATATCTGGTGATGCCCTTCGGCCTGTGTAATGCCCCTGCTACCTTCCAGCACCTGATAAATGATATCTTCAGAGACTATCTGGACATTTTCGTCATAGCCTACTTAGACGATATCCTGATCTTTTCCTCATCCTTGGATCAGCACCGGAAACACGTCAATATGGTACTCTGCCGACTCCGTCAGCATGGCTTATATGCCAAACCAGAAAAATGCGAATTTGAGCGGCAGAGTATCCAATTTCTGGGCCTGGTAATTTCCACAGAAGGGTTCAAGATGGACCCACAAAAAGTCACAACTGTTCTGGACTGGCCTGCACCCTCAGATAAAAAGGGGGTGCAACGTTTTGTTGGCTTCGCCAATTTTTACAGAAGGTTCATCAAAGGATTTTCTGCAATTATCTCTCCGATCACCCAGCTAACAAGACAAAACGTCCGATTCCAGTGGAATCCCCAGGCTCAAGCTGCCTTCTCTACCCTAAAGGGACTCTTTACCTCTGCCCCCATCTTGAGCCATCCGGATCCCTCTCTTCCTTACCTACTCGAGGTTGATGCCTCAGAAACAGCTGTGGGGGCAGTTATTTCTCAGCGCCAAGAACTCAAGGATCTCATGCACCCCATAGCTATCTTCTCTCGGAAGCTTTCGCCTGCAGAGAAGAATTACGATGTGGGGGACCGTGAACTTTTGGCCATTAAAGCCGCACTCGAAGAATGGCGATACCTGCTAGAGGGAGCGGCACATCCCATACTTATCTACACGGATCATAAAAATCTGGAATATTTACGAACTGCCAAACGTTTGAAGCCGCGTCAGGCACGATGGGCGTTATTCTTTTCCAGATTTTCATTTCACATCACCTACCGGCCAGGATCAAAGAACATCAAGCCTGACGCTCTCTCTCGGATGTACGATGACCCCAAAGAAACTTCAGTTCCGGACACCATCTTATCTGAGGGCAACTTTCTGCTTTTCCAGACAGACCTGATGTCCGGTCTAAAACAAGCCTCAGAGGGGGTGTCCGGTCCTCCAGGATCAATCTTGATACCCAGGGATGGGATGCTTTGGAAGGACAGCAAAATTTTTGTGCCAGAAAGTTGCCGGACAGAAGTGTTGAGCCTGTGTCACGACCACCCGCTGGCCGGACATTTTGGGGTTTACAAGACTCGTGAACTAATCCAGCGCATGTTTTGGTGGCCGAAGCTTGAGGAAGATTGCAAGGACTATGTTAAGTCATGTGTCATCTGTACCCAAAGCAAGTCTGCCAGGACCAAGTCCTGGGGCCTCCTCAAACCACTACCAATTCCTGACAGACCCTGGAGCATGATTGCCATGGACTTTGTAGTGGAACTACCCCCTTCTGAAGGACATACAGCTATCTTTGTAGTGGTTGACCGTCTGTCTAAGATGGCCCACTTCATACCCCTAAAGAGTACGCCGTCTGCTTTGGAAACCGCCCGGGTGTTCATCAGGGAGATCGTAAGGCTGCACGGGGTACCAACCAACATTGTATCTGATAGGGGAGTCCAGTTCACCTCCCGCTTCTGGAGGTCACTATGCCAAATTCTGAAAATTGAACTTTCCATGTCATCTGCTTTCCACCCCCAGACTAACGGACAAACTGAAAGGACGAACCAAACCCTGGAACAGTACATCCGTTGCTTTACCTCATTTGTCCAAGATGATTGGGTAGCACTGTTGCCTTTAGCGGAATTTGCTTTCAACAATGCCAGCCATTCAGCCACAGGTCAGTCACCGTTCTTTGCGAACTATGGGTTCCATCTTGTCTTCCTGCCTAACATTATTCCAGAATCTCCTGTTCCAGCAGTACAAAGCACTGTCGAGTTCCTGGGTCGCAACAACAAGTTGTTGCAAGAAGCTATGGCCAAGGCGCAGGCAACCAACAAGAGGCTTTATGACAGGAAGAGAAGAGGTGAATTACGTCTCCAACCAGGTGATCAGGTGTGGTTATCTACCACCAACCTCAAGATGGCTTGCCCTTCAAAGAAGCTGGCACCCAGATTCATTGGCCCTTTCCCAGTTAAAAGGAAATTGAATGAGGTCTCCTATGAACTTACCCTGCCTGAGTCGCTCAAAGTGCACCCGGTGTTTCACGTGTCTCTGCTTAAACCCACAGTACCCGACCCTTTCCCGGACAGAGGAACGGGGCCACCCGGACCCGTTATTATTAATAAGGACGAGGAGTATGAGGTGGAGGCTGTCGTAGACTGCAGGAGAAGAGGTAACCAACTTCAATTTTTAATGAAGGCCTTCTTCCGCAGACATCCTCAGAAAAGAGCTCTTTTGGGCACCCGGAGGTTGCCCTTAAAGGGGGGGCAATATCATGGACCTACTACTTCCAGACCTGCAACAGGGCTCAGGCGCATCCCCACCAACAGGTTCCCAGTAACGAACAGGCGTGCACCAATGCGCATGTGCCGATCGCAGAGATCGCACGCACAGTGATTCGGCTTTGGTGCCCAGTGGCCTTTAAGAGGGGCTTCCACAATTCAGCACTTGCTGTTTGATCTGCAGCTTCACCTGTGACCTGTTCCTGTAATCAGCATCCGATCACCTGACCTGGCTCTCTGACGACGCTGCTGTCTCCAATCCTGAACCTTGGCTTTCCCTGACTCTGATTCTGTTTACCTGCCTGTCTGATCTCCTGTTACCAGAAACCAGCCCGAACTTGACTATTCCTTGCCTGCCGAATCTGTTGAACTGATCCACTGTGTATGACCTGGCTTGTCTGACCTTGCTTCTGCCTGCTGTGTGCACCCTGCTGACCTGCATCCAGCTTACCTGCATCCTGCTGACCTGCATCCAGCTCACCTGCAGCCTGCTGACCTGCATCCAGCTTACCTGCATCCTGCTGACCTGCATCCAGCTCACCTGCAGCCTGCTGACCTGCATCCAGCTTACCTGCAGCCTGCTGACCTGCATCCAGCTCACCTGCAGCCTGCTGACCTGCATCCAGCTCACCTGCAGCCTGCTGACCTGCATCCAGCTCACCTGCAGCCTGCTGACCTGCATCCAGCTTACCTGCATCCTGCTGACCTGCATCCAGCTCACCTGCACCCTGCTGACCTGCATCCGGCTTACCTGCTGACTTGTATCCAGCTTACCTGCACCCGGCACTCCAGTCAGTTCCAGTGTCTCCCAGTGGACATCATCTCCAGTTCCAGAGAATCCACCAGGCACTCATACCCCACTGTGCTCCTACGGTCACTGTCCTCAACTCCAGTGATCTGGGAACCAGGGCTGTATGACAGGTCTCCCTCTGCACGTCAGGCTCACATACGAGGTACGTGTCACCATCTCTCAGGTCTTGTTATCATCAAAATGCTCATATGAGTCCTACTTCTGTTCCTGCTAGCTGCAATGAAATTCAATTAAAATCATATTTTCCTTGTCAGGCAATTATTGCTCAGCTCCTACCATAAAACCATAGTGCCCTACAAAACCCAACCCTACATGTTTCACCACTTTTTATGGCTTCATCGAGGTAAAGTGCTTATTGTGATAAGTGCCAGTGCATTTTACAGACAAAAACAGCCAAATATGTTGTCCATTGAAGAGCTTCTATTATTTTTTGCCTCTCTACCATGTTAAAGCATGTTACCACAATTACATCATCACTCTAGCATGTGGCATCTCATTGCATGCGTCATTACACACATGATGTCATCATATCCCACATACACTGCTTCCAGCACTATATATATGACACTAAGTACCTTCCTGTGGACTCTTTTGTTAGTTGCAACCACCTTTTACTTTCCAGCAGAAATTCTATTCTTTCCATTTCTATCCATATTGTTTGAGGTTTTTTTATGGTTGCATACAATTTGTTTTTTAACTTTCTTTATCATCTATTTGAATATATGCCAAATTATTTCTATTATACTATCTATACTATCTATTCCAATGCTATGGATAGTCTTCGAGGCACATTACATTAATTTTCATATGTGTGCACACATTCAGGATACATTGTATCCCTTAATTTTCTCAGGGGATCAGAGTTCCTTTATTAGAGCTTTATAAGACACTATTTCACTATCTGAATTGGTCCTATTTAACCTTCTGTGATGATGTTCAACTTCTTGAGGTGCACAAATGAATTCAAGTAATGAAAGCTGCAAAGGTGAAGCCTTCATTGCACCCATATGGGGTTCTTGAATTGAACCCCTGCAGGGCTAATAATGTCCACTGAAAACAGCAATTTGGACTTCTAGGTCAACAGAATTCACTTCTTATTATCTTGTCATCCTTCATAATAAAAATGACCGTGGACCAGAACATCCTTGATCCATTTAGCATGTCTATATGTAATGTTCTGATGACAGTTTTTAATTGACTATTTTCCAGTAAGATGAGCCAGTATTTCCTGAAAACCTTTAAAAAATTTCCAATTGTCTGGCATATAGTTTGATGACTCTGACCTGATCATCCTCTAAATGATTCAGGAGATACTCAGTTCAGTTTTTTTACTTTTCTGTAGGCCATTTCTAGGCAATGTCCTCTCTCTAGAAATCTCACTTTTAGATTCTGGCTTTCCTTTCCAAGTGCCTGATATTTCATTATACCAAATAAGGACTAGGGTTACACCAATGACTAAATCTTTTACTCATCTAATGGTGTAAAGTGAACAATAAACGTCATCTATTCGCTATACTTTGGTCTTTTAAATACCATTGAAAGTGTTTTGTTATATCTTTTGAAGTGCACAAAAATACCTGTTCACCTTGTCAGAAATTCATAGCTGTGTAGTGTCCCAAGAGTGGGAGTGATTCTGTAATTTATCAAGAGACATCTGAGCAGGACTCACAACGTTTCCTACAATTTTAGCCCAGAAAAGGCCCTGTGTTGTCAGGTAATTTTCTGTAGTTGTAGGGTCTTTGAGTAGATAATACCTGGGTAAACCAGGTTGGAACCCTTACTTTTTCATATATTTATAAATGATAAAGTGTCTGGGATTAAAAGTACCATTTCAGCCTTTGCAGATGACACCAAGCTATGCAAATATAATACTGTCCTTACAAGATGTCTCCAATTTATAAGCCAACCTCAAATCATTTTGCCCCTGTACAAATCATAAGTAAGACCTCATCTGGAATATGCAATTCAGTTTTGGGCACCAGTTCAAAAAAAAGATAATAGTGGAACTGGAGAAAGTGCAGAGAAGGGCAACCAAACTGATAAGAGGCATGGAGGAGCTCAGCTATGAGGAAACATTAGAGGAACTGAATTTATTCTCTCTTGAGAAGAGGAGATTAAGGGGGGTATGATCAACATGTAAAATAAAAATACATAATTGGTCCATATAGTGAACTTGGTGCTGAGTTATTCACTTTAAGGTCATCACAGAGGACAAGGGGGCTCTCTTTACATCTAGAGGAAAAGAGATTTCAGCTCCAAATACGGAAAGGTTTCTTCACAGTAAGAGCTGTGAAAAAGTGGAATAGACTCCCTCAAGAGCTGGTTCTGGCCAGCTCAGTAGATTGCTTTAAAAAAGGTCTGGATTCTAACTGGATATTAACATATCTAGGTAAGGTTGATCCAGGGAAAATCGGATTGCCTCTCAGGTGATCAGGAAGGAATTTTTTCCCCTGCTGAAGCAAATTGGATCAACTGTGGGTATAGGACTGTGTATATAAGATTTATGTTTTTGTTTTTTTAGGATATATATTATTATTTTTTTTTGGTTGAACTAGATGGACTTGTGTCTTTTTTCAACTCGACTAATAATATGTAATAAATGAGCATGTATTCCAAAGATGTACTGCATATGTTTTTTTCTCCCTACCATGCACTATAATTGCTTGTTAATTGTTATCTCTGTGGCCAGGTGCAGACAGCTTTTTCTTTCTTTCTCCTGCTGGCTGTGCTGTGGCTGTGTGTGTTGCCTGTCCGTTCCTGCCCCCCCTGCTGGCAGTGCTGTGTGAATACAATCAGAGGGAACGAAGGAGCCAATGGAAGTTTTAGAGGGAACTTGCTCGGCAGAAGCTATGGCTGATGGGAATTGCAGTTCTTTAAGGGGGCGCTGGACCATACTTGCTATTGCAAACTAATGGCTACTGGACGTCAATTCCCACAAGTGGTTGCACCTAGAGGAGAGTTGCACAGTTTTCCCAGGTAAACTGATACATATCTTGGCAGTCCGGGGAAGAAAGTGATGGGTGCAGACCTGTGGTCAGGGTCTGTGTCTCACATCTGAGGGACTGGAGCCAATAGAGAGGAGCTAACAGGACCTGTTGCTGTAATAAAATAGAAAAAAGTCAGGTGACTCCTAGCTTGTAAGAGTGTTAGCCAGCTTACAATATGTGTATAGCAAACACATTAAATCAGTAATTGTATGCTGAACACAACACTTAAACCTATTGTCTAATTGCTATATAATAATAAAATAGCTACTAGACCAGTTCCTCTGAATCGTGTAATAACATGTAACAAAAAAAACAAAAAAAAGACCGAAGGGTCTAAAAAAAAGAGGTTCTTTAAAGAGGAATACACAGGTATAGAAAAGATACAAAATGGAATGCTTTATTTATAAATATGTAAAAGTTCCATCTACAATGACAAATAAATGATACTAATTACCTCCACCAATGATTGTAACAGCTAAGTGAAACAATAACAGACACACCACTTACACACTCCTCATTCACTCCCCCCAACGTAGCCGGCTACCTGTAGTGATCCCACTTTATCTAGGGCAAAAATGATAAAGAATACAATCATTGGCCCTAGAACAATGGGATAGTTGTATTGCTCCAGAAGCAGTCTCTGTATAAAGGTAATAGGTGATGGTAGACCTCCCACGTTGCGGCCAATGGATGTAATAGATGGTAAGTTATCAGACAGCTCATTAATTATACTGAATAGGTCCTTTTAAAATTGTGTTGAATGTTTTGTAAATTGCAGAGCAGCCCATAAACTGGAAAGTCTGTAAGAAGTAACAGATTGCACCACACCAGTAAGAAAGGATGGATATAGACAAGCACATACCTTCACTTAGCTCCTACAGAGGACTTGTCTCAGTGTATGGAAAAGTTCAGCTTGTCACACCTCTTATTTGGCACTGCCGAGTGAAAGACACCTCAATAAGGGGATCCCCAAATGATGCTAAGGTATGAGATGCCTTCCTGGTAGTTCTATGACTACAGTAGATGCATGAATCCCGTTCCAGAGACCGATAGTCAGGGCGGACACAAATGCTTCGCTGAGCCATGCACATACTGCTCTATCAACGCTACCCAGGGGCAAGCCAAGTGCTGCTGCCATGCAGCTTTGGGAGCGGAGCTCGTGTGAAGAGACTCAAAGCGGAAGCTTGACACTCCACGGCCGTGCAGGGCTTCCTGGATGGGATGTGGATTCCAAGTGGGTGCTGTGTATGTGGGGGAGTCTAGCTGACGCGTTTCAATCATCAAGCGATTTTCTTCAGAGCTAGAGATGCGCTGGATCCTAAAAGGCTAAATGCTGGAGTAATTGATCTAATTGGCTGCCTAAGGATCCAGTTAGACTGCCCACATGAAAAAGTTAAAACTAAGAGCTCAATGAAACTGTGCATAAACTAATACCCCATACACCCAATAAACTGACACACACACATCTATAAGCCTGGGTAGTTTAGTAGAACCTAAGTGAGGCGCAAGTAGTTATAAATGCCCACCTTAGAAAAACAGTAAATAAATAATCAAAAACAGAGCAGAAGAAGGAAAGAAGATCTCATAAGAAGAAGATTGTAAATTCTAAAGAGGCAGTCAAATATAGCCCTATCTGCCAATATAGGTAGCTACTCTGAGTGCTTGTATAATTCCTAATAACTAGGATTCTAGAAAAACTGAAAGATTGCATTCATTATTCAAACCGGCAGGTAGGATGAATTAGTACAACTAAGTGAGATTCAGATTGAAATTGACAATAGTGCAAAACTCCTTGAACCTCATAAACAGGACCAGGAGTTTGAGAAATTTAATGAATCTCTGAAAAAGGAGGTTGAGAGAACTCAAAAAAATCTCAGAATCAACAAACAAGAAAAATTCAAACAAAATATAGCCGACTGGGAAAAAGGGTGAATCCACGAAGATGGTAGAAATATCTGAACCTATGGATATACTAGAGGATCTCCCTTTGAGATCCCGGGATTTGAATGTCATTAACCTTATTGACTTCCCCTGAATAACCATCATATTTCTATACTTAAGAGGGGCCTCTCCTTCTCACCCAAATCGGCTATGAAAGAATTTGAGGTGTTCAAGGACATTAATCTTTTTTTGTGTAAGGTCATTTTCAGATCCTGGCATCTCAATCGTGAAAATACAGAGACGGTGGATTCAATCAGGAGGAACAGGAGGCATTAAATAACCTAATATCACTACTTCAAGAAAATCCCGGCTCAGAGTCTGATTCGGAGGCCCTCGAAAATCTAGGCACGAGTAACAGACCCTCAAATCTAACAATTAAATCCCTAAAAATGCCCCCGATCTTCAAACATAAATGGATAAAACTATTCCTTGATCAGGTACAAAAGGATCTTTGGAAAATAAATTGGGATTGGAAGGGCCTTGACAATCTAACTAGAAAGGAGAGGCGTGCGTTAAAAGAACTTCAGGAAGCACCGAATATAGTTATTAAAGGTACGCTTACACTTATAGATGTGTGTGTTTCAGTTTATTGGGTGTATGGGGTATTAGTTTATGCACAGTTTCATTGAGCTCTTATGGTTAACTTTTTCATATGGGCAGTCTAACTGGATCCTTAGGCAGCCAATTAGATCAATTACTCCAGTTTTTAGCTTTTTAGGATCCAGTGCATCTCTAGCTCTTAAGAAAATCGCTTAACGATTGAAACGCTAGACGCCCCCACATACACAGCACCCACTTGGAAGCTACTGCCAACTCCCGCCTGCCTAGTTTTTTCCCCCCTTCTGGTTGGCGAATGGATGTGTTCTACTGGGACAATGTGCACCTCTATGACTCTGTATCAATTTGATTGCCTCTGGGAAAGAAGCATTTGCTGATTGAATCCTCATCCCATCCAGGAAGCCCTGCACGGCCGTCGAGTGTCAAGCTTCCGCTTTGAGTTTCTTCACACGAGCTCCGCTCCCAGCGCTGCACGGCAGCAGCGCTTGGCTTGCCCCTGGGTAGCGTTGATAGAGCAGCTTGTGCATGGCTCAGCGAAGCATTTGTGTCTGCCCTGACTAGCGGTCTCTGCAACGGGATTCATGCATCTACTGTAGTCATAGAACTACCAGGAAGGCATCCTATACCTTAGCATCATTTGGGGATCCCCTTATTGAGGTGTCTTTCACTCAACTACCAGCAGTGCCAAATAAGAGGTGTGACAAGCTGAACTTTTCCAAACACCGAGACAAGTCCTCTGTAGAAGCTAAGTGAAGGTATATGCTTGTCTATATCCATCTTTCTTACTGGTGTGGTACAATCTGTTACTTCTTACAGACTTTCCAGTTTATGGGCTGCTCTGCAATTTACAAAACATTCAACACAATTTTAAAAGGATCTATTCAGTATAATTAATGAGCTGTCTGATAACTTGTGTAAAAAATACGTGCAGTGCTAAAAAAATATATAAGTGTGTCGAACATGAATATGTATATTAGTGACAATAAAACAACTATAAAGTAATAATGATCAACACAATAAACATTGGTGAGGTGTATACGAATGTCCCAAAGAAATGTGTTAAGTATGGACATGTCCAGGAGTAAGACTAAAGTCAAAGACTAGAGTCAATACATATAGGTAGAAGATGTCTTCTCAAACACAGGGGGTGCTTGGATACATGATGTTGACTGAAGACTGGAAAACACATAAATCACAGACGACACGTCTGTCTGACAATGTGGCATTGCCCCGGGCCAGTCTGACAATGTGGCATTGCTCGGTCTTCACCTTTGGTGGGCTGAGCTTGTATTACTGCGTCTGAGCTGCAGGGGTGTGATCAGTTCAGGTATTAGCCGGTTAAGTTCATCTTTACATTAAGATGTAGTGCAGGGGTTTCCCCTCTTCCATCTGATCATTGCGCCAGTCCCACCTCGCTAGACATTACCCATATGATCATTTTTTATTTGGTCACCTCTTTGGGGATGATCAAGGGTTGGGAATCGGATTTTTCATTACGGCCGCGTTACCCTGGCTTTGGCTTCTGCCGTTGCCATGGTAGTGTGCATTGTGACTTTTAGGTTAGTGTAGTGACGATAGGAGGGGAGTGGCCAACTGCCCAGCTTCCCAGTGATTGGCTCGGCTGGCCTTGAACACTGACGAGGCTGGCTCCAGAGTGGCCGTCCGCCCATCCCCACATAAGAGTCCTGGAACGCATGCTCCACATGAGGGAGTAGAGGAGATGCCGGCAGTGTATTGGTTGTCGGCTTGTATCTCCTCCCCACCTGTGGCTGAGGCTTGGAGCGCACGCCCTGCGTGGTGACCGTGAGAGACATCAGCGGCGCAGAACGCGCCGGCTGTCGTCTCTTCTCCGGTCACGTGTCCTAGACACTTGGAACACAAGTTCCTCTAAACAGTGTGAGGCTTGGAACGCAAGCCGATTCAGTGATTCGATGTTTGGGACCCCCCACTACTATATACACTCCTATTTAACCCTCAGATTATCATACACTTCAAACCCTATGTAGTGTGTCAGTATACATGCGATCTATACCATATTAAGCCAGTTTACAGCGTTTGTAGTATTAACCTTGCACTTCCGGTTCCGCCATGATGGGGGCGGACCCAACTATTTTGTAATGGTGTCTACAGTCTATATATATGGGCAATGTGGAGAAGCTGTTTTATGCCCCAGTTGAAGGCTTTTCAGTCGAAACGCGTAGGGCGTTCAAGCTTTCCACATTGCCACCAATTTTATTCAGTGATCACTTTTTATCTTGTAAGGCTTTTATTCAATAAATCCCTTTTTATTTTTGACCTACGCCATGTGGAGCCCCTTTTTTCTTTTTTCTCCATGATTTCATCTATGGATGGTTTCTTGAGACCTTTTGAACCTGCCCGGAACCGGAGAGTGTGGGAGTGAGCTGACCATCCCCACCGTTGACTGCCCTGGCTATCGGTGACCGTGACCCAAGTGATTACCTGCCTATCGGAGATCGTGACCGAAGGGTGAACCTTTTGGGGAGAGTTCACGGGAGGCTACTTACACAAGCTCTGATAGACGTACTGCTATATGGCTGATACGTCCCACTGGATCTGGTAAGAGTACCTAACCTTAGATACTTATGACGTGTCGTCTGTGATTGATGTGTTTTCCAGTCTTCAGTCAACATCATGTATCCAAGCACCCCCTGTGTTTGAGAAGACATCTTCTACCTATATGTATTGACTCTAGTCTTTGACTTTAGTCTTACTCCTGGACATATCCATACTTAACACATTTCTTTGGGACATTCGTATACACCTCACTAATGTTTATTGTGTTGATCATTATTACTTTATAGTTGTTTTATTGTCACTAATTTACATATTCATGTTCGACACACTTATATATTTTTTTAGCGCTGCACGTATTTTTTACACATTTGATGCGACTTGGTTTGTTTGTGTGCTAGCAGCTTTTCACCACTTGTTCACATATATTTTGTTTTGGGGTCAGCGCAACTTCTCATTTACACCACTGTCTGATAACTTACCATCTATTACATCCATTGATCGCAACGTGGGAGGTCTACCATCACCTATTACCTTTTTACAGAGACTGCTTCTGGAGCAATACAACTATCCCATTGTTCTAGGGTCAGTGATTGTATTCTTTATCATTTTTGCCCTAGATAAAGTGGGATCACTACAGGTAGCCGGCTACGTTGTGGGGGGGAGTGAATGAGGAGTGTGTAAGTGGTGTGTCTGTTATTGTTTCACTTAGCTGTTACAATCATTGGTGGAGGTAATTAGTATAATTTATTTGTCATTGTAGATTGAATTTTTACATATTTATAAATAAAGCATTCCGTTTTGTATTGTTACTCTGAAAAATCTATAGTTAAGATTTTTCATATCTCATAGATATGATGTGGGTTAAATGAGAGTTCTTTGACCAAGAGTGAAAGTTCTAATACAAAGACATTTATTAGGAAGTAGTTGAAAGTCTATCTAATACACAATCATCTATCTATCGCCTTACACCAGGGAAGAAAAATATTAGGCTGAAATAAAATATTTACATGAAGGAATACAGAGTATATTCCTTAATACAGTAATCTACACACATATTTAGTTACAAGTAAAAGAACATTCCTTTCCTATTATTACCCATTCTTACCAAAGGTCCATTCAGCTTGCTGGTCTATCAAAAAAGAGTTACCTCCCCTTCGCTCTGAGTATATCCCTTCATGCTGATGCCCCATAGGTTGGCCTAGCTTGGATCATGATTGGAGGGCTTACTCCATAAGTCGGCCCCCTTTTATGCAAATCCTTGTGGTTATTCTGGGCAGGAGATGTCATTGAATTTCCCCTGGAAATTGATTATGGGTTGGGCTCCCTCCAATGCATATCCCAGCATGGAACCCTTTGAAGTGAGTAGGTGTAAAACAATGGAATTGGCTCTCCATTGTTTGTATATACAAGCCTCGGCCCACATTATCTGCTCTTAACAAAAGCTTCAATGAAACCCTTTTGCCCGGCTTTCATAGATGCCAGCTAAATGAAATATATTCATTATTACAATATTTTACAGTTATTAATAGAGATAATAAAACCCATATGGCAACAGTATCTTTTCTATACCTGTGTGTTCCTCTTTGAAGAATCTCTTTTTTTAGACCCCTCTGTCTTTTTTTTTTTTTGTTACAGGACCTGTTGCTGTGCCTGTTCCCCCACACCAGGGAGGAGGGAGAAGGGACAGACCTGTACCTGAGCCTGCTAGAGCTGCCTTCAGAGACTGAGTTTGAGAGTGAAAGAGAAAGCCGCTGTGTCTTCAGGATCAGAGCAGAGAGACTAACCATTCAAAATCCTTTCATGAGATACAGCGGGAATTCTGTATCTTATCCCATGGGTTCTTCCAGTATCGTCAGCTCTGGCATGCCCTGTCTGCCCAAGCCAAACAGACTATTCTTAAAATGATTAATGCCCCACTTATAGACCAGCTGGTCAATACTATAGACAAGGGGGGTCTCATTTCCTCCCTTTATAGATCACTGTTGAATAGTTCCCTTGGTAATTTACAGCTCCCAGGTGGGAAGGGGTGGAATAAGGGTATTGCTGCTCTGGATAGGGAGATATGGCAGGCAGTCCTGGAACAGCTTTTATTTGTGTTCTTTTCACTAACGAAAAGACTATCCCAGCTCTTTGTTATTCATAGGGCGTATAGAACACCACATAAGCTGCACCAATGGCACATTAGAGCGAGTCTGGATTGTCCCATATGTGGGGGATCCCCTGCAGATCTCCTACACATGCTCTGGCAATGCCCCGGCAATGCCCCAAACTGGTACGTTATTGACAACGTGTTACTGCTACTATTGATCTGGCATTCCAGTCTCTTTTGCACAATGATCCTTTAATGTGTACACTAGGTTTCTTAGATAAGGAAGTATATACACCACAAGTTCAGACTTCTATCTCTAGATTGCAGTTTTTGGCTCACAAGTGCATTATGTTAAAGTGGCTTTCTGCTATTTCTCCGAAATTTGAGGACTGGAAAACATAAGTTGATTCCACCTTATTTAGGGAACGGCATATTCTGTTACAGTGGGGCACCCCTTATAAGTTTAATAAGATATGGGACCCATGGCTACAGGTTCCTGGTTTGGCCTCTTTACCACCGGTGTCTATGCAGCTTCTACAGTGTTAATTCTAATAGTGGTAAAGTTTGTCACTGATTGACTAGGCAGTAGCTCAGGTGGATCTGGGTGACTGAAGCACACAGAGAATAGGCATTCTTTAGTTTAAATGTATTTTGTATTTGTATTGAATATGGCAGTAGTACTGCTTTCTGTTTATCTGTTTTTTTTTTTTTTTTTTTTATTGAGTAACTGTTATGACCTTTCTGATTTACCTTTGTGCTTGTGCGCATAGAGGGATCTGAGTAGCGCTACGTATGATCTTTGATTAATGGTATATATTAGGGTTGTCCCAATACCGATACTAGTATCGGTATCAGCACCGATACCGAGCATTTGCCCAAGTACTTGTACTCGGGCAAATGCTCCCGATGCTTCCGCCGATACCTTGACAGTCAGCAGTGATCGCGTGGGGGAGTTACAAGCTTCTCCCCCCGCGGCTTTCAGCTGCTTTAGTGACATACAGCGGTGATCGGTGCTTGTAACTCCCCCACACACGATCACTTCTGACTGTCACCGCATCCTCCATGCCCCCTCCGTTCCGCTGTCCCCCTCCGCTGTCCCCCTCCGTTCCTCTGTCCCTCTTCGTTCCACTCTCCCCCTCTCTTCCTCTGTCCCCCTCCGTTCTGCTGTCCCTCTCTCTTCCTCTGTCCCTCTCCATTCTGCTGTCCCCCTCCGTTGTGCTGTCCCCCTCCATGTCCTCCTCCTTCCTTTGTGAATGGACAGAGTCAGCTGACTCTGTCCATTCACATAACTGAAACATTGTAATCTCCTGTGATTACGATGTCTCAGTTTATGAATGGAAAGGAGCCGCTGTCTTCTCTCCATTCATTCTCAGTCTCTCGGTCTCTTTCTCTGTCCCCCAACAGGGCTGATTAAAAAAAAAAAAACACATATTGCAATAAATAATAAAAAAAATATTATTGTAAAAAATAATAAAAATGTAAATAAAAAAACACACAGACACCATTCACCCCCCCCCCCCCCTAAAAAAAAGTAAAAAAAAGAAAGCATTGTTTAAAAAAAAAAAAGTATCGATAATCGGTATCGGCGAGTACTTGGAAAAAAAGTATCGGTACTTGTACTCGGCCCTAAAAAAGTGGTATCAGGACAACCCTAATTAGCAGTATTAAAACCCCTTATGGTACATTTTCCCCCCACCCCTCTCTCTAGCAGATTTTCTTGTTCTTTCGCCTATTCTTTCTCTCCCCTGTTCTTTGTTCCTCCCCCTCTTTTCCTCTCCCTTCCACTTATTCTCTATTTTTACTCCTTCTCTTACTCCTTGGTAGGAGGGGGGGAGGATGGGATGAGTGGCAGTGCTGGCGGGGAGTTGAGAGGAGTGGCAGTGCTGGTGGGGGGTGGGATCAGTGGCAGTGTTGGGGGGAGTTCTGATCAGCCAACTTAGGTGCTCTTGATCAAGGTCATCTGCTGATCTGAGAACTGTAGTGGGGACTTTTAATGACAACTATAATCCCAGGTAGTGTTACTCACTGTGTCTCTGACTTTGTGGTGTCTTGTAGCAGTGACACCTATGCTGAAATCAAAAGATAGGGTCTCCTCCAGCCCCTCCCACTTCACATTCCTCACTAGTCAGCTGACCTCTAGTCTCTGTCCCCTAGCCATGCCGTGAACTGAATGGGTGGCTGCAAAGAGGCTGAGTGGGCAGCCGTGGGCTCCAGGGACAGCCCTGCTGGGCAGCCGCAAAAGGTTGGGAGAGCAGCACGGGCTTCAGGAACAGCCCAGGATTCGGTGACCCCTGACAAATCGTCATTCGTCCCTGAGGGGGTCCGGTCCCCCAGGTTGAGAACCACTGATCTAGAAGCTAGAGGCCAGGACTTATTGCCAGGTGACTGGGTGCTGCAGAGGAATCTGGGCATTCTGGGAAAGTACAAGCTAGCTGACTGGTGAAGATGCCAGTCCTAAATAATTTGCGAGCAACTGTCCATCTTGCCAGTGTTTCAGAGCAGTAGGGGGAATCAGAAGGGAAAACAGGGCCTTTGAAAGTTTGGTACTGGAATCATCTTGTGGCAAGGCCCATTAACCCGATCAAAATCATACTTTTCCTTGCCTGCCAGAGGAAAGCAGGAAGACAGTGAAGAAATAAATGTCTGTATGAACTGGTGTCGGCCATCCAAATCAATAAATGCCACTCTATTCACTTCTGCCATTCACTTTGTTCCCTATGTTACATAGTTACATAGTAGGTGAGATTGAAAAAAAACACAAGTCCATCAAGTCCAACCTATGTGTGATTATATGTCAGTATTACATTGTATATCCCTGTATGTTGCGGTCATTCGGGTGCTTATCTAATAGTTTCTTGAAACTATCGATGCCCCCTGCTGAGACCACCGCCTGTGGAAGAGAATTTCACATCCTTGCCACTCTTACAGTAAAGAACCCTCTACGTAGTTTAAGGTTAAACCTCTGTTCGTCTAATTTTAGTGAGTGGCCACGAGTCTTGTTAAACTCCCTTCCGCGAAAACATTTTATCCCTATTGTGGGATCACCAGTATGGTATTTGTATATTGAAATCATATCCCCTCTCAAGCGTCTCTTCTCCAGAGAGAATAAGTTCAGTGCTCACAAACTTTCCTCATAACTAATATCCTTCAGACCCATTATTAGCTTTGTTGCCCTCCTTTGTACTCGCTCCATTTCCAGTACATCCTTCTTGAGGACTGGTGCCCAGAACTGGACAGCATACTCTAGGTGCGGCCGGACCAGAGTCTTGTAGAGCAGGAGAATTATCGTTTTATCTCTGGAATTTATCCCATTTTTTATGTATGCCAATATTCTGTTTGCTTTGTTAGCAGCAGTTTGGCATTGCATGCCATTGCTGAGCCTATCATCTACTAGGACCCCCAGGTCCTTTTCCATCCTAGATTCCCCCAGAGGTTTTCCCCCAGTGTATAGATTGCATTCATATTTTTGCCACCCAAATGCATTATTTTTCTACATTAAACCTCACTTGCCATGTAGTTGCCCACCCCATTAATTTGTTCAGATCTTTTTGCAAGGTTTCTACATCCTGTGGAGAAGTTATTACCCTGCTTAGCTTACTATCGTCTGCAAATACAGAGATTGAACTGTATACCCCATTCTCCAGGTCGTTTATTAACAAATTAAATAGGATTGGTCCCATGTGATATAAATAAAGTTTTAGTGAAAGTAAGAAAAAACGTTTACACTTTAAACTCCCTCTCAAAAGTTTTTGTGCCACCCCCACGTGAACACACTCGGAACAGGATTGATCTACTAATAATCTCCTATAGTCTAGCCCAGTGTTTCTCAACCTTCTTTCAGTCAAGACATCCTTTAAAATTCTGCACAGTCTCGAGGCAGCCCCTTCTAAAATGTTACAAACTAAAGTATTGATTTTACATAATGCAGCAACATCCACACACGTAAAACAAAGCAAATAAACATCTGCACACCGCTACTGACTAGTATTCCAGCATTTTTTCTTCCTCATTTTCTCCCCCCCCCCCCCCCCCCCCCCATGTAGTAAACGTGACCTCAGTACTGACAGAGCGGGTGAGAGGGTAAATTAAGGATGCTGTTTGATCCACCCGCTGGCTTGTACACAATTTTTGGGCGATTTGTGGCAATTTTTAGGCATTTTGTCAAGGCATCCCTGAAGAACCCAGAAGGCACCCTGGTTGAAAAAGGCTGATCTAGCCTAATGAGGTAACTGCAAGTGGATAAATCTCTCAGTAGTAAGAGACTGAAATCACCCATGTAAGTGACGCTAGGGCTACAATGACCATAAAGTCTCTTTGCTACTGAAAGATTTACAGTATCTCACAAAAGGGACCCCACACATTTTTGTAAATATTTTATTATATATTTTCATGTGACAACACTGAAGAAATTACACTTTGCTACAATGTAAAGTAGTGAGTGTACAGCTTGTATAACAGTGTAAATTTGCTGTCCCCTCAAAATAACTCAACACACAGCCATTATTGTCTAAACCACTGGCAACAAAAGTGAGTACACCCCTAAGTGAAAATGTCCAAATTGGGCCCAAAGTGTCAATATTTTGTTGGCCACCATCATTTTCCAGCACTGACTTAACCCTCCTGGGCATGGAGTTCACCAGAGCTTCACAGGTTGCCACTGGAGTCCTCTTCCACTCCTCCATGATGACACCACATAGCTGGGGGTTGTTAGAGACCTTGCGCACCTCCACCTTCCGCTTGAGGATGCCCCACAGATGCTCAATAGGGTTTAGGTCTGGACACATGCTTGGCCAGTCCATCACATTTACCCTCAGCTTCTTTAGCAAGGCAGTGGTAGTCTTGGAGGTGTGTTTGGGGTCTTTATCATGTTGGAATACTGCCCTGCAGCCCAGTCTCTGAAGAGAGGGGATCATGCTCTGCTTCAGTATATTACAGTACATGTTGGCATTCCTGGTTCCCTCAATGAACTCATACAGCCCCAGACTATGACACTTCCACAACCATGCTTGACTGTATGCAGGACACACTTGTCTTTGTACTCCTCACCTGAGTGCGCCCGACACACACTTGACACCATCTGCACCAAAAAAGTTTTATTTTGGTCTTATCAGACCACTGGACATGGTGCCAGTAATCCATGTCCTTAGTAGGGATGAGCCCAACACCCCCCAGTTCGATCTGCACTAGAACATGCAAACAAGCAAAAAATGTGTGCGAACATGCGAACACAATTAAAGTCTATGGGACACGAACATGAAAAATCAAAAGTGCTCATTGTAAAAGCTTATATGCACATTATTGCCAAAAAATTGTATGGGGACCCAGGTACTGCCCCATGGGACATGTATCAATGCAAAAAAAAGTTTTTAAAAAATGCCTGTTTTTTTAGGAGCAGTGATTTTAATGCTTAAAGTGAAACAATAAAAATGAAATATTTCTTTAAATATCGTGCCTGGGGAGATCCCCTTAGTCTGCATGTAAAGCAGCGCATCTGTGGGATGAGTTTTACAGTCCCACAGCAAAATCACATTTCTAAAGGAAAAAATGTCATTTAAACTTGCTCGCGGCTGTAATGTATTGCTGGCTCCTGCTAATATAGATAAAAATCAAGGAAAAAAATGGCGTCCATCCAATATCCATACCAGGCCCTTTGGGTCTTGAATGGATATTAAGGGGAACTCCACGCCAATTGTTTTTTAAAAAACAGTGTGGGGCTCCCCAAAATCCAAACCAGACCTTTATCTGAGCATGAAGCCTGTAAGACAGGATGGGGGGCGAGCGTGCGCCCCCCCCCCTTCTGAACCATACCAGGCCACAACATGGGGAGGGTGTTTTGGGGTCCCCCAAAGGCTATTCCAACACATTTACATGTTTCCCCTAAACCACTCAAGTGTTGCTTTAGCAGTGTGTTTGGGGTCATTGTCCTGCTGGAAGGTGAACCTCTGTCCTAGCCTCAAATCACACACAGAGTGGTACAGGTTTTGCTCAAGAATATCCCTGTATTTAGCACCATACATCTTTCCCCCAACTCTGACCAGTTTCCCAGCCCGACTGCTGAAAAACATCCCCACAGCATGATGCTGCCACCACCATGTTTCACTGTGGGGATTGTGTTCTTTGGGTGATGTGATGTGTTGGGTTTACACCAGACATAGCGTTTTCTTTGATGACCAAAAAGTTCAATTTTAGTCTGATCAGACCAGAGCACCTTCCTCCATACATTTTGGGAGTCTCCCACATGCCTTTTCACAAACTCAAAACGTGCCATTTTGTTTTTTGCTGAAAGTAATGGCTTTCTTTTGGCCACTCACAGATACTCCAGTCTCTGCTGTGGAACTCTGCAGCTCCTCCAGGGTTACCTTAGGTCTCTGTGCTGCCTCTCTGATTAATGCCCTCCTTCCCCGGTCCGTGAGTTTTGGTGTGCGGCCGTCTCTTGGCAGATTTGTTGTTGTGCCATGTTCTTTCCATTTGGTTATGATAGATTTGATGGTGCTCCTAGGGATCATCAAAGATTCGGATATTTTTTTATAACCTAATCCTGACTTGTACTTCTCAACAACATTATCCCTTACTTGTTTGGAGAATTCCTTGGTCTTCATGGCAGTGTTTGGTTAGTTGTGCCTCTTACTTAGGTGTTGCAGCCTCTGGGGCCTTTCAAAAAGGTGTGTATATTTAATGACAGATCATGTGACACTTGGTGGACATCATTTCACTAATTATGTGACTTCTGAAGGTAATTGGTTGCACCAGAGCTTTTTATGGGCTTCATAACAAAGGGGGTGAATACATATGCATATGCCAATTATCAGTTTTTTTTATTTCCAAAAAATTGTTTTTTGTATATATTTTTCTAATTTTACTTCACTTCAACTTAGACTATTGTGTTCTGATCCATCACATATATAATTCCGATTAAAAAAAACATTGAGCTAAAGGCTGTAATATAACAAAATAGGTACAAAGCCAAGGGGGGTGAATACTTTTGCAAGGCACTGTAGAGGCAATAAAATTGAAATAAAGGGATA
This sequence comes from Aquarana catesbeiana, assembly GCF_042186555.1. NCBI lineage: Eukaryota > Metazoa > Chordata > Amphibia > Anura > Ranidae > Aquarana > Aquarana catesbeiana. The sequence goes on along the minus strand of NC_133335.1, from coordinate 84,023,615 downwards.
TTATACATGCCAAGCCTCTTGTGTAAAATATGTCATAAAATGTCCTTGTGGCTATTTATATGTTGGTGAAACAACACAAAAAGTGAAGGATAGAATTGCCAGACACAAGTATTCAGTGAGGGAACTCACAAAGCTACCATTGGCTAGACATTATGTTGAGATGGAAAATACTGTATCGCAGGTGAAATATATGGTCATTGATGCAGTTCCCCTAAATAAGCAGGGGTAAATCGGGATCTAACTCTAAAAAGATTGGAAGTACAGTGGATAAATAGATTGGATACTTTACAACCTAAAGGTTTAAACTTGGATTTTGACTTGCATTTATTTTTATAAATGCATTGCTGGTGATTATTATATTATATATATACTTTCCTTTAATGTTTTTGATATTATTTTGAGACTAATTGATTGATTTGTATGTTTTAATATTAGGATAAATGGAACCTTTTCTGTGTGATTTGGAGCATGACTGCATCTCGTTGAGCCATCTCTCTGGAATTTAGATTAAAAAGAATTATGATAATTTGTATTGATTAATTGGTTAATTGATGCCTAATGGATTTCTGGTGTGAAATGTAACAATATATAATGAAGTGAGAAAAATGTCAGTATACATCTTGTTCCCATCTGAAGATATGATTGATATGTAATGATATGATTGATATGTAATTTATTACGTGAAAATCAGTACATTTTAAGTACAGCAATCCCTGGACTTTTTTCATTGCTGGCACTAAGACGTATAGCGTGTGCTGTCTACCACACCTGTTAAATTATATATATATATATATATATATATATATATATAAATTTAGTATCTCACAAAAGTGAGTACACCCCTCACATTTATGTAAATATTTTATTATATCTTTTCTTGTGACAACATTGAAGAAATGACACTTTGCTACAATGTAAAGTAGTGAGTGTATAACAGTGTAAATTTGCTGTCCCCTCAAAATAACTCAACACACAGCCATTAATGTCTAAACCGCTGGCAACAAAAGTGAGTACACCCCTAACTGATAAATGTCCAAATTGGGCCCAGAGTGTCAATATTTTGTGTGGCCTCCATTATTTTCCAGCACTGCCTTAACCCTCTTGGGCATGGAGTTCACCAGAACTTCACAGGTTGCCACTGGAGTCCTCTTCCACTCCTCCATGACAACATCACAGATCTGGTGGATGTTAGAGACCTTGCGCTCCTCCACCTTCCATTTGAGGATGCCCCACAGATGCTCAATAGGGTTTAGGTCTGGAGACATGCTTGGCCAGTCCATCACCTTTACCCTCAGCTTCTTTAGAAAGGCAGTGATCGTCTTGGAGGTGTGTTTTGGGTCGTTATCATGTTGGAATACTGCCCTGCAGCCCAGTCTCCAAAGGGATCATGCTCTGCTTCAGTATGTCACAGTACATGTTGGCATTCATGATTCCCTCAATGAATTGTAGCTCCCTATTTCCGGCAGGACTCATGCAGCCCCAGACCATGGCCCTCCCACCACCATGCATGCTTGACTGTAGGCAAGATACACTTGTCTTTGTACTCCTCACCTGGTTGCCGCCACACACGCTTGATACCATCTGAACCAAATAAGTTTATCTTGGTCTCATCAGACCACAGGACATGGTTCCAGTAATCCATGTCCTTAGTCTGCATATCTTCAGCAAACGTTTTGTGGGTTTTCTTGTGCATCATCTTTAGAAGAGGCTTCCTTCTGGGAAGTCATGCAGACCAATTTGATGCAGTGTGCGGCGTATGGTCTGAGCACTGACAGGCTGACCCTCATCCCTTCAACCTCTGCAGCAATGCTGGCAGCACTCATACATCTATTTCCCAAAGACAACCTCTGGATATGACGCTGTGCATGTGCACTCAAGTTCTTTGGTTGACCAGGGCGAGGCCTGTTCTGAGTGGAACCTGTCCTGTTAAACCGCTGTGTGGTCTTGGCCACCGTGCTGCAGCTCAGTTTCAGGGTCTTGGCAATCTACTTATAGCCTAGGCCATCTTTATGTAAAGCAACAATTCTTTTTTTTCAGATCCTCAGAGAGTTCTTTGCCATGAGGTGCCATATTGAACTTCCAGTGACCAGTATAAGAGCATGAGAGCGATAACACCAAATTTAACACACCTGAAACCTTGTAACACTAACAAGTCACATGACACCGGGGAGGGAAAATGGCTAATTGGGCCAAATTTGGACATTTTCACTTGGGGCGTACTCACTTTTGTTGCAAGCGGTTTAGACATTAATGGCTGTGTGTTGAGGACAGCAAATTTACACTGTTATACAAGCTGTACATTCACTACTTTACATTGTAGCAAAGTTTCATTTCTTCAGTGTTGTCACATGAAAAGATAGAACAAAGTATTTACAAATATGAGAGGGGTGTACTCACTTTTGTGAGATATTGTGTATATATATATATATATATATATATATATATATATATATATATATATGATATATACACTGCCTGCATTAAATAACCTGCCTGCCTAATTTAGTTCACTCTCTCTCCGTCCACGCCAACGACACTACACACGGCCGCCGTTGGAAGCTGCCTTATATAGTGTGGGGTGTGGACTTAGTCCCCCTGAGCCATGATTGGCCAAAGGCACCCTGCCTTTGGCCAATTATGGCTCTTGCAGCAGAGCGCGCTGTGATTGGCCAAAGCATGCAGGTCAGGTGCATGCTTTTCCAATCATTAGACGTCAATGCACTGCGATATCGCAGTGCATTATGGGGCGTTCTGTGGCGCTCAAATTTCCTGCGAATGCTCCATATGTTCAGTTCATTTGTGAGCAAGCGAACACCCGATGTTCAAGTCAAACTTATGTTCGATCTCGAACGGCAGGCTCATCCCTACTCCTTAGTCTGCTTGTCTTCAGCAAACTGTTTGCGGACTTTCTTGTGCATCATCTTTAGAAGAGGCTTCCTTCTGGGACGACAGCCATGCAGACCAATTTGATGCAGTGTGCAGCGTATGGTCTGAGCACTGACAGGCTGACCCCCCCACTCCTTCAACCTCTGCAGTAATGCTGGCAGCACTCATACGTTGAACTTCCAGTGACCAGTAAGAGAGTGAGAGGGATAACACCAAATCTACCACACCTGCTCCCCATTTCCACCTGAGACCTTGTAACTAAGAATGAGCTCTGGCGTGTTCACATAGCCCACGTGCACAGCCCACCAGGAAGTCGGCACTGCGCTGCGCTAATCACAGGCAGTGAGACATTGTCCCGATGCGTGGCTGCAGAGATCCGGAAATGTCTCACTGCCTGTGATTAGCGCAGCGCAGTGCCGACTTCCTGGGGGGCTCTGCAGGTGGGCTGTGCGAACACGAATGAGCTCATCCTTACTTGTAACACTAACGAGTCAGACATTAATGGCTGTGTTTTAAGTGAATTTGAGGGGACAGCAAATTTAAACTGTTATACAAACTGTACACTCACTACTTTACATTGTATCAAAGTGTCATTTCTTCAGTGTTGTCACATGAAAAGATATAATAAAATATTTACACAAATGTGAGGAGTGTACTTACTTTTGTGAGATACTGTATATACTTTATGCTTTAACCACTTCAGCCCCGGAAGGATTTGCCCCCTTCCTGACCGGGCCATTTTTTTGCGGTACGGCACTGCATCGATTCAACTAACAATTGCGCGGTCGTGCGACATTGTACCCAAACAGAATATATATCCTTTTTTTCCCACAAATAGAGCTTTCTTTTGGTGGGTATTTGATCACCTCTGCGGTTTTTATTTTTTGCGCTATAAACAAAAAAGAGCGTAAAGTTTGAAAAAAACACAATAAAAAAAAAAATTCCTCCTTAGTTTAGGCCGAAATATATTCTTCTACATACTTTTGGTAAAAAAAATCGCAATAAGCGTATATTGATTGGTTTGCACAAAAGGACTGCGACATTGCGGCGGACAGATTGGACACTTTTGACACTATTTTGGGACCACTGACATTTATACAGCGATTAGTGCTTTAAATAGACACTGATTACTGTATAAATGTCATTGGTAGGGAAGGGGTTAACATTAGGGGGAGATTAAGGGGTTAACTGTGTTCCCTGTGTGTGTTCTAACTGTAGGGGGGATGGGACTGATGGGACCGAAGGAGACTGATCGGTGTTCCTATATACTAGGAACACACGATCTGTCTTCTCTCCCCTGGCGGCGTGTGCGCACCCCCTAATCCCCTAAAGCGGCCTCCGTACAGCTACGGCGATTCACGTAGGGCAGCCATTCTGCCGCCGGCGGGCGGTCTGGAAGCGGTTAAAGCAGCCATTCTCAACCAAAGTTTCCTTGGAACCCTAGGGTTCCTCCAGTGGTTGCTAGTGGTTACTTGAGCTGATTGATTGCCCTCTCATATTATGATTATTGGCCTTCCAGTTGATAGTACCTGCTTAATTCTGGGAACAATACCTCCTGGCAGAGCCAGCTGCACAATGATCTTTTTAACTGTCTGTAAAGGTGGCGTTCTAATGCCACTGTAAGGGGAAATTCTTCCTAATGGCCACCAATGTAAAAGATATTTTTCCCATTGATCCCTAATAAACTGTCTTTATTTGGGGTTCCCTGAGACCTAATAATGATTTCAAGAGTTCCTCTAAAGCCGCGTACACACGAGCGGAATGTCCGACAGAAAAAGTCAAACGGAAGCTTTTCATCGCCTATTCCGATCGTGTGTGTGGGCCTCATCGGACTTCTTTTATCGAAAATTCTGAGGGACCTAGAAATGGAACATGTTCTAAATATTTCCAACGGAACCAATTCCTATCGGGAAAACCGTTCGTCTGTATGCTGTTCCGACGAACCAAAAACGACGCATGCTGTGAAGCAAGTACGAGACGGAAGCTATTGGCTACTGGCTATTGAACTTCCTTTTTCTAGTCCCGTCGTACGTATTGTACGTCACCGCGTTCTGGACGGTCGGACTTTGGTTTGACCGTGTGTAGGCAAGACCGCTTGAATGGAATTCCGTCGGAGTTCCGTCGGAGAAACCTTCAGAGATTATTCCGACGGCAAAACCGGTCGTGTGTACGCGGTATAAGGTAAAAATGTTGAGAAAGTCTGCTTGAAAGTTTCAGTACAAGTTATGCTTTCCTTTTCTACAAAACTGGTCTTTAAAATACTGTTAAACAGCCAAATGGACAATTTCAAGCTGAGTTTTGTAGTTTGAACTTTTTGTGAATTGTGAAACTGATTAATGCAGGATGCATCAAAATAATTATATATTTTTTTCATTCAGCACTAAGAATTTAAATACTGACACCAGTCACATTGGCATTTACACATTCAAATTTATGAAACATCCACTACATTTTACTTGCTTTCCTCTTATTTTTATAGCCTCATATAAATACATTAACATCAAATAACAGTAAAAGTCATGTTTGTCATTCCTGCATACTGAGATTGTAGGAAGAACCTTCTTTAGCTCACAAAAAAACACTAAAATCTATATACAACACTGTCAAAAAAGGCTGCTCGTCATCAAAAACTTTCCTTTACATATTTTTTTTGTGCTATTCCACCCCTAATTAACATATAAATGAGAACAAGACAAGTCCTTTTTTCACCCCTCCCCCAAACCGTCTGTCTCCCTTCCCCCCCTCCTTGCGTCGCTCTACGAAGACCAAGGACAAAACCGTACTGAACAGTGCCGAGGAGACAGAACAGCTTGTCCTATGACTACTCACTGGTGGATAGCCTACTTTTAATGGAAAAAGAAAATTGACTTTGAGTTTTAGTAAATTGTTTATGTTAACTCTCATTTTGTGATTTCAATTCATTTATTCTGTTATTGGAAAATTTCAGCCCTAAAGTCCATTCGCATTTATCAAACAATAAATAATCTACTGTATGCCAGCTATTTTTTCATCTAGATATAAAATGTATCTGTATTTTGCAATCAATGTTCCAGAAAATAACAGTCTTGATAAATTCCTCCGAACCGGTTTGCGTTTTATCAATGACAACAAAGAGGCAAAGACAGGCAAAGGTTTCCGTCTGTGTCATTGTAGTATTATTCCTGGGATGCCCGCCAATAGAACAATGACCTCAGCAAAAGCACAACTCCGGCTAAAACTTTTCTGTTTTGTTTTGGATAGAGTGGAGAACGGTGAGAACTTTTGTCCAGTTTTATTGCTGTTTTTGAAATTTCCCCTCAGTTCCTGTTTCAGGGATAGTATAGTATACCTCTCCAGCGGGGACGAAGCAACTAAAACTGTTTTTTTTTTTTTTTTTTCATAAAAGTTTAGAACCTCAGTTGTTGCTGTTTGTGTATTCCTCTCCTAATGACCCCTGGTCTCCTTATTTCTTGTCTTGCTGTCATAGAGATAAAAAGTCTCAGGAAATTTCCCCTGTGGCGCATAGAAAGCAGTCACCTTCATATGCCGCGTACACACGGTGGGAATTTCCGACAACAAATGTTCAATGGGAGCTTGTTGTCGGAAATTCCGACTGTGTGTAGGCTCCATCGGACATTTGTTGTCGGAATTTTCCGACAACAAAAATTTGAGAGCTGGTTCTCAAATTTTCCGACAACAAAATCCGTTGTCCGAAATTCCGATCGTGTGTACACAATTCCAACGCACAAAATTCCACGCATGCTCGGAATCAAGCAGAGGAGCCGCACTCGCTATTGAACTTAATTTTTCTCGGCTCGTCATACGTGTTGTACATCACCGCTTTCTTGACATTTGGAATTTCCGACAACATTTGTGCAACCGTGTGTATGCAAGACAAGTTTGAGCCAACATCCGTTGGGAATAAATCCAGGATTTTGTTGTCGGAATGTCTGATCGTGTGTATGCGGCATGACTATTCCAAACCCTAATTAAAACATAAAAAAAGTTTATTCTTTACAGTAACAGCCTAATCAAAAATAACTTGGCAGTATGGTGTTATTTGGGCCCCATGCATTGACCAAAACTGACTGCAATGCATTGAGATGATATTCATTGTAATGGCACCTGACTTTTGCCAGGAGACCACAATGCATGTATGTTTCTGCACACTGCAATGCACACATGGTTATGAGCTGTGTTGAAAAAAAAAAGAGAGTACTGGTCCTTTATAACCCACGTTGTTGTGCAGGGCTGGATTTAGCCTGTCTGATGTGGGGGTGAAGTAAAAATTGTCAGAGGGGCAGAAGAAGGGAGGTCAGCAAGGCAGTGTACAGGGGGTCAGCAGGGCAGAAGATAGGGTCATCAATTTGTAGGGCAGTGCACAGAGGCCAATAGCTTGTAGGGCCTAGGACAGGGGTCAGCAGGGAGGAGGAAAGGGGTCAGCAGGGCCAAGGACAAGAGTCAAAGGGAAAAAAAAAGAAAACAAGGGCGCACCGACCTTGTGCATTATCCTTTAGATAAATATTTTATTAAAAAGTAACATGGAAAACTACCAAAAATTTACAGTATAGCAGGCTACGCCAACAAATGAGCACAGAAGCCAAACAACACATATAAAAAGAATGACAGGTCTAGACGGACCACTGCAGCAAGGTGGTAAGAATACACAGGCAGGAAACTGCAAGCTAAAATGTGACACATTTGCTTTAATGGCTCACATTCAGCCCACCGAACAAGAAAGAGGGGTCATTTTTACTGTGGCAGTGAATCAAAGCATCATGGCCACAGCATGTATACATCTCTGTCTCCTGCCTTTGCAGCCTTAGGGAAGGGGTGGTTGGGGGATAGTAAAAATGTGGCTCAACTGGGTTTTTACTGCCCTCCTAAGCGCAAATGTAATGGAGCAAGGAACTCTATAATTTCCCTGTTTCACCTGATTCTCAAAGATTTTTCAAGAGTACAAAAAAAAGTTTAACTATTAAAATCAGTCATGGCTGCCTTATGGCACGGGGTGAGTTCAGGGTCATGCACCCACACCTTCACCCACATAGGTGTCACAGGGGAAGGTAGTCTGTACTGAGAGGGCTGTACTGGGGGAAGGATAGTCTGCACTGCGAGGTCTGTACTGGGGGGCAGAGGCGGCTCTCTAATTAGGCGAAATAGGCGGTGGCCTCAGGCCTCGCAGTCATAGGGGCCTCGCACAGCTGGCTAGTTTACCTAATTAGAGAGCCGCCCCTTCCAGCAGCAGAGATCTCTGCCATCACACAGTCCCGTAGCCCCTCGCTCTGCTACAGGGAGAGATACAGGCTGCGAGTGAGATGTGTGATCGGAGCTCCGGATCACAGACAGGGAGAAAGAGCCGCTCAGTAGAGCTCTGACAGATCTCCCCCCTCCCCCTGCTGCCCGCACAGCCAGACAGAAGAGGAGAGAGAGCTTCTGCTCCTCCTCCTCCCGCCCTCTCCTCCTGTGTCTGCCCCGCCCACTCTCCTCGGCAGTGTTCTCTGCTCTGCCTCAGAGAAGGGGATGTGTGGGCGGGAAGATTCAAGCTGGAGCCCAGGAAAAGGGGAGTCTGATCCATCCATCCATCCATTCATCCATCCATCCAGTCCCTCCTGCCTCCCAGTGAGTACACTGATGTAGGGGATGTTCTTCCTTCCCTTCTGTCTCCACCCCCTTCTCTTTCTTTCTTTCCTTCTATCTATCTATCTATCTATCTATCTATCTATCTATCTATCTATCTATCTATCTATCTATCTATCTATCTATCTATCTATCTATCTATCTATCTATCTATCTTTCCTTCCATCTATTTTTCTTTCCGTCCATCTATCTTTCTATCCTTCCATCTTTTTCTTTCTTTCTTTCTTTCTTTCTTTCTTTCTTTCTTTCTTTCTTTCTTTCTTTCTTTCTTTCTTTCTTTCTTTCTTTCTTTCTTTCTTTCTTTCTTTCTTTCTTTCCTTCCTTCCTTCCTTCCTTCCTTCTCCACCCATCCCCCTTTGACAGCCTACCAGAATAGGTAGGATCTGTGAGAGCAGCTTCCCTGTGCAGCTCTGCTTGAGGAAAATATATCTTTATTATGCCCACTCACCTACCCCCTGTACTGTCCACTCCCCTATACTGTACCCTCCTAATACAGTTCATTTTCATCCCTTGAATTTTTTTTTCCCATTATGGGAGTGAGTGGGGCCTCATGTCTAAGTTTTGCCTAAGGCCTCACAAAGTCTAGAGCCGCCTCTGCTGGGGGGAGGGTAGTCTGTACTGCGGGGGAGGATAGTCTGTACTGGGGTTCTGTACTGGGGAAAGGTAGTCTGTACTGAGGGGTCTGTACTGGGGGAAGGGTAGACTGTACTGAGTGGTCTGCACTGGGGGAAGGGTAGTCTGTACTGAGGGGTCTGTACTGGGGGAAGGGTAGTCTCTCCTGGCGGGTCTGTACTGGGGGAAGGGTAGACTGTACTGAGGGGACAGTACTGGGGGAAGGGTAGTTTGTACTGAAAGGTCTGTACTGGAGGGAGGGTAGTCTGTACTAGGGGGTCTGTACTGGGGGAAGGGTAGTCTGTACTGAGGGTTCTGTACTGGGGGAAGGATCTGCACTGGGAGGTCTGTACTTGGGGAAGGGTAGTCTGTACTGAAAGGTCTGTACTGGGTGAAGGGTAGTCTGTATTGAGGGGTCTGTACTGGGGGAAGGGTAGTCTGTACTGGGGGGTCTGTACTGGGGGAAGGGTAGACTGTACTGAGTGGTCTGCACTGGGGGAAAGGGTAGACTGTACTGAGGGGTTTGTAGGGGGGGAAGGGTATTCTGTACTGAGGGGTCTATGCTGGGGAGGAAGGGCAGTCTGTACTGAGGGGTCTGTACTGGAGGAAGGGTAATCTGTACTGAGGGGTCTGCACTGGGGGAAGGGTAGTTTGTATTAATTGGTCTGTACTGGGGGAAGGGTAGTCTGTTTCGAGGGGTCTGTAATGGGGGAAGGGTAGTCTGTACTGGGGGGAGGGTAGTATGTACTGAAGGGTCTGTAGGGGGGGAAGGGTAGTCTGTACTGAGGGGTCTGTACTGGGAGAAGGGTAGTATGCACTGAGGGGTCTGTACTGGGGGAAAGGTAGTCTGTACTGAGGGGTCTGTAATAGAGGAAGGGTAGTCTGTACTGGGGGGATGGTATTATGTACTGAGGGGTCTGTAGGGGGGGAAGGGTAATCTGTCTGTACTGAGGGGTCTGTACTGGGAGAAGGGTAGTATGCACTGAGGGGTCTGCACTGGGGGAAGGGTAGTCTGTACTGAGGGGTCTGTAGGGGGGGAAGGGTAATCTGTACTGAGGGGTCTGTACTGGGAGAAGGGTAGTCTATACTGAAGGGTCTGTACTGGGGAAAGGGTAGTCTTTACTGAGGTGTCTGTAATGGGGGAAGGGTAGTCTATACTGAGGGGTCTGTAATGGGGGAAGGGTATTCTGTACTGAGGGGTCTATATTGGGGCGGAGAGTATTCTGTACTGAGAGGTCTGTACTGGAGGAAGGGTAGTCTGTACTGGGGGGGGGTCTATACTGGGGGGGGGTAGTCTGTACTGAGAGATCTGTACCAGGGAAAGGGTAGTCTGTATTTAGAGGTCTGTAATGTGGAAAAGGTAGTCTGTACTGAGGGGTCTGTACTGGGGGGGGGTAGTCTGTACTGAGGGGTCTGTACTGGGAGAAGGGTAGTCTGTACTGAGGGGTTTGTACTGGGAGAAGGGTAGTCTGTACTGAGAGGTCTGTACTGGGGAAAGGATATTCTGTACTGAGGGGTCTGTACTGGGAGAAGGGTAGTCTGTACTGAGAGGTCTGTACTGGGGAAGGGTATTCTGTGCTGAGGGGTCTGTAATGGGGGAAGGGTAGCCTGTACTGGGGGGAGGGTAGTCTGTACTGAGGGGTCTGTACTGGGGGGAGGGTAGTCTGTACTGAGGGGTCTGTACTGGGGAAGGATAGTCTGTACTGGGAGGAGGGTAGTTTGTACTGAGGGGTTAGTACTGGGGGAAGGGTAGTCTGTACTGAGAGGTCTGTACTGGGGGGAGAGTATTCTGTGCTGAGGGTCTATACTGGGGGGGGGGTATGTACTGAGGGGTCTGTACTGGGTGGAAGGGCTGTCTGTACTGAGGGGTCTGTACTGGGGGGAAGGGCAGTCTGTACTGAGGGGTCTGTACTAGGGGGAAGGGTAGTCTGTACTGAGAGGTCTGTACTGGGGGAAGGGCAGTCTGCACTGAGGGGTCTGTACTGGGGAAGGGTAGTCTGTACTGAGGGGTCTGTACTGGGGGAAAGGTAGTCTGTACTGGGCAGAAGGGCAGTCTGTACTGAGGGGTCTGTACTGGGAGAAGGGTAGTTTTTACTGAGTGGTCTATACTGGGGCAAGGGTAGACTATATTGAGGCATCTGTATTTAGGGGAAGGGTAGTCTTTACTGAGGGGTCTGTACTGGGGGAAGGGTAGTCTGTACTGAGGGGTCTCTACTGGGGGAAGGGTAGACTGTACTGAGGGGAAGGGTAGTCTGAACTGAGGGGTCTTTACTGGGGAAAGGGTAGACTGTACTGAGGGGTCTGTACTGGAGAAAGGTTAATCTATACTGAGGGGTCTGTACTGGTGGAAAAGTAGTATGTACTAAGGGGTCTGTACTGGTGGAAGGGTAGACTGTACTAAAGGGGTCTGTACTGGGGGAAGGGTGGACTGTACTGGGGGTTTGTACTGGGGGAAGGGTAGACTGTACTGAGGGGTCTGTGCTGGGGGAAGGGTAGTCTGTACTGAGGGGTCTGTACTGGTGGAAGGGTAGACTGTACTGAGGGGTCTGTATTGGGGGAAGGGTAGTCTGTACTGAGGGGGTCTGTACTGGGGGAAGGGTAGTCTGTACTGAGGGGTCTGTACTGGTGGAAGGGTAAACTGTACCGAGGGGTCTGTACTGGGGGAAGGGTAGACTGTACTAAGGTGTCTGTACTGGGGGAAGGGTAGACTGTACTGAGGGGTCTGTACTGGGGAAGGGTAGTCTGTACTGAGGGGTCTGTACTGGGGGAAAGGTAGTCTGTACTGGGCAGAAGGGCAGTCTGTACTGAGGGGTCTGTACTGGGAGAAGGGTAGTTTTTACTGAGTGGTCTATACTGGGGCAAGGGTAGACTATATTGAGGCATCTGTATTTAGGGGAAGGGTAGTCTGAACTGAGGGGTCTTTACTGGGGAAAGGGTAGACTGTACTGAGGGGTCTGTACTGGAGAAAGGTTAATCTATACTGAGGGGTCTGTACTGGTGGAAAAGTAGTATGTACTAAGGGGTCTGTACTGGTGGAAGGGTAGACTGTACTAAAGGGGTCTGTACTGGGGGAAGGGTAGACTGTACTGAGGGGTCTGTGCTGGTGGAAGGGTAGTCTGTACTGAGGGGTCTGTACTGGTGGAAGGGTAGACTGTACTGAGGGGTCTGTATTGGGGGAAGGGTAGTCTGTACTGAGGGGGTCTGTACTGGGGGAAGGGTAGTCTGTACTGAGGGGTCTGTACTGGTGGAAGGGTAAACTGTACCGAGGGGTCTGTACTGGGGGAAGGGTAGACTGTACTAAGGTGTCTGTACTGGGGGAAGGGTAGACTGTACTGAGGGGTCTGCATTGGGGGAAGGGTAGTCTGTACTGAGGGGTCTGTACTGGGGGAAGGTTAGTCTGTACTGAGGGGTCTGTATTGGGGGGGAGGGTAGTCTGTACTGAGAGGTGTGTCCCGAGGTTAGGGGTAGTCTGTACTGAAGGGTCTGTACTGGGGGAAGTCTGGTCTGTACTGAGGGATCCCGACTGAGAGTTCTGTACTGAGGGGAAAGGTAAACTGTATTGAGGGGTCTGTACTGGGAAGGGTAGTTTTTACTAAATGGTCTGTACTGGGGTTGAAGGGTGGTCTGTACGGAGGGGCCTGTACTGAGGGGAAGGGTAGACTGTATTGAGGGATCTGTATTTAGAGGAAGGGTAGTCTGTACCAAGGGGTCTGTACTGAGAGTTCTGTACTGAGGGGAAGGGTAGTCTGTACTGAGGGGTCTGTACTGGGGGAAGGGTAGACTGTACTGAGGGGTCTGTACTGGAGAAAGGTTAGTCTGTACTGAGGGGTCTGTACTCAGGGGGGAGGGTAGTCTTTACTGAGAGGTGTGTCCCAAGGTTAGGGGTAGTCTGTACTGAAGGGTCTGTACTGGGGGAAGTGTGGTCTGTACTGAGGGGTCTGTACTGAGAGTTCTGTACTGAGGGGAAAGGTAGACTGTATTGAGGGGTCTGTACTGGGAAGGGTAGTTTTTACTAAATGGTTTGTACTGGGGGGGGGGAGGGTGGTCTGTACGGAGGGGCCTGTACTGAGGGGAAGGGTAGACTGTATTGAGGGATCTGTATTTAGGGGAAGGGTAGTCTGTACCAAGGGGTCTGTACTGAGAGTTCTGTACTGAGGAGAAGGGTAGTCTGTGCTGAGGGGTCTGTACAGGGGGAGGGGTAGTCTGTACTGAGGGTTCTGTACTGAGAGTTCTGTACTGAGGGGAAGGGTAGACTGTATTGAGGGGTCTGTACTGGGGAAGGGTAGTCTTTACTGAATGGTCTGTACTGGGGGGAAGGGTAGTCTGTACGCAGGGGCCTGTACTGAAGGGAAGGGTAGACTGTATTGAGGGATCTGTATTTAGGGGAAGGGTAGTCTGTGCCAAGGGGTCTGTACTGAGAGTTCTGTACTGAGGGGAAGGGTAGTCTGCACTGAGGGGTCTGTACTGGGGGAAGGGTAGACTGTACTGAGGGGTCTGTACTAGGGAAGGATAGTCTTTACTGAATGGTCTGTACTGGGGGAAAGGGTAGTCTGTACGCAGGGGCCTGTACTGAGGGGAAGGGTAGACTGTATTGAAGGATCTGTATTTAGGGGAAGGGTAGTCTGTACCAAGGGGTCTGTACTGAAAGTTCTGTACTGAGGGGAAGGGTAGTCTGCACTGAGGGGTCTGTACTGGGGGAAGGGTAGACTGTACTGAGGGGTCTGTACTGGGGGAAGGGTAGACTGTACTGAGGGGTCTGTACTGGAGGGAAGAGTAGTCTGTAGAGAGAGTTCTGTACTGGTACAAGGGTAGTCTGTACTGAGGAGTCTATACTGAGACATCTATGCTGAGGGTTCTGTACTTGGGGGTGTCTGTACTTAGGGGTCTGTGCAGGGGGGTTGGTCTGTAGTGAGGGGTCTGTGCTGGGTGGGAGAAAAAAGGGATGGCATCCTCCTAAAAATCCATTGCAGACCTTAAATACAAGTATGCAACCTGGCTGGTCATAAAAGACAACTTCCTCCTAAACTATACCAAGCCTCATGCCTTCTACATAGGGGGTGCCTTCCCAGTGGGGACAAGGGCCTCTTCCCCACATCCCTGGCCAGTCATTGATGGAGTCTGTGGGGGCTTATTGGAATCTGGAAGCCCCCTTTGATAATAGGAGGGTACCCTAGATGTCTGTCCTCTATGTGAATAAGTATGAGGTAAAATTCACTCACAAAAAAAAGATGGCACCTAGAAGACATTCAAATGTTCGACAAGGCATTTATTTAAAAGAATAAACATCCACAAAAAATGTCCCTCCATTATAAACCCATTGTCAATCACAATGTCTGTCACCCACCAACTTGCTGGAAAAAAATGACCTGGAGCACACGACCAATCCCATTGATATCAAACTTGCATGTGGCGCAGTCATTAAGGCATATTTTTTCATTAAACGCACAGTCGCATGTGTGTGCTGTGTATAGAGTGATTAGGCTAAGGTTTTATTTAATGGCACTTTTGGCATTACATTTTCATATGTTTGTGTTATTTTAACTAGGTATTAGTGTAGTCCCTGTGTCATTTGTTTGCCTTACTTAGCATGATGGGATCACATGTTGTGGCTGAAGTTTGAAGAGTCATGGCCGATTCATTCCCCTATGTCCATGAGTTGTTATGGCAAGCATGTCTCTATTAGCTAAAGGGACAAGACAACATCCTGTCATGGGTTGTAGTGTCCAATGCATGCGTCGCCACCCACTCTATGTGACATCACAAATGTGGGAGTGCTAATACAATGAAAACCTCTTCCTGTTGCACCAGTGAGCTCTATGAATGAATGTTCAGCCTGCTTGTGTCTGTCAGAACTATTTAGCTCTCACCTGCACCCCCAGGGCTGCTGTCAGAAATCACGGGGCCCCGTACATCCTATCTGACAGTGCCCCACAAATGAAAATATCAAAACAATATTTTCACTAAAAATAGACAAAAATTAGCAGACAGAAACATAACCTAACTTACAAAATTCCTGCTAAATCTAAAAGATAAAACTGCATTGAGTTGTAAATAAAGTTCTGTGTGTAATTGAGGTCTTGGGGCTCATTCACTTAGGTGCTGTAGCCTGTACAGTATGATTTATACGTATTCATATGTTTTGCTTTTTTTTAAGTGGCTGGAGCTGCAGGTATCCTATGTTACGCTATGGGGATGCAGCAGCTGTACGAACACTCAGGTCCTAATTTGACATGCATGTGGATGCAGGTGTATTGCCCCAAACAGAGGGGGGGTTGCATTTGAGCCACTCACCCACACCTGCGCACTTATCAATTAGGGCCTGTGACTATGTTCATACAGCCATTGCATCCTCATAGAGTAACACGTTGCTCCAGCTGCACAAACAAGCCATTCATTCACACTCTATGGGATAGAGAACCCGTGTGAATGAGCCCTAATTTTTTTTTTTATTATTATTTTTTGCTATTTTTTTCAATCTCTTTTTTTACATTTTTTTTCAAAATAATATTCTACAGTTTGTTATTTTTTACTATTTTTATTTTTTTTACACAACACTGAGGGGGGCTTGAGTGAAATATCAAGGGTTTAAACAGACCCCTGTCAGAGACAGAAAAAGGAGTTGAGATTCTTCAATTCCTTTCCCTGTAGTCTCAGCTGCACATAAGATGAATGAACAGGACATAGAGGCTCCTGTTCATTCATAAACTGAAGCAGAGTAAACAGTTTACTCTGCTTCATGTCCAATTCAGAAAAGAAAGGGTCCAGTAAATGACATATTTACTGGCCCCTTCCATCCCCCTCTCCATCCTCCTGTGTCCCCGCAGTAGGGATGGGCTGTCTGTTCAGGTCGAAAATGCGTTCGACTCGAACATTGACTGTTCGCCCGTTCGCCAAATAGCAAATAATTTGGGGTGTTCGCGGCAAATTCAAAAGCCACGGAACACCCTTTAAAAGTCTATGGGAGAAATCAAAAGTGCTAATTTTAAAGGTTAATATGCAAGTTTTTGTCATTAAAAGTGTTTGGGGACCTGGGTCCTGCCCCAGGGGACATGTATCAATGCAAAAAAAAGTTTTAAAAATGGTTGTCTTTTCGGGAGCAGTGATTTTAATAATGCTTAAAGTGAAACAATAAAAGTGAAATATTTCTTTAAATTTCGTACCTGGGGGGTGTCTATAGTATGCCTGTAAAGTAGCGCATGTTTCCCGTGTTTACAACAGTCCAAGAGCAAAATGACATTTCTAAAGTAAAAAAAAGTCATTTAAAAGTACTAGCGGTAGCGCCGGCTGCTCCAATGAATTGTCGGGTCTCTGCAATACTCATAAAAGTCATTGAAAAAAACGGCCTTGGATTCCCCCACAGTGCGAGGGGGTCCCCCCAAATTCCATACCAGGCCCTTCAGGTCTGGTATGGATATTAAGGGGAACCCCGCGACAATTTTTTTTTAAAAATGGCGTGGGGGTCCCCCTCAAAATCCATAACAGACCTTTATCTGAGCACGCAACCTGGCAGGCCACAGGAAAAGAGGGGGACGAGAGAGCGCCCCCCCTCCTGAACCATACCAGGCCACATGCCCTCAACATGGGGAGTACGTCCTCATGTTAATGGGGACAAGGGCCTCATCCCCACAACCCTTGCCTGGTGGTTGTAGGGGTATGCAGGCGGGGGGCGTATCGGAATCTGGAAGCCCCCTTTAACAAGGGGACCACCAGATCCCGCCCCCCGTGTGAAACTACCATTTCACAAAAAAAGTGTCAAAAATGTTACAAAAGACAATAGCCGGTTTTTGACAATTCCTTTATTAATGTCTTCTTCTTTCCCCGCTTCTTCTTCCATCCTCTTCTGGTCTTCATTCGGTTTTCTTCCTCCATCTTGTTCTTTCCCTGCTTCTTCCTCTGCTTCTTCCTCCGATCCTCCCGCTGTGTGACGCTTCTGTTCTTCTGACAGTTCTTATATAACTGAGGGCAGGGCCACCCAGACCCCGCCCCCCTCTGATGCACGGGGACTTCGCTATGGCTTTCCCCGTGGTGCCAGAGAGGGGCTGGGTCACTGTTACATAACTGGGTGACCCCGCCCCACTCTGACATCTTCATTCGGTTTTCTTCCTCCATCTTGTTCTTCCCCCACTTCTTCCTCTGCTTCTTCCTCTTCTTCCTCCAATCCTCTGCTTCTTCCTTCGGTCTTCTCGTCCGCATCTTCCTCCGGCTTCTTCTTCCCCGCTTCGTTCTCCGGGCGATCCGCATCCATGGGAGGTTCCCACTGTGTGACGATTCTGTTCTTCTGACAGTTCTTATATAACTGAGGGCGGGGCCACCCAGTGACCCCGCCCCCCTGATGCACAGGGACTTCACGGAGACTTCCCTATGGCTTTCCCCGTGATGTCAGAGGGGGGCGGGGTCAACGGGGGGCCCGACCCCCGCTGACACCACGGGGAAAGCCATAGCGAAGTCCCCGAGCGCCAGAGGGGGCAGGGTCAACGGGGGGCCCCGCCCTCAGTTATATAAGAACTGTCAGAAGAACAGAAGCATCACACAGCGGGAACCTCCCATGGATGTGGAAGACCGAAGGAAGAAGCAGAGGATCGGAGGAAGAAGCAGAGGAAGAAGCGGGGGAAAAACAAGATGGAGGAAGAAAACCGAATGAAGACCAGAAGGAGATGGAAGAAGAAGCGGGGAAAGAAGAAGACATTAATAAAGGGATTGTCAAAAACCGGCTATTGTCTTTTGTAACATTTTTGACACTTTTTTTGTGAAATGGTACCCCATTACCATTTCACACAGGGGAGGAGCCGGGATCTGGGGGTCCTCTTGTTAAAGGGGGCTTCCAGATTCCGTTAAGCCCCCCGCCCGCATACCCCCACAACCACCGGGCAAGGGTTGTGGGGATGAGGCCCTTGTCCCCATCAACATGGGGACATCCTCCCCATGTTGAGGGCATGTGGCCTGATACGGTTCAGGAGGAGGGGGGCGCTCTCTCGTCCCCCCTTCTTTTCCTGGCGGCCTGCCAGGTTGCGTGCTCGGATAAGGGTCTGGTATGGATTTTTAGGGGGACCCCCACGCATTTTTTTTTTAATTTTGCTTCGGGGTTCCCCTTAATATTCATACCAGACACAAAGGGCCTGGTAATGCACTGTGGGGGAATCCCAGGCTGTTTTTTTCAATGACTTTTGCAGAGACCCGACAATTTACTATAGCAGCCGGCGCTACCGCTAGTACTTTTAAATTACTTTTTTTTCCTTTAGAAATGTCATTTTGCTCTCGGGCTGTTGTAAACACGGGAAACATGCGCCACTTTACAGACATACTATAGACACCCCCCAGGTACGAAATTTAAAGGAATATTTCAATTTTATTGTTTCACTTTAAGCATTATTAAAATCACTGCTCCCGAAAAAATGGCCGTTTTTAAAACTTTTTTTTTTTCCATAAAGATTTTATTTAGTGTAAAGGTAACAGGTAACAATTCACATCAAATGACGTGAGAAGGCACTTAACAACCGCAATATACAGGGATATGTAATGTAATACTGACACATAATCACACACATAGGTTGGACTTGATGGACTTGTGTCTTTTTTCAACCTCACCTACTATGTAACTATGTAACTATGTAACAAGCAGGGTATAAAGGCAAAGACAAAAATAATACAGAATACAACCTATGTAGGATATAATAATAGATTAACCTGCATCACAACCAGATAAACATTGTTGTAGAGGTGGGGTGGAGGATCATTGGCCATTTTCCCCTCCCCCGCTCTCCCCCCCCAGGTGGTATGGCCCAACTGAGGAAGGGAGGTGTCTAGTACGGTTGGGTACAGTAAAGACAACTTGAGTGAGGTATCCGTGAGAGCATATAAGTAGGGCCTTGGTGTGATGCGATTGTGATGGTTAGCCATCAGATGGATAGCCAACGAAGAAAGGTAAAGACATGGGGTATGAGGGGAAAGGGAGAGGAAGAGGCAAAAAGGCAAAGGTAGGACAGACAGGGAGAGGAGGGAAAAAAGGGGGGGGGGGAGAAGGGGTGGGAAAGGGGGTCAGGGAGGGGAGGCGTCGAGCAGGCGCCGCAGATGACACCCCTTGGGGGGGCCCCCTCCCCACCACATCCCCCTGACCGAGAAGAGCCCACCGTTAGGGTTAAAATTCATACACCCCCCTTTACAATATATGTAGGCGATATTGTTCAGTGGTCATGAAGTGGATCCAGCACGGCCAGGTGAGTGAAAATTTGTGTGTTCTTTCCTGTGAAATATGGATCGGTTCTTCCATTTCTTTTATTTTAGATATTCCCCTAAACCATTCACCAATCGTTGGAGTGTGTGTGGACCGCCAGTGGATTGGGATACATAATCTGGCTGCATTCACCATATGCATGGCCAAAGACTTATAGTATTTTTTCTTTGATAAAGATGTGTGATGTAGGAGAAATTGTGTGGGGGTATAGTCCAGGGTACATGTAGTAACATGTGAAATAATTTCACTGACCTCTCTCCAAAAGGGTTGAAGGCGATCGCAGTCCCACCAGATGTGGAGCATAGTTCCCTCTTGTCTTCCGCACCTCCAGCATGTGTTGGGAATGGAGGGGGAAAATGTATGAAGCCGCGAAGGGGTCCTGTACCATCTTGTGGCAATTTTGTAGCCATTTTCCTAAATGGCCACATTTAGGGAGCATTTGTGAGCATATTCATAGATGGTATTCCACTGTTCCGCGGTGAGGGGGGTTTGAAAGTCTCTGTCCCAAGCCATCTGTGAGGAGGCTGGAGAGGGGGTAAGCGTGGATGAGAGGAGAGCATAAAGGGTGGATATTAGGTGCCTTTGCAATGTTTTATGGTGGAAAAGGGATTCGAAGATGTGAGTTGTCTGGTCCAACAGGACCGGTGTGGATGGGTCGAGAGAAAATGACGAATTTGTCTATACGACCAAAAGGAGAATGAGGACGTTTTGGAGATGTTCACCAGGCTCTCGAAGGTAAGAGGGGCTCCCTTCGAGAAAAAATGGAGAGCTAGGACATCATCATGTGGCCATTCGTGGAGCAAGAAAGAACGGGAGTCACCCGGGGGGAAAGCTGGGTTCTCTCTTAGGGAAGTTAAAGGGCCTGGCTCCGAGATAGATAACCCGGACTTGGTCGCTCCACCAAAGGCCAGAAGGGAGGGGTGGATGAGAGGATGTCTGGTGGTTACCTGTGGCCAGTATTTGTGAGGTAACCAGGGAAGTAGATGTAAAGGACCCTGTATAAGAGATTTTTCCAGGGCCACCCAGGTCGCCACCCTAGTGGTGTGAACGTTCCAGTCCACTATCCTAGTGAGATGACACGCCAGGTAGTATCTGTATAGGTCTGGAAGACCGATGCCCCCATCCCTTTTCTGCAGCGTAAGGCGAGAATATTTTATGCGAGGTGGAGAATTTTTCCAGATAAAGGCAGAACAAGCTTTGCGATAGGCTGATAAAAAAAGCCGGAGTGAGATGCATGGGGATAGTTTGCATAAGATAAAGTAATCTCGGCAAAATAATCATTTTAATCAGTGCAGAACGGCCAAACCAGGAAACGTTCAAGCCCATCCACTCCTTTAGTTGGGTTTGAATTTTGGTGAGGGCTATGTGAAAGTTAGACATATAGAGGTCCTATAACCGGGTGGTAATTCTGATTCCCAAGTATGTGATCGCCTCCTTCTCCCATTTGAATGGAAACGCATCCCGGCAGTGAAGTACCTCCTGAATAGGAAGCGTTACATTCAGGGCGTGGGATTTTGAATAATTGATCTTGAGGTTGGATAGACTGCCAAAGAGCTCAAGTAAAGAACTTTCAGTAAATTGGGCAATGAGATGCGGGGCGATTTCAGGGACAGTAAGATATCGTCCGCATAGGACGCAACCTTGAATTCTCTCTCACCGACCATTAGACCCCCAATGTCAGGATTGGTTCTAATTCTGTTTAGAAGGGGCTCCAGAGTCAAAATGTATATTAGGGGGGATAAAGGACATCCCTGGCGTGTACCATTACTGATGGAGAAGGCGTCTGACAGGTGGCCATTAACACTTACTTTAGCAGAGGGGTTAGAATATAGGGTCAGCACATGTGAGAGCATGCAGGGTGCCAGGCCTACTGCCACTAGCACTTCCCGCATATAATCCCAGGCCACTCTGTCAAACGCCTTCTCAGCATCAAGGGAGAGGAAAAACCCCTCTGAATTAGAGGATGTAAGCCAGTGGTGGAGATTTAGGGTACGGATAGTGTTGTCCCTGGCCTCCCTACCAGGAACAAAACCTACCTGATCTAAGGAAATGAGTTTGGGAATCAGAGGGAGCAATCTGTTGGCCAAGATTTTTGCGTAAATTTTGATATCCACATTTAGAAGAGATATGAGCCTGTAGTTTGAAACTTGGGCGGGATCTTTACCTTCCTTTGGGATTACGGCTATGTGTGCCAAGAGCATTCCTTCTGGCAACCCCCGGGGTCTGCAAATGTATTGAAGGTGGAGAGAAGTCTAGGGGCAAGGGTGTCTAGGAATGACTTGTAATACTGGAGAGTGAAGCCGTCTGGGCCTGGACTTTTACCAGTTTTCATCTGTTTAATTGCCAATGCCAGTTCTCCTATAGTAAGGGGGGCCTCCATGTCCTGGGCTTGCTGGGGGGATATTGGGTGCGGAGAGTATTGAGAGAGAAATTCTTTAATGCATTCGACACAGGTAGCTAATAGGGGTAATCCGGGATGATTCTGGTGTAAGTTGTATAATTTAGAGTAAAAGCCCTCAAATTCCTTTGCTATATCATTTTTCCTGGACAAGAGTGTTCTGCGAGCATTTCGCAAGTGGTGAATTGTGGTTGAGGATTTGGAAGCTTGGATCGTACGTGCCAAAAGCGTCCGCTTTTATTTCCATGCTCGTAGAATACCCTTTGACCGAGGATATAGCGTCTTCTAGTTTATTTGCCTAATTCCTCCAGGAGGAGAGAACGGGAATGTGATAATTCTTGTAAGGTGGACTGCACATGCGATTGTTTGTGGGATGTTTCTAAAGTTTTGATTTTCCTAATGAGAGAGGTAATGGTTTCTTGGTGTAACTTTTGGCTTTCTCCGCTAGTGTAATAAGTTCACCGCGCATTACACATTTGTGAGCTTCCCACAGGGATAGAGCAGAGATGTCTGGAGTGGTGTTTTCCTTAAAGTAAAGGTTTAGACGGGTTTTCAAATAGTCTAGTGTTGTTGGGTCATTAAGTAGAGAGGGGTTCAGTCTCCCTGTTTTGGTTCTGGTGCAGGACTCCGGGTAGGACAGGGTGATCGTGATGGGGTGATGGTCGGAAAGGAACATTGGTTCTATAGCTGTTTGTTGGAGGAGGAGTAAATCTGACTGGGAGAGAAAGAAATAATCTATTCTCGAATATTTACCGTGAGGTGCCGAGCAAAATGTATAGTCCCTCTCAGAGGGGAACATAGTGCGCTAGGCGTCGTGAAGAGTTAAGTTTTGTAGTTGTAATTTAATTTGCCGGAGGGCTCGGTATGGTAAGGAAGAGGTTCCCGAAGAAGAGTCCAGGACCGGGTTCAAAGGGACATTAAAATCTCCTCCTAGTAGAACCAGGCCCCATTGGAAAGATGAGAGAAGGTCACAAATTTTCCTAAAAAAGGAAACCTGGCGTTCATTAGGGCAGTATATGTTGGCAAGTGTTATTGGTTTTGAGGCGTATGTACCTTTGATAAAAACAAACCTGCCTTCTGGGTTGACAAGCGAATCAGTCTGGTGGAAGTTGGCATGTCTAGAGATTAATATAGAGACAACCTTTGTTTTAGCTTCTGGGTTGGTGGCGTGAATTACTGTACGGTAGATATGATTAGATAGCTTAGGAACCGCATCAGAGCAGAAATGTGTTTCTTGAAGGAAAATGAAATGCACTTTATGTTTGGTAAGGGAGGTCAAAATTTGAGACCTCTTTTCCGGGAGATTAAGGCCCTTCACATTCAGCAACACACACTTCAAGACTAGGGGTGGAGTGGGAGCTTTAAAACTTTTTTTTGCATTGATACATGTCCCCTGTGGCAGGACCCGGGTCCCCAAACACTTTTTATGACAATAACTTGCATATTAACTGTTAAAATTAGCACTTTTTATTATTCATGTTTGTGTCCCATAGACTTTAACGGTGTTCGCGTGTTCGAACAAATTTTTTGCCTGTTCGCATGTTCTCAATGGGAGATGAGTACAGCGCTGCACCAGTACTACTGGAGAATGGTTACACAGCAAGCAGCTGACACTCCTCTTAGACAAAGAGAAATAAAAAAGTAAAATGTGCTAAGTGTAGCGCTAAATGTGTAAATAAATGAGAACAATGAACTAGCCCAAACCATTCATGGGGGGCCCACGAGAACAGTAGAAAAAATGTGGTTCAAGGTTACATATAAATAACTAAACACAATCAAAAATAAACTGAGTGCTGCGAACCGAACCGGGGGGTGTTCGGCCCATCCCTACCCCGCAGGAGCCGGCGGGACAGGGAAGCCAGCAACACTGCTGGGACATGAGGGGGACCCAGGAACACTGGGGGAATCAGATGTGGGCATCGCAGGGAGGGGGATTGGTGTGGGTGCGGGGGGACAATTATAAAATAATGCCCTGCATCTGTGCCAGTGTTGCCAACCTTTGGTGACTTTTTTTTTACAGACAAAACATGAAAAATGTACTGACAGAGCACAGGTTTTACTGACAACCTGAAAAATGACAGAACTCCTATTAAAAACTAAGACAATTGATATGTAAACAGTATAAACATGATATGTAAATGTAGCATCCTTGTCCTAAACAGGGCTGCTAGTAAATTTAGTTGTGTTAGGTGGTAGCTAGCCTGGCTAATTTGTAGTCTATTGATCAAATGAGTTTCTCCTAAGCCTGGTGTTAACTGTGATTTCTCCTTTTTGCACTGTCACCTTTGGTATCAGTGTGATGAATTATAGTGGATTCAGTTTATGAGTGTATATACCGTACTTCTCTCAGCCAATCAGCAGGAGTTTCATTGGCCGCCGAAGATGCTGGGAGAGGGTATTTATTCAGAGAAGGTCAGGTGATTGGGGTTTTTTTTTTCACCCAGGCTGCGGCCTGGGTGGGTGTGTGTGGAGCAGAAGCAGAGGTGTAGGCCTGAAGCCTGAGGCCTAACTATGTGTAAAGGGACTTGGTTTGAGGGCAGCCTGATCGCTGCTGGGAGGCAAGGGAGAAGAAGTTGCCAGAGGGTCAACCACTCTTGTTGCCGGAGGCAAGTGTAAAGGGATGGAGTTCTGAAGGAGTACCAGAGGAGACTCTTCCTCAGCCAGGGACTGTGAAGTGTCAGGGAAAGCTTCAAGAGAGAACACCATCCAAGAAGTACAACAGGTAGCTGTGAGTTAAGCTTGAGGAATCCAGCAGGTAGCTGTGAGCTAAGCTTGAAGAAGTACAGCAGGTAGCTGTGTTTGTTGAGGTTGTTGCTATAAGAGACAGCTAGGGTTGTCCGAAACCATGTTTGTAAGACCGAGTACAAGTACCAATACTTTTTTCAAGTACTCGCGGATACTGATTACTGATACTTGTTTTAATGCCATGTGACAGTGGCATTAATATGCAGCACTGATGATGCTTGGACTGTGTCAGTAGTTTGGTTTTTTTTGTTTTTTAATCAAACAAAGTTTTATTGAGTAACTTGTGCATACATAACATGAATTCGTTTGCATTTTGACATTGTAACAATGCAACCATTATTATATCTTGAATAAAAATGGTATTGAATACAGACATACCTGACATACATTGATATTCCGGGTGTATATAATTGGTTTATGTAACCTGTACAGCCATTCCTATGTCCATTAAATCGTTTCATACCTGCGTGATTATATTAGACACATGTAGAAGATTCTTGCAGCCATCTATCCCATATCTTATTGTACTTGGCTGGGCATCCACTAAAAACATATATACATTTCTTGTACGGTAATGTATTGTTTATCTCCACCTTCAAGTCCACTACTTTAGGAGCCTCCTGCCTCATCCATTTTTTGGCTATAACCTTTCTTACTGCAAATAATGTTTCATGCAAAAAAGTTTTGGTATATTTGTCAGTTGTGTCAGGAACTATACCCAAAAGGCATTGTTTGGGTCTAAA
The DNA here is from genome assembly GCF_042186555.1 of Aquarana catesbeiana. Taxonomy (NCBI): domain Eukaryota; kingdom Metazoa; phylum Chordata; class Amphibia; order Anura; family Ranidae; genus Aquarana; species Aquarana catesbeiana. The sequence goes on along the minus strand of NC_133335.1, from coordinate 83,998,381 downwards.
ACTAGAGGTGAGCCCATTGTGTCATGTAGAAATGTTACAATTTGTTCCCACAGGCCTTTTATCTTAGGGCATGCCCATAGTAAATGAAAAAAGTGCCTGTCTCTCTTCCGCACATCTGACATGTGGTGGTTTGTGTACGCTTATATCTTGCCACTCTGAAGGGTGTAAGATATGCCCTGTGGAGAATATAAAGCTGTGTCAGTCGATCTGATAGTTTAGGAGACACAGTTTTACAGGACTCCAAAATCTCCCCCCATTCCTCGTCCTCCATCGGTCCCACCTCTCTCTCCCATCTTGGTTTGAGATCATATGCTATTTTGGTAGCTACAGGGGTTAGAAGTAAGTTATAAAATGCTGAGATCAATTTATGAGAGTCTGTGCTCTTGATTATAGCTATAAGAACATTAGGTGTAGGGCTTGGGCAGGAGTTAGGAAATTGTGATTGTATCGCATGACGGATTTGTATAAATCTGAAAAACATCTGGTTCTGTATTGTAAATTCTTCTTTGAGTAGTTCGAAGGTTTTAAGCTGTCCATCTTTTAATATATGGTGTAGGTAAAATACTCCCTGTATAGACCATATGAATGTGTCATGTATTTTATTAACTTCAGGGAGGTTCTTGTTATGCCACAATGGTGTATAATCGTTGAACTGTGGAATTTCAAGTCTAGATGTAGCTAGATTCCATATTTTCCTGTAATGGTATAGCATAGTGTGCCTTCTTTCACCTTGTTCCATCCCATCTAAGCCCGCTGCTATTGCATATATCGGGTCCTTAGTGTATTGCGCCCACTTCGGACATAGTAGCATAAGAAATCTTTCACTGTCCATTTTATCTATGTGGAATAGCTGAGATAACTGTACTGCAATGTAATATAGATTAAAATCGGGGAGAGCAGTACCTCCCAGATCATTCGGATTCTTAAGGGTTTGCCATGCTAATTTATGTCTATTATTACCCCACACAAATGACTTTGTGTGGGGTAATCTAGAGATTTGAAGTGTTTCAAGGGTAGATAAACTGGGGTGTGCCATAAGACATATAGTATTTTGGGTAGTAGGATCATTTTGATTAAATTTATGCAGTCCCAGACTCCCAATGGTAATTTGGACCAAACCCGTATTTTATTTTTAATCGTGGAAATGAGAGGATCTATATTTAGGGATATATAATCTGCAGGGGATCTGGCTATACGAATCCCTAAATATTTAATAGCATCTACTCTCTGAAGCGGAAGCCTGGCTTGGGATTCTGGGGGTGGGAAGCTGTCAATTGGTAAAATTTGGGATTTTTCCCAATTAATTTTCAGCCCTGAGAATGTTCCAAATTGTTCTATCACATGAAGTGCAGTACTCAATGATGAGCCCGAATCTGCTAGATATAATAGTGTATCATCAGCATACATGCTAATTTTTTCAATCAGTGAGCCCATTCTGAGTCCCTTAATCTCTGGGTTCGCTCGGATGGATATCGCCAGGGGTTCTGCCGCCAGGGCATACAGCAATGGGGACAAGGGGCAGCCCTGTCTTGTGCCTCTGCTGAGGTCAAACGATTGAGATGACCACCCATTAGCCACCACTCTGGCCCTAGGTGCCTGGTATAACAGTTGAACCCATTTAATAAATTTCGGGCCAAACCCACAGCCCTCCAAGCATCTCCAGAGATACCTCCACTCTACCGAGTCGAAGGCTTTTGCCGTGTCTAAGGTCACAACAACCCGTGAACCTACCTCTTCATGTGTAGCCTGCAGATTAATATATAGTTTCCGGAGGTTAAACGAGGTGTTGCGTCCGGGCATGAAACCAGCCTGATCTGCATGTATCAATGTTAGTATGACCTGATTAAGCCTAATGGATAGTACTTTGGCTAGTATTTTAATATCGACCTGTAAGAGCGATATGGGGCGATGTGATTCTGGGAATCCTAGGTCTTTTCCAGGTTTAGGAATAAGGACTATCGTGGCCTCTGTCATAGATGGGGTAACGTCCCAGTTTCAAAGAGATGATTATATAGCTTTAATAATTTGGGAGTTAGTATTTCACTAAATTGGGAATAAAACTCAATGGGGAGTCCGTCCGATCCGGGAGATTTAGACCTAGCAAAGCTAGCTATAGCAGTTGTAATTTCGTCTACAGTAAGTGGTGCTTCCAGTGATTCAATCTGTTCATCTGTCAACTGTGGGAAATTCACCTTTTCCAGGAAAAGGGACATGGATTGGGTCTCTGTGGGAGCTGTCGTTGTATATAAGTCAGCAAAAAAATCCCTGAACATTGAAGTTACTTTAGGAGGGTCTGTAACTTGCTGGCCTCCTGGGCCATGTAGAGTGATAACCACCGGGGGTCTATCCTCGCTATGCACCAAGTATGCCAACAACTTGCCTGCCTTCTCTCCATGCTCAAACATTTTCTGTTTGGAGAAAAACATTTTTTGTCTGGCTTTCTGGTACTGTAGTTGGTCAGCCACTCTAGTCTGTAACTTAAGTTGGTCTGCATTTGCGGGTGTCGGAGTGTTGGCATATATTCTTTCAGCAGAGGACATATCCTCCAGCGCCTTACTGAGGGCACCGGAGGAGTCCATCTTGATTTTATTAATAATGGTTATTAAGGTATGCCTAGCGTATAACTTAAAAGAATCCCACACTGCGGATGGTGATGCTGACTCATCATTCTCCACAAAGTACGCTCTCCATTTATCTATAAGCTCGTTATCTTCAGGTAGAAGAGAGAGCCAAAATGGGTTCAGACGCCACGACCTTGGTGGTTTTGCCACTGGAATACTCACCGTAATCCAGTAAGGGCTATGATCTGAAAGTACCCTAGGGCAAAACATTGCCTCCAATAGTCTCGGCGCCAACCTGCGGGAAATAAGTATAAAATCTATACGGGACATGGAGCCATGAGAGGACGAGAAGCATGAATATGACCTAGCCTGTGGGAACTTGTGTTGCCATGTATCTATTAAATGGAAGGCGGAGATAAGCTTAGAAAACCTAGTCTCAGTGGGAATATTATGGGCTGGTGAAGCCAGTTGTAGCTTGTCTAAAGTCGGATTTAGAGTGAAATTGAAGTCACCTAGCCACACCGCTGCTATATTCGGATGACGGGTCATGAATGATATACCCTCCTTGACTATAGAAACATTAAATGGGGGTGGTACATAAAAAGCCATTATGAGCAGAGGCTCTCCATATACCTTAGCATGAATAAAGACATAGTGGCCTAGCGGATCAGTGGATAACTCACATAATTCAAAATGTACCGATTTGGCTATTAAGACGGAGACTCCCCTGGAATGGGATGTGTGGGTAGAATGGTGCGCCCACCCAACCCATGGCCGGCGAAGCGCCATCTGTACACTCCCCTCAATATGTGTTTCCACTAATGCTACTATATCAGCGTGTTGTTTCTTAAGGAATGCGAAGATCGCCGCGTGCTTAAATTTCTCACGCAGTCCTCTCACATTCCACGTAAGAAATTTCAGAGATGCCATAGGCCAAACTTTTTAATCATTAATAACCCAGTTATACAAAACCATTTACTCTCTATGCGGAAAGGACACAAGTTTCTAATACTCAGACATAGCTGCCTTAATCGTGTATCACACAACACGTATGTACGTTTCAATAGATCTGACATATGAAATGTTACCCGTTTTCTATGACAAGTATGCACACTCAAGTGTAACCCAGCTATAAACCTTTGAACCCCCTCCCCCCTCCCTGCCCTACACTGACCCAAACTGGTGTGGGCATAATCCCTGAACTGTTTGCAAACTGGGAAACAGTCCAATTTCTTGGTTGCCAATAAAATGTAGAACAACTGGTTAAATTCCCGGAGACTATATAGGATGAGGGGTATCAGCCATATTATTTGCAAAAGGAGCAGTATGGTCCCCCATTCTTCTTGCCTCCACTCGACTGCAACAATTAAGTTCCGGAGAAAGTTCCAGTGTTCATGGTGTTGTTTCCCTGAACTGTGTGGGGTAAAGTCTCGCTGCACGATGCATGCTGTCTGTAGGACTGTTGTCGCTCCGGAGCCCCGGAGGATAAGTTGACTCCTGTACTGTAGATATCCAAAATTTATGCTTTAAACTTGCGCCGGTTAGGAACGGTTCTTGGTTTCAGCTACGTGACTGGTAGGACTCAAATAATTAATCAGCCCGTTGAGGATTAGCTCGTCGTTCCATCCAAGAAATCACCTCCTCTGGGTCCTCGAAGAAGACCGCACGACCCTCGTGTTCTACTCTGAGGCAAGCAGGAAAGAGCATGGAGTACTTGTATTGCAGATTCCTTAGCTTACGTTTGGACTCCGTAAAGCTCTGACGTCGATGTTGTACCTCTGCCAAGAAATCTGGGAAAATAGCCACTTTAACATTCCCTACTGGGATATTGCCCTTCTCCCTTGCCATTCTCAAAGCGGTATCTCTATCCTTGTAGTTAAAGAGTTTAGCTATGAACGTGCGAGGAGGAGCTCCCTGCGGTGGGGGTTTTGCTGGCATGCGATGTGCCCGCTCCACCGCAAACATGGGGGAAAAGGCTTCTCTTCCATAGGCGTTAATCAGGAGTTGTTCCAAAAATGTGGTAGTGTCCTTACCCTCAGCTCCCTCTGGCAGGCCTATCAGGCGTATATTACATCTTCTCAGCTTATTCTCCATGTCGTCCTGTTTTATAAGAAGTTGCTGTATTTGCCTTTGTACGCGGTCTGAGAATGTTTGTAAGGGCGGAATAGCATCCTCCACCTCGCTCAGTCTGGTCTCGGTTTCTTTCACTCTTTCTCTTAGCTTTTGAAAGTCCTGTCTGATAAGGGAAATATCCATCTTGACTTCCTCAATTTGTGCTGTAAGAGAAGTTCTGCAAAAGGTGATTGCTTCAAGGAGTTTATCAGTGTCACACGTTGTTCGTTCTCCCCCTCCAGCTTTCTCAGAGGTTCCCTCTTCCTCCATGTCCTCCTTTTCTAGTCGGCGGTACTGATCAAGTTTTGCCGCTGCTGCTTTCTGTGCTTTAGTTGGTGACATACTGTAAGGGTCCGGGGTGTCACCCTCAGTTCCCCAAGCTTAATGTAGTAAACTTATGTGCCTGCTGTCCAAAGGAAATTTCTGTCTGCAGTCACGTATTTACCAAGGTGTCCAGGGACAGAGACTGTTCTCACGGATCAAGTGTGTGAGATACCACCCCACTTTCTGGGGAGCTGGCAATCTGAGGTTGTAGTATATAATAAAGAGGGACCCAAATAAATGTTGTGCAGAGGGGGGTAGGAGGGCCGCAGCCCATGAACAGAGTACAGGCAGGAGGAGCAGGTGTGCCAAAATGGCCGCCGGGCACCACGTGTAGGCCTAGGCCGTAATTTAGCCCGAGTTTTACTATCTGGTTTGCTGGGTTACTGAGGGCCTGGGGGGCTAGGTATGGGAGGGTTAGTGCAGTCTAACTCCCTTGGGAAGTTTGCTGGCCTCTGGGTGTTCGTGCTCCATTGTTATTACAGGGCAAAGCTGGAGTACAGGAGTACCAAGATGGCCACGGGCTCAGGTGTTAGGCCGTAGCCGCGGACTTGCCTGATTCTGGCCGCCGTGTAGCAGATCGCCGCTCCGCTCGGGTCTCCGTGCGTCCGATCGCCCCCAAAGTTGGTGCAAGGGGTCCCAGGTGTGCCAGGGAGATGATCTAGCCAGGCAGAAGGTACAGGTAGTCCAAGATTAATCAGGTAGAAGGAGTAATGGACGGAGCTCTGTGTACAAGCGTCCTACTCCATGCTGTGTCAGGCCATGCCACCTGTTTTGATTTTTTAACATTTTTTTTTTTGGGGGGGGTAGTGGACGGTGTCAGTGTGTTTTTTATTTTATTTTTTATTATTTTTACAATTTAACCTTTTAAATATTTATTGCAATTCTTTTTTTTTTTTTTACGTTCCTTGATGGTGGAACCTCCCAGGGAGAAGACTACTGAGCTGGGTAAGCCTTATGTGAGTGAGCGTCTGTGGAACTGTTGAACTTGTAGCCACAAAGGGAGCAGAGTAAGACCCCTTTCACACTGAGGCGCTTTTCAGGCGCTTTCACGCTAAACAAAGCACCTGAAAAGCTCACATAAACCTTTTTCCATTAAATCAATTAATGCTTTCACATTGGAGCAGTGTACTGGCAGGGCAGTGAAAAAAAAAACGCCCCTCTCCATTGAAATGAATGGAAAGCGCTTCAAAAGCGCCTGAAAAGCCCTTTAAAAGTGCCTGAAAAGCTCTTCAAAAGCGATCAGTGTTTTACTGGCAGTTTAGAAGCGCCACAGTGTGAAAGGGGACTTAGGAAAGTCTGCTGCTGCATGTTCAAAGTTTAATCTGCTCCTGGCTGAAGAGTTCTCTACAGAGTTAGATTCTGATATCCTGTCCGATCGGATCTATAAATTATTTTTTGACATCGTGTCTTGGCCTGAGAAGTGGTTTGAAAGTGATGCTGGGCAACAGTGTGAGCCTGCAGAGGAGGAAGCTTTCTCAACTACCCATACCTCCAGTATTAGGCCTGAGTTGTCTGCATCTACATCTCCTGTTCCCTTTTTTGCAAGTTCTCTGGAAGAGGAGCAGTGGACTCACCGTGCTAAAACTCCTAATGCTACTGTGCGAATGTCCTCTTCATTTGTAAGTGTTTCTCAAAAGCTGGACAAAATTGCAGTCAAGTGTGCCTCAGATACTCAAGTGTTACCCGGATGTGGGGATCCTAAATTGCTACCAAGATTATCAAAGTTGCAACAAATTGTCATGAGAAAAGTGGCTGAGGAATATGGCTACTTGTACCCATATGTGCCAGAAAGTCTGGAAGCTGAAATCCAATGCAAACGGGCACAGTGGGTTGATGCATTGCTGCTATTTGTGATTACCTGAAAAGTCCTGCTCACTGAGATGTAAAGAAGCTGTCACCTAGACATGCAGAAAAGTATACTAATGTTCTACAAACCTGGGACTATGGTCGTTATATTTATCCAGACTGTGTCATTATTCGGAGGCCTAATCAAGCTGATGTGCAGCATTACATCACTACTATCGGCTCATCTGGAAAGCCTGTTCAACTACCTGATCCTCGTTACTACTGGTGATCAGTGACGGCTGGTGAAGTTTTAGGATTGGGGGGCGCCAGACCCCGCCCTTCCTTTTTGACCCCTCCCATTTGGTGAAAATGGGCGTGGTTTCAGCTAAATGGTGGGCGTGGCTCTAAGGTGGTGTGGTTAGCGTCTGAGATGAACGAGGGATGGAGGGAGAGGGAGAGAGGGACAGCAGGCCTAGATCCTACACAACAATAGAAATGTGTATTCTACAAAGTTTAACAATCAGTAGATAAAGATACTCCAAACACCTGGTGTTAGCGCTTCAATCATCCCGGCACCATGGTTGTTATGGTGTCAGGATGATTGAAGTGCATTATTACTATTATTACATTGTAATATAAAATGAAATCATTCAACTCACCATAATGCCGAATCAGTGGGAGCCCCGAGTGTGTCACTAGCCACGTCGCCTACAACCAGATGCCATCAGGTGTCCCCAGCAGTCCGTCCTTACATGCAGCCTGTGTCACATAAAATGCAGCCTCTGTCACATAACATGCAGGCTCTGTCCCCCCAAATGCAGCCTCTGTCCCCCCAAATGCAGCCTCTGTCTCCCCAAATGCAGCCTCTGTCCCCCCTCCAAATGCAGCCTCTGCCCCCCCAAATGCAGCCTCTGTCCCCCCCCAAATGCAGCATGCCTGTGTCCCATTACATGCAGCATGCTTGTGTCCCATTACATGCAGCATGCCTGTGTCCCATTACATGCAGCATGCCTGTGTCCCATTACATGCAGCATGCCTGTGTCCCATTAAATGCAGCCTCTGTTCTCCAAAATGCAGCCTCTGTGTCCCCCAAATGCAGCATGCCTGTGTCCCATTAAATGCAGTCTCTGTTCCCCCAAATGCAGCCTCTGTCCCCCCAAATGCAGCATGCCTGTGTCCCATTAAATGCAGCCTCTGTTCCCCCAAATGCAGCCTCTGTCCCCCCAAATGCAGCCTCTGCCCCCCCCAATGCAGCATGCCTGTGTCCCCCCCCAAATGAAGCCTCTGTACCCCCCCCCCAAATGCAGCCTCTGCTCCCCCCCCCCCAAATGCAGCCTCTGTCCCCACCAAATGCAGCATGCCTGTGTCCCATTAAATGCAGCCTCTGTCCCCCCCCAAATACAGCCTCTGTCCCCCCCAAATACAGCCTCTGTCCCCTTACATCAGAGTTGCCATCAGTGTCCCCCCACAGCATGTGTCCCCATCAGAGCCCCCCACAGCATGTGTCCCCCACAGCAGGTGTCCCCCATCAGAGCCCCCCCACAGCAGGTGTCCCCCATCAGAGACCCCAACAGCAGGTGTCCCCTTTAGAGCCCCCCACAGCAGGTGTCCCCCACAGCAGGGTGTCTCCATCAGAGTCCCCCCACAGCAGGTGTCCCCCATCAGAGTCCCCCATCAGAGCCCCCCACAGCAGGTGTCCCCTATCAAAGCCCCCCACAGCAGGTGTCCCTCATCAGAGCCCCCCACAGCAGGTGTCCCCCATCAGAGCCCCCCACAGCAGGTGTCCCCCATTAGAGTCCCCCCACAGCAGGTGTCCCCATCAGAGTCCCCCCACAGCAGGTGTCCCCCATCAGAACCCCCACAGCATGTGTCCCCCATTACAGCCCCCCCACAGCAGGTGTCCCCATCAGAGCCCCCCACAGCAGGTGTCCCCTACAGCAGTTGTCCCCATCAAAGTCCCCCCACAGCAGGTTTCCCCCATCAGAGTCCCCTATCAGAGCCCCCCACCAGAGCCCCCCACAGCAGGTGTCCCCTATCAAAGCCCCCCACAGCAGGTGTCCCCCATCAGAGTCCCCCACAGCAGGTGTCCCCCATCAGAGTCCCCCCCACAGCAGGTGTCCCCCATCAGAGCCCCCCACAGCAGGTGTTCCCCATCAGAGCCCCCCACAGCAGGTGTCTCAATCAGAGTCCCCCCACAGCAGGTGTCCCCATCAGAGTCCCCCCAAAACAGGAGTCGCCCATCAGAGCCCCCCACAGCATGTGTCCCCCGTCAGAGCCCCCCACAGCAGGTGTCCCCCATCAGAGCCCCCCACAGCAGGTGTCCCTATCAGAGCCCCCCCACAGCAGGTGTCCCCATCAGAGTCCCCCCACAGCAGGTGTCCCCATCAGAGTCCCCCCAAAACAGGAGTCGCCCATCAGAGCCCCCCACAGCAGGTGTCCCCCATCAGAGCCCCCCACAGCAGGTGTCCCCCATCAGAGCCCCCCACAGCAGGTGTCCCCATCAGAGTCCCCCCACAGCATGTGTCCCCCATCAGAGCCCCCCCACAGCAGGTGTCCCCATCAGAGTCCCCCCACAGCATGTGTCCCCCATCAGAGCCCCCCCACAGCAGGTGTCCCCATCAGAGTCCCCCCACAGCATGTGTCCCCCATCAGAGTCCCCCCACAGCATGTGTCCCCCATCAGAGCCCCCCCACAGCAGGTGTCCCCATCAGAGCTCCCCCACAGCATGTGTCCCCCATCAGAGCCCCCCCACAGCATGTGTCCCCATCAGAGCTCCCCCACAGCAGGTGTCCCCCATCAGAACCCCCCACAGCAGGTGTCCCCCATCAAAGCCCCCACAGCAGGTATCCCCCATCAGAACCCCCCACAGCAGGTGTCCCCCACCAGAACCCCCCACAGCATGTGTATCCCCATCAGAGCCCCCAACAGCAGGTGTCCCCCATCAGAACCCCCCACAGCAGGTGTCCCCCATCAGAACCCCCCACAGCAGGTGTCCCCCATCAGAACCCCCCACAGCAGGTGTCCCCCATCAGAACCCCCCACAGCAGGTGTCCCCCATCAGAACCCCCCACAGCATGTGTCCCCCATCAGAGCCCCCCCACAGCAGGTGTCCCCATCAGAGCCCCCCTACAGCATGTGTCCCCATCAGAGCTCCCCCACAGCAGGTGTCCCCATCAGAGCCCCCCCACAGCATGTGTCCCCATCAGAGCTCCCCCACAGCATGTGTCCCCATCAGAGCTCCCCCACAGCATGTGTCCCCCATCAGAGCCCCCCCACAGCAGGTGTCCCCATCAGAGCTCCCTCACAGCAGGTGTCCCCATCAGAGCCCCTCCACAGCAGGTGTCCCCCCCATTCTCCACACATCGCCAGCGGTACTTACCTTGGGTCTCCTGCGGTGTCCTCCTCCTCACACTGGCAGCAGCATTCTTCCTGTTTCCTCTCTCGGGCGCAATGAAAGAGAGAAGCAGGAAGTGACATCTGACTCAGGGCAGATGTCAATCAAATCTGAAGTGCCGAGTAGCTTCCGCCCGGCGCCTGTAGTGTGTATTACTATGGCCGGGTGGAAGCTACTCGGCGCTTCAGAAAACGCCACAAGGCAGGCTAAACGCCCGCAAATGCAGTGCCACGTCTGCAATCTCGTGATTGCATAGACGTGGCGCTTCCTATAAGTGCACTGTGTCCGGCGTCGCACTGTGTCCGGCGTCCGAACACAGTGCACTTAAGGACCTTTTTTTTCCTTTTAAGGGCCAGTAATAAAATTTTTTTTTTTTTTTTTTACTTTTTTTACTTTTTTTTTTTTTTGCTGCCTGGGGGGGGGGGGGGGGCGGCGCCCAGGCGCCCCCTATGGACGGGCCGCCACTGCTGGTGATGCCAAAAGTTATTGAACCTTAAGCCCCATACACACGATAGGACTTTGTACAAACTTTCCCTTGGATTTTTGTACAAAGGGAGTTGGCCAGAAGTTTGTCTTGCATACAGACGACAGGACTTTTCCAGCCAACTTTCACCATATCACGTGGTTTTTCAGCTCTTTACCACCACCCTTTGGTCAACTTGTGTATTGTTGTCTGATATTGTGTCAATCTCGCCATTTTTATTGGCGAGATTGACACCTTGCGAGCCGGGTTGACACTGGATCCCCGCCAATGCCAGGCACTGTTTGGTATGAATCTTGAGGGGGAACTCCACGCCAAATTTTAAATAAAAAACCGGCATGGGTTCCCCTCCATGGGCATACCAGGCCCTTAGGTCTGGTATGGATATTAAGAGGAACTCCCTACGCCGAAATAACGGCGTGGGGGTCCCCCCCCACCAATCCATACCAGACCCTTATCCGAGCACGCAGCCCGGCTGGTCAGGAAAGGGGGTGGGGACGAGCGAGCGCCCCCCCCCCCTCCTGAGCCGTACCAGGACACATGCCCTCAACATGGGGGGGTGGATGCTTTGGGGGAAGGGGGCGCCCTGCGGCCCCCCCACCCCAAAGCACCTTGTCCCCATGTTGATGAGGACAAGGGCCTCTTCCCGACAACCCTGGCCGTTGGTTGTCGGGGTCTGCGGGCAGGGCGCTTATCGGAATCCGGGAGCCCCCTTTAATAAGGGGGCCCCCCAGATCCCGGCCCCCCCACCCTATGTGAATGAGTATGGGGTACATGGTACCCCTACCCATTCACCTAGGGAAAAAAGTGTCAATAAAAAACACAGTACACAGGTTTTTAAAGTAATTTATTAGGCAGCTCCAGGGTCCTCTTCTGACTTCAGGGGTCCTCTTCCGACTTCGGGGGTCCTCTTCCGACTTCGGGGGTCTCTCCAGCGTCTTCTCCCGGTGTCCGCATCTTCTGCTGGCTCCACCGTTATCTTCTGGTGCTCTTTTGCCAGCGGTGGTCCGGACCTTTGGATCGTCTTCTTCCCTCTTCTCTTCCAGAGATGTTGACACGACGCTCTCTCCAGCCAGAATGGTCTCTGTGCGCTCCGCAACGGACTTATATAGGCGGCGACCCCGCCCCCCTATGACATCACAGTCCCGGGGCATGCTGGGACTGTGAGGTCATAAGGGGGCGTGGTCATGTCATGATGATATGACCACGCCCCCTTATGACCTCACAGTCCCAGCATGCCCCGGGACTGTGATGTCATAGGGGGCGGGGTCACCGCCTATATAAGTCCGTTGCGGAGCGCACAGAGACCATTCTGGCTGGAGAGAGCGTCGTGTCAACATCTCTGGAAGAGAAGAGGGAAGAAGACGATCCAGAGGTCCGGACCACCGCTGGCAAAAGAGCGCCAGAATGGATGAGCCAGCTAGTTCCCCCTTACTCGCTGTTAGTCAAGGATTAAACACATTCTGGACTCATGCGATCGATCTGGCCAATAGGTCTTTATCCAGGAATACGCTGAAAGCGTACATGACGGGTTGGAAGACTTTCCTGAGGTTTACGTCTTTATATCCTAGTAGTTGCCCTGAGGATATCATGTCATGTCTTTCACTGCGTATTGCCACAGTGAGTTGGCTTTGTCTGCTAGTACCATCAAGCTGTATTTGACGGGTATTCAGCATTTTAGGTCCCTGCATACGCCTGACAGTCCATCCATTTTTGTGGCTCACCCTCTGAAAGCCATGCTAAGGGGTATACAGAGGATACCCCTTAGAAAACCTATCACCAGTCAGATCTTCCGTGATATGTCGGACATACTGTCTCCTTCCCCTTTTGGCGCAGGTCCCAGCCTAGTGCTCAAGGCAGCTATTTATCTTAGTTTCTTTGGGTTCCCCTGACCCGGGTAAGTGTCTCAAGCTAGCGGTCATGCTACCGTTCTGCTCAGAGGTAGTCTGACCAGATTCCCTGAGCATTACGAGTTACAGCTTCCTAACAACAAGAATAGACAGACTGGTCAGGGGTTTTGTGGTAAAATACTACCGAACCAACAGCAATTGGTGCCTGGTTGAAGTGCTTGACTCTCTTTGCAATCTGTGTGTAGCAACTCCTTTAAATAGCCCTCTGCTCCCCTTTCCCACGCATCCTATTACTTTGAAACAGTTTAATTCTTATGTTAGGATCTTACTCGCCAAGTTAGGTTTAGATCCAAAGCGTTTCTCTGGAAATTCATTCAGGATCGGGGCAGCATCTGCAGTGTCTAAACAGGGGGTCCCGTCTTACATTATCAAGTACATGGGGCACTGGAGGTCCTTCTGCCATAGCAAGTACATTCCCAAACCTCATACGGAAGTTAGCAGGGCGTTCGCTACTTTGTTGGAATAATTGTTATCTATTTCCTTAAAGCTTTCATACTTTACCTTTGTGTCTTTTGCCCTCTTTTAGGCGCACCGACCAGCGATACCAAGGCAGACCGCAGGTCTTGGTAGTTAGGGTTACCGCATGTCACAAGTAAAGACTCTGACTACAAGTTAGAACGCTGGCCTGAGGCCACCCTGGATTTGTAAGAGGAGTCTGAGGAGGTATATATCCCTCCTCCTCTTGCAGGTCTCTCGTTGGTTCGTCTACCTGGTTCCCACCCTCCCCTTACCCAAATTCATTTCATTCACAGCACATATTTCTCATACTCCTATTCAGGGTATGCTCTCTTTTAGGTGTACTGACCAGCGAGAGCAAGGCACACCGCAGGTCTTGGTAGTTAGGGTTACCGCATGTCACAAGTGAAGACTCTGACTACAAATTAGGCTATATTGCTGTGTTTGCTCTACACCCTTTGTCACTCTCGGATGAGGGTAGACAAAGCTCTAGATATGTATATAAAGGTTTATTCTGCACAGATATTATTGCAAAGTCTATTGCTTTCATGTGTTCTTTACATAGTTACATAGAAGGTAAGGTTGAATAATGACAACAGTCCATCCAGTTCAACCTGTGTGGGTGTGTGTTTAGAAAAATAATTTCCCATACCCCCTTAAATTGTTTTAGTTAATATGCATGTCCAAGAGACTTTTAAAACTATCCATACTTCCCGCCGACACCACCGATTGTGGAAGTTCCACATCCTTACCGCCCTGAGAGTAAAAAAACCCCTACGCAGCTTAAAGGGGTTGTAAACCCTCAAGGTTTTTCACCTTAATGCATTCTACAACAGTGTGATGGGAGTTACTTTGAGCGGGGGGCTTGTGGAACCCAGCTTACGTTGGAGAGCACTGGAATCTCCTTGTCCTGCTCCCCCATCCCCTCCTATGTGTAAGTCACCCCAGTCTGATTTGCACTAGTCAGACTCACTGCACAACCACACTGGAATATTGTGTGTGTATGTGTGTATATATATATATATATATATATATATATATGTATATATATATATATATATACATATATATATATATATATATATATATATACACATATATATATATATATATATATATATATATATATATATATATATATACATATATATATATATATATATATATATATATATATATATATATATATATATATATATATATATAAAATATATATGTATTGTATATTTTGTCTCATATACTGTTGTAGACTCTTTACTAGATCGTTTGAGGTATGGCTGTATTCCATTGTTCTATTGTTTGTGTTCCAGTTCAGCAGCCAAAAAGAGCACTGCCTAGTTCTTGGTTGTAAGCGGCTGTAATATCTAATATCTATATTGAGACTGGAGGAAGCAGTATTTGACTGAAGCACTCATGCAGAGTGCGACGGGGTTCCGTCACATTGGTGGCAGCAGTGGGATGCTTCCTGCAGTCTGGGACATCCAAACCTCCACAGGGATCCAAGGTGCAGATAGCAGAAGAGGATAGATACAGATACCAGCCGCCATGGAGGAGGTATTCGGAAGGAGCTTTCGAGAGATGCACATACAGCACAGTGGACAAGTATCAGAGCAAGTCCTGTTGGGATGGTATGATTCTATCCGCTGTGAACTCTGGAAGGAAACACTAGCCACGAGAAGCGCCACCAGGGTAAAATTCTCCCCTCCATCCAGGAAAAGTACTGGTCGCAGTATGGATTGCGAGTGTTGTTTTTAGGAGAAAAACCGCACAAGGAGAAGACAGCTGAGTTAAGCAGGCTGGTCTGGGCAGAGATGCGGTTGGACGAGAGCTACAGAGCCCTCTGATGGCATGTATCCCAAGCCCTTGGATAGCAGAGGACAGCCCAACGGAAGGCTTTGGCTATAGCGGCCTGGGACTGTTGTACGTGAAGCAGTCAGGGGACCCTAACTTTGTGAACGATTTGGAGTGGCGGTTGGACAAAATCATGGATTTCAGAGAAGAGATACTGAACGTCTCAGAAGTGCACTGGGCACTGGGAGATATAGAGTTTCTGTCCATACAGGAATGGGAGCTGGAGATCGCCTACAGATGGCTGCTAGATTCTGCTCAGTGCCAGGGCTGGGCTCCCTTTGCCTGTGACTATCCAGAAGTATCAGCTTACAACTTTGAAATCTCGGCTGAAGAGTCTGCAGTGTGGCAGAGTAACAGTGTGCTTTATCAATCTCCGCCCTCAGCTATGGATGCGGAGGTCTTATGGCAGATGCAGCAAGTGCTGACTGACCTTGATGATCCTATTTCTGCACGGGATGATCTTAGATGGAGGAATGCATCTGTTCAGCTGCTGGATGAGGGTAAGGGAGATGGAGATCATCTCTCCAGCCACAAATCACAGAATGTATGGATTTAGTTAACCATTCAACGGAGGATGTTATGGATTATGAGGCACCTGCCAAAGTGTTGGCACTGGGCCCAAGTGAAGCCAACCCGTGCCCTGGATTGTCAGCAAATCCAGAGACTTGTGATTTATTTGACTTTTTTGCTGAGGAAGAACAACCAAGTGAGCCTCCAGCAGAAGAGCTAGCATCAGGGCAGAACATCACTGAGCTCTGCCCAGCACCAAAAACAGCTTCAGCCTCCCTGAGAGAAGAGGCAGTCGGCCTTTCTCCCACACCACTGACAGGGACATGGGATTTCCAGCCAGCAGCATCTGTGGAGTTACAAGTAACTTCTCCAGCTGAAGCACTGGCAACCGGTCAAAGGGTTCAAGACCTCTGCCCCACACCAAGGGAGAGGAGGTTGTCATCTTCCCTCCCCAACAGTCAGCCAGAGTGGTGGAAACTCTTCCCTCCCCAACAGTTAGCCAGAATGGATGATATGAGCATTGAAGCGCTAACAGGTCAGATTACTGCTTGCTTTTGCACACAATAATCAACTCTGCAGGAGCTCCAGGGAGAGAATGCAATTGGCACCTCACAAGTGCAGCTTGAGCTGATATTGGTGGATAGGACTGCGGTCCCCACTGACAGCATCCCAGCAGAAGGGCTGGAAACAGGGCAGAGTGCTGCTGGCCTCTGCCCTCAACTAACAGAAGATGGAGTTTCTGTGAAAGTGGATAGGACTTCAGTCTCCACTGACACAACCTCAGAAAATGGTCCAGCACTGAGACAGGAGGATGTCAGCCATGTTTTGCAAGCACTGGGTGATTTTCATCTAGCAAAAGTGAATGGGACTTCAGTCTCCACCTGTATACCCCAGGGATGCTGGGCAGGCGGCTCAGATCCCCAACAGTATGACGGAGTGAGCCCAACCACCCTGTCTTCTTTCCTGTAGTTGGCATGTTCTACGAGAGAGGCAGAGGTTGGCTGGCTGTACAACCAACAGACAAAGATTTGGGGGGCGCACCCTAAAAAATGCATTAAAGATGGTGCAGCCTTAAGACCATATAGACAGAACAAAAGATTACAGCGCACACATACAAAAATAACATTTAACTCCTGCAAGGCTATTTAAAACACGTGAACATATTCAGAAAATATGGGGATTTCGTTACAACATATGACTACAGGTGGACACTAGTAAGAGGCAATGGTGGGGGGGTGGGGTGCTCCAGCCCAAAGGGATTTGGTCAGAATCCATACAATAGACAAAGATTTGGGGGCACACCCTAAAAAATGCATTAAAGATGGTGCAGCCATAAGACCATAAAGACAGAGCAAAATATTACAGTGCACACATACAAAAATTGCCATTTATTAGTGTCCACCTGTGTTATAGGAGGAGTCCTTTAGTTCTCCCATATAGAGGAGTGTATTTCTCCCATGGTTCAGAGAAGCAGAATCTTCCATTCTATGGATAGCGTAGGACCCACTGATAATTGGGTACATTGATGTAGTAGTGGGCTTAGCATTATATGGCCATATGGTGTAACTATTGTGTGTGTGTATATATGTGTACAAATGCGCGCGCACACACACACACTGTTGTAGACTCATTACTAGATCATTTCAGGTGTGGCTGTATTTTATTGTTTGTGTCTGCCTTGGGAGCAATCTAATATGGGATGTATATGTCTCTGTGGATTACCTGTGAGAGGGGGGGATTTCTCCATCAGACCCTCCCAAAGACAGTCTACTGATGAAAAGTTTGAATACACCTGTGTCATGCTACTAGTGGAGGTAAAGTCTAACCCACCCTGTTTCATTATGCAAAGAAGGGGGGATTGTCCCCTGAGTGTATATCTGTGTGCCTTTGTTCAAATAAACAGTTCATGTTCCAGTTCAGCAGCCAAAACGAGTACTGCCTAGTTCTTTGTTGCAAGCGGCTGTAATATCTAATATCTATATTCAGACAGGAGGAATCAGTAGATGATGGAAGCACTCAAGCGGAGTGTGGGAAGCGATTCCGTGACAAGGAGTATCCCACAAACTTGGAAATCGGAAAAGCGAAAATAACACATGTACAAGGCCATGGGGCATACCCCATATGTGGCCGGTAAGCACAATAATTTAAGTGAAAAAATATAGACATCTGCTGTACAAAGATATTTAAAAAATTTTCAAAAGAGTATCTACCAAGTGCACTATATAGTGTACCACCCACCAAACAAAGACTGATTGGTAGGGAAAATGGTTAAACACCCTAACTAACTATACTACAAATAACATTTTTACATATATACAAAAATGTGTCATGGACAACCTCCACCGAGGCATGAAGACTTCTTGCAGGCCTGCAAAGAAAATACACAAGCATATAGCAACTTTACATTTTATAGACTTACAGTGAGATTGTCCTCTCCGCAGAGGCGACCTTCTCACCTGAAAAAACCCTATCGCTAACCTTCATGTAGAGATAGCTGGCCCAAAAGCATCTTCGCAAAGTGTCCTTAACCACTTGCCGACCGCCTCACGTCTATATACGTGAGCAGAGCGGCACGGGCAGGCAAAATCACGTACCTGGTACGTGATTGCCTTCCCGCGGGTGGGGGGTCCCATCGGACCCCCCCCCCGGTGCCATCGGCGGTCGGCATTTGGTTGGGAGCGATGAGAGACGAGGGGGAGACCATCCGATCGTGGCCCCCCCCTCGCGATCGCTCCCAGCCAATGAGAAACATCCCCTGCCTGTGTATAGTACACACAGGCAGAGGATGTGATGTCATCTCTCACACATGTCGACATGTAAGTGCACCAACACTCACACACAACACAGTAGAACATGCCAGGCACACTAAACACCCCCGATCCCCCCCCGATTGCCCCCCGATCCCCTCCAATCACCCCCCCCAGTCACAAACTGACACCAAGCAGGTTTTTTTTTTTTTTTTTCCTGATTACTGCATAGTGTCAGTTTGTGACAGTTACTGTGGTAGGACAGTGAGTGTTAGCCCCCTGTAGGTCTAGGGTACCCCCCTAACCCCCCCTAATAAAGTTTTAACCCCTTGATCACCCCCTGTCGCCAGTGTCACTAAGCGATCATTTTTCTGATCGCTGTATTAGTGTCACTGGTGACGCTAGTTAGGAACGTAAATATTTAGGTTCGCTGTCAGCGTTTTATAGCGACAGGGACCCCCATATACTATCTAATAAATGTTTTAACCCCTTGATTGCCCCCTAGTTAACCCTTTCACCACTGATCACCGTATAACTGTTACGGGTGACGCTGGTTAGTTCGTTTATTTTTTATAGTGTCAGGGCACCCGCCGTTTATTACCGAATAAAGGTTTAGCCCCCTGATCGCCCGGCGGTGATATGCGTCGCCCCAGGCAGCGTCAGATTAGTGCCAGTACCGCGAACACCCACGCACGCACCGTACACGCACCGTACACCTCCCTTAGTGGTATAGTATCTGAACGCATCAATATCTGATCCGATCAGATCTATACTAGCGTCCCCAGCAGTTTAGGGTTCCCAAAAACGCAGTGTTAGCGGGATCAGTACAGATACCTGCTAGCACCTGCGTTTTTCCCCTCCGCCTGGCCCAGCCCAGCCCAGCCCACCCAAGTGCAGTATCGATCGATCACTGTCACTTACAAAACACTAAACGCATAACTGCAGCTTTAGCAGAGTCAGGCCTGATCCCTGCGATCGCTAACAGTTTTCTTGGTAGCATTTTGGTGAACTGGCAAGCACCAGCCCCAGGCAGCGTCAGATTAGCGCCAGTACCGCTAACACCCACGCACGCAGCATACGCCTCCCTTAGTGGTATAGTATCTGATCGGATCAATATCTGATCCGATCAGATCTATACTAGCGTCCCCAGCAGTTTAGGGTTCCCAAAAACGCAGTGTTAGCGGGATCAGCCCAGATACCTGCTAGCACCTGCGTTTTGCCCCTCTGCCCGGCCCAGCCCAGCCCACCCAAGTGCAGTATCGATCGATCACTGTCACTTTTTTTTGTAGCGTTTTGGTGAACTGGCAAGCACCAGCGGCCTAGTACACCCCGGTTGTAGTCAAACCAGCACTGCAGTAACACTTGGTGACGTGGCGAGTCCCATAAGTGCAGTTCAAGCTGGTGAGGTGGCAAGCACAAGTAGTGTCCCGCTGCCACCAAAAAGACAAACATAGGCCTCTCGTGCCCATAATGCCCTTCCTGCTGTATTCGCCAATCCTAATTGGGAACCCACCGCTTCTGCAGCGCCCATACTTCCCCCATTCACATCCCCAACCAAATGCAGTCGGCTGCATGAGAGGCATTTTTATGTCCTCCCGAGTACCCCTACCCAACGAACCCCCCCAAAAAAGATGTTGTGTCTGCAGCAAGCGCGGATATAGACGTGACACCCGCTATTATTGTCCCTCCTGTCCTGACAATCCTGGTCTTTGCATTGGTGAATGTTTTGAATGCTACCATTCACTAGTTGAGTATTAGCGTAGGGTACAGCATTGCACAGACTAGGCACACTATCACAGGGTCTCCCAAGATGCCATCGCATTTTGAGAGACCCGAACCTGGAACCGGTTACAGTTATAAAAGTTACAGTTACAAAAAAAAGTGTAAAAAAAAAACACAAAAAAAAATAGTTGTCGTTTCATTGTTCTCTCTCTCTCTCTATTCTCTCTCTATTGTTCTGCTCTTTTTTACTGTATTATATTCTGCAATGTTTTATTGTTATTATGTTTTATCATGTTTGCTTTTCAGGTATGCAATTTTTTATACTTTACCGTTTACTGTGCTTTATTGTTAACCATTTTTTTGTCTTCAGGTACGCCATTCACGACTTTGAGTGGTTATACCAGAATGATGCCTGCAGGTTTAGGTATCATCTTGGTATCATTCTTTTTAGCCAGCGGTCGTCTTTCATGTAAAAGCAATCCTAGCGGCTAATTAGCCTCTAGACTGCTTTTACAAACAGTGGGAGGGAATGCCCCCCCCCCCCCACCGTCTTCCGTGTTTTTCTCTGGCACTCCTGTCTCAACAGGGAACCTGAGAATGCAGCCGGTGATTCAGCCAGCTGACCATAGAGCTGATCAGAGACCAGAGTGGCTCCAAACATCTCTATGGCCTAAGAAACCGGAAGCTACGAGCATTTTATGACTTAGATTTCGCCGGATGTAAACAGCGCCATTGGGAAATTGGGGAAGCATTTTATCACACCGATCTTGGTGTGGTCAGATGCTTTGAGGGCAGAGGAGAGATCTAGGGTCTAATAGACCCCAATTTTTTCAAAAAAGAGTACCTGTCACTACCTATTGCTATCATAGGGGATATTTACATTCCCTGAGATAACAATAAAAATCATTTAAAAAAAAATGAAAGGAAAAGTTTAAAAATAAGATAAAAAAGCAAAAAAATAATAAAGAAAAAAAAAAAAAAAGCACCCCTGTCCCCCCTGCTCTCGCGCTAAGGCGAATGCAAGCGTCAGTCTGGCGTCAAATGTAAACAGCAATTGCACCATGCATGTGAGGTATCACCGCAAAGGTCAGATCGAGGGCAGTAATTTTAGCAGTAGACCTCCTCTGTAAATCTAAAGTGGTAACCTGTAAAGGCTTTTAAAGGCTTTTAAAAATGTATTAATTTTGTTGCCACTGCACGTTTGTGCGCAATTTTAAAGCATGTCATGTTTGGTATCCATGTACTCGGCCTAAGATCATCTTTTTTATTTCATCAAACATTTGGGCAATATAGTGTGTTTTAGTGCATTAAAATTTAAAAAGTGTGTTTTTTCCACAAAAAATGCGTTTGAAAAATCGCTGCGCAATTACTGTGTGAAAAAAAAAATGAAACACCCACCATTTTAATCTGTAGGGCATTTGCTTTAAAATAATAATAATGTTTGGGGGTTCAAAGTAATTTTCTTGCAAAAAAAAATAATTTTTTCATGTAATCAAAAAGTGTCAGAAAGGGCTTTGTCTTCAAGTGGTTAGAAGAGTGGGTGATGTGTGACATAAGCTTCTAAATGTTGTGCATAAAATGCCAGGACAGTTCAAACCCCCCCCCCCAAATGACCCCATTTTGGAAAGTAGACACCCCAAGCTATTTGCTGAGAGTCATGTCGAGTCCATGGAATATTTTATATTGTGACACAAGTTGCGGGAAAGAGACAAATTTTTTTTTTTTTTGCACAAAGTTGTCACTAAGCCTGGTTTCACACATGTGCGGTGCGAATTGAAGCTCAGGTTTCACTGGGGAGATAACAATCTCCTGTTCAATGGATTCATTGCGTTTTTGCTCAGGATTAGAGAGCAGGGAGAGGGGGAGGGAGGGGGGGGAGAGGGGGAGGTGTAGTGAGGAGAAAGAGAAAATCCTTGTTCAGAACGCAATGCATCTGCGAATCAGATGCGTTCCCATAGGAGATAATAGGCTTGTAGTTCGCACCGCAATGCCCAAAAAACGCACACGTTTTTTGTGCAATGCGCAGTGCGAATGCAACGCACATATGTGAACCAGATGCATTCATATGAATGTATTTTAAAATGTCCTGCGAATTAGATGCGGTGTAAGCCGCATCTAATTCGCATAGGTGTGAACCCGGGCTTAATGTTATATTGCTCAAACATGCCATGGGGATTTGTGAAATGACCCCAAAATAAATTCTGTTGCTTCTCCTGAGTACGGGGATACCACATGTGTGAGACTTTTTGGGAGCCTAGCCGCGTACGGGGCCCCGAAAACCAAGCACCGCCTTCAGGATTTCTAAGGGCGTAAATTTTTGATTTCACTCTTCACTGCCTATCACAGTTTCGGAGGCCATGGAATGCCCAGGTGGCACAAAACCCCCCCAAATGACCCAATTTTGGAAAGTAGACACCCCAAGCTATTTGCTGAGAGGTATAGTGAGTATTTTGCAGACCTCACTTTTTGTCACAAAGTTTTGAAAATTGAAAAAAGAAAAAAAAAAAAAAATTTTTTTCTGGTCTTTCTTCATTTTCAAAAACAAATGAGAGCTGCAAAATACTCACCATGCCTCTCAGCAAATAGCTTGGGGTGTCTACTTTCCAAAATGGGGTCATTTGGGGGGGGGTTTGTGCCATCTGGGCATTTTATGGCCTTCAAAACTGTGATAGGTAGTGAGGAGTGAAATCAAAAATGTATGGTCTTAGAAATCCTGAAGGCGGTGATTGGTTTTCGGGGCCCCGTACGCGGCTAGGCTCCCAAAAAGTGCCACACATGTGGTATCCCCGTACTCAGGAGAAGCAGCTAAATGTATTTTGGGGTGCAATTCCACATATGCCCATGGCCTGTGTGAGCAATATATCATTTAGTGACAACTTTTTGTAAATTTTTTTTTTTTTTTTTTGTCATTATTCAATCACTTGGGACAAAAAAAATAAATATTCAATGGGCTCAACATGCCTCTCAGCAATTTCCTTGGGGTGTCTACTTTCCAAAATGGGGTCATTTGGGGGGGTTTGTACTGCCCTGCCATTTTAGCACCTCAAGAAATGACATAGGCAGTCATAAACTAAAAGCTGTGTAAATTCCAGAAAATGTACCCTAGTTTGTAGACGCTATAACTTTTGCGCAAACCAATAAATATACGCTTATTGACATTTTTTTTACCAAAGACATGTGGCCGAATACATTTTGGCCTAAATGTATGACTAAAATTTAGTTTATTGGATTTTTTTTATAACAAAAAGTAGAAAATATCATTTTTTTTCAAAATTTTCAGTCTTTTTCCGTTTATAGCGCAAAAAATAAAAACGGCAGAGGTGATCAAATACCATCAAAAGAAAGCTCTATTTGTGGGAAGAAAAGGACGCAAATTTTGTTTGGGTACAGCATTGCATGACCGCGCAATTAGCAGTTAAAGCGACGCAGTGCCGAATTGTAAAAAGTGCTCTGGTCAGGAAGGGGGTAAATCCTTCCGGGGCTGAAGTGGTTAATGAAGTATATCGCAAAGTGTCTTTAACTCAAGATTACTTTAGCAACTGTGATGACCCAAAGGATCTTCACAAAGTGTCTTTAGCAACTAGGGGTTAACCACCTCCAGGTAGCAGCACCTGGTTTTAGCAGAAGTCTCCCGAGTGGCGAAGCAATAGCAGCTTCAGTTGTCCCCTGCTTCATTTGCAAGGATAGAAGGGAAGTGGATTTGGTAAAGGGCCTTTAGCCCTGATAGCAACATATCAACTGTGGTAATTATTTGGGCTTAACTGCCCCCTTGTAACATACAGTCCTTTGAACTTACCAAGAGCTTAGTATACCTCAGTATGATGTAGAAATTTTAAAATAAATATTTAAATCAAGGAGCTTCAAGGTCAAGGGAACCATTGTGAGGACTTTCTAATTAAATTACCATATAAATATATAGTGGGCACGGAAAGTATTCAGACCCCCTTAAATTTTTCACTCTTTGTTATATTGCAGCCATTTGCTAAAATCATTTAAGTTCATTTTTTTCCTCATTAATGTACACACAGCACCCCATATTGACAGAAAAACACAGAGTTGTTGACATTTTTGCAGATTTATTAAAAAAGAAAAACTGAAATATCACATGGTCCTAAGTATTCAGACCCTTTGTTGTGACACTCATATATTTAACTCAGGTGCTGTCCATTTTTTCTGATCAAGTCCAATCAGTATAATCAAACACAGCTGGACTCAAATGAAGGCATAGAATCTACATTATATTATATCTGACTAGTCTCCCAGTTCCTGATGCAAAAAACATCCCCATAGCATGATGCTGCCACCACAATGTTTCACTGTAGGGATGGTATTGGCCAGGTAATGAGCGGTGCCTGGTTTCCTCCAGACATGACGCTTGCCATTCAGGCCAAAGAGTTCAATCTTTGTTTCATCAGACCAGAGAATTTTGTTTCTCATGGTCTGAGAGTCCTTCAGGTGCCCTTTGGCAGACTCCAGGCGGCTGTCATGTGCCTTTTACTGAGGAGTGGCTTCTGTCTGGCCACTCTACCATACAGGCCTGATTGGTGGAGTGCTGCAGAGATGGTTGTTCTTCTGGACGCTTTTCTTCTCTCCACAGAGAAATGCTGGAGCTCTGTCAGAGTGACCATCAGGTTCTTGGTCCCCTCCCTGACTAAGGCCCCTCTTCCCCCGATCACTCAGTTTGGCCTGGCGGCCTGCTCTAGGAAGAGTCCTGGTGGTTCCAAACCTCTTCCATTTATGGATGATGGAGGTCACTGTACTCATTGGGACCTTCAATGCTGCAGAACTTTTTCTGTACCCTTCCCCAGATTTGTGCCTCGATGCAATCCTGTCTCGGAGGTCTACAGACAATTCCTTGGACTTCATGGCTTGGTTTGTGCTCTGACATGCACTGTTAACTGTGGGACCTTTTATAGACAGGTGTGCCTTTCCAAATCATGTCCAATCAACTGAATTTACCACAGGTGGACTCTAATCAAGTTGTAGAAACATCTCAATGGAAACAGGATGCATTTGAGCTCAATTTTGAGTGTCATGCAAGGGCTGTGAATACTTATGTACAAGGGATTTTTTTCATTTTTTATTTTTAATAAATTTACAAAGATTTAAAACAAACTTCTTTCATGTTGTCATTATGGGGTATTGTTTGTAGAATTTTGAGGAAAATAATGAATGTAATCAATTTTGGAATAAGGCTGTAACATAACAAAATGTGAAGCGATGCGAATACATTCCGGATGCACTGTGTATATATACACACACACACACACACACACACACGTACATATTATATAAAAGAAAATACCTGCTACCCCACTTCAGACCTTATCATCAATGATACTTTAGTTGCAACTCTGTCACGTGACATATTCTGTCAAGTCGGCATTGTGCAGTGAGAGAGCAAAGCTGTAATTCTAAATTACTGCTGTTGGAAGTGGATCCTTAGAGCATTGGGGGGCCCTTGCAATTAACCTTCAGCACCAGCCCCGACTACTCAAAAAATATTTGTTGAACATTGATACTGCAGAGGGTCCAGCCTCCCTTCAGAACCATTGAAGCTTAGATAAATAGTGCTGGGCAACAAAGCAGATTGCACACCTATCCGAGCCAGGGACAAAAACAACATATGACATTTTTCCAGCAAAGTAGTAAAGATTAGCCTGGTAAACATGTGAAAAGTAGCTAACTGCTTTATCCACTCTCTACAAATAAATATAAAAAAAAATTATATGCGATATTTAACACAGCATGTTTAGTCCTGAACATTGTAAGTATATAAAACATTGCACATTCCCTTTAAACAAAGACCCTTTTTTACTTCCCATCAAATCACGTAGGAGATTCTCCCAAAGAATGTACCGTACTTCAAATAAATTTGGCTCCAAGAAATCCCCTGACAAAGGAAGTGAAGGCAGATTGTCATCACTGGTGGCAGGTATCGATGGCTGTGTCCATCCTGTTGTGAAAGCATTATTCTCTTTATCACTGGGAAGGTCACTTCAGATTAATCTGTCAGAATTCGGCACTTGGCCATATGGAGTCTCTGCAAGACTGTCTGCTACTTCTGCAACTGTATTATATGCACGTGCACCTCAGACAGGATCAGTCAGAAAACCGCTATCTCCTGGGGTCTCCCAGGGTAAATAAGCTTCATACCTGTCTTTTTTCCCTCCCTGACAGACACACTTATATCTGTCTGATATCCTGGCAGCTTGAGAACTATCTTTGTGTCTTTCTGCGAAAAAAAAGAACATTTACAGCCGTCTGGTGCGTTACGCTAAGAAAGCTCCTTTCTTCACCTAAGACAACGACAGCAAGAAAACATATTTCCATTCCAAGTGGTTTCTCAAGTCTGTCCTCCTTTTTCTTTTTTTCTTTTAACATTTGGGGTTTATTTTTGTTTATTAACCTTTTTGTCTGAGCATACACCTATATTTGTCCCAGGTATATTTATTTTAAATTGACAAGTTGCTGCCGTCAGTCCCTGGGGGTACTTCAAATAAAGAAAAAAGAAGAAGGTATTGAAATACCTTTTATAGGCAGGTGCCAAAAAAAGTTAATGTTGTACAGTAGTATGCAAGTTATGCCGCATACACACGGTTGGACTTTTCGACCGGACTGGTCTGACGGATGCCGACGGACCAAATCCCGCAGACAATCCGATCGATCGCGTGTGGGCTCCACCGGACCTTTTGCGGACTTTTCCAGTCGCAAATCTGACAGACTTTAGATTTGGAACTTGCTTCAAATCTTTACGTCGTAACTCCGCCAGACCCAGAAATCCGCTCGTCTGTATGCTAGTCTGACGGACAAAAACCAACGCTAGGGCAGCTATTGGCTACTGGCTATCAACTTCCTTATTTTAGTCCGGTGTACGAATCCGTCGGACTTTTGTGTGATCGTATGTAGGCAAGTCTGTTCGTTAGAAAGTCCGCCAAAAGTCCGACGAAAGTCTGCCGAAAGTCTGTCGGACGGGCTGTCGGACTTTTGTAGCCGAAAAGTCAGACCGTGTGTTAGGCTGCCCATTCAGGGAAGAGTTAAGTTGTACTCCCGGTTTCCCGGGAGTAGTCCTGTTTCCTGATGGAAACAGGACTGCATGGGAGCCAGAGGGTCCAGGCTGCTCAGAAGGATGTACCCTTCTCTGCCACCTCAGGAGATGCACTAGTTATGGACTCTACCAGTTTTGGGACTCTCACCTTGGACTGTGTTGCACTTTGAACTGTAATGTTCCTAAAACGTTTTCAATAAAGTTTCATAAACTCTTCCCAAGCCTGGCCTGAACTTATTATTATAAAAGGGGTGCATGGTGGTACATGGTGTATCAGAAAGAACAGGGTCTGTAAAGCACACTCGGAGTAAGGAAAAAAGGCGACTATAAAGGGTTAACTTTGATAGAAGACTGAGTAAGAGAGCATTTGCCATGGGTAGCCAAGAACTGGTGGGAATTAATAACAGCATAAAGCGTGGTACAGGTGACAGGTCCTCTGTTTGCTAGGGAGGGAGCCAGAACACCAATGCCCTCGCTGTCAGTTCCCCCAAAGCAGCTGGGACTGAACTTACAGTACAGAGATTTCATGTACCTAGCCGCATGGTACAGTAGAATGGAAGGAGTCATTTGTGCATGCATGTGGCCGTGCTATGTGCATGGCAGGACCCCATTCTGTCACTAGGAGTGAGGTGGCAGAGGTATGCTGGACTAGTGGAGAGGGTATGAGCTCAGCAGTGTGCCTACTAAATGCAACATACAACAAGGAAGGTGTGTATTAACACTGGACAGCTTGTTTACAGAAGGTACATTTAGCTACTTCACACAGTGTGTGGCTCATTTCTAAGCTGGGATTCCACTTTAACGTTGACTTTCATGTGAATGTGGCCCTGCCTCCTCCCAGGCATTGATGAGCGTGCACACGAAAGGACAGTAGGGGTAACCCCGTGTGACGGATCCTATCCCACACTCCACTGAGTGCCTCCGTCAATAACACCGCTTCCTCCAGTATGACCATCAGAGAGATATAATATTATAGCTGCATTAAATACAAGTCTAGTCAATAATAGCTTGTAGAATCTTGACTGCTTTATTGGACAGAACACAGCCTTTTTATACACATTTAACACAAGGGGTTAGATAACGAGGTAGGGCTGACTCATGGACACTCCCCCCCTCCCTTCTAGCAAAAACTTAAAAGACAATAATATAATTAACATGTTAATTAACACAACATTTAAGGCAGACCTGGTGACCAGACAGTTCGTCTCTGCAGGTTAATGTGATCAGCTCTTTCAAGAATCATGTATTGTTCAGAATAAACAACTAAGAATAGTCTTTGGACAAGTCCAAAAAAATAAAACATTAATATAGAAATACCAAATAACAGGGTGAATGAGAACAGAAAAAGGTCTTTGCAGCCAGTGTCCGCGACAGTGCCCCCCCCGTCCCATAGTCCGGCAGACCCAACTAGATCCACCACGGGTCAACTTGGGGCTGTCCGGGAGAGTTTTATAGTTCAGTTTGCCGGGAAAGTCCATCAGCGTTCCCATTCTGCTTTCCTGGCCGATACTGTATGGTGAAATTGTAGGGCTGCAGTGCCAAGCTCCATCGTAACAAACGTCCATTATCCCCGGAGACCCGATTAAGCCAGATTAATGGATTGTGGTCGGTGAGTACCATAAAAGATCGTAGAGATAAGGTTGTAATTTCTTGAGAGCCCACACCAGCGCCAAACACTCCTTCTCCACGGCTGCATAACCGACTTCCCTGGGTAGCAGCTTCCGACTGATGTAGGCCACTGGGTGCTCACAGCCATCAGGTCCTACTTGGCTCAGTACTGCCCCCAGTATGCTTTCAACATGTTCACATGAAAGGTCCGTCGGACTCTTTCATCCGAACATTTAGCCACTAGGTAGGTTGTGTCACAGAGCTTTGCCACAACCCGGTAAGGTCCCTGCCATGTGGCCTGTAACTTGTCCTGCTTGGTTGGCCTGAGGGCAAGAACCTTCTGCCCAACCTCCAGAGTGCGGTTCCGAGCAGTACGATCGTACCATCGTTTCTGCCGCCTTTGGGCAGCCCGAAGGTTCTCCTGGACAATGTTTGTGAGCTCCTTCAGTCTGTCCCTAAACTCAAGAACGTATGCTACGATAGAGGACCCTTGGGGATCAATTCCCCCTTCCCAGTGGGCTCTGACTAGATCTAGGGGCCCCCTCACCCGCCTCCCATACAGTAACTCAAATGGGGAGAACCTGCGGCACCTCCCGATAAGCGAAGAGAAGGTGTGGCAGATATCTCTCCCAATCCCTGTGAGAGGTTGCAAATGTCCTAAGCAGCTGTTTCAGTGTTACATTGAACCTCTCACACAGTCTGTTGATCTGGGGGTGATAGGGAGAGCTCTGTAGGGGCTTTATCCCACAGAGCCGCCATAACTGCTGAGTGAGCTCAGCAGTGAACTGGGTCCCCTGGTCAGAGATGATTTCTCGAGGGAAACCCACCCTGGCAAAGATCCGGAGCAAAGCATCAGCCACAGTTTCTGCATGGATATTTGCCAGGGGAATGGCCTCCGGGTACCGGGTGGCATAATCCACCACAGTAAGGATATATCTCTTCCCAGAAGGACTAGGTCTGGGCAATGGTCCAACCAGGTCTACAGCAACGCAGCTAAAGGGTTCATCAATGATCAGTAAAGGGTGTAGGGGAGCTTTCAGCGGGCCCCCATGCTTACCCACCTGCTGGCATGTGTCACAGGTCCGGCAATACTGTCGGACATCCCCTGTAATCCCTGGCCAAAAAAACGACTGAGTCAGACGGTGGAGGGTCCGGGACATCCCCAGGTGTCCGGCTAAGGGTATGTCATGCCCAATGCGCAGCAGGTCATGACGATATTTCTGCGGCACAACCAGCTGCCGCTTGGGTGGATGGGAGGCTGTCTTTCCCTCAGTAACCCGATAGAGTAATCCCTGGACCCACTCTATTCGCTCCCTCTCCAACCCCCCCCAGGGTCCAATCCTGCTCTTTCCCTATAGCTAGCTAAGGAAGGGTCGCTAAGAGTTGCCTGAGCAAATTCTTGGGGAGAAGCCCAAGTCGGGGTAGGGATAGTTGGGGTAGTACAGTCTTGGTCAGGGGTGACAGGTCTTACCTGGGTCCCGTCCTCGAGGGAGCGCACCTCCATCCGGGCTTGCTGGTGGGTGGTAACAGGATAGGCTTCCGGGGATACATCCAGGGAGAAGGCTGAATTTAAACGTCCCAAATCGTTGCCCAACAAAACCTCTGCAAGTAAGTTCTGCATTATTCTCACTTCCACTTCTTTGGCCCCCGAACCCCAATCAAGGTGAACCCTGGCAGTGGGGACCCGCATAACATTTCCCACGGCCACCTGCACAGCCACAAACCGTCCCGTCTACTCTGCCGGGTTTATCATTCGGGACTGTATCAGGGTAATAGTAGCTCCCGTGTCCCGCAGTCCCTGGGCAGCCCGACCATTAATCCACACCGCTTGTCGATGGTGCAAACGATTATCTGTAGTGGCAGCTTGCACAGGGTCTGCCTCATGTAGAATTCCAATATTCTCGTCGCTTGGGTAAGTCACATCATCTCTCTCCAGACAGTGTGTAGCAGCCCGGGCAGGTCCAAGGGGCCTGTTGTTCCGCGCGTCCTGGGAAACATTCTGCGGACAATACCTCCTAACATGCTCTGCTTGGTTGCATCTGTAGCAGAGGTCCCCTTTTCCTCGTGAAGATGGGGCCGGGGATCGACGGCTGGTGTGGAGGGGCAACACTCCGTGGAATGTTGGGGACAGGCCGAGCTGGGGTCTTAGGCTCTGGTTGTACAGTCCGCCTTGAATCCACGTATTGGTCAGCTAGGGTGGCAGCTTCATCTACTGTGACTGGCCACCGATCCTTTACCCAGTCTCTAACCTCATGTGGGGTATGATCGTAGAATTGTTCCAGGAGGATTAGCTGAAGCGTATCTGCCATGGTAACAGCTTGGCACCCGGTCATCCAACTCTCCGCTGCTCGGGTCATTTGATGAGCCCATTCTGTGTAAGGCTCTCTCTCCTTTCGGTGGAGGTTGCGAAACCTCAAACGGTGTGCCTCTGGAGTAATGCCGAAGCGAGCCAATAGTCTTTCTTTTACCCGGTCATAGTCCTGGCTGATCTCATCAGGGACATTATTGTACGCCTCTGCAGCCCTTCCTGTGAGCCGGCTGACCAGGAGCGTGACCCAATCTGTTTTATTGACACCTTGGAGACCGCATTGCCGCTCAAACATTTGCAGGTAAACATCCAGCTCATCTTCACCATCTTGAAACATGCGGAAGGTGGGATAGGGTAGCTTTTTGCGGGCCGCTGGAGCTTCCCGGTTGAACATAACTGACGCTCCTTGGTCCCGCTGGAGTTCAGCCATTCGCAGCTGGGACACCTCTGTTAACACTTGATAACCTCCTGCGGGGGGTGAGTACCATACAAGGCCAGTCGCCACTGGACGTCACGCTGGAACTCTGTCGCCTCTGAGGTGTCTGCTGGTGGGTTGCTGGCCTGGTCAATCTCCATTAGTTTGGTGATGAGAGTCGCTTTGGATTTGTTGCTGGAGACTTTTCCACGGGCTTCCAAGAGATCCTTCAAGGTGCTGCGCTTGAGTCTGGCGTAGTGATGTTCCATCTGCTGTTAGGAGCAGGGGGTCCCGGTGGTGATTTGGGTGTGCCTAGGCAAGAGGAAGCATCCCAGAGCTTGCCACCAATTGTGACGGATCCCATCCCACACTCCACTGAGTGCCTCCGTCAATAACACCGCTTCCTCCAGTATGACCATCAGAGGGATATAATATTATAGCTGCATTAAATACAAGTCTAGTCGATAATAGCTTGTAGAACACAAGGAGTTAGATAACGAGGTAGGGCTGACTCATGGACACTCCCCCCCTCCCCTCTAGCAAAAAGACAATAATATAATTAACATTTTCAAAATGGGAAAAGGGGAAGGGATTATTGCGGTGCCACCAATAAGATAGAACAATTGTGTTATAAAATAATCTTATTTATTTCAAAAAACAGCTAAAATGGTACATTAGACATATAGAAAAATCACAAAAATACAAAAAACAGAGAAAAAAGTGTAGTTCAGATAATAGACCGTCACCGATGATGTTGAAGGGTGATCATAGTCTTTAGTTCCCAACTAGTTTCGCCAAAACATTGGCTTCATCAGGGGAGTGTATAAATATAATGCAGAGAATAAAACCACAAACAGAGATTTCAGGACGCAAGGGAGACACCACCACAACACTGGGAATGGAAATTACACTCAGCCTAGTAATTGGCTACAGGGGAATTAGAGGGCGCCCTGGTAATATGCAAAAACAGGGCGCTCAATATTGCGTGGAAAGAGTTCACCGCACACTCAGTATATACCAAAAAATCGAATGAATGTGATCAGAGAAACAAAGACGCATTATAGCTGGAAGTGAGAGTGCATCCTATAAATGAGGTTCCGCCAGTATACAGGCTAAACATTGGAACCTTCCCAGCAAGTCCTTGTAATAACACCGGCTATGACAGATGATCTTTCACACGTATAACCAGTTCCCCGTGATGGTCCCACAGCAAAGGGATAATATAATTAACATGTTAATTAGCACAACACTTAAGGCAGACTTGGTGACCAGACAGTTCGTCTCTGCAGGTTAATGTGATCAGCTCTTTCAAGAATCATGTATTGTTCAGAATAAACAACTAAGAATAGTCTTTGGGCAAGTCCAAAAAAATAAAAGATTAATATAGAAATACCAAATAACAGGGTGAATGTGGACAGAAAAAGGTCTTTGCAGCCAGTGTCTGCGACACCCCGCATGTGTGCACAGGTGAGGTGATCCTGTCCACACCTTTCTGGCTAGTGGTGTGTTAAAACTTGATCTCTGTAAGTTTCAATTGGACGTTTGTTTATTGGTTAGGGAGTTGGCAAACTGTGGTGCCCAATTCAAGAAGGGCTGGAAATTGCCGTAAGGTCCTAGGACTGTAATGCTCCCATGAGGACAAGATGGAGGAGGCCTACAGGTAGGAGACTTACAAAACCCAAATCCCTTCATGCCTCACAAGGTTTTAGGAGAATTACCTTGTGCAGCATATGGTGGTGCTACAACCCCCAGGGGACCTGCTTACAAGTTACAATCTGACACTTCGGGGTGTGTTACCAGCCTGTCTCCCACTGGCCACTGTGTTACTCTCCACATGGTAGTGATGTAGGCGTTGGCAGGAGGAACCACAGAACCCATCAAAGGTCTATTTCACACACGTTGTACTGCAAGATGGAATGGGTACCTAAAGCTCTTCAAAAGAGCCAAGATTCAACACATCGCCCTCCAGATTGGTAAGTAAAATCCTTTCTGGTTACTTATATTGTTGTTGGAACATTTTCTACAGGGTGGCTTTAGGTAAACCTGGCATAAACCTGGGCAGTACAGAGTAAGAATATGAATAAAAAGTGTATGAGCCAAGGTTAGTGAAAACAGTAATTTAAAATGATCAGTGAATCAAGAGAAATACATACCTTCCAACTTTCTGAAATGAGACCTATGGATGCCTTTTAGCCAGGGGTGGACTGACAACTCATGGTGCCCCTGGGCAATAGGGGATCATGGGACTCCCTGTTTCTCCACCCACACTCAAGTCACATCCACATAAAGCTTCACCTCCATATTGCCAAGACAAGACATTTTGGAGGCTCTTTATGTAGTAATGTTCGGTTTTAGGAAATTTTGGAGGCTGTTTACATAGTAATGTTCAGTGACAGGACACATAGCAGTATCTGTATGTATAAATATTTGGTGACAGCACATTTTTGGAGGCTGTGCTTAGCACTGACATAGTAGAAGTTCCTGTGTTATATAAAGTCTCCTCAGAGAATTTTGTTGTCAGAAGATCCTGTGAGGGAGGACACACATTAGAGAGAGGACATTGTGAAGAGGACACACCACGTTATACAACTCCTGGCAAAAATTATGGAATCACCAGTCCCTGAGGATGTTCCTTCAGTTGTTTATTGTTGTAGAAAAAAAGCAGATCACAGACATGGCCAAAAACTAAAGGCATTTCAAATGGCAACTTTCTGGCTTTAAGAAACACTAAAAGAAATCAAGAAAAATAATTGTGGTGGCCAGTAACAGTTAGATTTATAGAACAAGCACAGGGAATAAATTATGGAATCACCCTGTAAATTTTCATTACAAACACTAACACCTGCATCAGATTAAATCTGCTTGTTAGTATGTAGGTAAAAAGGAGTGATCACACCTTGGAGAGCTGTTGCAACAAGTGGACTGACGTGAAGCATGGCTCCAACACCAGAGATGTCAATTGAAAAAAAGGAGAGGATTATCAAACTCCTTAAAGAGGGTAAATCATCACGCAGTGTTGCACAAGATGTTGGTTGTTCACAGTCGGCTGTGTCTAAAACATGGACCAAATACAAACAACATGGGAAGGTGGTTAAAGGCAAGCATACTGGTAGACCAAGGAAGACATCAAAGCGTCAAGACAGAAATCCAATCATTCACAGTCCACGATTGCCTTTCCTTAGCCCATTGTAACCTTGTTTTTTTTGTGTTTAGGTGTTAGAGATGGCTTTCTTTTAGCTTTTCTGTATGTAAATCCCATTTCCTTTAGGCGGTTTCTTACAGTTCGGTCACAGATGTTGACTCCAGTTTCCTCCCATTTTGTTCCTCATTTGTTTTGTTGTACATTTTCTGTTTTCAAGGCATATTGCTTTAAGTTTTCTGTCTTGACGCTTTGATGTCTTCCTTGGTCTATCAGTATGCTTGCCTTTAACCACCTTCCCATGTTGTTTGTATTTGGTCCATGTTTTAGACACAGCCGACTGTGAACAACCAACATCTGCGTGATGATTTACCCTCTTTAAGGAGTTTGATAATCCTCTCCTTTTTTTCAATTGACATCTCTGGTGTTGGAGCCATGCTTCACGTCAGTCCACTTGTTGCAACAGCTCTCCAAGGTGTGATCACTCCTTTTTACCTACATACTAACAAGCAGATTTAATCTGATGCAGGTGTTAGTGTTTGTAATGAAAATTTACAGGGTGATTCCATAATTTTTTCCTCAGAATTAAGTGATTCCATAATTTATTCCCTGTGCTTGTTCTATAAATCTAACTGTTACTGGCCACCACAATTATTTTTCTTGATTTCTTTTAGTGTTTCTTAAAGCCAGAAAGTTGCCATTTGAAATGTCTTTAGTTTTTGGCCATGTCTGTGATCTGCTTTTTTTCTACAACACTAAACAACTGAAGGAACATCCTCAGGGACTGGTGATTCCATAATTTTTGCCAGGGATTGTATAAGCTCTGTCACCTCAGAGGAGCATCCATCCCTCATATCAGCTCAGAGGTGCCACCTTTCCCCATATCACCTCAGAAGA
Organism: Aquarana catesbeiana; assembly: GCF_042186555.1. Classification (NCBI taxonomy): domain Eukaryota; kingdom Metazoa; phylum Chordata; class Amphibia; order Anura; family Ranidae; genus Aquarana; species Aquarana catesbeiana. The sequence goes on along the minus strand of NC_133335.1, from coordinate 83,963,113 downwards.
GCCTTCATCTCCTCAGGGACAGCCTCTGTCACTCATATCTCCACATAGATAGCCTCTGTCACCTCAGCCACAGTCTCTATCCCTTATTTTTCTTACTTCTTGAATGCAAAGAGATGTATTTTCTCTTAAACAGAACTGTGGGAGAGAGGGTTAGGGCCAGCACACTCTTTAGTAGTTGCAATGTTAATTAGCAGATTCCGAGACTTCTATAGGTAGACAGCCATGCAGGGAAAGGCACCCAACTGGATACCACGTCTGCATGTGTAGACGCGCTGTTTCCTATGGCAAGAATCTTGAACAGTTTCTAACACAGGTTGTAATGAACTCTTTCACTTCCTCCACAATCTCCTTATCAGACAGCCATCAAGGTGGCACAGAACCCCGATCACCTGACCTCACCCAAATAAATAGGCTCTCCCAGCGGGCCAAGATACCCAAGAAGATCCCTGCCCATTGGCTGAGACACCCCATCTATTCCTAATCTGTCCTAGCAATTCCCTTGTCTTATCTAATGCCACCAGATACACATCTAGTGACAGTAGAGAGAAGTGCAGCAATTCCAGAATTAGGGTGGAATCAATTGATCTCCTATCAACTGGCCAAGGCAACTATACTTGGCAGGTAAATTTACTAGCAACCTTGCCTAAACATCAGGGTGCTACACTTAAAAGAGGCTCCACAGTGAAAGCACATGCATTCTGATGAGATGGATGAAGGAAGATGGAATGGAGGGAACCCACCCCTCCTGAAAGGTACAGGGGCACATTGAACACCCAGCAGGTAGCACAATGGCTGCAAAGGTGTCATTGGGGTTATTTACTAAAGGAAAATCCACTTTGCACTGCAAGTGCACTTGAAAGTGCACTTGGAAGTAAAGTCGCTGTAGATCCAAGGGGGACATGCAAGGAAAATAAAAAACAGCATTTTAGCTTGTACATGATTGGATGATAAAATCAGCAGAGCTTCCACTCATTTCAGATCTACCCCTTAGATTTAGAGCAACTGCACTTCCAAGTGCACTTTCAGTGCACTTTCAAGTGCACTTGCAGTGCAAAGTGGATTTGCCTTTTATAAATAACCCCCAATGTGTTGCCTAACCTAAAATCAAGCGTACAAAAAAATGTCCACTGCTCTCACCTATAACTGGCCCTTACAGCAAGGAGCATTGGAAAGCAACGCATAACAAAAAAGGACCAAGGAAAAAATCCAAAGAGAATTCCAAACTCTACTTACCAACCAGCCTGCGACCAACGTTCGCTGTGACACCTCACATGTGTTTACATATGCGTGCGTGACTCACGTATGCATTCGCTTCTGCGTGCTAGCGTGGAGGGACGGAGGTGCATTTTTTTCAAATTTATTCTATTTATTCTTTTTACACTGTCCCTTTAATTTTTCTCTCCTTAACCTTTAAAAGCAAAAGATAAAAAAAAAATAAAAATTTTTGTTTACTTCCGCCCTAGACCAGTAGTGACAGCCTGTCTTCACTCCAGTCTTTCCAAGACCATAGATGCAATCAAAGATAATATAGTCTCTCGGTGCCTCTGTGACCAACCAGCCGCACCCTCTGACCATTTCTCGTGTGCTCCGGTGAAAATGGTGGTCCCCCCCTCCCGCCACTTCGGAAATTTTTCCAATGGCTAATGAGCTGCTTTCATGCATGCATTTCATGCATTTCATTCATGAGAAAGCCAGCTGCCAGCTGCAGAAAAAGATGCTGGGGTTATGGCTGATATCTTCAGCCATAACCCCAGTAAACCGCAACATATATATATACATATCAAAGTCACTTGCTGACTTGCGGCGGCAGATGCAGGCACAGGAGAGCACGTGTACGTTGCTGGCTTTTTCACGTGCACACGCCCCCTGTTGACCCATGCTGTGATTGGACACAGCACAAGTTTGTCAGCAGGTTTCAGCCAATGATTTTGGCTGAAACTTTGCAGAGCGCCTGTTTCCAATCACAGCAGAGTCCTGCATTTACAAACACGGAGAACACTGCATACACAGAATGACGATCTGGCTGTTTCTTCTCCCTGAAAAGCAGGGAGAAAAAAACAGCCACATCTGAGAGTAAAAGCTGTATAAATTACACTTGTTGGGCACACCCAATCCTTTAATTGCCCCTTGATGTTAGCCCCTTCCCAGCCAGTGTCTTTAGTACAGTGACAGTGTACAATATTATATCTGATCACTGTAATAGTGTCACTAGCAACATCAGTGTCAGTTAGTCTCCCTCCTAGCCAGTGCCTGTTAGCGCCAGATTTGTTGGGATTTTTTTTTTACCAAAGACATGTAATTTTATTGATTATTTATTGGATATGTTTTTATAACAGAAAGTAGAATTGTACTGGTATTGTTTTTTTTTCACAATTCTTTAATAATTTATATAATTAAAATAGAAGTGGTAATCCAATACCACCAAAAGATAGCTCTATTTGTGTGAAAAAAAATGATATAAATGTAATTTGGGTACTGCGTTGCATGACTATGCAATTGCCAGTTAAATATAGCACAGTGCTGAATAGCAAAAAATGCCCAAGTCATTAAGGGGGGGGTAAAATCTTCTAGAGGTCAAGTGTTTAACCACTTGCTGACCCTATACTGTACATATACGGCAACAAGGCGGCTCCCCTGTGGAGAATCACGTACCTGTGAGTGATGCTGCACATCCGGGTCTGAGGCGCGCATGACTCGTTGTCCCCTGGGACCCGCCGATCGTTCCAGAGAGAGGCAGAACATCGGTCTACCGATGTAAACAAGGCAAATCGCTGTTCTGTTAGTAGGTAAGGTAGAGATCCTATGTTTCTGCTAAGCAGGAACACTGATCTCTGCCTTCCCACAGTAAAAATACTCCCCAAATAATAAGCAAGCACTCCCTAATCACACAGGTAACCCTTTGATCGCCTCTAATGTTAACCCCTTCCCTGTCAGTGTCATAAGTACAGTGACAGTGCGTATTTTTTAGCACTGATCACTGTATTGGTGTCACTGGTCCCCAAAAAGGTGTCAAAAGTGTCACTTAGTATCCGATTTGTCTGCTGCAATGTCGCAGTCCCGCTGATCTCCACCGTTACTAGTAAAGAATAAAAAATAAATAAAAATTCCCTAAATATATCCCATAGTTTGTAGATGCTATAACTTTTGCACAAATCAATCAATATACATTGATTTTGTATTTTTTTTACCAAAAATATGTAGCAGAATACATATTGGCCTAAGTCAATGAAGAAATTCGATTTTTTTATTGGATATGTTTTATAGCAGAAAGTTAAAAATATTGTTTTTTTTGTTTTTTTTTCAAAATTGTCTGTCTTTTTGTTCATAGCACAAAAAATAAAAACGGCAGAGGTGATCAAATACCACCAAAATAAAGCTCTATTTGTGGGAAAAAAAAGGACATCAATTTTGTTTAGGTACAGTGTCTTACGACTGCGCAATTGTCACACAGTTAAAGTAACGCAGTGCCGTATTGCAAAAAATGGCCTGGTTAGGAAGTGGCTGAAGTGGTTAAGGGGGTAACATCTTCCACATATCATGTGGTTAAATAAACCTGGACTACAGTGAGAAGTTTTCTTCTAGTCAATGATTGCACCAAATGATTCCTATAGTGTCTGTATGTGAGTGACACTACATCACCCTTAATTGGCTCATTGCCGTCACTAGCTACCAAATCAGAGATCCTGTAACACACAATTCACATTTTAATATACCGTCAGCTAGTAAATCTCCTAGCTATCGGGTGACTGACACTGACCCTGAGGGTGAATAAGAATGATTTCATGTTCATTCTTTACTCTCTGCTCTCCCGGTGTCCTTAGCTGTGCTTCATTAGCTGAGGATAGAGGTGCAGTGTACCTTTGGCCATTCTCTCCATTCTGTGCTATATTCCATATCCCAATTCTGTGCTTCAGGCAGGAGAGGGTCCGCGAGTGATCGAGTGAAAGTGCAAAAACCGAACAGATGTCTGCTTGCACCGGGAGAGATAAAGTAATAATGAAGTAGGACAGAAAAAAAGCAGCAAGAATGTAATATATCGTTCTCTACAGAAGAATGGGATTCCTGCATTGAAAATCTTCGCAAATGCACCAGATCCATTACAATTAGGGAGACGGACACTAAACTATTTACTAGGTGGTACTATACACCTACTAAACTACACACAATTTTCCCTACGGTACCCCAAATGTGTAACTTAATGGGTTAATTCTCCCACATATTCTGGGAGTGTGAGAAAGTCTCACGAATATGGAATCAATTAACCACTTCAGCCCCGATAGAATTTACCCCCTCCTGACCAGAGCACTTTTTGTGATTCAGCACTGCGTCGCTTTAACTGACAATTGCGTGGTCGTGCGTCGTTGCACCCAAACAAAATTGACGTCCTTTTTTCCCACAAATAGAGCTTTCTTTTGGTGGCATTTGATCACCTCTGTGGTTTTTATTTTTTGCGCTATATACAAAAAAGAGCTACAATTTTGAAAAAAAAGCAATATTTTTTACTTTTTGCTATAATAAATCCCCAAAAAGCATATAAAAAAACAAATGTTTTCCTCAGTTTAGGCCGATATGTATTCTTCTAGATTTTTTTGGTAAAAAAAAAAAAATCGCAATAAGCGTATATTGAATGGTTTGCGCAAAAGTTATAGCGTCTAAAAAATAGGGGATAGATTTATGGCATTTTTATGATTCTTTTTTTTTTTTATTAGTAATGACGGCGATCTGTGATTTTTATCGTGACTGCGACATTATGGCGGACACATCGGAACACTTTTGACACTATTTTGGGACCATTGTCATTTATACAGCGATCAGTGCTATAAATATGTACTGAATACTGTGTAAATGACACTGGCAGGGAAGGAGTTAAACACTAGGGGGCGATTAAGGGGTTAACTCTGTTACCTGGGAGGTGATTCTAACTGAAGGGGGAGGGGCCTGACTAGAGGAAGTGACGGATCGTGGTTCCTAGCTAATAGGAACTCACGATCTGTCACTCCTCTCAGAACAGAACAGGGAAGTTTGTGTTTACACACATTCGTTCCTGTTCTGTCTCTCTTGCTCACGATCGCTCATAGCCGGCGGTCATCACAAACCGACGTGTAGCTACAACGGCTCGCGCAGGGGAGTCATAACTGCTGCGGTTGGTCGGGAAGCGGTTAAAAACAAGAATTCTTTTAACTAGATGGAAAAAAATCTTTCACTTGTACAACTCTATACAATTTTATAATAAAAAATGGGACTCTTGGTTCTCACATGGAGATGTATTGTTCAGAAATGCAAACAATTGAATAGAGATGTTAGTTCAAATTTATATTTCTATATTTTTTTATTTATTTTTGTATCATGTAGCAAAGTCTCTAGCCTCCTCCAGTCTAATGAGAACCTCCAGGGCCAAAGAAAGCTGACATTCTTCTGTATGTGGTGGGTTGTGAGGCATAGTGGGTGCAAGGTGAATAAAGCTATTGGGCGCCAGACACTTCTTGGATGTAAAAGAGGTTTTATTTCTCTTAACAGTCCTTTTTATATTTTGAGCGGAAAAAAGTGTTAGGACCAGGACACCCTTAAGCAGTTGCAATTTCAGTTGGCAGACTCTGAGAATTCAATAGGAGGACAGCTGTACAGGGAAAGGCCCCCAGCAAGGCGCCACATCTGCACGTGCAGGATTGCTGTCCCTATGGCAACAGTCTTTAACAGTTCCTAACACAAATCGTTACAGTCCTCTTTGCTTCACTACAACTTCTACTTGTAGTTCTTCAGCCCCTTAAGCTCCTCGTCTCTCACTGGACCCTCTGATTCACCGACTCTGAATTTTTTCCTCTCCCCTCCACCCCCTGCTCCCCCTTTTCACCCCCTTTCCCTCCCCCCTCTTTTCTTTCCCTTCCCTCTCACTCCCCTCTTGTTTCCCCTCCCCCTCCCCCCACTATTCCTTCACATCCGTTCACAATTTTCTCCCTCTTTCTCTCCCCCCCCCTTTTCTTTTTCTTTCTTCTCCTTCCCCCTTTCCCACATCCTTCACTTCCCCTTCCCTCTTCCCTTCTCCCTCCTTTCCTCCCCCCCTCCTTTTCACAAGTGTACTAGGTTGTGTGTTTTTTTCTTGTTATGGTTGTTTTGCATTTTATGTTATTACACCTTCATCCACGGTTTGCACCATTTCTTTAGTCCATATCACTTCACCTCAATTCAATCTTTCCACCACCTCACTGGCACACCTTCTCCCCTTGAATCATCACAGTCTCGTTATATTTACCTTTTATACTTCATTTCACCTAGACTCCAACCCATTGATTTGTTAATCCCCTCAGTCGCCTCGGGAGGCTCCACCGGGTACGCCCTGTGCTCCAATTGCACGGGAACTTGGGTAAGCAGCCCTCTACCTTTATCACATTTTCTCTCCCCCTTTGTACTTACTTGTACTAAAACTCTTTGTAATTGTTGCAGTGTTGTAATTAGTTTGTCAATTGACTTTGTGTCTGTCTACTGATGTATTTCCTGAAGAGGCGGTTCATCCCGCAGAACTAATCAAAGTATTATATATGACCAAGTCACCCTTGTTTTAATTTTTGTCATGTAATTTGTAATAATAAATTTTCGTATTTTTTTTTTACGACTGTTTAAATGTCCTATTTGTACTGATCCTACACTGTACCGAGATAGTCCACTTGCTCCCTTGCCCTTGGTGAACCCTGGTTGGGGACTAGGTTCCCAAACTTCTATTCCACTAGGTATATGTGAACAAATGAACAAAAAAATGATTAATTGATGTCCATTGAACAATTTCTCAGTCATTACATGATGGCACTATCGTTTGCTCTCATTTTCGTTTTTTGAAAATGGGTTTGAACGATTTTTCATATAGTGTATGACCAACATTACTATATCTACACCACACCCACTATGCCTAGTAACCTACACTGTGAAGATGGATGCCAGCGCTCTCTGACTCTGGAGGTTGCCATTAGGCCTCTAGGGGTCGGGGCCATCACTGCATAGATAATTGCCTTACAGTAGCATCTGCTTAATAAAGTAAACTGTCTGAGAAGAAACGTTCTTCGAGGTGGATTATTGTAAAGTATAACTAAACTTTTTTGTTTTGTTTCGGATAGAGCAGAGAGGGAAGAGAACCCCTATAAGGTTTTTATTGCTGTCTGGGGTCTGCGCCCCTGTTGGAAAGATTCAGTAGACACGTTGGGTTCGTTTAGCTCTGAATTGAAATTCGGACAAATTTTTTGTTATTCGGGAATTCAGATGTATCCGAATAACATTTGTAACTGATTCAGACGAATCTGAAATAACAAAACAAAATTTCAGACCAAAGTCGATTCGTTTTTTAATCAAATTAGAATTTCTATATTCTATTCTTATCTATTCTATAAAGGAATAGAATAGATAAGAAAAGAATAGAATATACTAGAAAGAATATAATAGAAAATAAAAGAATAGAATATAATAGAGTAAAACAGAACAGAATGAAAAATAAAAGAATAGAAAAAAATAGATTAGAATAAAATAGACATAATATAACCTTTTAAAATGTGAATTTTGAATAGAATAAATTCAAATTTGAATAGAATTGAAAAGAATAGAATAGAAAATAAAAAAATACAATGGAATTAAAAAAAAAAAAACAATAATATAGAATATAATCATTTCCCAAAATTTGTACAGAAATAAATTTAAATAGAATAGAATAAATTAGAACAGAATAGAAAATAAAATAGAATTGACTGGAATAGAAAATAAAAGACTAGAACAGAAAAAAAATAGAATAGAAAGAATATAATCGTCTTCCGAAATTCGAGTTTGGAATAGAATAGATTTGAATAGAATGGATAATAGAATAGAATAGAACAAACAATATAAAAGAATAGAATAGAAAGAATATAACAATATAACAGTTTTCTGAAATTTGAAATTCGAATAGAATAGGAGATAAAAGAATAGAATAGAATAGAAAAAATATTAGAATTAGAATGGAATAGAAAGAATATAACCATCTTCCAAAATTCGAATAGAATAAATTTGATTCGAATGGACTTCAAATGAAATTTGATTTGATTTGAATTCGAATAAATGAAACTAATTCTGAAAATTAATAAAACAAATTTAACTAAACAATTTATGTAAATAAATCAAAAAATGTTTTTTTTTGTTCTGCACATGTCTAAGATTCAGCCTCACTATTTGTCTTGCTTACTTTTATCACCGAGAGTGAAAGAAAGTCTCACATTTTGAGTGGTCACCAGGACAGGAATAGAGGGGAAGTCCTTCAATGGGGACACTGGTTCTGGTGACAAGTTTTGCCTTCAGTTCTATTTTAATGCATCCTAGCCCTTCCATAGCCCTTTGACTGGGTATTTACAGTAAGGAGCAGGATGGACCTCCCAATCACATGATCATTGTGATTGGCTGTCAGTGTTTGATTAAATGGGAGCCCACCCTGCCCCCATCCCACTGGCTGCCGATCATAAACAATGGTGAGCTGTCTGTGTACGCTCTCAGCACAGAAACCTCAGCTCTATATATACAGTATATTAAAGCTCATCCCTCCTTGCCACTGCACATACACTCACCAGCCACTTTATTAGGTACACCTGTTCAATTACTTGGTAACACAAATTGCTAATCAGCCAATCACGTGGCAGCAACTCAATGCATTTAGGCATCTAGACGTGGTGAAGACGACTTGCTGAAGTTCAAACTGAGCATCAGAATGGGGAAGAAAGGGGATTTAAGTAACTTTGAACGTGGCATGGTTGTTGGTGCCAGACGGGCTGGTCTGAGTATTTCAAAAACTGCTGATCTACTGGGATTTTCACACACAACCATCTCTAGGGTTTACAGAGAATGGTCCGAAAAAGAGAAAATTTCTAGTAAGTGGCAGTTGTTTGGACAAAAATGCCTTGTTGAGGTCAGAGGAGAATGGGCAGACTGGTTCAAGGTGATAGAAAGGCAAAAAAATTTTGAGCACCAGCCGCCACTGAATTCTACTTGTAATTATTGAACTTGATGCTCTGTTTGAGTCCTTTCTCTTATTCTGAGTGTGCAGTCATTGCTGAATAAAGTTGCCTGATATTTACAATTGTCCGTTTCATTGCTTTGTGGAAATTCAAAGGGTTTCACCAGACTCAGATAAGAGCTGTACTCACACACATAGGCGTGCGCAGGGGGTGTGTCGGGTGTGCCTGGGCGCACCCTAATCACCCTGTGCAGCGCAGATTCCCCCTGCTGATATTTCACCAAACCTTCTAAAAAATTGTAAAAAAACATAAATAAAATTGTAAAAAATAATACAAAAATAAAATAATAAAAATAAAAAAACTACTGACACCAACCCCTGCCCTACTGACACCATCCACTACCCTACTACATTTTAAAATGTTTACATATATGTGTGTTTGCATTTTGGGGTGCACACCCTAATCCCATAGGCTGCGAAATCCAACACTTATGGTTGCCCTACATAAGTTATAGAACAGCTTATTACTTGAATGAATGTTCTGTGACAACAGTGTGTAACAAACTTTCACTTTTCATTGCCTGTACACTGCTTGGCATTCAGTCTGAGATAAAACATCACATTTCCAAATGACAGCACTGTGAATCTGGAATAACCTTGATCTTTTCCAAGGTTGTCAAGAATATACAGTACTACTTTACATGCTGCCAGATAATTATGAACAAGTTCAAATGAGATGGGAAAAAGGTATAAATTAATTCAATGGGGGTGGATTCTTAACCACTACCAACAAAAATTCACAAAGAATCACATTTTAAAAAATAAGGCGTAAAGCTTTAGGTTAACACCAGAAGAGACTGTGGGGGTGATTTGCAAAAGCCGTGTGCCATCAGTAGAGGCGCACGGCGAAGCACAACGCACATTTCCATAATTACGAGACGGTGCGCCAGTAACAGAGCTCGAATCCCCCATTTACTATAGCGATCTCAGCGCAAGGGAGAATGCAATCTATGGACATGGCGCACGGCATCTCCAATTCAATATTAATAGAAGATGGAGGTGCCAATATTATGGGGTGATGTGAGGAAGTTTAGTAACAACTGCCCAAGTAACAAATATGCCCAAAATAGAATGAGAAAGTAACTTTTTCAGAGAAAGCCTGCTGTGCCTGCAAGTGTGTTTAGAACTGCGTAAGATCAATTTAAGCAGTGCGCATGCGCAAGCAGCTCTTGCACTCGTTCACATGCGTTTGTTCACTGCGCGGCCAAAATCTTAGTAAATGTTAAGCAACGTACATGTAATTGCACGGGGTGAACGGGCGCACCTCTAAACTTGACTAGCTCCTCCTAAAAGGGCATTTAACCTTCCCCCTCTAATGCATATGATTTCCTTGGGCTAGCTTTTGCTTTTAAAGGGGAACTCCACACTCCATTCTCCAGTGCTCTTGTCTCCCCCCTCTAACCCCTTGGATTTCTATGGGCTAACTTTTGCTTTTAAAGGGGAACTCCACACTCCACTCCATTCTCCAAAGTCTGTGAGCTGCCTTCACCAATCCAAACTATATCCTTTTTCAGAACATATAACAGGGCCAGCTAGGAAAGGGACAAAAAGAGCGAGCACCCAACCCCCTCCTGAATCATACAAGGCCACATGCACTCAACATAGCTGGCTGCCTTTGGGGAATGTTGGGCTCAGCCCAATACCAGCCACAAAGCACCTTGCATTCATTAGTATAAAGGGGCTTTCCACATTCCGTAAAGCCCCCTGTCTGCAGCCCCCCACAACCCCAGCCTAGGGTTGTGTGGAAGAGGCCCTTGTCCCCCTGAATATGGGAACAAGGTGGTTGACTTTTGGGGTGCCCGGGCCCCTCCTCCCCCAAGCATCCACCCCCCTTTCATGGGCTGGCTTGCTGTGTGTTTGGATAGGGGTTTGTTAGTGTATGGGACGGGCACAATATTTTTTTAGTTTGGGGTGGTATTTTTCACGTGGGGGTTCTCATTTTAAGCCTTAACAGACCCAAATGGCCTTGTATGTATTGGGGGGGAGGCTTTATTTTGTTTTGGGTCAAAATCTTGCAGATTTGTACGTTTTCTCTAAAGCCGTACATATTTGAAGCAGCATTTTGGATACATTGAACATATACACCACTTTACAGGTAGAGTAACCCCCCCCCTCCCAAGTTACTAGCTTTTAGGCAATTTTGCATTTTTAAAGGCACTTCTCTTTGTTTCGTTTTTGGTGTTGTCCAAATTGGTGACATTGATATATGTCCCTCAGGGTGGGATCTGTGTGTGTGTGTCAAGAGAGTACATTTGGGTGTCCTTATAGAGTTGGTAACACATTGATTTTCTCTTTGTATTTTGTCTGTTATGTCTTTTTTACTTTTGTTTCTTTTTTATTTTTTGGGGGGGGATATTTTTCACTGAAATATTTTTTGTCATCAATCTGTGTTGTTTGTAGGTTGTTAGTTTCACTTTGATTTAATTGTCTGTGCTGCATTATTTTGCAAAATCTTCCTCAAGATGTTGTGACTAATAAATGTTTAAATCCTTAAAGGGACTGCGCCCACAAATTGACAGTCTATTAACTGCTGTTAATTTCCTCTGCAAATTGGTCAGACCTCAAAGCCATATTCTGTTAGTGTCTCAAATTAACATACATGTGTTTTTTGCTTTCCTTACTTTTTTCCAAGTCCTGTTTTGTTGACCAATAAAATTTTTATGTTCTATGTGTTTTGTTAATAATTTGTTTTGCAGATGCATGCTCAATCCAAGTAATGCATTTTACACTCCCCCCCCCCAAACAATTTTCATGCAACAGATTTCCCAGCTGCAGCTTAACTAGGCTGATTGGCATGGCAAAACAAAAAAAGGTGTGATTTGTCTAAAAGCTACTTTCCTGGTGCCTTCATGGTAGCACATGCATGGATTGTGCGTATGCTGCCATGGATAGGCACCAGGAAAGGAAAATTAGAGAGGTAACTAAGTATTCAATTTTCCATTTTAGTGCAGTGTTTTTCAGCCTCAGTCCTCAAGTACCCCCGACAGGACATGTTTTGTGAATTTATTTTAGCTAAAGTAGCTGTGCAAAATACCAAGCCATTGACTCTGATTTAAAGCACCTGTGCAAGATCAAGGAAAACCTGCAAACATGGCCTGTTGGGGTACTTGAGGACAGGGTTGAGAAGCACTGATCTAGAGCACTGAGCTAAAATCTAGCTCAAGACAATCCTATTCTAATTGTGGGCATTTGAGGGAAACCAAGTGAGTGTTAGAACCTCTGCTTGTCTTTTTTATGTTGGGCTTTGTGTCCCTTTTCTGAAAATTGTCTTTACTTCCTGTCACATAGCCAAACAGGAAGTGAGGGTAAAACCCTACCAATGTCTTTCCTTGGGGGTATAAAGGTCAATCTAACTAGTGTCCCCATTAGGTAAATTGTACTCTAGAACTTTGCTGTGTGCACCCTAAATTATTAGGTATTTTGGGGTTTATTAAAAGCAAATTCACTCTGCAATACAAGTGTACTCGCTGTAAATATGAGGGGAAGCACTGGTGATTTTATCATCCAATCATGTAGAAGCAAAGATGCTGTTTTTTAATTTTCCTTGCATGTCCCCCTCGGATCTCCAGCAAGTGCACTTGTAGTGCAAAGTGGATTTGCCTTTAGTAAATAAACCCCAAAGTCCTCGATACCTAATAATTTGGGGTGTTCACAGCAAAATGCTAGAGTGCAATTTACCTAATGGGGAAACTATTTAGATTGACCTATGTGTCCCCAAGGAAAGACATTGGTAGGGTTTTATCCTCACTTCCTGTTTGGCTATGTAACAGGAAGTGAATAAATTTGAGGGAAAAACTGGCAAAATTTGGGAGGTGTCTTCACCCTGTCATGGGTGTAGACATTCCCAAAAACTCTGCACTCTATCCCCAAGCAAAAATAAGAAAGGATTTTATTTAGTTTAACTTTGCAAAGACACATTCCTAAATTCAACTGTGATGCATTTCAATTGCCCATTTAGACCTTGTTTAATAGAAAACACCAGTTGCCTTTCACTATAAACATTTGTTAGTCCAGTCCTGGAAATCTGCATCCGCTTTACTATCAATTTCCATGAAACTTGGGTTCCTGCAGCTAGATGCGCGACTTCGTCCATGTGAGATGCCCAACTGCTGTGTGCGCGAAGGTATGTAACCGTGGCGCATATCTGGTTCCCGAAAGCAGTGGCCAGCACACTGGAATGACATCACACCCCTACAGGAAGTTGCTTGTACTGCTGCTAATTTCTTCCCACCACCATGGCCCGCTCACTGTTCTCTGAGGAAGAGATGATCCTTATTTGCCATTTAAGATAATTTTTTATTTATTTTTACATGGGGTGGTTTTGTGTGGGTCAGGTGTGTATGTCTAAATGATTTGGCCTCAAAATACACACCTACTTCCTGTGTACAGATTCACTTCCAGCCCAATGTATATTGCTTCCTGCTTCAGTGTGTGTGTATATATAGATATATCTATAGATGTAGGTTTTTGTGTCCACCAGCAGAGAGAAGTTGGGTAGATGCCACACTCCCAATTCTGGAGGCATAATAATGGTCTAGCACAGGGGTCTTCAAACTATGGCCCTACACAACAGCTGGAGAGCCGTAGTTTGAAGATTCCTGATCACTCTCTAGCATGTCTTGAAAAAAGGTGTGTTCTCATGTGCCTTGTATAATGCCCAAGAAATATCGTTAGGAAAATGCAAATGGGTCATGGCACATCTACATTCCAAATTTGGCACTTAAGATGGTCATGCACTATATGCAATCTGATTGGCCAATCTCTGTACAACTCGATATTTAGGCAAAATAGGTAATAGGAAGACGCACTTGAACAATTAATTCAAAATATAGGAAATCAAACAGGCTCTTGCACTAAATCTAATTTATTTAAGATCTAACTGATTGCAGTGTATGGTCACCTTTAAAGATCAAGATCTGAAAATATGAATTTATTGGGTTTAAAAACACCTCTCTGTTCTTTGTAATGTATTGAAAGATTTGGGTAAAAAAATAAAAAAACACATTTCAATAATATATTAGAAGTAATAGGAATGAGATTAGCATCAACAGGGTTAATTAACTGAGAACACCTACTAATTGCTTAACAAGACACATCCAATGAGATGAAATTAACGAATTGTATTCGGCGTGCGCTATTATCAATGAGAAAACTGCAGTTACCCTAGCGACAGTTGCAGTTTACATATGCGGGTATTTATTATCGTTATTTGCGCTTCAATGTGCGCCAGTTTGCACGTTCGATTAATGACTTTTCCGGTGCACCAATTAATGTATGAACTGGTTCAGTGCCTTTTTCTTAGTAAATAACCCCCTTTGTGTTCCTCCATAAAGCAGGAGAAAGTGCTCTGAATATGACAAGGAAAAGGTAATGCATAAGAGCATAGGCTACACAAGTTTGGGGCTTCAAGGACAATATATGCAAACTTGCAAAGGTAGCTATGCCCCACTATATAGTAGGCATAACAATGTACATTTTTAGACGGTAATGAACTGAGCAGGAGGAAATATAGGAGCTTTTAACATCAAGAAAGAAATGTTTGTTCAGAAATAAATGCAGTGAAAGTGCCAACATATTTTTTATGGATAAATGCACCTTCTATGTAATGGCTGAAAAACAAACATAAACCTCTAAAAGAAACTGTTACAAGTTCATAGAAAATGCCAATTAGTGTATATACTGTGTGTGTGTGTGTGTGTGTGTGTGTATGTATGTATATATATATATATATATATATATATATATATATATATATGTATGTATGTATGTATGTATGTATATATATATATATATATATATATATATATATATATATAAATAGATATTCAATATCTCACAAAAGTAAAAAGTAAGTACACCCCTCACATATGCTATCTTTATGTAGAGCAACAATTCTTTTTTATAGATCCTCAGAGAGTTCTTTGACATGAGGTGCCATATTGAACTTCCAGTGACCAGTATGAGAGAGTGAGAGCGATAACACCAAATTTAACACACCTGCTTCACACCTGAGACCTTTTAACATTAACGAGTCACATGACATTGGGGAGGGAAAATGTCTAATTGGGCCCAATTTGGACATTTTCACTTAGGGGTGCACTCACTTTTGTTGCCAGCGGTTTAGACATTAATGGCTGTGTGTTGAGTTATTTTGCAGGGACAGCAAATTGACACTGTTATACAAGCTGTACACTCACTACTTTACATTGTAGTAAAGTGTCATTTCTTCAGTGTTGTCACGTGAAAAAATATAATAAAATATTTACAAAAATGTGAGTGGTGTACTCACTTTTGTGAGATGCTGTGTATATATATATATATATATACAGTATACATATTGATGTAGCACCCTCCACATTAGGTTGCTAGGTTGGTTAGGTAAATGTAGTTATTTTGCTTCTCTGTAATAATTGGAGCAGTGTGAGATTGCTTTGGGCTGATCAGGGGGATCCCACAGGCTGCAGGCAGAACATAGGAGTGGAGTTGGTCAATGAGTAGCCTGAATATTTATGCAGTCTCAGCCAATCCCTGGGGAGGAATGCCCAGTAGGTGGGTATAGAGAAGAATCACCTCCCTTTAAAATAATACCATTTTGTTACTTTGGAGACTGAAATGAAGACAGACACATACTGTACACTATGTTGTTTTATCCAGCTGTATTTATAACATCCAAGTGAAAGATCTAACACCAACATGTCATGAAAAAATGCCCCCAAAAAAAAGATCACCCCTCTCCTAAAAATAAACATAATCAGGTGTAGCTAATCACCTTTTCAATGTCACACAAAGCCATTTGACTTTCAATTGTGATCAGTTGTTGCCATTTTGATTAGCTCAGCCTGAAAATAGCTTTTCTGGAGCATTTCAGTCCCTGGTAGTGCAACGGAAGCAAACAATCAACTATGGGAGGCAAGGCAATGTCAAAAGATCTCTGGGATTAAGTTGTGGACACGCACAAGTCAGGAGATGGATACAAAAAATGTCAAAGCTTAATCAATGCCTAGAAGCACAGTATTATTGGGAAGCGGAAAGTATTTGGTACAACCCAGACTCTCCCTGGGTCAGGACGTTGCTCAAAACTGGATAAAAGAGTCAGGAGAAAACTGGCCATAGAGGCTACCAAGAGGCCTACAGCACCTCTGAAGCAGTGGTCATTGTGTGCATGTGACAACAATATCACAAATAATCCACAAATGTGGCTTGTATGGAGGTTTGCAAGAAAAAAGCCACTCCTCAAGAAAGGCCACATGCAGTCACGACTGAGCTTTGCCAAAACACACCTTGAAGGTTCAGAGACCACATGGGAAAAAAGTGTTATGGTCAGATGAGACTAAAATTTATTTGACTTCAACACATCCAATACAGCTCAACATCCAAATAACACCATTCCTACAGTAAAGCATGGAGGTGGTAATATACTGTTATGGGGGTGTTTCTCTGCAGCAGGGACTGGAGCACTTGTCAGGATAGAAATGGATGGGGCCAAATACTGTCAAATTCTTGAGGAAAATCTGCTGTCCTCTGCCAGAAGTTGTCGATAGGAAGAAGGTTTACCTTCCAACATGACAATGACCCAAAGCACACAGCAAAAATGACCATACAATGGTTAAAGGAGAAAAAGGTGAATGTCCTTGAATGCCCTAGTCAGAGCCCAGACTTAAACCCTATTGAAAATCTTTGGAATGACTTGAAGATTACAGTCCACGAATGGTCACTATCAAATTTAACTGAACTTGAGCAGTTCTGCAAAGAAGAGTGGGCGAATATTGCAAAGTCTAGATGTGCAAAGTTAGCAGAGACAAATCCCAACAAACTAAATGCTTTAATTAAAGCAAAAGGTGGTTCAACAAAATACTGACACAAAGGGGATGATCCTTTCCAACTTAGTGATTCTGTTTTTGAATTTATTTTTTCTGACATGTTGGTGTTATATCTTTCACTTTGATGTTATAAATTATACTGAGTAAATACAGTCTGTCTTCATTTCAGGCTGCAAAGCAAGAAAATGTGATTATTTTAAAGGGGGTGATTTTTTTCTATACCCTTTTTCTATAATCAGTGTTCTGATCCAGAAGGAGTTCCTAGCCTGGAGGGCTGCTGCCCTCCCAGGCAGCCCAGCTGATACTGGAAAAATTCAGAGAAAGTGACCTATTGCAACCTTGATATAACAATGACATGCTTCCATCCCTAATTCATTTGTAAAGAAATAGGAAATAAAAGTGGGACTTTGCATGAAACATGTCATTGTGAGTAGGGGTATATGTATGCATGAATATATGAATATGAATATATAGATTTTAATTTAATTAAATGTCATTAACCCCTGAGGGTAGTCCCTGATTTTTAAAGCATTATAAATAATATATAATACGGATATAATCATAAAAGATTAACATAATAATTATAATAATGAATTTAATGCAAACAATCAATGGACATGATCAATACAATTCTTACAAATGAATACATAAATCAATAAATGTACAAATCAGAAATACATAGATCACATGATAAAAATACAGCCAAAGTGAATTAATGTTATTGGAATTCATGATTCGGGTTTTCAACTAAGGGAAAATGCATGCCACACTTTTCAAAAATGTTTACAAATAAATATGTGAAAAGTGTGGCATGCATTTGTATTCAGCATCCCCCCCCCCCCCCTCAAGTCAATACTTTGTAGAACCACCTTTTGCTGCAATTACAGCTGCAAGTCTTTTTGGGGATGTCTCTACCAGCTTTGCACATCTAGAGAGTGACATTTTGGCCTATTCTTCTTTGCAAAATAGCTCAAGCTCTGTCAGAATGGATGGAGAGCTTCTGTGAACAGCAATTTTCAAGTTTTACCACAGATTCTCAACTGGATTTAGGTCTGGACTGTGACTGGGACATTCTAACACATGAATATGCTTTGATATAAACAATTCCATTGTAGCTCTGGCTGTATGTTTAGGGTCGTTGTCCTGCTGGAAGGTAAACCTCTGCCCCAGGCTCAAGTCTTTTGCAGGTTTTCTTCTAATGCCGCGTACACACGAGCGGACTTTACGGCAGACTTTGGTCGGACAATTCGATCGTGTGTGGGCTCCAGTGGACTTTGTTTTCTCAAAAGTTGGACGGACTTAGATTTGAAACATGTTTTTAATTAATCCGTCGAAATCGAGTCCGGTCGAAAAGTCCGCCGTCTGTATGCTAGTTTGACGGACATAAAGCCACGCTAGGGCAGCTATTGGCTACTGGCTATGAACTTCCTTGTTTTAGTCCGGTCGTACGTCATCACGTACGAATTCGACGGACTTTGGTGGATTGTGTGTAGGCAAGTCCGTTCATTCAGAAAGTCCGTCGTAAAGTACGTTGAAAAGTCCGCCGGGCAAAGTCTGCTGTAAAGTCCATTCGTGTGTACGCGGCATTAGATTTGAAACATGTTTTAAATTAATCCGTCGAAATCGAGTCCGGTCAAAAAGTCCGCCGTCTGTATGCTAGTTCAACGGACATAAAGCCACGCTAGGGCAGCTATTGGCTACTGGCTATGAACTTCCTTGTTTTAGTCCGGTCGTACGTCATCACGTACGAATTCGACGGACTTTGGTGGATTGTGTGTAGGCAAGTCCGTTCATTCAGAAAGTCCGTCGTATAGTACGTCGAAAAGTCCGCTGGGCAAAGTCTGCCATAAAGTCCGCTCGTGTGTACGCGGCATTAGATTGCACTGTATTTGGCTTCATCCATCTTCCCATCAACTCTGACCAGCTTCCCTGTCCCTGCTGAAGAAAAGCATCCCCACAACATTATGCTGCCACCACCATGTTTCACGGTGGGGATGGTGTGTTCAGGGTGATGTGCAGTGTTAGTTTTCCATCACACATAACGTTTTTTGCTTTTAGGCTAAAAAGTTCAATTTTGGTCTCATCTGACCAGAGCACCTTCTTCCACATGTTTGCTGTGTCCCCCACATGGCTTCTCGCAAACTACAAACGGGACTTCTTATGGCTTTCTTTCAACAATGGCTTTCTTCTTGCCACTCTTCCATAAAAGGCAGATTTGTGGAGTGCACGACTTATAGTTGTCCTATTGACAGATTCTCCCACCTGAGCTGTGGATCTCTGCAGCTCCTCCAGAGTTACCATGGGCCTCTTGGCTGCTTCTCTGATTAATGCTCTCCTTGCCCGGCCTGTCAGTTTAGGTGGACGGCTATGTCTTGGTAGATTTTCAGTTGTGCCATACTCTCTCCATTTTCGGGTGATGGATTGAACAGTGCTCTGTGAGATGTTCAAAGCTTGGGATATTTTTTTTAACCTTACCCTGCTTTAAACTTCTCCACAACTTTGACCCTGACATGTCTGGTGTGTTCCTTGACCTTCATGATGCTGTTTGTTCACTAAGGTTCTCTAAATTTTATACAGGTAGACACTTTTTACTATTTAGGTGACTTTCAAGGCAATTGGTTCCACTAGGTTTTAGTTGGGGGTTTCAGAGTAAAGGGGGCTGAACACAAATGCATGCCACACTTTTCAGATATTTATTTGTAAATACATTTTAAAACCATTTATCGTTTTCCTTCCACTTCACAATGATGTGCCACTTTGTGTTGGTCTATCACATAAATTCCCAATAAAATACATTTACATTTTTGGTTGTAACATGACAAAATGTGAAAAATTTCAAGAGGTATGAATACTTTTTTGAAGGCACTGTATTTTTTAATTGATCCTAATTGCACATTTATTAGCGCTGCTTTTTTTTTATTTACACTTGTGAGTACAGACCTGAGGGCAGGATCTGGGTGACTGTTGCTGCTGTTAACCCCCTGGTGCACTATACTAAGGCTTGCCTAGCCTGGAGAATTGCTTATAGTGTTCCAGTGTTGTCCATTCCCTGAGTTAATATTAAAAGGACTGTTTTAAGAAGTATTTGCAGAGTGGAGAATGTACTAATATTACTGTTCAGCGGTCTGGAGTATCTCATAGCTCCTCCTAGCGCCCTATCCAAGTTACTCACCAATAAATACAATAAATACAGAAGAAGACAACCCCCTAGACCAGGGGTGTCAAACTGGTGGCCCTCCAGCTGTTGCGGAACTACAAGTCCCATCATGCTTCTGCCTGAGGGAGTCATGCTTGTAACTGTCAGCCTTGCAATGCCTCATGGGACTTGTAGTTTCGCAACAGCTGGAGGACCGCCAGTTTGACATCCGTGCCCGAGACTGTTTATTGAGCCAGAGGAGTGTTGCTATTTGCTAGAGTAAAGACTTGTGAAAATGGATCTATGTTCAAACCCTATGGATAAAAAACAACTGTTCAGTCAATGGTAAGCAGTACATTTTTAAGAGTGAAGCGCATAGTTTCTGACAATGAAAAACATCAAGATTACATCCAAATTTTTAGATACGGTGTATGCTCTTCAGTTAATAGAGAAACATAAAAGAGCTATTGAGAGAAATTCCCATGATATACAATATAAAAAACAAAAATTAGAAGGATTCTGTTCTCTATGAAATATCAGCCCTTTAGTAAAAGAGTGTGGCCCTGTGTTAGAAAACACTGGCACCTTTTTATCCATGCATATCCAGATGTTCCAGATTTACAGATGGTCCTGTTTTAAGCTTTCCACCACAGCCAGAGATTGAGAGATTGCTTCTTTCAATCTGATCTCCAACCAATTCATAGGGAGATAAAACATACATTGCTAGGTACAATATAAACTGGTGCAATGCAGTTTGATGATAAAGGGCAGGAACTTTTCAAACCCAAGTACTGAGACAGAATATCAGGTTAGCCAAAATCTGATTTGCTTCTCCTTACATGTTATCTATGCATTAGTGTGTCTGTGCAGTGTAGTGTGTCTATGTTGGGGAAATTACCCAAAAATTGAAAGATCATATCACCCACCATAGACATTCTATTAAGAAACAGTCACCATCTGTATTGACCTTTGTACCCTATCAATGTATTTTCTAGAAGATTGTAGCAGCAACTGTGAGTGTGGAAATTATTTGAAGTTTGTACAAATGAACCTGTTTTTACCCAGCGCCTGTTATGCTTGGATTATACTATTATAGAACTATGTGCACCTCACTTCCAAGGTGCGATAGATAGATAGATAGATAGATAGATAGATAGATAGATAGATAGATAGATAGATAGATAGATAGATAGATAGATAGATAGATAGATAGATAGATAGATAGATAGATAGATAGATAGATACAGGTACAGTTAGATAGGTACAAGTTCATGGATAACGAATCTGGAGGTAATTAAGACCAACTCTAAGTTGGTATACAGAGACAGGCAAACTGCTCATCTTTGTATGCAGTGTAGCAGAGCCATATACAGGTGCATCTCAAAAAAATTGAATATTGTCAAAAAGTTAATTTATTTCAGTAATTAAACTAAAAAAGTGAAACTTTACTGTATATTATATACGGTAGATTCATTACACAGAGTGATATATTTCAAGCATGTCTTTCTTTTAATTTTGATAAAAAGGGGCTTACAGTTAGTGAAAACCCAAAATTCAATATCTCAGAAAATGAGAATATTACAATTATTTTTAGTACAGAAATGTTGGCTTACTGAAAAGTACGTCCAGGTATAGTACAATATGCACTCAATACTTGGTGGGGGCTCCTTTAGCATGAATTCCTGCATCAATGCGGCGTGGCATGGAGGCAATTAGCCTGTAGCACTGCTGAAGTGTTATGGAAGCCCAGGTAGCTTTGATAGCTACCTTCAGCTCGTCTGCATTGGGGGGTCTAGTGTCTCTCATCTTCCTCTTGACAATACCCCACAGATTCTCTATGAGGTTTGGGTCAGGCCAGTTTGCTGGCCAATCAAGCACAGTGATACCATGATCACTAAACCAGGTATTGGTACTTTTGGCAGTGTGGGCAGGTGCCAAGTCCTGCTGGAAAATGAAATCAGCATCTCCTTAAAGCTGGTCAGCAGAGAGAAGCATGAAGTGCTCTAGATTTTCCTGGTAGAGGGCTGCACTGACTTTGGACTTGATAAAACACAGTGGACCAACAGCGGAAGATGACATGGCTCCCCAAACCTCACACTGGACCTCATGCAAGTTGGTTTTGTGCCTCTCCACTCTTCCTCCAGACTCTGGGACTTTGATGTCCAAATGAAATGCAAAATGTACTTTCATCCGAAAAGAGGACTTTGGACTTTGGACCACTGAGTAACAATCCAGTCCTTTTTCTCCTTAGCCCAGGTAAGACGCTTCTGACGCTGTCTCTGGTTCAGGAGTGGCTTGACAGAGGGAATGCAACAGTTGTAGCCCATGTCTCGGATACGTCTGTGTGTGGTAGCTCTTGAAGCACTGACATAAGCCATAGTCCACGCCTTGTGAATCTCCCCCAAATTCTTGAATGGCCTTTGCTTCACAATCCTCTCAAGGCTGCACTTATCCCTGTTGCTTCTGCACCTTTTTCTACCACGTTTTCCTTCCACTCAACTTTTCACTAATATGCTTGGATACAGCACTCTGTGAACAGGCAGCTTCTTTAGCAATGACCTTTTGTGACATACCGTCCTTGTGGAGGGTGTCAATGACTGTCTTCTGGACAACTGACAAGTCAACAGCCTTCCCCATGATTGTGTAACCTACTGAACCATACTGAGAGACCATTTAAAGGCTCAGGAAACCTTTACAGGTGTTTGAGTTAATTAGCTGATTAGAGTGTGATATCATAGGGGTTATTTACTAAAGGCAAATCCACTTTGCACTAAAAGTGCAAACTACAAGTGCAAAGTGCACTTGAAATTGCACTGGAAGTGGACTTGGAAGTGCAATCGCTGCAGATCCGAGGGGGGGCATGCAAGGAAAATAAAAAACAGCATTTTAGCTTGCACATGGTTGGATAATAAAATCAGCAGAGCCTCCCCTCATTTCAGATCTACCCCTCAGATTTACAGTGACTGCACTTCCAAGTGCACTTCCAGTGCAATTTCAAGTGCACTTTGCACTATTAGTTTGCACTTGTAGTGCAAAGTGGATTTGCTTTTTGTAAATAACACCCCATGAGTCTACAATATTGAACTTTTTCAAAATATTCTAATTTTCTAAGATACTGAATTTTGGGTTTTCACTAGCTATAAGCCATAATCATCAAAATTAAAAGAAAGAAATGCTTGCAAAGTATCACTCTGTGTGCATACCTCCCAACTTTTTGAGATTAGAATGAGGGACACCTATCAGCAAAAGTATGCAGTCATAGGACCCTCTGCCACGCCCCCTTAAAGGAGAATTGTACAAAAAAAAAACAAGATTCGTTAATTCCACAAGTGCTTTTTTACCACTACTATTCCTTTATATTGGCTTTTGGAATTTACAGATGCAGCAATTTAGAAATCAGATGAAAGATTTAGTGCTGGAAAACACTTTTTGATAGATAAAAAGTGCATTTTAAAAATATCTATATAGATCAGATCAAAATGAGGGACAAATGAGGAAGAATGAGGGACAGAGGGACATTGCTCCAAATCAGGAACAGTCCCGCAAAATCAGGGACAATGTAATGAATTTATATTATATGAGTGTCACCTTTTGAATTGAATTACTGAAATAAATGAACTTTTTGATGATATTCAAATTGTTTGAGATGCACCTGTATTTTCTGCTCCAACATCCATTCTTAAAATCATTTTAATATACTACTGTATATGGTAGCAGGGATCCTGGAGCCCCATGCATAGTTAACTTAAAAAAAACTTTTAGGCCCCATTCACACCTATGCAAATTAGATGCAGCTAACACCGCATCCAATTCGCAGGACATTTTAAAATGCATTAATTTGAATACATCTGGTTCACATATGTGCGTTGCATTCGCACTGCGCATTGCCCAAAAAAGTTTGCTTTTTCTGGGCATTGCGGTGCGAATTACAAACACATTACCTTCTATGGGAACGCATCTGATTTGCAGATGCATTCCGTTCTGAACACATATTCTCTCCTTCTCCTCACTACACCTCCCCCCTCTCCCTGCTCACTGATCCACAGCTACAATGGAGAGAAACCTCTGAAAAGCTGTTTTTTCTCTTTGCAGAGAAAACGAAGCTGGAATTCGCACCGCACATGTGTGAACCCAGCCTAAGACACGTTTCTCAGCAACCATAATATACAGGGGTATAGAAATCCGTTGTGGCATATACACATACAAATAACAATGGACCCATGTTTTTATACAGCCTTACTGACTATATAACTAAAGCATCTCTTTTTCTCAACACAGATATAAAAGTTGGAATGTTACCAGTGTGCATGTTGGTGTGCACCGCAAAGCACAATGGTGGCTGCAGGAAAAAGACACTATCCAAATGGGGGGCTTGGCCCTGCATGTTAAATGCAAATTAATTTGCACTGGTGGCAATATGCAGTGTAGAAAATGGAAATTGTGCACTACCTACAGAAGGACCCCAATAAAAGGCAGCAAACATTGACAGTTAGGTACCAGGTACTTTGCAGATACCTCCAGGGGAATCCCTTTGTACACCCTCACACCCATTATAGGGCTATACATGCAGATTGCACTTGGGAACACTTTTTGAGTCATTGTCAAAGTTACCGTGAGACTTTTTCTTTGTGCCATTCATGCTTTCAGCGTTCATGTTGTTCTTACTAAAGCTATGTATACTAGTTTGATGGGGTTTAGCCTTATTGTGGTGTAAGTCAATGGCTGTAGGTGAGGCTAACATTCCCATCAGTTAACCCAATGTATTCTGTTGCCCTAAATATTTGTTTTATGCATTGCATTTGCTTACCCTTCAATAATGCACTCATCTTATTAATTCTCAAGTCACCTGTGGCCTATTTTCTGTATACTGTTGTAGAGTGGTAATGTACTAACCCTTAAGTAACACAGGCGTGAGCAGTCTTCAGTCTATAACCAGGTGTGTCAGTGGGGACCAAGAAGCTTAAAGCGTCATGGCAGAGCCGAGGATTCATCAGGGGTAGCTCTATATACCTAAAAGGATCATTTTAGCTGGTGGAATCTCTGCTATCTTTACTACAGTACTACAGTATTTAACTATGTGAAAACCTAAAAGGGAAAAACAGATTTAAAAGATAGCTGAAGACAGTTACCCACATTCACTATGCCTAGAAGACATTTCACCACTCATCCAAGCATCTTTTTCAGTGTTGGGATCATTCTGAGGCATTTATGTTCAATGGGCAACTCAGTCTCTGTTGTGCCTTGTTCTTTTGTATTTGTTAAGTTGCTATGTATCCCCCTTTCCATTTTGTCTCTACTTAGTACAGTCCCTAGCTAGATACTCCCTGTCATTCCTTGTTCGTTTTTGCTTTCCACCGAGTTTAGGAGAGTCATTTGGGGGAAATCATTAGATCCCTAGCCAAGACATTGTGCTGCCCGGGTCCAAGAATGAAATGCTGCGCCCCCCCCCCCCCCCCCAAAAAAAAAAAAATCACACCTACCAAAAGGCCCCACATCCATTTTTTTATATCATGATAAAAAACTAAAATTACATTTATTAGGAAGTCAGATTTTGCACTAAACACATAAGTGTGGACCTAGGTTAAGGGCTAGTGTAATATATAGACAGGCTAGTGTAGTATACAGACAGGCTAGGGTATATACAGAGAGGCTTGTTTGTATACAGAGAAGCTAGTGTATATACAGAGAGGCTAGTGTGTATACAGAGAGGCTAGTGTGTATACAGAGAGGCTAGTGTGTATACAGAGAGGCTAGTGTGTATACAGAGAGGCTAGGTTGTATACAGAGAGTCTAGTGTATATACAGATAGGCTAGGGTGTACACAGAGAGGCTAGGGTGTATACAGAGAGGCTAGGGGGTATAAAGAGAGGCTAGTGTATATACAGAGAGGCTAGGGTGTATACAGAGAGGTTAGGGTATATACAGAGAGGCTAGGATATATACAGAGAGGCTAGGGGGTATACAGAGAGGCTATGGTGTATACAGAAAGTCCAAGGGGGTATACAGAGAGGCTAGGGTGTATAAAGAGAGGCTAGGGTGTATACAGAGAGGCTAGGGGTATATATAGACAGGCTAGTGTATACAGACTCACTCACCTGCCGACTCCCCAGCTCGGGAGCTCATGTGAGAAAGTTCCTCCGGGGTCTATGATATGGGCGGAGCAAGGGAGGAGACTCACTCTCACACTGATCTCCCTTTTCTGGATGTCACTGAAGCACGAAGTGCAGACTCAGTGAGAGTGCTGCTGCTGTGCGATACAGTGCTGTGTCATGCAACCCGCAACACGCTCACTGCAACCCGCGACACGCTCACTCGGTGCGCATCATGTAGGTAGTGGCGGTGTCACCTCACATTCGGCTACCCATCACATTTTGCTTCCCCTCTGGAGTGCGCATGAGCGACGCCGCCATATGCGTTCCAACAATGTTGTAAGACCACTTTGCCACAGGGCCGCTCGCCACGCTTCGCTTGCCACGATTCGGGCACGGCCTCGCTTTGCTCGGCATAATTATAATCTGACTCTATGTCCACTTGGATGGTGGGGCTTGAGCCTGGACAAAATTATGCGCAAGCACAGATCGCCACAGTGTTGGAACACATATGGAAGCGTCTTGCATGCGCAGTCCAGCAGGTAGCTAAATGTGACAGGTCGCCATATGTGACGCTACAACGGGTCTGCTCTGCTGCCCCTCTCAACTTGCCGCCGGGGTCCCATGGACCCACTGGGACCCAAAGTAGGGCCGGCCCTATCCCTAGTGACACTTTGTAAAGTTACTATGGCAGCGCCATAGTGCCTGCAGGCACTTGCAGCAGATTCATGTAGTTCTTCATAGTGCCCCTTTTGCAGGTTGGTGCTAATAATGCAGCAAATTAAAGAATAATTACTTTAAGTTCATGGATAATGAAACTGGAGGTAAGTAAGACCAACTCTAAGTTGGTGTACAGAGATAGGCAAACTGTTCATCTTTGTATGCGGTGTAGCAGAGCCATGTATTTGCTGCCTCTTTGTATGCAGTGGAGCAGAGCCATATATTTGCTGCCCCAACCCTTTCCTTGTCACTGGTTGTTAAGGACGCTGTTGGCTTCACAGAAGACAGCCTCCTAGAAACCAGTGTTTCTGCAGTGGGTGGAGCCTGGAGGGGACACTAAGACACTAGTTCCCCATTAGATCAGCTCTCTCTTTGTAATTAACAGCAGGCAGTGGGTGGATTCTATAGTATAGGATTCTTATACTTCATAAGACTGGAAAAACATCCTCTGTATTGCACATACCTAAAGTAAAAATATGTTGCATTTAATGTCTGTGTCTAATTGAAGAGTTAAATTGCCTGTGGATTCTGCCAAGTCAACAAATGGCCATACTGTCTGCACAGGTTGGGTCTAGGATGTATGTCATTGAACGTATTGGCATTTGAAACAGAACACCCTTAATTAATTAGCACATCACCCACAGTTATTACCTCTTGTATCTCTTGACCTTCCATCTTAGATTGTAAGCTCTAAGGAGCAGGGCCCTCTGATTCCTACTGTATTAAAGTGTATTGTATTTGTACTGTCTACCCTCAAGTTGTAAAGCGCTACGTAAACTGTTGGCGCTATATAAATCCTATATAATAATAATAATAATTCAATCACAATGGTGTCATGACGTGACAATCCAAAGTTAAATACCCCTTATAAACTGGGGGAGCCTGGAGATCCAATGCCGGAAATCCTGTATGTATTATTTCTTCTTCAAGCAGCGAATCCTCTCAGGAGAATATACTGTATACTGGAAACACTAAAAGACAACAGTGTTTCTAAGAATGTTAGTGGGTTCAGATAAAAAATGTAATCAATAACAATGCTCACCTTTACAGGTGGCCAGGAAAACACAATAGTATTTATCCAGGCAAACAAGCTTGAGTATGAAGATTCCACAATATAGTCATGATAGCCTTTGACTGCTAGGAGATAAAAATAAGCCATCTAATTGTATCTGTAACCAGCAGTAAAAATACCCATGGGAAAAGGACTCACCAGATCCCAATGCCGGGTATAGACAAGCTCAGCACAAGTTCTGTCTGACAATGTGTATCCACAGGGAATGGAACAATAAAATCTCAATAAAATCCATTAATGCAAAACATTTTCAAAAATAGACATATCTCCTCCATTTCTATTATTTCCATGTTGAACCTGTTACACACGTAGAGTTACTGGAATGCCAAGGTGAAATTTAATCCCACATGTAATTGTACAGAATTTAAAACAGATTTATTACCGTTAATGCAAGTAATATTATGCCCTTAAACCAATATTCATGCATTTGCTGTAATTTATCAGGAGGAGGATGCTATATATTCCAGGGAGAATACGTCATGTGCTTTTTATGTATTTTTCATGAATCAACATTTGTATTTCTTTAACATTACAGAATGCAACGTGGTCTATCCAAGGGGAGCTCAACCTTTTCAAGGCCAAGACTCTAAAATGGGCCATAACAGTTGTAATCACGTTTTAGCGGGATTTTATTTAGAGTAATTAATGCTGCTACTCAAACTCACCACTTTATGAATACAGAATATGTAGGAGCAGGAGGGGTAGTTATTTACATCCTTTTTTTACAGGGGCAGTTTTAATTTTTATTTACAAACTGATAACAAGGTCACTTTAACCCAGGGGTCTCAAACTACAAGTCCCATCAGGCTTCTGCTCTGTGGGAGTCATGCTTGTAACTGTCAGCCTTGCAATGCCTCATCGGACTTGTATATTCGCAAAGGCTGGAGGGCCACCAGTTTGAGACCCCTGCTTTATCCCCTTCACGCCGACTGTAGGCAAATATGGACTGGGCTTTTTTCAGTGGGGCCGCATATTTGCGTATCTCTCTTTATGCCGGGAACGAGCCCCACATCGCGCTCCCAGCATAGAGACTGGGGTCTCAGAGTGAGCCCCAGGCCCCATTCTAACGATTGGGACCTGGAACTCCCGATTCCGGGTCACCTGATCACTGTGATAGCCTGTGATTGGCTATCACAGTAATTAGTCACTGTAAAGCACGCCCCTGTTTTTTTTTTTTTCTGTGAATGGAGGAAAGAGATGCATCATACCTCTCCCTCTCCTTGCAAGGAGCAAGGGCATCCCATAAGATAAACTGGAAGGGGGAAAGGAACAACTTGAATGGGGAACTGTACAAATATATTACATATAAAAATAGCTGTATACATTTATGATGAGTATTTGCATATGTACAGAATGAATAAGGCACTCCTAACTACAGGTCCCTGCAGCTAACAACATACAGGTGATACTCGAAAAATTAGAATATCATGCAAAAGTTCATTTATTTCACTAATGCAACTTAAAACGTGAACCTAGTATATGAGATAGACTCATTACATGCAAAGCAAGAAAGTTCAAGCCGTGATTTGTCATAATTGTGATGATTATGGCTTACAACTCATGAAAACCCCAAATCCACAATCTCAGAAAATTAGAATATTGCGAAAAGGTGCACTATTCTAGGCTCAAAGTGTCCCACTCTAATCAGCTAATTAAGCCATAACACCTGCAAAGGGTTCCTGAGCCTTTAAATGGTCTCTCAATCTGGTTCAGTAGGAATCACAATCATGGGAATGACTGCTGACCTGACAGTTGTACAGAAAACCATCATTAACACTCTCCATAAGGAGGGAAAGCATCAAAAGGTAATAGCAGAAGAAGTTGGATGTTCCCAAAGTGCTGTATCTAAGCACATTAACATAAAGTTATGTGGAAGGGAAAAGTGTGGAAGAAAAAGGTGCTCAAGCAGCAGGGATGACCTCAGCCTGGAGAGGATTGTCAGGAAAAAGCCATTCAAAAGTGTTGGGGACTTTCACAATGAGTGGACTGAGGCTGGAGTCAGTGCATCAAGAGCCACCACACACAGACAGATCTTGGACATGGGCTTCAAATGTCGTATTCCTCTTGTCAAACCACTCCTGAACAACAAACAACGTCAGAAGCGTCTTACCTTGGCTAAAGAAAAACAGACTTGGTCTGTTGCTCAGTGGTCCAAAGTCCTCTTTTCTGATGAGAGCAAATTTTGCATTTCATTTGGAAACCAAGTACCCAGAGTATGGAGGAAGAATGGAGAGGCACACGCTGCAAGATGCTTGAAGTCCAGTGTGAAGTTTCCACAGTCTGTGTTGATTTGGGGAGCCATGTCATCTGCTCGTGTTGGTCCACTGTACTTCATTAAGTCCATGATCAACGCAGCCGTCTACCAGGAGATTTTGGAGCACTTCATGCTTCCTTCCACAGACGAGCTCTATGGGCATGCTGACCTAATTTTCCAGCAAGACTTGGCACCTGCCCACACTGCCAAAAGCACCAAAACCTGGTTCAATGACCGTGGGATTACTGTGCTTGATTGGCCAGCAAACTCGCCTGACCTGAACCCCATAGAGAATCTATGGGGCATTGCTAAGTGAAAGATGAGAGACATGAGACCGAACGATGCAGAAGAGCTGAAGGCCGCTATTGAAGCATCCTGGTCTTCCATAACACCTCAGCAGTGCCACAGGCTGATAGCTTCCATGCCACGCCGCATTGAGGCAGTAATTGCTGCAAAAGGGGCCCAAACCAAGTACTGAGTACACATGCATGCTTATTCTTTTCAGAGGTCAGATATTGTTCTATGTACAATCCTTATTTTATTGATTGTATGTAATATTCTAATTTTCCGAGATTATGGATTTGGGGTTTACATGAGCTGTAAGCCATAATCATCACAATTATGACAAATCACGCCTTGAACTATCTTGCTTTGTATGTAATGAGTCTATCTCATATATTAGTTTCACCTTTTAAGTTGCATTAATGAAATAAGTAAGAAGGCCAGTATGGTGGCCTGAGTTTATGGGAGGAGCCCGGGGGGTATTTAACCAGCCCGCTCACCTGTGGTCTTTGTCGGTTTCCTGTGCGCGATACCACGTCACTAGGCTGACTATTCAACTCATTAGCATTCGTGAGTTGCGTGTTCAAAATTTTCTGAGGCTTTCGTTTCCGTTTGCAGTTTTCGTACAACGTGTCTGGCTCGGCTGTCGCAGGTAGGGTTTCGTTTGACCTTTTCATTTCATGCATCACTATTTGTTAGATATCTTGTCACCAAACCTTGATATCGAACTTACGAGTCATTCGTTAAAGAAATCCTACACGTAGCCGTAGTATTAGCCACTGACTCGTGCCTCTATCATACCAAAACATTTCATTATTTTACGTACCTCACTCTGATTCAAATCCAGTCGTGTCAGCATCGCACCGGTTCATTCAGGAGTGTCTCACTTGCTTTTTCATCTCTATACCATGCTCCACAGTCAAGTTTGTTGTCAGTCGCAATCGAGGCACACCGATTCGTGCCTCTGTCATGGATAAATCATTTCACTAATTTCACTGTCACGTACCGCACTCTGATTTGAATCTAGTCGCATCTGTGATGCACCGATTCGTCCTGGTGTGCCCCAGTTGTTTTTGGCCTCATTTCAGTACATGCTCCAGAGTCCGCTTCGTTGTCAATCGCAGTCGCAGCACACTGATTCGTGCCTCTGTCATGGCAAATCATTTCACTCACTTCACTGTCACTTATCGCGTTCCGATTCTAATCCAGTCGCATCCGTGATGCACCGATTCGTTCCGGCGTGCCCCAGTTATTTTTCGGCCTCATTTCAGTACATACTCCAGAGTCCGGTTCGTTGTCAGTCGCAGTCGCGGCACGACTGATTCATGCCTCTGTCATGGCAAATCATTTCACTCATTTCACTGTCATGTACTGCGCTTCGATTCGAATCCAGTGGCATCTGCGATGTATCGATTTGTCCCGGTGTGCCCCAGTTGGCTTGGCCTCATTTCATTCTGTGCTCCACAGTCTGACTCGTTGGTTGTCGCAGTCACAGCACACCGATTCATGCCTCTATCATGGCATAAACATTTCACTCATTTTATTTCACACACCTGTCGCTTCGAGTCGAATCCACTCGAACCAACAAAGCACCGGTTCGCACCCATCACTTTAGCCTTACAGGTGTTGTTTGCATATTGCCTGTCATTTCTCCTTAGGTCCGGCAGTCACTTCACATCGAGTCCTTCATGCTGTCTCAATTCATTCGTTAAAACCTCCACCTCACTGCTATTTCCCTTTACAGTCGCGCAAACGCACTACAAAGTTACCCAAATCGGTCACTTAGTCACTTTCCAAGTTAGGTAGTCAAACCCCTCACCAGTTGTCATCTATCTATTTCTATCTATCTATTTCTCCTCTAGGTCAGTCAAGTTCAGTAGGTCCATTCTGCACCAGGTTGGACGTTATTCCCCCAGGTAAAAAAAACACAAAAAAACCAAAGGGGTAGGAGCTGTGTACGTATGCCTATATAGAAAAGTGAAACAACCTTGACTAGCACCTAGTGCATTACCAAAAGATTTATTATAGCGTTAAAAAAACTGCTACACATGGATACTCACAAAGTAGCAACTGGTAAAAGCCAATGAAACACAAGATGCCATACAGTGCGGAAGCACGTATTCCAATTACACCATAATTAGGTGTCAAGCTTACGTGTTACGGGGGCTAACCCCCTTCCTCAGAGCTAGGTTATAACCTAGCTCTGAGGAAGAGGGGGTGCGCCCCCCGAAACTGTATGGCATCTTGGCTTTTACCAGCTGCTACTGTGTGAGTATTCATTTGTAGCAGTTTTTTATCACTATAATAAATGTTTTGTTAATGCACTAGGCGCATGCGCCTTCTTGTTTTAAAAGAGCTTGGAAACCTAGCATCACCCCTAGGTCGACATGTGGCATTTTGTCATAATTATAGCGCCACAGCAGTCAAATACATGGCCTTTGACTAGGTACATCCTGATTCCCAGGAAGGGAATTGGGACAAGTCTATTTTACAAACAGAAATGTGGTGCTTCTACAATAAGTTCATCCCCTGGCCTATATGCAACTAGTTTCAAGCCTTTCCTACGAAATCACATTCAGCTTGGTTAACTCTGTAACTATGTGAACTTGATATTAACACACAACCATTGTGTTGGAAGACAACATGGTCTAATGTTATATTTCTGGAGTTTCTACATATCTGTTTCCTATTCCCAGAAATCGGCCATGCTGATCCTTGCAGTTCGATGGCTCTAAAGGATAGAGGTTTGAGTTTCTTTCTGGTTGATAGAACCAAGCATTTGCTTTCCTGGGGGCGGTCTGGAATGTTGTTTCTCAGCTCTTGGCTCCGGACTGGCTGTTGCTATAACGCAATCTTCAAAGAGAACCATGGCTGCCAGGATGATTGATGACAGTGGGTGACAAAGATCAAAGGATCAACAGGCACCCAGAGATGATATTAGAAGGACTACCTCTTGGCAATACCTCATTGGACAGGAGGTTAGTGGGGGTGGTTACGAATAGGTCTGAATGAATGGGTATTTAAGGGCACACATGAAAGAATTCGGCCCCTTTTCGCTATTGGTTCAAGCCAGGTGGCTACCTGAGCCACATGGCTCTATCCACCATTTTGAGTCCAGCCGAGGAGACCATGGGATAAGTATCTTTGATTTTCTTGTATTATATGTTCTGGTTATATGATTTGTGATATTGTAATATCCAGGGCTTTTTTTCTCAAACAATAGGTGCTGGAACTCAACCACGACCCCCCAAAACCCCTCCACCCACACACACCCTCCAAATCACATCAAATAGTGGGTGTGGTCAGTCAAATTTCACGAACAGTAGTAGGGTCTTAAAGGGGCATTAAATACCAGGATTGCATTACACACAGAGCTGTCACTTGTAAACACAGAAACCGGACTTCTGTGTTTACAAGTGATAGTGGTGGGCAGGGAGCAGAGGGTCTGAGCCAGAGGTGGCGGAACTGAGTTCCACCAAGTTCCCCCTGAAAAAAAGCCCTGGTAATATCTTTCTTTAGTACTCTCATGTTAGCGTTTTCCTATCTTCTTGGAAAATAAACGAGACTGTTTTATTAAGCCGTGTGCTTGATTTCATAACTAACCTTGTATTATTGTGATATCAATAGTAACATGTGCTCAGAGTTTTATTAGACTAGGTAACTAGGGAAATAGACAGATTAATACATAGGTGCAATAGATAGAGGGAGTCCATAACCACCCTTAATATTATTTATTGTACCTATTTAATTCATATTAAGATAAGACCTAATTGTTATGCATACAATTAACAGATATCTTATTATATTTATCTTCCTAATACAGATCCAATGATGATTGTTTACGTGTGATCAAGTTTCCCCAGCCAGTTGACGATGAAGGTTGGACCCATTTAAGAGAATGCCTGGACTTGCAAAAATAAAAAGTCTCAAGCAAAGTAAAGCAAACTGATTATTTTTAAAGCCTCCTGCTTATTGCTGCAGCTTTAAATTGCTTACTTCATTTTTTTCATTTTGCCTTGCTTGCAATGTTGTAAGACAAAATTTGATGGCAATTTTGATCAATGAGTAACTGTTAATTTAGAGGCAAAACCAAGTTTGGTGAAATGTAAAACATATTCCTACTTTCTAGCTGTTACACAGCCAAACTACTTATTCACTATACACTTACTATCTCTGGGTAGACAGCCAACTTTTGTAGGAATAACATAGAAGGAGAGAAATTGGGACTTTTAAAGCGCACACATATACAAAATTTAGGAAAATAGAAATTATTTATTGAATTAAAAATACATATGTGAAAAAAGGGGTAAAACCACAGTACATCAGTAACAAATATCAACAGAAGTAAATTGTCTCTCTACATGTTTTGCTGTTCATGGCTTCTTCAGGAGTTTCTGTTACAATAAACTCTGTGTGTATAGACTGATCACTATAATAGAGAAATATACAAATCAAAAAACACAATTTGGAAAAAAGAAACATACAAAAACAAAACAGCAAACAATCCATAAAGATTTTAGTATCATTGACTGGTAAAGAACAGTAAGCATGTTTTAACCACGGCACCAACCTTCAAAATTTCAAAAATACAGTCATCAATAGTCGAGGAAGGGCAGGCAGGGCCATTTGGGAGCATCATAGAGAAGGGTAATAGACTGGGAAGAACAGAAAGTCCATCTGAATTGAAGGTAAAGATGCAAAAAACAAGGGTGTGAATGAACATTTGGACAGAGTAATAAGGGGCAGAAGGTTGCAAAAACATACTCCCTAATAATAGCCTACCTCAATTAATTTTTGAGCCAGTCAAGATCTTGATAGCAACAGCAGGTTATATTTGCAAACAAGGGAAAGAAAATAGACTTTTTGAATAAAAAAAAAATCAAAAAGTATTCCAAAGTTCCCTTAAAAAGAAATACAAAACAAAGTTGTAATAAAAAATATTTTCTTCAATGAAGACTAATGTAACAAAGTCCAAATTAATCTTTACCTGGTGATTTCTGAAGCCCTAGGCAGCATGCCTCCTTCCATGGACTGAACTTGACAGCAACTGAGGATTACTTCCTTATATACCCCCATCCAGACCGTTTTGGCGCCAAAAATAGTCTGAGGACACACAATTGGCTGGATTGGACCAGAGACCAGTTGCACAGAAAATGACACTTCCATCCATTCCGGCGCGCCAGAAATGACATCACGGCAGCCAAAGGAGCAAAAGAGGAAGTGGAGGATCGCATAGAGTAATTCCTCAACTTCCTCTACAGCAAGATGGAAAAACCTATGGTAGCCGGGAGGGGGAAAACATCAAACAATGCGAAGATGGAACAAAAGAGCTAAAACGCCCAACCAGTTGGAAAGAATATAAATAAATAACACAAGGACCCAGGAGAAAATCAGCTGAAGTGGCGTTCACTCTAAGATAAACGCGTTCGGTGTCCATATGATGCATCTAGCCCACAGCCAAAAACCTCCAACATTAAAAACCAAGATAAATATCCACGAAAAGTGGAATAAAGATTCACGGGGAGAAAAAATATATATATATTTTTTTCTTCTTTTTTCCTTTCTCTCTCCCTTCTCTTCTTTTCCTTTATTATTATAAAGCCAACTTGTGTAATTTGACAGCAAACTAGAGATTATGGCATAGGCTAGTTTTGCCGTTTTCCATAATAAGTTAGTTTTAAAAATTTAAACATGTTACCTAAATATTTGTTCATGGCTTCTTACTACTTGTTTTTCATTTTTTGTCTTCTAGCACATGATAAAGATGGTTGTTTGATCTTTGGGTCATCACTCATCGCTCTTATATCCAGTATACTGCATCAAGATATAAAATATTAGCCAGACGGCTCACACTGGCCATCAGGGAATAGCTTCTCCCTCCCATTCTATGGTTAATGAACTCTGCCGAGAGCAGACACTGTCAGTTCATCTCTAAGTGATTCCGCTTGAGAAATGATACCTAAATCCTTTTTATGATTCACCCTCAGGGTCAGTGTAGACTGAGCAGTGACTATTAGAAGATTTAGTAGTGGAGTGTGGCAGCCTCTTAACCACTTCAGCCCCGGAAGGTTTTACCCCCTTCCTGACCAGAGCACTTTTTACAATTCGGCACTGCGTCGCTTTAACTGCTAATTCCGCGGTCATGCAATGCTGTACCCAAACGAAATTTGCGTCCTTTTCTTCCCACAAATAGAGCTTTCTTTTGATGGTATTTGATCACCTCTGCCTTTTTTATTTTTTGCGCTATACACGGAAAAAGACCGAAAATTTTGAAACAAAATGATATTTTCTACTTTTTGTTCTAAAAAAAATCCAATAAACTCAATTTTAGTCATACATTTAGGCCAAAATGTATTCGGCCACATGTCTTTGGTAGAAAAAATGTCAATAAGTGTATATTTATTGGTTTGCACAAAAGTTATAGCGCCTACAAACTAGGGTACATTTTCTGGAATTTACACAGCCTTTAATTTATGACTGCCTATGTCGCTTCTTGAGGTGCTAAAATGGCAGGGCAGTACAAAACCCCCACAAATTACCCCATTTTGGAAAGTAGACACCCCAAGGAATTTGCTGAGAGGCATGTTGAGCCCATTGAATATTCATTTTTTTTGTCCCAAGTGATTAAATAATGACAAAAAAAAAAACAAAAAAAAAAATTACAAAAAGTTGTCACTAAATGATATATTGCTCACACAGGCCATGGGCATATGTGGAATTGCACCCCAAAATACATTTAGCTGCTTCTCCTGAGTATGGGGATACCACATGTGTGGGACTTTTTGGGAGCCTAGCCGCGTACGGGGCCCCGAAAACCAATCACTGCCTTCAGGATTTCTAAGGGCGTACATTTTTGATTTTACTCCTCACTACCTATCACAGTTTTGAAGGCCATAAAATGCCCAGATGGCATAAAACCCCCCCAAATGACCCCATTTTGGAAAGTAGACACCCCAAGCTATTTGCTTTGAGGCATGTTGAGTCCATGGAATGTTTTATATTTTGACACAAGTTGCGGGAAAGTGACAATTTTTTTTTTTTTTTGCACAAAGTTGTCACTAAATGATATATTGCTCACACAGGCCATGGGCATATGTGGAATTGCACCCCAAAATACATTTAGCTGCTTCTCCTGAGTATGGGGATACCACATGTGTGGGACTTTTTGAGAGCCTAGCCGCGACGGGGCCCCGAAAACCAATCACTGCCTTCAGGATTTCTAAGGGCGTACATTTTTGATTTTACTCCTCACTACCTATCACAGTTTCGGAGGCCATGGAATGCCCAGGTGGCACAAACCCCCCCCAAATGACCCCATTTTGGAAAGTAGACACCCCAAGCTATTTGCTGAGAGGCATGGTGAGTATTTTGCAGCTCTCATTTGTTTTTGAAAATAAAGAAAGACGAGAAAAAAAAATTTTTTTTTTCTTTTTTCAATTTTCAAAACTTTGTGACAAAAAGTGAGGTCTGCAAAATACTCACTATACCTCTCATCAAATAGCTTGGGGTGTCTACTTTCCAAAATGGGGTCATTTGGGGGGGGGTTTTGCCACCTGGGCATTCCATGGCCTCCGAAACTGTGATAGGCAGTGAAGAGTGAAATCAAAAATTTACGGCCTTAGAAAGCCTGAAGGCGGTGCTTGGTTTTCGGGGTCCCGTGCGCGGCTAGGCTCCCAAAAAGTCTCACACATGTGGTATCCCCGTACTCAGGAGAAGCAACAGAATGTATTTTGGGGTGTAATTTCACATATTCCCATGGCATGTTTGAGCAATATATCATTTAGTGACAACTTTGCGCAAAAAAAAAAATTAAAAAAATAAAAAATTGTCTCTTTCCCGCAACTTGTGTCACAATATAAAATATTCCATGGACTCGACATGCCTCTCAGCAAATAGCTTGGGGTGTCTACTTTCCAAAATGGGGTCATTTGGGGGGGTTTTGAACTGTCCTGGCATTTTATGCACAACATCTAGAAGCTTATGTCACACATCACCCACTCTTCTAACCACTTGAAGACAAAGCCCTTTCTGACACTTTTTGATTACATAAAAAAATAATTTTTTTTTGCAAGAAAATTACTTTGAACCCCCAAACATTATATATTTTTTTTAAAGCAAATGCCCTACAGATTAAAATGGTGGGTGTTTCATTTTTTTTTTTCACACAGTATTTGCGCAGCGATTTTTCAAACGCATTTTTTGGGGAAAAAACACACTTTTTTAAATTTTAATGCACTAAAACACACTATATTGCCCAAATGTTTGATGAAATAAAAAAGATGATCTTAGGCCGAGTACATGGATTCCAAACATGACATGCTTTAAAATTGCGCACAAACGTGCAGTGGTGACAAACTAAATACATTTTTAAAAGCCTTTAAAAGCCTTTACAGGTTATGACTTTAGATTTACAGAGGAGGTCTACTGCTAAAATTACTGCCCTCGATCTGACGTTCGCGGTGATACCTCACATGCATGGTGCAATTGCTGTTTACATTTGACGCCAGACCGACGCTTGCGTTCACCTTAGCGCGAGAGCAGGGGGGACAGGGGTGCTTTTTTTTTTTTTCTTTATTATTATTATTTTTTTATCTTATTTTTAAACTGTTCCTTTCATTTTTTTTTTTTTAAATAATTTTTATTGTTATCTCAGGGAATGTAAATATCCCCTATCATAGCAATAGGTAGTGACAGGTACTCTTTTTTGCAAAAATTGGGGTCTATTAGACCCTAAATTTCTCCTCTGCCCTCAAAGCATCTGACCACACCAAGATCGGTGTGATAAAATGCTTTCACAATTTCCCAATGGCGCTGTTTACATCCGGCGAAATCTAAGTCATAAAATGCTCGTAGCTTCCGGTTTCTTAGGCCATAGAGATGTTTGGAGCCACTCTGGTCTCTGATCAGCTCTATGGTCAGCTGGCTGAATCACCGGCTGCATTCTCAGGTTCCCTGTTGAGACAGGAGAGCCAGAGAAAAACACGGAAGACGTTGGGTCGGGGGGGGGGGCATTCCCTCCCACTGCTTGTAAAAGCAGTCTAGAGGCTAATTAGCTGCTAGGATTGCTTTTACATGAAAGCCGATCGCTGGCTGAAAAGAATGATACCAAGATGATACCTAAACCTGCAGGCATCATTCTGGTATAACCACTCAAAGTCGTGAATGGCGTACCTGAAGACAAAAAAATGGTTAACAATAAAGCACAGTAAACGGTAAGGTATAAAAAATTGCATACCTGAAAAACAAACATGATAAAACATAATAACAATAAAACATTGCAGAATAGAATACAGTAAAAAAGAGCAGAACAAGAGAGAGAGAATAGAGAGAGAGAGAACAATAAAACGACAACTATTTTTTTTTTATTTTATATGTTTTTTATGTATTTTTGTGTTTTTTTTTTTTTTTTTTTACACTTTTTTTTGTAACTAACTTTTATAACTGTAACCGGTTCCAGGTTTGGGTCTCTCAAAATGCGATGGCATCTTGGGAGACCCTGTGAAAGTGTGCCTAGTCTGTGCAATGCTGTACCCTACGCTAATACTCAACTAGTGAATGGTAGCGTTCAAAACATTCACCAATGCAAAGACCAGGACTGTCAGGACAGGAGGGACAATAATAGCGGGTGTCACGCCTATATCCGCGCTTGCTGCAGACACGACATCTTTTTTGGGGGGGTTCGCTGGGTAGGGGTACTCGGGAGGACATAAAGAAAATGCCTCTCATGCAGCCGACTGCATTTGGTTGGGGATGTGAATGGGGGAAGTACGGGCGCTGCAGAAGCGGTGGGTTTCCAATTAGGATTGGCGAATGCAGCAGGAAGGGCACTATGGGCACGACGGGCCTGTGTTTGTCTTCTTGGTGGCAGCGGGACACTACTTGTGCTTGCCACCTCACCAGCTTGAACTGCACTTATGGGACTCGCCACGTCACCAAGTGTTACTGCAGTGCTGGTTTGACTACGACCGGGGTGTACTAGGCCGCTGGTGCTTGCCAGTTCACCAAAACGCTACAAAAAAAACTGTTAGCAATCGCAGGGATCAGGCCTGACTCTGCGAACGCTGCAGTTATGTGTTTAGTGTTTTGTAAGTGTCAGTGATCGATCGATACTGCACTTGGGTGGGCTGGGCTGGGCCGGGCGGAGGGGCAAAACGCAGGTGCTAGCAGGTATCTGGGCTGATCCCGTTAACACTGCGTTTGTGGGAACCCTAAACTGCTGGGGACGCTAGTATAGATCTGATCAGATCAGATATTGATCCGATCAGATACTATACCACTAAGGGAGGTGTACGGTGCGTGCGTGGGTGTTAGCGGTACTGGCGCTAACCTGACGCTGCCTGGGGCTGGTGCTTGCCAGTTCACCAAAACGCTACCAAAAAAACTGTTAGCGATCGCAGGGATCAGGCCTGACTCTGCGAACGCTGCAGTTATGCGTTTAGTGTTTTGTAAGTGACAGTGATCGATCGATACTGCACTTGGGTGGGCTGGGCCGGGTGGAGGGGCAAAACGCAGGTGCTAGCAGGTATCTGGGCTGATCCCGCTAACACTGCGTGTTTGGGAACCCTAAACTTCTGGGGACACTAGTATAGATCTGATCGGATCAGATATTGATCCGTTCAGATACTATACCACTAAGGGAGGTGTACAGTGCATGCGTGGGTGTTAGCGGTACTGGCGCTAACCTGACGCTGCCTGGGGCTGGTGCTTGCCAGTTCACCAAAACGCTACCAAGAAAACTGTTAGTGATCGCAGGGATCAGGCCTGACTCTGTGAACGCTGCAGTTATGCGTTTAGTGTTTTGTAAGTGACAGTGATCGATCGATACTGCACTTGGGTGGGCTGGGCCGGGCAGAGGGGAAAAACGCAGGTGCTAGCGGGTATCTGGGCTGATCCCGCTAACACTGCGTTTTTGGGAACCCTAAACTGCTGGGGACACTAGTATAGATCTGATCGGATCAGATATTGATCCGTACAGATACTATACCACTAAGGGAGGCGTACGGTGCGTGCGTGGGTGTTAGCGGGATTGGCGCTAATCTGACGCTGCCTAGGGCG
This sequence comes from Aquarana catesbeiana, assembly GCF_042186555.1. Lineage (NCBI taxonomy): Eukaryota > Metazoa > Chordata > Amphibia > Anura > Ranidae > Aquarana > Aquarana catesbeiana. Next base: position 83,921,666 of record NC_133335.1, on the reverse strand, counting down.
ACGCATATCACCGCCGGGCGATCAGGGCGCTAATCCTTTATTCGGTAATAAACGGCGGGTGCCCTGACACTATAAAAAATAAACGAACTAACCAGCGTCACCCGTAACGGTTATACGGTGATCAGTGGTGAAAGGGTTAACTAGGGGGCAATCAAGGGGTTAAAACATTTATTAGATAGTATATGGGGGTCCCTGTCGCTATAAAACGCTGACGGCGAACCTAAATATTTACCTCCCTAACTAGCGTCACCAGCGACACTAATACAGCGATCAGAAAAATGATCACACTGGTGACAGGGGGTGATCAAGGGGTTAAAACTTTATTAGGGGGGGTTAGGGGGGTATCCTAGACCTAAAGGGGGCCTAACACTCACTGCCCTAACACTGTAACTGTCACAAACTGACACCATGCAGTAATCAGAAAAAAAAAAAAAAAAAATACTGCTTGCTGTCAGTTTGTGACGGGGGGGGGGGTGATTGGGGGGGGATCGGGGGTGTAAAGTATGCCTGGCATGTTCTACTGTGTGTGTGTGTGTTGTGCACTTACATGTCTTCTCTCCTCGGCGCTGGAACGGAAACTGCCGAGCCGAGGAGAGAAGACATCACATCCTCTGCCTGTGTGAAACTACACACAGGCAGGGGAGGATTCCGATTGGCTGGGAGCGATCGCGAGGGGGGGGGCCACGATCGGATGGTCTCCCCCTCGCCTCCCGACGCTCCCAGTCAAATGCCGACCGCCGCTGGCACCGGGGGGGGTCCGATCGGACCCCCCGCCCGCGGGAGGCAGATCACGTACAGGTACGTGATCCTGCCTGCCCGTGCCATTCTGCCGCCGTATATGTGCGTTAGGCGGTCGGCAAGTGGTTAAGTACAGAAGGGGGAAAAAAACTGTCCAAGATCAGTATGGCACCAACACATGAAATGTCGCATACACCAGGAGATGCTCAGTCACTCTGCTTATAGCAGACACTATTTAGTAGTCTATATATAATTCTTGGAACGAAAAGAGTAAGCCATGCACCTGCCTAATTTTTAGGATGTGACATTAACTTTATCTTGTCATTGAGAGTTTTTGGAGCAACCCACTCAAAATAAATCACAAAATGTAATAAACATACTGTACATAATATGTGCAAAAACAGATGCAATGGGGGTGAAACAGGCATAAATAATTGACACTGTATGGAAGGTGGGTAAGGCTCCTCCATAGAATATATCCAGAAATATAGGAATAAATGATCATTGATGCCATCTCGCAGTGGTCATCAACCCTGTCCTCAGGGCCTATTAACAGGCCAGGTTTTATGTATTACCTTGGGGAGATGCAGACTAGAATACTGGAATCACTGAGCAGCAAATTATATCACCTGTGATGTATTTCAGTTATCCTGCAAACCTGGCCTGTTAGTGGGCCCTGAGGACAGGGTTGATGACCACTGCTCTAGGAGACCTCATCACCAACCCTGAATTTTAAATCAATGCATGAGAAAGTGCCAAGTTTTACCATTTTTTGTGTAGTACAGTACATGGCACCCAGAACTGTTTGATGAATTTTTACTGTAACTATGGAGATTGTCCATGGACTGAAACTATGACATTCATTTCCAGCATTCACTAAAGTTCTGGGATCCATCATTTGACCCAGGATTAATATAACACAGATTACAGTGGCCTAAGCTAATGTGCACTTTCACAAACATTATGGATTGTGTTTATATGAACAGACAATCTTTTCAATAGAAATTATTGTATATGGGACAATCTTTCAAGCAGAAGCGCTTTCTCAAGAGTGTTAAGCTTTGTTTTAACATCTTACCTTGATGAGATTTCCAACGGCAGTAAGAGTTTTATTACACTGGAACTGACATATATAGATGGAATAAGGCCAACTACTTAGTCAGATTTATATAATCCTCAGAAGGGCACTTAATAAAACCAACACTTACAGTAAAGGGTAACTCCCCTTGCATGGGCCAAAATAGCAAAAAAAAAATAGCATATTGTGGCTCAAGTCATATTGTAATTGAATGTTATTAAAAATTACCTTTCCTTTTCAATCTGCAGGTGTTGTTAACTTCTGTAAAATGCAATATGGCTACCTGGAGGCGTTCTGTTCACAGATGGTGTACAGAATGTTCTCCCAGAAATGCCATTTCCTGCTTGTGTGATTGGCTTACTGATTTTCCCAGATTTTCCCAGAAGTCTGCACCAAGACACTAGTCAGTCTTTGGACGTCCTCTGCAACAACAATTTAATTTTTGGTGAGAAACTCTCAAAGGGAAATCACGTCTAAAGGGATGCAGACTCTGCACATTTTACTCATTAGAACTGTCAGAGAATCATCGCAACAAATGCTCGTTCACATGCATCAGCCAGCAATCTTCGTTCAAACGTACGGCAAGAACGAGCGAGCCCCGGACCAGGCACGCACGTTGGCGCACCCATACGAACGAGTGCATGTCAGCGCAGGCACGTTCGCACGCCAACGAATCAAGGCACAAGGCGCCCTATTTAAATGATCAGTGTACTAGTGTCAGTGCTGGATTGTCTCAGCTCGTTTTTGTATCCTTGCTGCTGTCTTGTTTGATTACCTTGATCCTGAACTTCTGGCTTCCATGACTACTCTCTCAGATTACCCCTGCATCTCTGCCTGCCTCTGCTTCCTGTACCGACCCCGGCTTGGACTTCTGACTACGGCTCTGTCTCCTGATCTTGTTCCCTCCTGCCATCCTGTTGCCAACCACCGCCAGTCCCCGACTACGAGCCTGCCTGCCGATTGTGTACCTTACTGCCAGCACGTTGCCAACTCCTGCCTGCCCCTGACTCTGCCAGTGTTCCTGTTGGACTTTTCCTAAACCAATCCTGTGATCAGCATCCCACCTCCTCCATGAAGGCTCCAGTGTTCCTGATCCTGCCAGCAGGCACCTGCACCCTTCCGCGGCCCTAGCAGCCCTGTCTCAACCTCCAGGGGTAGTGGTAGTAGTGGTGCCACCCACAGAGCCACGAGTTCCTGCTCCTGAGAGGTTTATGGGAGATCGCAGCAAATTCCGCGCTTTCAGAAATGCCTGCCATTTGTATTTTCTGCTTCAGCCCCACACCTTCTCTTTAGAAAGTACCAAGGTGAGGTTCATCATTTCATTACTGCAGGGAGAACACCAGACCTGGGCTCATCACCTAACAAGCCAGTCCCTTGCTAAATACTATGGACTCTTTCTTGGATGAAATGGCTAAGCTTTATGATGATCCTCAACGTACCACCACAGCCGAGACCAGCCTCCACACCCTTCAGCAGGGTCGTAGGCCCGTGGAGGACTATGTTACAGATTTAAAACGGTGGAGTTCCAACACACTATGGAACGACGACGCTCTCCGTTTCCGGTCCGCCTAGGACTTTCGGATCGTCGACTGAGGGAGAGAAGATCTGAAAGGACCAGCCAGTACCGGCCCATGTGGATGCTACCCAGGGTATCTAGCCACCCACCTATCTCTGCAACCCCACTACCTGCTCCCATCACTGAAGCTCCAGAGCCAATGCAATTAGGCCTGCTTCGTTCACCATTGACACCAGAGGAAAAGCAGCGCCGTTGCATGAATAATCTCTGTCTCTACTGTGGAGGAGCGGGTCATTATGCAAACCTGTGCCCCAATAAGACTCATAAGTGTGACTCTCCTCCTCTTGATCCTTGTGCATCGACTCTATCAAGATCTACTCACATTGCTGTTCCTGTTTCCCTACAGCTTCCAGGAGGGGTACTTGAAGTCCAGGCCATAAATGATTCAGGCGCCTGTAGCTGTTTCATCGATCATGCCTTCATCCTGCAACACAATATTCCTCTGCGATCTAAGCAACAGAAACTGTCCATACGATTAGCTGAGGGGTCCAACATTAAATCTGGGCCCATCGTCCAAGAAACTCAACCCTTGCCCGCTTACATTTTTCCTAACCACCGAGAACTGTTGTGCTTGGACATTATCTCCTCACCACTTTTTCCGATCATTCTGGGAATGCTATGGTTGCAAGCACACAACCCACAGATAGATTGGACAACAGGCAAGGTGGTCTTCCAGTCTTCCTACTGCCTCCACAACTGTTTTAAGATTCTCCACCATACGGCCCCAGTTGTTGGCTGTCTTAAACCAGTATCTGAATCCCAAGACCTTGTCCCATCCGTGTACCATGATTTCCTGGATGTCTTTGATAAGCAGAAAGCAGACACTCTTCCCCCCCAACGGGCCTACGATTGCCCGATTTAACTTTTACCAGGGGCAGAAATTCCATTTGGAAGGATTTTCCCCCTTGCAGAGCCTGGACTCTTGGTCTTGAAAGATTACGTCAATGAGAATCTCAAGAAAGGGTTCATCCGACACTCTACTTCTCCAGCCGGGGCAGGAATATTCTTTGTCAAGAAAAAAGACCACTCACTCCGTCCATGTGTGGATTACAGAGAATTAAACCGGATTACCGCTAAAAATCGATACCCCTTGCCTCTAATTCCAGAACTGCTCCAGAGACTCCGCTCTGCAAGGATATTCACTAAGCTGGATTTACAAGGTGTTTACAATTTGATCAGAATCAGAGAGGGAGATGAGTGGAAAGTGGCATTCCGGACTCGTTTTGGCCACTTTGAGTACTTCATTATGGCCTTTGGGTTATGCAACACTCCAGCAACCTTCCAGCATTTTGTAAATAATATCTTCAGAGACTTCCTAGACCTATTCATGATTGTTTACCTAGACAACATTCTAATTTTCTCGGTCTCTCTAGAACTACATCATGACCATGTGAAACAGGTTCTTTTTAGATTAAGACAAAATGGACTCTATGCCAAGGCCAAGAAATGTGAATTTGAACGGCAGACCATCCACTTTCTCGGACTGGTAATCTCTACGGGAGGCATGGCAATGGATCCTCAAAAAGTCGCAGCTATAATGTCCTGGCCATCTCCAATTGATAAGAAAGGGGTACAACGGTTCATCGGTTTCTCTAACTTCTACAGGAAATTTATTATAAACTTCTCTGGTATCATCATGCCCATCACTCAACTCACCAAGAAACAGAACCGTTTTCAAAGGACAGAGGCAGATCAAGCTGCTTTTAACAAATTAAAGGGGCTTTTTACCTCGGCCCCGGTACTGAAGCACCCTGACCCCGCTCTTCCATACATCCTGGAAGTGGATGCCTCAGAAAGCGCTGTAGGGGCCATCTTGTCCCAGCGCCAAGGGCCTAAGGCTCTAATGCACCCTGTGGCCTTTTTCTCGAAGAAATTAGGGCCATCAGAAAGGAACTATGATGTGGGAGACAGAGAATTGTTGGCAATTAAATCAGCCATGGAAGAGTGGCGGTACCTCTTGGAGGGAGCAACACACCCAATACTGATATTGACGGATCACAAAAACTTGGAATATCTCAGGACCGCCAAACGCCTCAGACCCAGACAAGCAAGATGGGCTCTTTTTTTTCACGCTTCAGTTTCCATATAACCTACCGGCCCGGGTCCAAGAATGTGAAACCTGACGCGCTATCGTGTATGTTCACGGAAAAGTTCCACCCCAAACAGATACCATTATACAGGCTGGAACTTTTCTGCTTACACAAGCCGACCTAATGTCACAGATTCGTCAAGCATCCAGGGGAATTTCTCTGCCCCCAGATACGAACCTTCAGAAAAATGATGGACTCTATTGGCAGGATAATAAAGTTTTCATACCCCAGAATCTGCGTACTACCATCCTACAAGTATGCCATGACTACCCGTTGGCCGGCCATTTCGGGAGATAGAGGGCTGTGGATTTGATCCAGAGACATTTTTGGTGGCCTAGCCTAGCAAAGGATTGCAGGAAATATGTTGGTTCCTGCTCAATCTGCCTCAGGAATAAGAACAGAAAAAGTAAAACATGGGGCTTATTAAGACTACTACCCATTCCTGAAAGACCCTGGGATAAAATCGCAATGGATTTTATTGTAGAGCTCCCTCCATCTGAAGGGTTTTCATCCATCTTTGTGGTGGTGGATCGCCTCTCCAGGATGTCACATTTTATCCCCATGAAAGGGACCCCATCAACAACAGAAACTGCTAGTTTTCATTAAAGAGGTGGTTAGACTGCACGGAATTCCTAGTGACATAGTTTCAGAACATGGAGTGCAGTTCACGTCAAGATTTTGGAAAGCACTATGCAAAGCTCTGGGCATCAAACTCAATTTCTCTTCGGCTTACCACTCCCAGTCCAATGAGCAGACTGAGCGTACCAATCAAACACTGGAACAATACCTGCGCTGCTTCACCTCCTTTACCCAAGAAGATTGGGCCTCACTACTGCCCTTGGCGGAATTCGCATTTAATAACTCTGCCCATGCAGCCACCAATCAATCCCCCTTCTTCTCAAACTATGGGTTTCATCCCTCTTTCTTGCCAACGTTGATTCCAGATTCTCCTTTGCCAGCTGTTCAGGACAGACTAAACTTCCTTGCTACCAATAACCACGTGCTGAGAGAGACCATTTCCAGGACACAGGAAAATAATAAAAGGTTCTTCGACAGGAGGAGGAGAGGAGAACTGGATTTGAAAGTTGGTGACCGTGTGTGGCTTTCAACATTAAATCTGAAATTGGCCTGTCTGTCTCCGAAATTGGGACCTAAATACCTGGCACCTTTTCGGGTCAGGAGAAAAATTAACCAAGTGGCTTATGAACTTGAACTTCCTGACTCGTTTAAGATCCACCCTGTGTTTCATGCCTTCCTGTTGAAACGCAATGTGGTTAATCCCTTTCCGGATCGTGAAGTGGGGCCCCCAGAAGCTATAATGATGGATGGAGAGGAGGAGTTCGAGATTGAGACCATTGTAGATTGCAGGAGAAGGCAGGGACAGAATCAATATCTAATTAAGTGGAGAGGTTTTGGTCCAGAAGAAAATTCCTGGGAACCAGAGACAAACCTCCATGCCCCAAGACTTATACAAGCCTTTCATCGCTCTCATACGGAAAGGAGGACCCAGATGGGCATCCAGAGGCTGCCCATAAGGAGGGGGCAATGTCAGAGAACCATTGCAACAAATGCTCGTTCCCGTGCATCAGCCAGCAGTCTTTGTTCAAACGTATGGCAAGAACGAGCGAGCCCCGGACCAGGCACGCACGTTGGCACACCCATACGAACGAGTGCACGTCAGCGCAGGCAGGTTCGCACGCCAACGAATCACGGTGCAAGGCGCCCTATTTAAATGATCAGTGTACTAGTGTCAGTGCTGGATTGTCTCAGCTCGTTCCTGTATTCTTGCTGCTGTCTTGTTTGATTACCTTGATCCTGAACTTCTGGCTTCCACGACTACTCTCTCAGATTACCCCTGCATCGCTGCCTGCCTCTGCTTCCTGTACCGACCCCGGCTTGGACTTCTGACTATGGCTCTGTTTCCTGATCTTGTACCTTCCTGCCAGCCTGTTGCCAACCACCGCCAGTCCCCGACTACGAGCCTGCCTGCCGATTGTGTACCTTACTGCCAGCACGTTGCCAACTCCTGCCTGCCCCTGACTCTGCCAGTATTCCTGTTGGACTTTTCCTAAACCAATCCTGTGATCAGCATCCCACCTCCTCCACGAAGGCTCCGGTGTTCCTGATCCTGCCAGCAGGCACCTGCACCCTTCCGCCGCCCTAGCAGCCCTGTCTCAACCTCCAGGGGTGCTAGGACCGGGACCGTGCAAGAGGCCACCCTCGTCATTTCGGACTCCGCTGAAAGGTACGTGACAAGAACCCTGCAAGTGCAGCAGCTGATTGATAATTATAAAGTCGCCCCCATTACCATTCACTTTGCACATGGACACAGACAAACAAACAGCTATTCCTTCCGAATAACAAAAGGTAGGAATCTGCAACAAAGTTTGGAAAAATCCTTGCAATGTACATTGATCACCCAGAGGGGAGTGTTATTTTTCTCAACAAAAGCGGGGTTACTCTTTAAGTGTTAATAATTTGATGATTTTAAGCTGCCCAACCACATGGCAAAAACCAAAGTTAGTTGGTGTCCCAAGTGAAAAATAACACTGTTTAATACCATGTGAACATATTGGTCAGTGTGGTAGTGTGATTCTTTCCAGTTGCTTCCTGTTTCTAAAAGCAATAATTAGGAATAAGGATGGACCATGGTACTTGTGTCTCAGAAATGTCACGTACACTATATGGTCAAAACTTTCTGTGCACCTGACTATTACACCTATATGAGCATGTTGGACATGGACATACCATGGTTATCAATATGCAGTAACCCCCTTTTTCAAGCTATAACAGTCCCCACTCTTCTGGGAAGGGCTTGCAAGAGATTTTGGAGTGTGTCTGTGAGAAGTGATGTCCATTCAGCCAAAAGAGCATTTGTAACCCCAGTTACTCTTGTTGGAGGAGAAACTCTGACTCACAATTACATAGTTGGTAAGGTTGAATAAAGACAACAGCCCATCCAGTTCAACCTGTGTAGGTGTGTGTGTGTGGAAAAAAAAAAAATTCCTATATCCCCCCTATATTGTTTTCACTAAGATGCACGTCCAAGAGTCTTTTAAAACCAGCCATACTTCCTGCCGACACCACTGACTGTGGAAGGGAGATGCACATCCTTATCGCCCTGACAGTGAAAAACCCCCATACGCAGCTTAAGGTTAAACTGTCCCTCTTCCAGCCTCATCGTGTGGCCCTATGTCCTCTTACACTCCCTGGGACTGAAAAGTTTCATGCTTATGCTGGGATCACCATTGAAATATTTCTATATCGCTATCAAATCTCCTCTCAAGCGTCTCTTTTACAGGGAGAACAAATTTAGTGCTTGTAGTCGTTTCTCATAATTGAGGTCCTCCAGTCCCCATATTAATTTAGTTGCCCTTCTCTGGACTCTCTCCAGCTCCATCACATCCCTTCTGAGGATTGGTGACCAGAACTGGATGGAATACTTCAAATGCGGCCGAACCAGAGCTTTATAAAGTGGCAGAATAATCGTTCTATCACTGGAGAAAATTCCTTTTTTAATGCATGCTAATATTCTGCTGGCTTTGTTAGCTGCTGCTTGACACCGCATGCTATTGATCAGTCTGTCTTCTACTAGGACCCATAGATCCTTCTCCATTACCTTACCTGCATTACCTTACATTTACCAGTGTTAAACTTAATTTACTATGTAGTAGCTTATTCCAATAATTTATTTAAGTCCTCTAAAGTAAAGTTTCTATATCCTCCTGTGTTATTGTCATACATATCTTTGTGTCATCAGCAAACACTGAGATCGAGCTGTTTATCCTATCCTTTATATCATTTATAAATAAATTAAACAGAATTGGTCCCAGGACAAAGCCTTGGGGTACCCAACTAACCACTCTGGACCATTCTGAGTACACGTTATTTATTACAACCATTTGGACATGCCCCCGTAGCCAGTTTTCTATTCAGGTAGATACCCTATTGTCCATGCCTACAAACCTCAGCTTGTAGATTAAGCGTTTGTGGGGGACTGTATTAAATGCTTTTGCAAAATCCAGATACACCACATCCACCAGCCTACCTTTGTCCAGATGGCAGCTAACTTCCTCGTAGAAGGTTAGTAGGTTGGTTTGGCAAGAGCGACCTTTTGTAAACCTGTGCTAATTTCTGCTAATGGTGTTTTTTCATCAGCAAATTCTTGGATATGGACTCTTAGCATCCCCTCAAATAGTTTACAAACTACCAACGTTAGACTGACAGGCCTATAGTTCCCTGGAATGGATTTCTGCCCTTTTTTAAATATTGATACCACATGGGTTTTTTGCCATTCAGCTGGTACCAATCCTGTCAGTATTCTGTCCATGAAGATTAGGAATAGCGGCCTGGCTATAACCTGACTGAGGACTCTCGGGTGTAAGCCATCAGGTCCTGGTGATTTATTTATGTTAAGCTTCTCTAATCCTTTTCGGACTCCAGACTCTATTAGCCACAAGGGTAGATCCTGTGGCGTGCTGCTAACAATACTGTCCTGGTTGTTATACCCCTCCTTTTCTTGTGTGAATACTGAGGAGAAGAAAGCATTCAGAACAGCTGTCTTCTCCTTGTCATCTGTTACCACCTTCCCTTCGTCGTCCTTTATGGAGCCTATTTGTTCAGTTCAACTTCTTGGGATTATTTTTACTCTCATCCTGCTCCTATGATATTAATATTCTAATTCATCCCAAATGTGTTCAGTAGGGTTGAGGTTGGGGCTCTGTAAAGATCACTTAAACAAGAACTTCACCCAAAAGGGGAAGTTCTGCTCTTACTCCTCCTTTACTTTTGGCACTTTTTATGGGGAGGGGAGTAGGTACCTGATTTTGATAGGTACCTGCTCCCCCACTTCCGGCCAGATCACCACGGTGATCCCAGTGGAAGTTTGGCCCCCTCCTTCCCCCGAAGCCTTCTGGGACCTGTGATGTGCGGAAACATTCACGAAGTGCCGGCTCCTGGACCCGAAGCCAATTGAATAATTGGGTCAGGTGAGGACAGCACTGGATCGAGGGGCAGGTAAGTGTTCTTATATTAAAAGTCAGCAGCTACAGTGTTTGTAGCTGCTAACCTTTATTTTTTGGGGGGAGACTGAAGCTCCCCCCAAAATATTACTTTGCATAAAACCATGTCTTCATGAATTCATGGCTTTGTGCACAGGGGTACACTCATGTTGGAATTGGAAATGTGCTTTCCCCAAACTGTTACCACAAAATTGGAAGTGGCAATTGTCTAAAATGTCTCTGTATTCAGTAGGCTTATCTCTACCCTCTAATACAGTGGTTCTCAACCTCAGTCCTTAAGTACCCCCAACGGGCCATGTTTTGGGAACTTCCCTTAGATAAAATAGCTCTTATCAATACCATGTCATTGATATTGATTTAAAGCAGCTGTGCAAAGTAAAGGAAAACCTGAAAACATGGCCCATCGGGGGTACTTGAGGACTGAGGTTGGGAACCACTGAGCTAATGGAACCACCTGAACTCATTGTTCACATACGTTTGTCCATACAACAAAACTTCTAAATTGTTAAAACAGACTTTTAGTGCTGCCTAGCTGTATATTTTGGGGGAATTTGTAAAGCTTTGGTGTGGACCTTGGAACTCACCAGAACTTGGAGCCTTCTCACCAGGGTGCTGGCAGCTGATTTAACAAGTGCTTTACAGTCAAGGGCTACAATCACAGAATGCTGGGTCGGCTTCAAGGTTCTCTATCTGTGAGGATGTGAAGGCTGTTTGTACTTTTGTTCCACTTTTTTGGAGTCTGCTAGTCTGCTAGTTCACCTGTGCCTTTACCAGGGCAAGGACAAGGAATGGGCAGGAGGAGTGGCTGCCCTGGGTACTGTGCTATCATGTGAGGTGGGGGCTGCCGCAAGGAGACTTGGGGGGAGGGAATTTGTGTTGCCTGGGAGAATTTGAAGGGCTGCAGGGGGTAAGAATTGTTCTAGGAGGGGAAATTTGGGTTGGGGGGGTTCTTGGGGTGGTTATTTGGGGTGATTTGTGTTGAGAGGGGGGATGGGGGGAAGAGGATTTGTGCTAGAAGAGGGGATTTGAGGGGTTTCTACTAGAAGAAGTGATATGGTATAGGGGGAGGGGGATTCGTGCTAGGAGGGGAATTTTTATTTTTTGTGAGGGGGCGGGATTTCTGCTAGTAGGGACGATTGGGAGGTATCTGTGCTAGGAGGGGACGATGCAGCATATCACATAACAGATCAAATAATCAACAGTACAGCAGGCTAAAGCGTTTTGAGGCCTTTCCTCCTCCTCAGATAAAAAATATACATATAAACGCATTTGTTTAATACTCTTTTTTTTATCCTTTTTTATTAATTTTCCATAGAAAATACATTACATAACATTACAGTACAGTACTTTCACATGCAACAAATAAATGTAATACTCCTTGAGTTTGCATATCATAAATCCTTTAATCTACCCCTTAATATACCTTAAGCTCCCAATTTCTCTTCAACCAAGCACAGGAAAGGGAAAAAAAGACACCCCCAAAACCCGACACCCCCCCCCCCAGCGTATCAAACCCTTAAAACCAATGTTGCCTAAATAATTGGCGAATTCCTCGATTAAATATTTATTAAGGGGTGAAGCCTGTCAGAAACCATGAATCAGACCGAGACAGAAGTACAGTTAATCACACTTGTTTAATAGTAATAAAAAGGTAAACAGAGTAATCATAGTCAATACTTGCCAATGCCAATGTCAGAGAGCCAGAGATCAACGTAGTAGTTCAGCAAGCAGGATCGGGGGCCAGAAGGGATGTCAGCTGAGCAAGTCTTCAACAGGAACGCAGGATGTGACCAAAGGCGAAGGCAGAGATGACGTGAGCTGGACGGCTTTAAGTAGGCAGGACTGACAAGCAAATCATCAACAGCTGAGTCACTGTGGAGAGAAAGGAGCTGGCAATTTAGCCGACAGCTGAGCGGCCAGCTCAGAGAAGGAAGGACTGAGCCTAGCCCTGACAAAGCCTTGCATAACTGCTTACTGCTGTCTCCCAGTTTACACCCTTACCCATGTTCTCTTACTACATATTAACCCCATTTACGATGCTCTAATCCTAGTGAAAAAAAAAACACAACCTCACACCCTCACCACAACAGAAACACAGCAAAATCCTCTCTGCTGGCCCCTTACTCCTTTATTTATTATCAAAATCCTTCTTATCTAAAACTTTCTGGGCTATTCATTAATTAAACACCTATTAAGGGGTGACTCCTGAGGTGACTGCAATCTGCTGTCCCCCAGGTTAAACCCTTCTCCCGTGGGAAAAGAAAAAAAAGGGGGGGGGAATCAGAGAGAAATGGAGGGAGGGGGAGGGGTTCCGGGGCAAGTAGAAAAAGAGGGCAAGAACACATAATCCTTTGTCCCTCTAATCTCCATCAACTTGCAACATGGTCTGTTCTTGAGTATGAAGAATGAACTAGGGATGGGAATAGTATGTGAAATCTTTATCCCTGGGGTGTAAAATTCTCCACGCATCTACTAGTTGTCGTTGATACAATTTCTGTTTAATTTCCCTAAGGTGTCTACCCTCTGACTGTAGAGAGAATGGTTGAGTATCTAAGGCTGGGTCAAAAACAAAATTAAAACCTCACGCTATTATCAATTTCCCCTCTCTGAAACCCTCTAGTTTATTAACAACCCTCTTCAAAAATAGGGAAGGGTGGATCTTAGGGCAATTAATGGTGACCAATGTATAGTCAGTATTATATAAAGTACCTTTGACAAACGCCCTTCAGAATCTAATTCAAATGCTTTCATTATAAATGGCGTATTCCTATCGAACCCTATCGCTATTCCCTTAGACCTCTTATTGGAACCGCAAGTCCCCTCAGTTCCCAAGATATCTGATGTCTCTTATTAGGGCTGTTTGACCCTCTAACGTTATAGGATACTATTTTCAAAGGGGCCATGATCTAAAAAGATTTGCAAACATATTAGAAAGGGGATACATTTTTACCTGAACCCCAAGAGTATTCCATTCAACTAACAAACAACAAAACCACAAATACAACATATACCACCTACCCAACATACACCCCCCAAAATCCCGCCCCTCTCACTTCCCTCCAAAACATACATTGAAAATCAATGTTGGGTCTGGCCTGGCTGCCGCCTAAATAGATGCACTGCTGGGCAGGGCCACCCTTGGGGGTTGTTGTATGCCCACGTGGGCCACCGGTTCGCTTCCTCAGAATTAGAGGGTGGTTCCGAAGGGTCAGGCGGGCATAGCCTCTCCACACTATTCTCCCCGAGCGAATCCTATTCTAACATGCCTCTCTCTCCACCCCTCTAACTAATACCCTTCTAGAATCTTATTTCCTGCTTAAATCAAGTTCTATGCTTAATACTCTATACTTTAGTCCATGATTTATCTTTTAACTTCCCCCAGTCCGGGGGCTTCTTTTCCCAATTCTCCATCCAGATGGACCTCTTGCAGGCCAAGTTTATTACAGAATTTCTTTAAATCTTCTGGAAATCGCAGAGTTGCTGAAATGCCCTAATTTTTGGCAAACAAACATGCTGGAAAGCCCCACCTATAAGTAATGTCCCTTGCTTGTAGTTGACTTGGTAAGGGTCTCAGTGCCCTTCTACAGGCAAGTGTTTCAGGGGACAGGTCTGTAAAAATAGATAGCTTAAATCCATTGAAATCAATAGACACAGATTTTCTCATGGCCTGAGACACCTGTTCCCTCATTTCATAATAGTGGAATCTTGCTATTACGTCCCTAGGGACTGATGTCCCTAGAGACGTAATTTAATCCTTGTATTCTATGGACTCTTTCAAACTTAATAGAATATGTTAGTTATCTTTTCAATATTTTATTGAACATTTCCTGGACCACGGTTTCTAACTTGCTATCTTTGATGGTCTCAGAGAGAACCCGGATCCTTAAGTTATTTTGTCTGCTTTGATTTTCTTGATCTTCAAGCCTATATTGGATGTTCCTTATTGTTAACCACTCCCACTCTGCTCTTTCTCGCAGTTTCAAGATTGCACTTTTATGTTCATTTAGATGTTCTTCCATTTCCTCTACCCTTTGTAGGACATTCTTTATGTCCATTCTTGTAGCGCTCAGTTCTATTTTAATCATACATTCTAAGTGGCACATCATATCTGCCATATCTTGCTTTGTGGGGAGTGATTGAGAACTTTCAGAGTCTTTTCCCATAATCTGCTGTTGTTGATTTTTTTGTAAACTTCCTTCACTCTTATTGATATTTGACTGTGTTGACTGAGATTTGTTAATCCTTGGAGTCTCTTCTGATAACATTTCAACCCCCGTTTCTACTCCTTCTCCCATGGGGGTTCTCTTTTTTGTTTTCTGGTGGTGAAGTCATCTAATTTTCACTCTGCACTACTTGATCCGCCTTATCCTAAATCAAATATGATTTCATGGAATTATGATTCACACCTTTTGCTTGATTAGTCTTAGCGCCTCTCCTCCCCATTGCTCCTAGGCAGAGTAAGCAAAAATAGGCAACTGCCCCAAGATGGCAGCACAGCGGTACTGGTTTTCAAACACCCAATATAACCTATTGTCAGGAACCATGATTTAGACTAAGACAGAAGTGCAGTAAAAAAATCACACTATTTAATAAAATGTTAAAAAATTGTATAAACAGAGCAAACGTAGTCAAAACATAGCCAGAGTTCGGTAACCTGGACGGGTAGTCAGAACAAGCCAGAGAAACAGGAGTCCAGAGATCAACGAAGTTGGGTGCAGCAAACAGGATCAGGAACGAGAAGGGAAGTCAGCCAAGCAAAAGTCTTTTGCAGGAAAACACAGCAGAGAGAGTCCGGATATTTTGACCAAGGCAAAGGCACAGAAGATCTGATCCAAGGAGTTTATATAACCTGCAGCTCTAGCTGACGAGCAGGAAATGAAGACCAAGTTAGTCATTGTGGAAAGAAGAGACTTTGGCCATTAACCGACAGCTGAGCACAGAGCTCTGAGAAGGAAAGGCTGAGCCCAGCCCTGACACCTAGTGGGTTAGAATGTGGTCACACAGTCGGGTCACCAAATCTTCAAAACACCACTATTATAATGGTTTCAATATTTTACACTGTTTTACACCGTTCTATTTCATCTGGGAGTAGATTTTCTTTTTTTTTTTCCCTAATGGTGAGATAGTGAAACGGGAGATGGATGAAATACTTATCTCTTTTATTCATTAAAGATATATATTAAGATATATATTAAGGATAATGTGCTAAGCCTCTGCGCCCTCTGTATTATTATTGTACAGGATTTATATAGCAGCAACAGTTTGCGCAGCGCTTTACCAATGTACATAATGCAAATTTACAAAAAAAACACTATCATAATATTGTAAAAATGCCACAATGCCACAATGTCACGGTGCTGTAGTTTATTTTAGCTACAATGTCTTCTTTACTAATGCAGGTTCAGCACTGGACAGCTCCTTTTCAATACCATAGCTTAACCCCTTCCCGCCGACCGTACGCACATCTGCGTACTCGGCTTTGCAAGGTTATACCGGGATGATGCCCGCAGCTGCAGGCATCATCCCAGTACCGTTATTTCGAGCCGGCGATCGGCTACCCGTATATAACAACCGATGCGGCTAAAAGCCGCTCGGCTGTTATACCGGAGGAGCAGGAGGGGACTCCCCCCCTCCCTCTGCCTCCCGCCGCTCTTACCGGGCCTCCCGTGCGATCGGGAAGCCCGGTGTCCAATCGGCCGCCTTCGGCGGCTGGGGGCCGGCTGGAACGAAGCTGTGGGCGGCTTCGTTCCATCCTTCTCAATGTAAACGTGGAAGTGACGTCATGACGTCACTTCCCGTTTACTCGGCTGCCAATGGCGCCGGTTTTAAAAAAATATACAGTGTTCAGAATCGCCGTTTTCGGCGATCTGAATACTGTGAAGTGCAGAGGAGGGATCGGGGGTCTTTTAGACCCCCGATCCCTCCATAAAGAGTACCTGTCACAACCTATTACTGTCACAAGGGATGTTTACATTCTTTGTGACAGCAATAAAATTTTTTTAAAAAAAATGTTTTTTTTAAACACAATTTACAATTATAAAAAAAATAAAATAAATTAAAAAAACATTTTTTTTAAAAGCGCCCCGTCCCCGCGAGCTCGCGCAGCGAAGAAAACGCATACGGAAGTCGCGCCCGCATATGTAAACGGTGTTAAAATCACACATGTGAGGTATCGCCGCGATCGTCAGAGCGAGAGCAATAATTCTAGCCCTAGACCTCCTCTGTAACTCAAACCTGGTAACCGTAAAAAAAATTTAAAGCGTCGCCTATGGAAATTCATAGGTACCGTAGTTTGTCGCCATTCCACGAGTGCGTGCAATTATAAGGGGTGACATGTTTGGTATCTATTTACTCGGCGTAACATCATCTTTCACATTATAGAAAAAAATTGGGTTAACTTTACTGTTTGGATTTTTTAAAATTCATGAAAGTGTCCCTTTTCCAAAAATTTGCATTTAAAACACCGCTGCACAAATACCGTGTGATATAAAATATTGCAACAATTTTATTCTCTAGATTCTCTGCTAAAAAAATATATATAATGTTTGGGAACTCTAAGTAATTAGTCATGAAAGGGTTAAAGCGGAGTTCCAGCTTTTTTTTTTTAAAAAAAACACCCATGTGATGTTCGCACCGAATCATATGCATATCATTTTCTTTTAAAAAAAGGTACTCAGCTCGAGCGCACTCCCATCTTCAGTGTGGGCATCTAAATGATTGAGAACACTGAAATTTAGTGAATTTTTGCTGACAGGGATTAAGTCCTATATTCGGACTTACTGGGTAGCGGCTCTCTTAATCAATTTTTTCCAAATTTTTTTGTGTTTATTACACTCTTACACTTAGTTGTATTTTTTAATTCTGTATTCTTTATTCATTTGTGTGAGGTTTTTATCGTTTAACTGTCAATTTTTATTTTGGTGGATAAGCGCAGGATTTTGTCTGTTTTGACCGGGATAGAGAACTAAGGGCCCATACCCGCACTGATACTTACAGACTACAGATCTGCTTCCAGTTTGTACAGTGTAAAGGACCTTCAAGCTGGTGCCAACATCACTGTAAATACTGTAAATAGCAAACTCCAGCTGGCTAACAGACCTCTCTGTGCACCCTCCCATCCCTCTGCGCACCCTCCTAGAATTCTGACATCCTCCCATCCCTCTGTGCACTCTCCCATCCCTCTGGGCACTCTCCCATCCCTCTGGGCACTCTCCCATCCCTCTGCGCACTCTCCCATCCCTCTGCGCACTCTCCCATCCCTCTGGGCACTCTCCCATCCCTCTGTTTACTCTCCCATCCTTCTGCACACTCTCCCATCCCTCTGTACACTCTCCCATCCCCCTGTGTACTCTCCCATCCCTCTGTGCACTCTC
Organism: Aquarana catesbeiana; assembly: GCF_042186555.1. Lineage (NCBI taxonomy): Eukaryota > Metazoa > Chordata > Amphibia > Anura > Ranidae > Aquarana > Aquarana catesbeiana. Next base: position 83,903,790 of record NC_133335.1, on the reverse strand, counting down.
CCATCACTCTGTGCACTCTCCCATCACTCTGTGCACTCTCCCATCCCTCTGCACACTCTCCCATTCCTCTGCGCACTCTCCCATCCCTCTGCGCACTCTCCCATCCCTCTGCGCACTCTCCCATCCCTCAGTGTACTCTCCCATCACTCTGTGCATCTTCCCAGACCTCTGTGCACTCTCCTATCCCTCTGTGTATCCTCCCAGACCTCTTTGTACTCTCCCATCCCTCTGTGCACTCTCCCATCCCTCTGTGCACTCTCCCATCACTCTGTGCACTCTCCCATCCCTCTGTGTACTCTCTCATCCCTCTGCGCACTCTCCCATCCCCCTGGGCACTCTCCCATCCCTCTGCACACTCTCCCATCCCTCAGTGTACTCTCCCACCCCCCTCTGTACTCTCCCATCCCTCTGTGTACCCTCCCATCCCCCTGTGTACTCTCCCATCCCCCTGTGTACTCTCCCATCCCCCTGTGTACTCTCCCATCCCTCTGTGTACTCTCCCATCCCCCTGTGTACTCTCCCATCTCTCTGTGCACTCTCCCATCCCCCTGTGTACTCTCCCATCCCTCTGTGTACTCTCCCATCCCCCTGTGTACTCTCCCATCCCCCTGTGCACTCTCCCATCCCTCTGTGCACTCTCCCATCCCTCTGTGTACTCTCCCATCCCTCTGTGTACTCTCCCATCCCTCTGTGTACTCTCCCATCCCTCTGTGCACTCTCCCATCCATCTGTGCACTCTCCCATCACTCTGTGCATCCTCCCAGACCTCTTTGTACTCTCCCATCCCTCTGTGCACTCTCCCATCCCTCTGTGCATCCTCCCAGACCTCTGTGCACTCTCCCATCCCTCTGTGTACTCTCCCATCCCTCTGTGCATCCTCCCAGACATCTTTGCACCCTCATAATTCTCTGGCATCCTCCCAGACCTCTGTGCACTCTCCCATCCCTCTGTGCACTCTCCCATCCCTCTGTGCATCCTCCCAGACCTCTGTGCACTCTCCCATCCCTCTGTGCACTCTCCCATCCATCTGTTCATCCTCCCAGACCTCTGTGTCCCTTCCCATTCCTCTGTGCACTCTCCCATCCCTCTGTGCATCCTCCCAGACATCTTTGCACCCTCATAATTCTCTGGCATCCTCCCAGACCTCTGTGAATCTTGCCACACCTCTGGCATCCTTCTAGACCTCTGGCAACCTCCCAGACCTCTGTGCATCCTCCTAGGCCTCTGTGCATCTCTGCATCAATCTGTGCATCTGTCCAGGCCTCTGGCATCCTCCCAGACCTCTGTGAATCCTCCCAGTACCTTTGGCATCCCCCTAGACTTCTGTGCAGCATTTTATACCTCTGGCACCCTCCCAGACCTCTATACATCCTCCCAAGGAAGTCATCAGGCCAAGCAAGAATATAGCTTCTTCTTCTAGCAGGTTCCACCCCCTGGTTCTCAATCTTTGTTCAGCTTACCCCTCAATGAGGCAGAGTATCCTTATTCCAGTTGTCGGCACAAAGAGCATATTAGGCTCGATACAGGCCTAACAAATCAGAATACAGATGGCACACTTCCCCAGGTTGAAACCTTGGGGAAAAGAGCCTCACCAGTTCAGCTCCAAATATTTATGCTCTCCCCTAACAAGCACAGCTGCCAATAAACCACCTAGTGGCTGGCTAGAGGGAACATAAATATTCATAGCCCAGTATTATTGCGGCCTCTCACTCTATTGCCAAAGATACCAGCGACACCTACTGGAAGCAGGCAGAAACAACAGCAACACTAAGCTTGGGGGAAGTCCAAATGAGTACAGCACTACAAACCAGCTTGGACTGTTTACCACCCAGCAATCTAAATTGCTTAGGGTGGCTACACAAGAATCAGAGGAGTCACCTTCCTGCCTGTGCACTTGGAAACAAGTGTGTATATAAAAAGACTGGCCGAACAGAATTAGAAATCCATTGGTGGGTATCAGAATTCAAATATACACTATATTGTCAAAAGTATTGGGACGCCTGCCTTTACACGCACATGAACTTTAATGGCATCCCAGTCTTAGTCTGTAGGGTTTAATATTAAGTAGGCCCACCCTAACAGCTTCGACTCTTCTGGGAAGGCTGTCCACAAGGTTTAAGAGTGTGTCTATGGGAATGTTTGACCATTCTTCCAGAATTCTTCCAGGACTCTGTGCAAGCCAGTCAGGTTCATCCACCCCAAACTCACTCATCCATGTCTTTATGGATCTTGTTTTGTGCACTGGTCCAAACCACTTGGTGGAGGGAGGATTAGGGTGTGGGGTTATTTTTCAGGGGTTGGGCTTGGCCCCTTAGTTCCAGTGAATTAAACTCCTAAGGCATCAGCATACCAAGACATTTTGGACAATTTCATGCTCCCAACTTTGTGGGAACAGTTTGGGGATGGCCCCTTCCTGTTCCAACATAACTGCGCACCATTGGCTAAAGCAAAGGTCCATAAAAGACATGGATGAGCGAGTTTGGGGTGGAGGAACTTGACTGGCCTGCACAGAGTCCCAACCTCAACCCAATAGAGGTCCCAATACTTTTGACAATATAGTGTATGTATTCTAACTGAGTTTTACGCTTTTTTCCTTTTGAGTTCTATTCTAACATTTATTATAAGAGTTCTCATTTATAATAAACCTTAAAACTTGCATGTGGGATTAACATTTGTAATTTTTGTTTAGCATTGCATGAAATGTTTCCTTCTCTGCCTGGTAATGAATCAAGCTTTAGTTACTATGCACCATTGAGCAATAATTATGTTGGTATGCCTGCTTGGTTTACCAGCTTTTCATGGATCAAGCCCTGAGACTCTTAATTTTTAAGTCTAGCAATTTCTTTAGTAGCCACAACTGTAGTCCAGGGGAGGAGAACGCAGGCAGGGCTGACAGCTCCGCTTGGGTTTTCAGAGCAGCAGAGGTACTGAGCTGTCAACCCAAACAGGAAGTTAGAAGATCCCTGGATTTCTGGCAGGGTCAACTGTTTTTTTTTTGCACTTGCAGCCAAAACATGTGCTTATATTGAAGAGATGTACTGATTTTTTTTTTTTTTAAATATACATTAATACTGTGTGTGTCATCAATGAGAATGAAGATAATCAAATAAGTAAGCATTCATGAAATGGAAAATAAGGGGAAGCTTCTTCCATATGATATCATTAGACATAGAGAGAGCTCTGTCTGGTTTGTAGCTCCCATAAGGCTGTGTATGACAGTGAAGAAGTTCCTAGACTGTGTGCATGACACAAATGTATGTAGGAAAATCAGGCTTCCTTCAAGCAACTAAATGCTTTGGTGATTAATTGTACATTAAAATAATAAATCACTGCAGTGCTTAGCTGTTTTATCACATTGAAAGCTTTCACAGAGGGGTACTGCAAGCCGTGGCACCCATGTTAAAACAGGTCATTAGCAATATTGTGAATGGATTTATGAAATTATCATTTCAAATTATATACCAAGCCTAATATAAAACTGAGGCTGGGTATTTCTCCTTGGAGTCACCTTTACAGTAATATATATCATATATATCCGATTATATACTATATATATATATATATATATATATATATACAGTGGGGATGGAAAGTATTCAGACCCCCTTAAATTTTTCACTCTTTGTTATATTGCAGCCATTTGCTAAAATCATTTAAAGCGGAGTTTCACTAAAAAAAAAAAAATTAGATGTCAGCAGCTGCAAATACTGCAGCTGCTGACTTTTAAAATAAGGACATTTACCTGTCCCGGGGTCCAGCGATGTCGGCACCCAAGACCGAACCGTCCCTCAAACCTCGGGTGCTGCCGCCGCCATTCTCACTGAGGGAATCAGGAAGTGAAGCGTTGCGGCTTCACTGCCCGGTTCCCTACTGTGCATGCGCGAGTCGCGCTGCGCGTCTACACTGGTCCCCGTTGTATTGTGGGAACTGTGTATTTCCCACAACACAACGGGGGTGGGCGGGGAGTCTGCGGCTAGCTATACCCGGAAGTGGGTGCAGATACCTGTATTATACAGGTATCTGCACCCCCTCCCCCCTGAAAGGTGCCAATTGTGACACCGGAGGGGGGGAGGAATCCGATGAGCGGAAGTTCCTCATTAATGTACACACAGCACCCTATATTGACAGAAAAACACAGAATTGTTGACATTTTTGCAGATTTATTAAAAAAAAGAAAAACTGAAATATCACATGGTCCTAAGTATTCAGACCCTTTGCTCAGTATTTAGTAGAAGTACCCTTTTGATCTAATACAGCCATGAGTCTTTTTGGGAAAGATGCAACAAGTTTTTCACACCTGGATTTAGGGATCCTCTGCCATTCCTCCTTGCAGATCCTCTCCAGTTCTGTCAGGTTGGATGGTAAACGTTGGTGGACAGCCATTTTTAGGTCTCTCCAGAGATGCTCAATCGTGTTTAAGTCAGGGCTCTGGCTGGGCCATTCAAGAACAGTCACAGAGTTGTTGTGAAGCCACTCCTTCGTTATTTTAGCTGTGTGCTTAGGGTCATTGTCTTTTTGCAAGGTAAACCTTTGGCCCAATCTGAGGTCCTGAGCACTCTGGAGTAGGTTTTCATCCATGATATCCCTGTACTTGGCCGCATTTATCTTTCCCTCGATTGCAACCAGTCATCCTGTCCCTGCAGCTGAAAAACACCCCCACAGCATGATGCTGCCGCCACCATGTTTCACTGTTGGCACTGCACTGGACAGGTGATCAGCAGTGCCTGGTTTTCTCCACACATACCGCTTAGAATTAAGGCCAAAAAGTTCTATCTTGGTCTCATCAGACCCGAGAATCTTATTTCTCACCATCTTGGAGTCCTACAAGTGTTTTTTAGCAAACTCCATGTGGGCTTTCATGTGTCTTGCACTGAGGAGAGGTTTCCGTCGGGCCAACTCTGCCATAAAGCCCCGACTGGTGGAGGGCTGCAGTGATGGTTGACTTTCTGCAACTTTCTCACATCTCCCAACTGCATCTCTGGAGCTCAGCCACAGTGATCTTTGGGTTCTTCTTTACCTCTCTCACCAAGGCTCTTCCCCCTCAGTTTGGCCAGATGGCAAGCTCTAGGAAGGGTTCTGGTCATCCCAAACGTCTTCCATTTAAGAATTATGGAGGACACTGTGCTCTTAGGAACCTTAAGTGCAGCAGAAATTTTTTGTAACCTTGGCCAGATCTGTGCCTTGCCACAATTCTGTCTCTGAGCTCTTCAGGCAGTTCCTCATGATTCTCATTTGCTCTGACATGCACTGTGAGCTGTAAGGTCTTATATAGACAGGTGTGTGGCTTTCCTAATCAAGTCCAATCAGTATAACCAAACACAGCTGGACTCAAATGAAGGTGTAGAACCATCTCAAGGATGATCAGAAGAAATAGACAGCACCTGAGTTAAATATATGAGTGTCACAGCAAAGGGTCTGAATACTTAGGACCATGTGATATTTCAGTTTTTATTTTTTTAGTAAATCTGCAAAAATGTCAACAATTCTGTGTTTTTTCTGTCAATATGGGGTGCTGTGTGTACATTAATGAGGAAAAAAATGAACTTAAATGATTTCAGCAAATTGCTGCAATATAACAGAGTGAAAAATTTAAGGGGGTTTGAATACTTTCCGTCCCCACTGTATATATATATATATTCTCATATATCCAATAATTCATGGGTTGACCATACACAGGAGGATCTTTCAGAACAGAAAATTTCACAAAGATTTGATTAAAATTCAGTAAAAACTGCTATTATCAAAATGAACAATCAAAAGCGATATACATTTTGCTATTTTTGTGGGGGATTTGTGTTATTTTAACCACTTGATCTCTGAAAGGTTTATACCCCCTTCTTGATCAGGCCATTTTTAGCTATTCGGCACTGCGCTACTTTAATTGCACGGTCATGCAACACTGTACCCAAACTAAATTTATATGATTTTTTCACACAAATAGAGCTTTCTATTGGTAATATTAAATCACTGCTGGGATTTTTTTTTGTCATAAATGAAAAAAGACAAAAAAAATCCCAAACAGGGTCTCTTTACTATAACTGAGCAACACATGGGAAACTGTTGCAATAGGCAGGCAACAAACAGGGTCTCTTTACTATAACTGAGCAACAAATAGGCAATTGTGACAATAAGCAGGCAACAGTTATAGTAAAGAGACCCTGTTTGTTGCCTGCCTATTGTTACAATTGCCCATTTGTTGCTCAGTTATAGTAAAGAGACCCTGTTTGTTGTCTGCTTATTGTAACAATTGCCCATTTGTTGCTCAGTTATAGCAAAGATTCCATGTTTGTTGCCTGCTTATTGTAACAATTGCCCATTTGTTACCCACATATAGTCACTGTTGGTCATTTGTTACCCACATATCATTAAGATTGCCCATTTGTTGCCTACATATGTGTGCTTCTATTAATAGCTTTAATTTTGTTTAATTTTTTTTTCTTGTTAGTGGTATAATTATATGTACAACTTTCAGATAAAGAAAAATATCACTGTCTCTATTTCTTTTCTGTCCATTATTAGTATGCATTTAGTTTCATGATCAATAATGAGAAAAGTTTTGACATATAGAAGAGGGGGGCGTGTTACAAAAATAATCCAGTCTGATGACAAATACATTAGGTACACCACTGCGTGCTGGGGATGTTTGCAGAGTGTTCCCTTCCCTCCTTCACAGGTGCACACATTTGCATTTTGTCTTTTATAAATGTGAATGTGTGCATAAAGATCTTTTCTAAGAAAGACCGCCAGACTGGGCATACACGCCTGGTCGCCATCTGATGTCTTCAGGCTGCCTAATGGAATAATCATTTCAAAAATGTTGGAGGGGCTGCCTGACACGTGTCTTGTAGCAGTACATGACTGCCCAATAAGCGTAGCTTCAGGTTTGCCCATTTGACACAAATATGTTCATTAATACATCGCACCATGTTGTATTCTTTTCTTCCAAAATAGAACGTTTTAGACAAAGATAAATCCTTAAATTGACCCTCCAAACTGTAGGTTTCACATGGCATCTTGTATTACCTTTGGTATAATGATAAAAATTCATGATATACCTCTGTGATCTTATTTTTTACCTTGCCATTAAGGCCTTGACATTCCTGACTTTGGTTGGAAGCTTCACCCACCTAACACTCTCTTCCCAATGACAGTGTCCTATAATGGTTAGACATGCATTGGTGACAAAGTGGAGTTTAGCCATGAAATCAGGAATGGTAAGTCCATGGACACAACTTGAAACGGAGTGGCGCACAAAAAAGGGTTTTTAGCCAAAACTTTGGGGTGCCTGTTCCTAAAGATCAACGCCAGACGTAATTTTTTTTTCAGTTTTTATTGGAGTTGGTAAGGGTCAGAACTTTTGTCAAGTTTTTATTTTAGTCTGTGACACCATTGCAGTAATTTTTTTTCTCACTTCCTGTCATGGTGATGCCCTACAGGAAACGGGATGGATGGTTGTCACTGTGACAGAAAAGTACAGAGAGTACATAGAAAGTGAGGGGGAATCTCCTCAATAGGGACCTTGATGGCAATAAAGAGCTGACAGAGGCTCCAACCTATGGACTCTAACATACTTATTATAGGGGGCCCTAATCTGGCCCCTGACATTACTAAAGGGCCGCACATAATATGAAGTTTATTCAATGTAGCAGGAGGCTACCGAAGCTCCCATTATTGCAACAGGAGATGATCAGAGACTATAGGCATGCTACAAGAAAGAGTTAGAGACTGCAGACAATGTACAGGAGATAATCGGAGACTACAGGCATGCTACAAGAAAGAGTTAGAGACTGCAGACAATGTACAGGAGATAATCGGAGACTACAGGCATGCTACAAGAAAGAGTTAGAGACTGCAGACAATGTACAGGAGATAATCGGAGACTACAGGCATGCTACAAGAAAGAGTTAGAGACTGCAGACAATGTACAGGAGATAATCGGAGACTACAGGCATGCTACAAGAAAGAGTTAGAGACTGCAGACAATGTACAGGAGATAATCAGAGACTACAAGCATGCTTCAAGAGAGGGTTAGAGATTGCAGACATGTCCATGGACTTTATTGATGGGTGCAATTGGTGTTTTCTATAAACTGTCCATGAAAATACAGACAGATGGCAACCAAAACCACTAGAGATCACTGCCATTAAAGTTCTTTACCAACTAATGCCTTCACACCAATGCTCACAGCCCCCTCAACAATAACATTGCAAGGCACAATTGCCCTCCTCAAAGGGTCAAGTGCGGCTTCCTGTTCACTGGGGTACAGTCCCCTAAAGACGTCTGCTATGACGAAATACGTCAGCTGGGGCTTTTTTAGTGATCTCATTGTGCGCTCTACTGAACGCCATGCTTTTCATTTCATCTTCTTGTTTGCCTTGTGAGTATTTTTAATTTAATAAGTGGTGCTTTTAAAAGGTAATGCACTATAGCTGGTTATATATATAATAAAACCTTGCACTAAGTTGGTTGTGGCTATAGGAGTGCTGCAACTTGTTCCTGAATACTGGATCTAATAGAACACATAATAAATAAAAAAGTGCTGTCCCTTTAAGTGACAACCAATTAACAAACAAATACATATGATTAGCTTTACAAGTCAGTGCACATGATTAAAAAATACATATAGAAATTCAGTGAAAGTTTAAAGGGGTTGTAAACCCTCATTTTTTAAAAAAATAACAAACATATCATACCTCCACTGTGCAGTTCATTTTGCACAGAGTGGCCCCGATTGTTGTCTTCAGGAGTCCCCCGACGGCACTCGCGGCTCCTCCCCGCATCGGGAAACCCCCTAGGAGAAGCGCTCTCCCTGGGGGTAACCATGCAGGCACCCCCCTGAGTCCAGCATTTGCGTCCATAGACACAGAATGCTGGACTCTGCCCCGCCCCCCGATGCCCGCATCATTGGATTTGATTGACAGCAGCGGGAGCCAATGGCTGTGCTGCTATCAGTCTATCCAATCAAGAGCCGAGACAACGGGCAGAGAGGTAGAGCACATCTCTGCCGTGGGAACGAATGGGCTCAGGTGAGTAAAACGGGGGTCTAGGGGGCCGGTCAGTGTCAGAAGTTTTTTCACCTTAATGCATAGGATGCATTAAGGTGAAAAAAACATGAGGGTTTACATCCCCTTTAATAAATTCAAGTATTCATTTAAATCACTGAATAATATAAAAAAAGTGCATCAACGAATCAAATATGAAAAAGTCTATAAACAGGTTCATAATTCAACCTAAAGTGCCCATGTGCCTTCAAAGTGCTCTGTGCTCAAAAAGTATAAAGGTGTTCCAGTGCAAAGAAAGTGCTCCTCAGAAAATAAGGCCTCTTACCCGACAGGGGTGATCTCAAATTTTAGAGATCAAATGGGTTTATTTCTTCGGGATGGCTGACGCTCTCACCATCAAGCATGCAAGTAGCTCAGTGACTTTATCAGTAAGATACAACAGTGGTGTCCACACAACAAGAATACACACCTTGATCTTTACTCCACACAAGAATCTCCAGTAACCATGTACATTAGGCCCAAAAAGAGAGAAGCTATATAGCATAATATAGCATAATATTGCAAATAAACTTCTTTTCAAAAAAGGTAAATTGCACTTACATGTAAAATGAAAAGACATGCGGTATACAGAAGCATGGCCGTGGGAACATTCAGTGATGACATCACATTCTAGCCCCGCCCGATATGTTTCTTCATAACAGCCGTCCTCTGGGATTGAAGGCTAATGCACTATAGCCTCTTTATGTTTCCTCCTTGGTACCTGTGGCCACACTCTGTTTTGAGAGGAGGTGCAGGGATGACCACATTTAAAGGTGCCTAACAGCCAAAAATAGCCATACAAATGAGGGATTATGGGTTGGAATGCTGGAAAGCTGATGACATCCCTTCCTAGGAGTTTCTGGTGGTTTGAAGGCACAAGCGCTAATGACTTCAAGCTTAAGGGGTTATATTATCTTGTAAGAAGCTGGTGTGTTAGTGTGGTGTTGGATCACTGAATATTCTTTTCTCTCACGTGGTGGACTGTCACCAGTGACATCACTTAGGACCATATGGCACAAGAACCTTTTAGACTTTAAAAGTGCACAAAATTCAATTGTATATAATATTAAACGTTATAATTTAAAGAGACAGTGCAACTATTTTGTGTCACACATTGACATGCAACAGAATTCATGTTCATGCATTGTACATGTGTAAGCATGAAATGTTTGCTTTAAGCCTTTTGAAGCCTTTTTTTATTATTAAACTTTCCCTATGTTCTATCCCTGCTTTCTGGGATAAAATATCTTTATCTTACTCCTACTGTATGTTCATTTAGGAAGGCATGCAAACTCTAAAACAGAACTCCAGGATCTCAACCTTAGACCAAAACGTAGGCCTTTTATTTTGTGCCCTCTATGAGGCCTAACCATTGCATAGAAAACTCCTTCCATCTCAGCTCATTGGAGGTGGATAGCCACACTTTGGCATTTTCGTCTGGAATCCCGGGCTGACAACTAAATGGGTCAGGCAGAGATATGGTTGTTAGGATTCCAGCAGCCACTCACTCCCTAACAACCAGCCTGAGTGGGAAGCTGTCACATTTAGCAACAGTAGTAACAATGCTGATAACCTTTTCCTTTCCTGTTGAATCCAGCCTTAGGTTCCGTTTAGCTGTAAGCCCTATTTAATTTGGCTGTTTGCCAAAGTCTCAATATGCAAAATTTGGACCGAACGTGTTCGGTCTGAACCCAAAGCTCGCCCCTAATCACTGGGAGTAGACAATTATCTGTGGTCAATGGAAGGAGGAATGGTACCCCATCATTGGTGTCAGTGAGAGGAATAGTGCCTCATCATTGGTGCCAGTGGGAGGTATAGTGCTCCATCATTGGTGTCAGTGAGAGGAATGGTTCCTTAATGTTGGTGTCAGTGAGAGGAATAATGCCCCATTGTTGGTGTCAGTGAGAATAATAGTGCCCCCTAGTTGGTGCCACTGGGAGGAATAGTTCCCCATCATTGGTGTCAGTGAGAGGAATAGTGCCTCATTATTGGTGCCAGTGGGAGGAATAGTGCCCCACCATTGGTGTCAGTGAGAGGAATAGTGCCTCATTGTTGGTGCCAGTGGAATGTATAGTGCTCCATCGTTGGCGTCAGTGAGAGGAATAGCTCCTCAATGTTGGTATCAGTGGGAGGAATAGTGCCCCATCATTGGTGTCAGTGAGAGGAATAGTGCCTCATTGTTGGTGCCAGTGGAATGTATAGTGCTCCATCATTGGCGTCAGTGAGAGGAATACTTCCTCAATGTTGGTATCAGTGGGAGGAATAGTGCCCCATCATTGGTGTCAGTGGGAGGAATAATGCCCCATTGTTGGTGCCAGTGAGAGTAATAGTGCCCCGTCATTGGTGCCAGTGGGAGGAATAGTTCCCCATCATTGGTGCCAGTGAGAGGAATAGTGCCCCATGGTTGGTGTCAGTGAAATGAATAGTGCCCTATCATTGGTACCAGTGAGATGCATAGTGCCCTATCTTTGGTATCAGTGAGAGGAATAATTCCCCATCTTTGGTGTCAGTGAGAGGAATAGTGCCCCATCACCGGTGCCAATGGGAGGCAGGGCCAGGTATCATCAAAGCAGCTCTCAAAGTGACATCATTGCTCCGCTGATTACATTGGGAGATCCATTCTCAGTATAATATGCAGGACTGGTTTGTAGGTGTGGCAGATGTAACCTTCATTCATAAATACATGACTGCTGAGGTGCAATAAGCCCAGGTCCCATACCATACCATTTTACAGCCAACTTTTAACCTTACCCCTTCGTCCCATCCAATAAAAAAACGCTTATGCCGCGTACACACGGTCGGACTTTCTATCCTACTTGGTCCGGCACACTTTCCGACGGACTTTGTCCGCCAGGTGCGCCGGACTTTAAAACGGACGGACTTGCCCACACACACCCGGACTTTCCGGCGGGCTAAGTCCGCCCGTCTTTCCGACGGACTTTCGCCGGAGTTCCGGCGGACTTTCAGAATGAACGGACTTGCCCACACACGGACAAGTCCGTTCATTTTGAACGTGACTCAGGTGCGACGGGACTAGAAAAGGATGTCAATCTTGCCGCTTTTATCGGCGAGATTGACACCTTGCGAGCCCCGTCGCGGGGCATACCAGGCCCTTAGGTCTGGTATGGATTATAAAGGGAACCCCCTACGCCGAAAAAACGGCGTGGGGTCCCCCCTAAAATCCATACCAGACCCCGATCCGAGCACGCAGCCTGGCCGGTCAGGAAAGGGGGTGGGGACGAGCGAGCGCCCCCCCCCCTCCTGAACCGTACCAGGCCGCATGCCCTCAACATGGGGGGTGGGTGCTTTGGGGGAGGGGGGCGCCCTGCGGGGCCCCCCCACCCCAAAGCACCTTGTCCCCATGTTGATGAGGACAAGGGCCTCTTCCCGACAACCCTGGCCGTTGGTTGTCGGGGTCTGCGGGCGGGGGCTTATCGGAATCTGGGAGCCCCCTTTAATAAGGGGGCCCCCAGATCCCGGCCCCCCACCCTATGTGAATACATGGTACCCCTACCCATTCACCTAGGGAAAAAGTGTAAGTAATAAAACACACTACACAGGTTTTTAAAATATTTTATTAAACAGCTCCGGGGGGGGGGGATCTTCCTCCGGCTTCGGGGGTCTTCTTCCGGCTTCGGGGGTCCCTCCGCTTCATCTTCTCCCGGCGTCCGGTTGGTTCTTCTCCGCTCTCTTCTCCCGGTGTTCCTGTTCTTCGGCCGGCTCCTCTGCTGTCTTCAAGTAGCTCTCTTGCCAGCAGAGGTCCGGACTTCTGGGCTTCTGGGCTTCTGGGCTTCTCTTCCCCAGATGTTGACACGACGCTCTCTCCTGCTGGACTGCTCTCCGAGGGCTGCGTTGTGACTTATATAGGAGGAGACCCCGCCCCCTTTTGATGTCACAGTCCCTGGGCATGCTGGGACTGTGACGTTTTAGGGGGCGTGGTCAACATCACCCAGTGACCACGCCCCCTAAAACGTCACAGTCCCAGCATGCCCAGGGACTGTGACATCAAAAGGGGGCGGGGTCTCCACCTATATAAGTCACAACGCAGCCCTCGGAGAGCAGTCCAGCAGGAGAGAGCGTCGTGTCAACATCTGGGGAAGAGAAGCCCAGAAGCCCAGAAGCCCAGAAGCCCAGAAGTCCGGACCTCTGCTGGCAAGAGAGCTACTTGAAGACAGCAGAGGAGCCGGCCGAAGAACAGGAACACCGGGAGAAGAGAGCGGAGAAGAACCAACCGGACGCCGGGAGAAGATGAAGCGGAGGGACCCCCGAAGCCGGAAGAAGACCCCCGAAGCCGGAGGAAGATCCCCCCCCCCGGAGCTGTTTAATAAAATATTTTAAAAACCTGTGTAGTGTGTTTTATTACTTACACTTTTTCCCTAGGTGAATGGGTAGGGGTACCATGTACCCCATACTCATTCACATAGGGTGGGGGGCCGGGATCTGGGGGCCCCCTTATTAAAGGGGGCTCCCAGATTCTGATAAGCCCCCGCCCGCAGACCCCGACAACCAACGGCCAGGGTTGTCGGGAAGAGGCCCTTGTCCTCATCAACATGGGGACAAGGTGCTTTGGGGTGGGGGGGCCCCGCAGGGCGCCCCCCTCCCCCAAAGCACCCACCCCCCATGTTGAGGGCATGCGGCCTGGTACGGTTCAGGAGGGGGGGGGCGCTCGCTCGTCCCCACCCTCTTTCCTGACCGGCCAGGCTGCGTGCTCGGATCGGGGTCTGGTATGGATTTTAGGAGGGACCCCACGCCGTTTTTTCGGCGTAGGGGGTTCCCTTTATAATCCATACCAGACCTAAGGGCCTGGCATGCACCGCGCTCACCGCAATAGGAAAATTTGTTTTTCCTATTGCAGAGAGCGCGAGATGCAATACCCTGCCCTCGCGTCGTATCTGGTCCGTCGGACCAGCCTACACACGAGCGGGCTTTCCGTCGGACCAGCACACACACGAGCGGACTTTCCGCCCAAAACTGAGTCCTACGGAAAGATTTAAAACTTGTTTCAAATCTAGGTCCGGCGGGCTTTTGGGAAGAAGTCCGCCGGAAAAGTCCGCCGCCGCCCACACACGGGCGGATTGTCCGGCACACTCTGGTCCGCCGGACCAAGTATGCCGGAAAGTCCGACCGTGTGTACGCGGCATTACAACCATTAATGTTGGAAAGGGCAAGGCCGCAGCTTTTATTAACTTGAACATATAACATTAAACATTCCAACAGTGCCATTCACAGTTGCACTGTGAGCACCCAATTCCAAATGGTGAAAGGGAGATAACTGAGGGGCCTGTCCTTACCATAAGTGCCGGACCGGCCGTCTATCTCCCAATTAAAATGAAGGGCGTACCTATTACAGCCATGTTTGCTGGCAAGGTCACCAAAAACCGCAGCAAGCTGTGACATACCAACCATAATTAGGGCGGGAGGGTTGGCAGCTCTTACCAATCTTCTTCCGAAAAGACCCAGAATCCCCTGGGGCGCCACACTAGTGAGCTCAGGTCCAACCCCGTCCCGTCCCACCACCAATCCGCAGTGACCCCATAGTCACCTTACTCCGCCCTGGTTATGCCCCCATCAGTCAGGGCTCTCATCCCAAGGGGTTCAAGAGGCCTGCATGACTGCTGAGGTGCAATAAGCCCAGGTCCCATACCATACCATTTTACAGCCAACTTTTAACCTTACCCCTTCGTCCCATCAAATAAAAAAACGCTTACAACCATTAATGTTGGAAAGGGCAAGGCCACAGCTTTTATTAACTTGAACATATAACATTAAACATTCCAACAGTGCCAGTCACAGTTGCACTGTGAGCACCCAATTCCAAATGGTGAAAGGGAGATAACTGAGGGGCCTGTCCTTACCATAAGTGCCGGACCGGCCGTCTATCTCCCAATTAACATGAAGGGCATACCTATTACAGCCATGTTTGCTGGCAAGGTCACCAAAAACCGCCACCCACCTGTCAGTAAGCTACTGACGGGCGCCCCACCGCAGCCAGCGCTTGTTCCACACCCCTCTGAAGGCCCAGGTTAAAGATGTCCAACCCGATATCATTGAGATGAACTCCATCGCTTTTGCAGCAAATCGGTATTGTCACCTTCTAGGTCTTTGTGGCAGACCACAACACCTCCGATCATGATGAACGAACTTAGCCACTTGAGCATTGACTTTCCGGTGAAAGTGTTCCAGACGGGGGCCAGGGACATCTCGTGCCCATACAGAGCGAGGCACAATTTCTGACAAAACAAAGATCAAGTTGGTAAATGAAGTATAACATTGGGCAATGTCACTTTTAATAGCTGAGATGATGTCCACAGATAGCGCGTAACCAACATCATTCCCACCAGCGTGTATAACCAGGATGATGGGATCAGAAACGTGGGCACGAAGTCGCTGACATTCCAGAAGGACCTGAGGCCAACGCAACCCACGTAACCCAATCCAGCGGACTCTTTCCAAATTGTATGAGAAGCCCAAGTTTTTGCCATAGGTGCGGATCTCTGCACGGCGAGCGGCCCAGTAGATGAAAGAATCACCCAGTATCCAAATCTGAGCTGGGAAGGAACCTGTAAATTAACACAGCAGATGTGGACGAACATACAAAGAAAAACGAGATGATTTCCATCTACCTAGACGCTGAAGTTCCGTATCGGAGAACCCCAAACCAGAAGCGGCTGTCGCAGCACCAATGCGAAATGAATGGGTCGAAAAATCACGCGCAGGGAGGCCTAAAGCCTCCAGGCAACGACGGAAAACTCCGGATGCCCCCCGGGGACAACTTAGACTTGGAAACCAGTTCGCCAATGCGAAAGGCACCAAAGAAAGCCCACGAAAAGGCAACCCGGAACAGAAGGGTCTCAAACCCCGATGAGCACACGTCCGGCAACAGGGACAGAATGCCAGAAAGGATCTGGATAGAAATAGGACGCCTAGTGTCAGGTGAATGAGTAACCCGCTTCCAACCCCGCAGCACCCTGCGGACCGGAAAAGCTTTAGTGGCATCCTCCCACCCAAGGAGTTGGAACCAGAATGACAATGCCGACAAAGCAGATGAAACCGTAGAGCCCGAGACACCTTTCTCCAGCAAATAAACTAGATAGGCAAATAAAGTCAAACACCTGTCATCCGGAGAAGAGATGTTAAACTCACCACCCGACGCTTGAGCCCACTCGTGCCAGACCCAGCAGTACGACGCCCACGTCCGCGGGGAAAGCGACGACCGAAGGAGCTCTAGCAAGCACCGGAAACAAGGTTCCATAAGTGGCCCGGACAGGGGAGGCCCTCCAGAGAAGCCGACGGAGCCAGGGTTCGAAAACGGATGAACTGTTGGCGAGAAAGAGCATCGGCAATATCATTTGAGGCACCCGGAACATGCCTGACCCTAACACAAATGTTGAAATGTAAACATTTTAAAACTAAAAACCGTAGCAGCGAAACGACTGGAGGAGAACTGGCTGACTGCTTGTTCACTACCTGCACCACACTCATATTGTCTGACCAGAAGACAACCTGGTGATTGCGCAACCGTTCACCCCAAAGCTCAACGGCGACAATAATCGGAAACAGCTCCAGTAGGGTGAGGTTGCGCAACAAATCCATTCGGGCCCATGAGGCCGGCCAACATTCAGCAGACCATTCCCATTGAAAGAAAGCGCCGAACCCACAGGAGCCTGCTGCATCGGTATATAACTCCAGCTGTGGTTTCGGCACTACCTCCCGCAACCAGCACGACTGCCCATTGTAAGTCTGCAAGAAGGATAGCCAAATCCCCAAGTCGTCACACATGGGCTTGGTGATCCGGACATAGTGGTGAGGGGCCGTCACGCCCTTTGTGGGCCACGACAGGCGCCTACAGAAGGCTCTCCCCATCCGTATGACCCTACAGGCGAAAACCAGGTGACCCAGCAACGATTGTAGCTGTTTCAACTGTAATTTTTTTGCCCCTTTTGCCAAGCGAACCAATGAGAGCAGCCCGGTCAGCTTGTCACTAGGCAGCCGAAAAACCATCGCCACTGTGTCTATTTCTATTCCTAGAAATGACAACACCATGACAGGGGCCCTCAGTCTTGTCAGCGGACAGTGGAACGGCGAAAAGCCGACACGTATCCTGAAAAGCAGAGAGTAGGCGTTTACACTGCCCACTGCCCGCTGGACCCACGAAGAGGAAGTCATCTAGATAATACAACAGGGACTGAAGACCAGCCTCCTGGGCGACCACCCATTCAAGGAAGCTGCTAAATAGTTCAAAGAAATAACACGAGATGGCACAACCCATAGGAAGGCACATGTCGGAAAAATAGCTTCCTTGAAAATAGCAACCCAGAAGATGGAAACAGTCCGGGTGGACCGGGAGGAGGCGGAAAGCGGACTCGATGTCCGCCTTTGCCAGAAGGGCGGACTGCCCCGCTGTCCTAACCAGCTGGAGCGCCCTGTCAAAAGACGCATAATGTACCCTGGATTCCTCCCTGTCAATGCCGTCGTTCACCGAGGAGCCAGAAGGGTAGGATAAATGATGAATAAGATGGAATTTTCCCTCCGCCTTTTTGGGAACCACACCGAGGGGAGATACCCTCAGGTTGTGGAAACGGGGAAGGTCAAAGGGGCCTGCCATTCGCCCCAGGTCCAATTCCTTCTGAAGCTTCTTGGCAACAACGGACTTGAATTCCACCACTGATTTTAAATTTGGAGACATGGTCGGGGCGTCTGACGGGGAAAAGGGGATCCAGAAACCACGGTCCAAGCCGTCCTGCAGAATCAGGGCCTCCCTATGAAGGGGGTACCGGTCAAGCCAGGGAAGCATCTCTAAGACGTTCACCGGCGTCCTCCGGTTTAGGAAGGTCAGTCTTGGCTCCCGGTCTGGGAAGCGGTTGCTTGCCTTTTTCGGAAGCACCGGCTGGCGGGGTGCGCCCCCCATAACTGGAGCACTCATGCCTGAAACGACAGGCGGAGTACCACTTACAGTGGCTTTCATTGAAAAGCCAGCAGATACCCTTTTTTGGAGTGGCCGACGCTCCGGATTGAGGACTTAAAGGACGAAGGCATGTGGGGGCACATAAGCAGCAACCACAGGCTACCGTCCTGACAATCAAAACGAAACTCCCTTCATGCCGCCATTTTTTGGCGAAATTGGGTGTCATAATGGAACCAACACTGACCCCCCATAAACCTTGTATGCACCCCAAATAAGATCTAAATAGCAAAACAGCGAAGTTGCCAACTCCGGGAACCATTCACTGAGCACTCCCGCGTAGGCGCAGAACCCTTGCAGCCAGTTCCCAAAAGTCCTAGGAAGCTGTTTTGGCTTGTCACCCTGAGCCGATACGTCAACCTGTCGAGATTTGTCGATAGTCTCCCTATTCAGCGGGACGAGGGCGAGAAAATCGTCAAATTTGCGTCGCCATATCTTGTCTTTCATCTCCTCCGTCAGGTGGGTGCCAGTAGGCGCAACCACCCACAAGGCAAGCAGAGGTGGGGCTGGGCGCCGAGCCCGAAACTCCCATACTGGAAAGAACCGATTTGACGACCGACGCTATGCGGTCCTCCGGGCCCAATACAGAAGCGTCAGCTGACCTACCCCAAATTAACCCGCAGTCATACTCACTTATTCGCGGAGGCATCACCGATGATGGACGACCAGCCGCCGCGCCCGGCGACGAATCCGATTCCGGAATGACTCTGGAAGACTGGAGACGGAGGGGGCCAGCACTTTGAAGACCCGCGAGGCCTTGTTCTGCAGGGCTGTCCCGACCCATGGACAGGTCCAGGGGCGGGGGTCCAACCAACGACCCGGAAGAGTCCAACTGGCCAAGGACGGCGGCTGAGCAGCGACAAGAACACCTGCCGCCAGCCCGGGTCTGGAGCCGAAATCTCCCGCCCTGTCGGGCGCGGGGAGATGAGGCCGGGTAACCGCGGCAGGCATCCCACCGGGACCTCCGGCCTGGTCGGGCACGTAGGAGAGCATCTGCCCCAGCAACGGGATGGACAAAGGTGCACGACCGTCCTCCGCCCTGCAGGGCGCAGGAGGATGTCAGTGGGCACGGAGTGGCGGAGGAGGAAGGGTTATGAGCGCATCGCTCGCCCTGCCGGACGCAGAGGTGCCATCTCCTATCCTAGACGCAGCAACATGAGCTGTTGAGGGGGGAACCAGTCGCCCACCCGTGCGGGCGCAGGGGGAGTCCCTAACGATAGACCTTGCGCACGGGACGGCCTGGTATCCGACGGTGCTCCCGCCCTGGAGGGCGCAGGGGAAGTTAGCACCATTCTGTAGTCAGTGGCAACGCTACCCGATGCACTGCGACCCCCCGCCCAGCACGGGGCTGTGAGATGCTGCATATCATTAACAGTATCAGCCAGATGTGCGGAGGAATTTAAAACTCCCGCCCAGCCTAGGGGGAGCCGATCCGGCTCCGAGTCCCCGGCGGGAACCCCCATCCAGGGGGCCGGGACTGAGGGCGGCGGAGGAAGCTGAGGGGCCAGGTGAATGGAGCCGTCCCCTCCGCCCCGTCCTCCCGGAAGATCTCCAGGCGGAGGAACGCAGGGACCGACGGACCGGAACCCCCCCCCGCCATCCGTGGGGGTGGGCAAAGGTACGATCAGCGGCGTGTCAGGTGGGAAGAAGCCGAGGATCGCTACGGCTCCAGCCCGGCCTCAATCCACAACACAGGCAGGAGAGAGGGGGGGGTACCAGCGCAGGGGCTATGCGAGCGGGGACAGCGCGAGGAGGCCCGAGTCACGGCCTTACTGTGCGGAGATGACGGCCGCTGAGGGGGGGCCGACGAGCGCGGGCAGAGGCGCCACGCTTCCCCGCCGGGGAAGTACTGACACCTGCAGCCACAGGGGGAGCGGAGGGGAAAGAAGGGGGGGAGCACTGTACGTGGCCCTAGAGGGAGGCAGGCGAGCCCGTCTTCTGGACCTATGCCGTGGGGTATCCTGAGGGGGATCAGAAGGAGGAACAGGAGAAGGCGCCTCAGGGGACAGGAGGGTAAAGAGCCATTCAGCCTGACCCTGGAGGGAAGAAGGGGGGGAGCGCTGTACGTGGCCCTAGAGGGACTAGGGCTCAGGTGGGAAGGCGGGCGAGCCCGTCTTCTGGACCTATGCCGTGGGGTATCCTGAGGGGGATCAGAAGGAGGGACAGGAGAAGGCACCTCAGGGGACAGGAGGGCAAAGA
This sequence comes from Aquarana catesbeiana, assembly GCF_042186555.1. NCBI lineage: Eukaryota > Metazoa > Chordata > Amphibia > Anura > Ranidae > Aquarana > Aquarana catesbeiana. Next base: position 83,883,588 of record NC_133335.1, on the reverse strand, counting down.
GCCATTCAGCCTGACCCTGGAGAGCCAGCTCACAAACCCTGGCCAGGAGGAGCTCGGTGTCCATGGTTGGAAGGACAGGGTCAGGTCCAGCTCTCACCAATCTTCTTCCGAAAAGACCCAGAGTGAGCTCAGGCCCAACCCCGTCCCGTCCCACCACCAATCCGCAGTGACCCCATAGTCACCTTACTCCGCCCTGGTTATGCCCCCATCAGTCAGGGCTCTCTTTCCCTCATTACTTTGTATTGGCTTCTTTCTTCTATTACCTTTTTTTGATGATTTTTTTTCCAGCTAAGCAACCTTTAAAAATGTTTGTTTAGTAGAACCGCATTAGAAAATGTTTTGGACCACAAACACAACTTTAATACAGAAAGGAACAAATCACAAAATAAACAAATCACTTTTGGTTACTTACTCTCGTAGATGGAAGAACAAGTTTTGGTTAGTAAATTATTCATGCAATCCTGTTTGTGTTTCACTAAGCTCATTATAACGAAATCACACTGGTTTAACCACAACACCTTCCCCCATTCTGTTCAGGTTACAATAGACCAGTGTTTCTCAGCTCCAGTCATCAAGGGGCCCCAACAGCTCATGTGTTCAGGCCTACTATTATTTTGCACAAGTGATTTGATCAGTTTCACTGCCTTAGTAATTACCACATACATTTCATCTGAGGGAAATCCTGAAAACATGACCTGTTGGGGCGCCTTGAGGACTGGAGTTGAGAAACAACTGCAATAGACCAAAAGCGGATAACCTTAGGCCTTTTATTTCTGCCAGGTCCAGCCACTGGACATCCAAGATGCTTTCTTCTCAGCTTGAGGGAAGGAGTAGGTTCACTTTGGCCTCTTGAACTTCAGTGTCAGAGGACCTCGTCCTGGCAATAGTGTGAGAAATTGTATCTCGTCTTTTTTTTTTTTTTTTTTTTTAAATTTCAAAACAAACTTTATTTAACACACATAAAGTAAACGGTACAGGCTCCAGAACAATACAATTTTTGTACATTTACAGTTTTTGCTGATCACAAAAAAAATAAAGAAAAGGCAAACATGACAAATAAGAGCATCTTTACTGTGGGATCACAAAGCATCAACACATAGCATGCTTTTAGAGATTTAGCATGTAAATATACACAATCAAGCATATAGGAAAATCGGTATCTCATGTTTGGTGTCAGTGGGAAAAATAGGGCCCCACAACGTGTCAGTGAGAAGAACAGCGCCCTCCTATCCATAGTGTCAGTGGAGGGAATAGCATAGTTGCCAACATTGCAAAAAAAAAAATTCGGGACACCTTTTTGCATGTAGGTGGAGACTTGCTATAATTAGGGGGCGTGGCAAGAAAGAAAGAAAGAAAGAAAGAAAGAAAGAGAGAAAGAAAGAAAGAAAGAAAGAAAGAAAGAAAGAAAGAAAGAAAGATGGAGGGACAGCAGGCCCAGATCCTACACAACAGTAGAAATGTGTGTATTCCAGAAAGTTTAACAAATCAGCAGATAAAGATACTCCAAACACCTGGTGTTAGCACTTCAATCATCCCGCCACCATGGTTGTTATGGTGTCAGGAAGATTGAAGTGCATTATTTCTATTATTACATTGTAATATAAAATGAAATTATTTAACTCAACATAATGCAGAATCAGTGGGAACCCTGAGTGTGTCACCTGCCACCAGATGCCATAAGGTGTCCCCAGCGGAGTCCTCCCTTGCATCAGACATTGCCAGCGGAGTCCTCCCTTACATCAGACATTGCCAGCGGAGTCCCCCCTTACATCAGGCATTGCCAGCGGAGTCCCCCCTTACATCAGACATTGCAGCGGAGTCCCCCCTTACTTCAGGCATTGCAGCGAAATCTCCCCTTACATCAGACATTACCAGCGGAGTCCCCCCTTACATCAGGCATTGCAGCGGAGTCTCCCCTTACATCAGGCATTGCAGCGGAGTCCCCCTTTACATCAGGCATTGCAGCGGAGTCTCCCCTTACATCAGGCATTGCAGCGGAGTCTCCCCTTACATCAGGCATTGGAGCAGAGTCCCCCCTTACATCAGGCATTGGCAACGGAGTCCCCCCTTACATCAGGCATTGGCAGGGGAGTCCCCCCTTACATTAGGCATTGGCAGCGGAGTCCCCCCTTACATCAGGAATTGCAGCGGAGTCCCCCCTTACATCAGGCATGGCAGCGGAGTCCCCCCTTACATCAGGCATAGCAGCGGAGTCCCCCCTTACATCAGGCATTGCAGCGGAGTCCCCCCTTACATCAGGCATTGGCAGCGGAGTCCCCCCTTACATCAGGCATTGCCAGCAGAGTCCCCCCTTACATCAGACATTGCCAGCAGAGTCCTGTTTTTACACCAGGCATCCCCCAATGGAGCTTCCCCTTTCCTTACAGATCAGGCATTCCCAGCAGTGCAGAATGGGACAAAATAGCCGGGTGACTGCCAATAGCAATTGAGCTGCGGCGCCGCCCACCCCCACCCCTTCCCACATCAGGTCACATACAGATGGCAGCGGGGCGGGAGGTGGGCGGTGCCACAGCTCAAATTCTATTGGCAGTCACCTGGCCATTACTAAATAGTAATTTGGCCTCCGGAAAAATGGCGGCCGGGGGAGACATTTTCTCAGTTGGTCACCGACCTCTAGCGGCTGGCGGCGGAAAAAAAATAAAAAATAAAAAAAAAATCGGTAAAATAAGAATTTCCCGGGACATTTCCCGGGAATGGCTAAATCCGGGAAAGGGGGCTAAATCCCGGGAATGTGTTCTATCAATGGTGTGAGTGGGAAAAATAGTTGCCCATTGATGGTGTCAGTTGGGGGGTGGGGGGATTGTGGTCCTTTAATGGTGTCAAATGGGAGAAATAGTGACCAGTCAATGGTGTCAATGGGAGAAATTGTGCCCAGTCAATGGTGTCATGGGAGGAATAGTACTCCATCAATGGTGTCATTTTGGGGAATAGTACCAAGTCAATTGTGTAGGTGGGAGGAATAGTTCCCCACAAATGGTGTCAGTGACAGGAATAGTACCCCAATGTTGGTGTCAGTGGGAGAAATAGTGCTCCATCAATGGTGTCAATTTGGGAAATAGTACCTAGTCAAATGTTTAGGTGGGAGGAATAGTTCCTCATAAATGGTGTCAGTTTGGGAAATAGTGCCCAGTCAATTGTGTAGGTGGGAGGAATAGTTCCCCACAAATGGTGACAGTGACAGGAGTAGTGCCCCAATGTTAGTGTCAGTGGGATAAATAGTGCCCCATCAATGGTGTCAATTTGGCAAAGAGTACCCAGTCAATTGTTTAGGTGGGAGGAATAGTGCCCCAATTTTGGTGTCAGTGGGAGGAATAGTTCTCCATTATTGGCTTCAGTAGGAAGAATGGTTCTCCATCATTGGTGTCATTGGGATTAATAGTGCCCCAAGGCCCGGTTCAAGGCAAGCAAAGGGCCGCAGTTTGGGGACCACTGCCCTATAGAAATCGGTGTCGCATTTGATAGAATTAACTGAGCAAAGTCTGTAGTAAAAGAATGGAGATGATCAGAATAAAATCAAATCTGCAGGTAAATGTGAATGGTAAGGCTACTTTCACACTGGGGCGGTGCTTTATTGCTGTTATGGCGGCGCTTATCGGGCGTCAGTGGAGCGCGTTTATACCCCAAGAAAGGGTTAAAGGCGCCCGTGATGCAGCGCTTCGGAAATGCTTTTCTAGCGCTTCCGAATCGGTGCCGATTCATTCCAATGGGCAGGGACTTTTTTTTCTGTCCTGCAAGCGCACAGCCCCAGTGTGAAAGCACTCGGGATGTCACACTGGGGTGGCTTGAGAGGCGCTTTTCAGGAGCTATTTTTAGCGCTAAAATGCCTGAAAACTGCCTCAGTGTGAAAGGGGTCTAAGCATCCACCTATGGTTACAGTAATTATGTTCTGCTACTGCTGAATGACTGGAGCTTTGACATTTTATCACAGGTGTGTAGACAAGTCTAACAAGCCTGGGTGCTAATGAAGGTGTCGTTGTGTGATGACAGACTATGGATGAAATCTAGTGATTTCCAGACTATAGGGGTGTGAGTTACTGCTATTTATATTCTGCAGTTCATCAGACAGGCACACAGAAATAAACTGAGGGGAAGGTGAACTAGGACAGACAGTACGTGACAGAGATTAAATATGGGACTGGGAAAGCAGCAGGACATCGCCTGTGATTCTCTACCAGAAAGACACATATGAAGAGAAATGAGTTTGATGTAATTTGACTTCCTCGCTCAGGATGGTATTAGCTCCCTGCTGCTCTTTGCCTGCTGCTTCAACATGTGTGTGGGCACAATAGAAAGTCAGGCTATCTACATCTGCATTCTGGAGGAAACAACGTGATCGGGTTAAATGCTTCATCAGAGCGGGATAACAAAGCAACAAGTAACCGCTTAAAGTGGGTATAAAGTCTGGACTTCTTTTTAGAATTTGACAGTTAGGAACAATTGGAACTAGGGTTGCACCGATACCATTTCTTTAAGACCGAGTACAAGTACCAATACTTTTTTTCAAGCACTCGCCAATACCGATTACCGATATTTTTTTTTTAATGTCATGTGACAGTTTTCAAAGTACAATACACACTGATGGGCAGCACTGATGGGCACTGAAAGGCAGCATTTATTGGTATAACTGATGGGCACAGATTGGCCTCACTGCAACTTATAAATAATATTAAATAATATATTTTTTTGTTTTCCCAAGACAAATATGCCGGTGTTCCGTCAGAATCTGCGATCCATCAGATTAGGTAACGGAAGTCACATTCCATCAGAACACCGTGACAGCCATCTTGGTACACCCCACACTTGTCTGCAGTCAGCAGGTGACAGCGGACACCTTGTTACACCCAGCCAAGTTTTGAATTTTAGACTTATTTTAGCAATAAACTGAGTTTATATAATGAAATACAGTATTTTAAAATCGGTGAGACTGTTTTGATGTTGAATCTTAAAAGCAGCGGTGTTCTGTCAGAATAGCAAACCTGTCAGATCAGCAGGCTTGCTGCTGCTTTTCAGATTCAACATTAAAACAGTCTAACAGATTTTAAAATAGCACCGTTACTGTATTTCACTATATGGACTGGGTGTAACAAGATGTCCACTGCCACCTTCTAACTGCATGCTTACTGCCACCGAGTGCAGGGTGAACCAAGATGGGTGTCGTGGTGATCTGAGTCTGACGAAACGTCACTTTCGTTACTGAATCTGACAGGTCGCCGATTTTGACGGAACACTGACCGGCATATTTGTCCTTGGAAAACATAGCGGCTGCTCCCCTGCCCCTGTTTCGTCACATTCAGCTACCCATCACATTTTGCTACCCTCTGGAGTGCGCATGCGCGACGCCTCCATATGCGCTCCAACACAGGGCCCCTCGCGGGCTCACTTTGCTCGCCATGCTTCGGGCACGGCCTCGCTTCGCTCGGCATAATTATGATCTAACTCTATGTCCACTTGGATGGTGGGGCTTGAACCTGGACTCAGGGGTGTGGCCACAAAATTCTGCGCAATCGCAGATCACCACAGTGTTGGAACACATATGGCGACGTCGTACATGCGCAGTCCAGCGGATAGCCAAATGTGATGGGTCGCCATATGTGACGAAACACCCCGACCAGTTTACCTGATAGCTGCCAGAATGTTGACGCTGACTCCCCCTGTTTTCTCTCCGCCCACCTACTTCTGGGAATGAGCAAGTGATGCCTCCAACTCCCTCGCGTGACGTCTCTTCGTTCCTGGAGGAGAGCTGAAGAGCTGGAGGTATCAGATTAGGCATCTGAGCACTTGCAAGAGTGCAAGTACTCGTGCAAATGCTCAGTGTCAGCACCGATACCGATACTAATATCGATGCAACCCTAATTGGAACCCCTGTCAATTCTACAGGAACTAAGAGAAAATCTCTGCAAAGTAGGGAAAATTCCCTCCTAGACAACTGTCACCAGAAAGGTGTCCTATTGGGGTTGCCATCTGTCCATATTTTCATAGATAGTTTGTAAAAAAAAACACCAATTTCACCGATCCATAAAGTCTGTGTCCATGAAAATACCCCTGCTGTGCAGGTAAGTGGTGTATTCTGTGTCTCACTATCCCCACTTTTCTCCAGTTTCACCCACTGCCTGACACTGTCATCAACACTGGTGGTTGGTTGCTAGAACCACCCAGCATACTAGCAAGCAACCACCTGCTTGCCCCAGAATTCAGAGGAGGGAATGTCCTCATTCATATCTGCTCCCAGTGCTCCACCTCCCAGATTCCACCCTGCTGTCTAAAAGGCTGAGAACAGGGACCCCCTAATGTAAGCAGGGATTTTGGGGACCATGAAGTAAGAGAGGACCTTAATGTAAAGGGGAACACTGGGTATCCTGATTACAGGGGGGGCTCTGAGCATTTTAATGTAAGGGGGGAGTCTGGGCAAGCTTGATGTAAAGGGATTTTGATGTGGAGTATTCTAGGGATCCTGATGTAAAGGGGGACTCTGTGGCCCTGATGTAAGGTTGACTCTGATGTATGGGGGAACTCTCGGGGGACTCTTGGGACCCTGATGTAAGGGGGGCTCTGGGGACCCAGATGAAAAGAGGGAATCTGGGCACTCTGATGTAAGAGGGCACTCTGGAGACTCTAGGGACTCATGATGTAAGAGGGGACTCTGGGAACTCATGATGTAAGGGGGGCCTCTAGGAACTCTACATCTGGGTCCCTAGAGCCCCTCTTACATTAGAGTTCCTAGAGCCCCCCCTTACATCATGAGTTCCCAGAGCCCCTCTTACATCATGAGTCCCTAGAGTTCCCTCTACATTAGAGTCTCCAGAGTGCCCCCTTACATCAGAGTGCTCAGAACCCCTCTAATGTAAGAGGGGCTCTAGGGACCCAGATGTAAAGAGGGGTTCTGAGCACTCTGATGTAAGGGGGCACTCTGGAGACTCTAATGTAGAGGGAACTCTAGGGACTCATGATGTAAGAGGGGACTCTGGGAACACTGGTGTAAGGGGAGCCTCAGGGGACTCTGTTAATGTGTTGCGCCTAATTCATAAACATCTGTGACAGTTTTGGTTCTGACAGCGACTCATGCACCCTACAACGTAAGGCAACACCTGCGCCAAATTCAGAACAAAATACCAACAGGTCATATCTCACGAAAGTGAAGCTAAGACCCTCTTCCTTTTGGTGTAGAGAAAGATTTTGCAAAAGTGTCTCTTGTGAATTTTAAAAGTGGCCAAAGAGTGCCAAATCCAAATACAAGTTCTAGACAAATACATGAATTTGGGGCATGCTGCGCCACTTTTAAAACACATGCGAGACAATTTTGTTAAATCTGTCTTTATGAATTCCTAGGGTATAGGTTTTGTATATTACTTATTCCTGACCCTTGCACTCTTTACATTAACCGCTTGACCTCCGGAAGATTTTACCCCCGTCATGACCAGAGCATTTTTTTTGCTATTCAGCACTGTGCTACTTTACCTGTAAATTACTTGGTCATGCAACACTGTAAGCAAACAACATTTTTAGCATTTTTTCACACAAAAAGAGCTTTCTTTTGGTGGTATTAAAGTGATTGTAAACGATCATCAGGTAAAAAAAAAACAACATGTTTCAGCCCCGGAAGATTTTACCCCCTTCCTGACCAGGGCACTTTTTACAATTTGGCACTGCGTCGCTTTAACTGACAACTGCACGGTCATTTGACTATGTACCCAAACAAAATTTGTGTCCTTTTTTCCCCACAAATAGAGCATTCTTTTGGTGGTATTTGATCACCTCTGTGGTTTTTATTTTTTTTGCGCTATAAACAAAAAAAGAGCAACAATTTTGAAAAAAAAACAATATTTTATACTTTTTTGCTATAATAAATATCCCAAAATTAAAAAAAAAAAAAATCTTCATCAGTTTAGGCCAATATGTATTCTTCTACATTATTTTGGTAAAAAAATCGCATTAAGCGTATATTGATTGGTTTGCGCATAATTTATAGCATCTACAAACTATGGGAAAGATTTATGGCATTTTTATTATTTTTTTTTTACTAGTAATGGCGGTGATCTGCGATTTTTAGCGGTACTGCGATATTGCGACGGACAGATTGGACACTTTTGACACTTTTTTGGAACCATTGACAAATATAAAGCAATCAGTGCTATAAATATGCACTGATTACTGTGTAAATGTCACTGGCAGGGAAATCCCTGTGCTGGCGCTCATGCACGCGATCGCGCGTGGTCGGTGGTGATAGTGCCCGCCGCCAAGCGCATAGGGCCCCCCGCCGAGCAGCGGGTGCACGCGCGCCCTTTGGTGGCTGAAAAGGGGAAGGACGAACGGGATTTCGCCCAGGGGAGCCATTCTGCTGTAGTATATCTGCGTGAGCTGGTCGGGAACCGGTTAAAATAGAAATGAAAGGCAAGACATTTTTTGTAGAGATATATATCATAAAAAATATTATAAATACCTTTTTCCCTTTTTTTATAAGTGATCACATTCCCTCTGTTCTCAGCCGCATAAGAGCTTAGGGAAGGAGAAGCAGCAGACACTGAGCTTCCCAGTGAAGGACTGTGCAGCGGGGTTGTGTCAGGACAAGTGATCATTGGAGGAGAGCAGGCCCATTGCCCAGTATAGCTAGAGAACTGACCACACTGTGCTCCCCTGCTTAGCGTGGAGGGTTTTTAATAGGAAAGCAGAGGGAGGAACAGGATACTTTCTCATACAAGTACATGGTACAGCAGGCACATATCAGGAATATGAAATGTTGGGGTAACAAACAGTTTAATATGTACAGTCTGGAGGAAAGAAGGCAAAGGGGAGATATGAGTGAATCCTTTTAATACATCAAGGGGGTGAATAAGGTTCGGGAGGGCAATTTTTTCAAAATGAAACCAAAATCAAGAACACGGGGAAATTACCTCAAACTAAATGGAGGAAAGTTCAAAACTAATCTTAGAAAGTATTTTTTTTACTAAAAGGGTAGTTGATGCTTGGAATAAACTACCAGCAGACGTAGTGAGATAGTCAACAGTAAATGGCTTCAATCATGCTTGGGACAAACATGCCCCGGTCAATGACATCACAAGGGGGTGGTGCCGCCCTTTAGTTATTTAAGAACTGTCAGACGGTGGGAGCCTTCGCCGAGAGCGGAGCTTTTTTTTCCTTCAGGTTGGCAGTGGAGGCAGGCATCGTGATTAGCAATGGATCTACACTGGGGGACATTTGTTTTTATTTTTGTTTTTTATATAAAGAACTTGTCAAAAACTGCCCACTGTCTTTTTTTAAACTACACTTTTTTTTGGTGAATGAGTAGGGGTACTATGTACCCCATATTTATTAAAAAAAGGGGGGGGCTGGATTCTTATTAAAGGGGGCTTCCAGATTCTGATAAGCCCCCCGACCGCAGACCCCCACAACCCCTGGCCAAGGTTGTGGGGAAGAGGCCCTTGTCCTCATCAATATGGGTGCTGTGACTGGCCCAGGTACCATGTGATCACTGGTGACCAATCACAGATCACACACAGTAGTAAACAATGATTCCATTCATGACTCTTGTTTACGGCATGTCATGTGATTGCATAGCGATCAGGTGGTATCTGGGCCGCTCACAGTGGCCCGATATTGAGAACTGCAATCCGCTATGTCCGGTGGACACAGCAATTGCAGAGCGCACCTATGCGTTCCCCATGGAAGGCGCGCAGTGTGCACTGCAACATATGGGTATGACGTGGTGCCTGGGGGAGCCATCCACCAGCAGTAAATGTACTATTGGTGGTTGGCAAGTGGTTAAGTTGTACATTACATGGTCATGATTGTCTCAACACTTTCGGGTTTTAATGAAGTTGTTCTTCAAACTCAGACAGAAAAAGTGATATCTTTTTGTGTGCAGAAAAGCATATGTAAATGAAAGTTAATTTTTTTTAAATTATACTTTGTCCTAATGTTTATACGTGTCTGTGTAACTAGTAATTAGAAATATTTTATGCGTACTGTGGCAAATGGGTGCTCTGTATACAGCAACTAGGCACAGATTCTGTTTAATCATCCCATCTAAGCCATGCCCACTGGTCACTTGTTTTTCTGTTTTATCCCAGGGTCCTCCAGGTCTTTGATTATCCTACTCATGCTCACATTTTGTCACACTGCTTTGACTTTTTAATTGTAAATCCAGGTAGCTTACTTGTTATGTGTATTGTCAATGTTTACTTATTCTTTATAGTGTTTAACCACTTCAGTACAGGGCACTTAGACACCTTCCTGCCCAGACCAATTTTCAGCTTTCAGTACCGCTGCAGTTTGAATGACAATTGCGTGGTCATGCTACACTGTACCCAAACTAAATTTTTATCATTTTGTTCCCACAAATAGATCTTTCTTTTGGTGGTATTTGATCACCTCTGCGGTTTTTATTTTTTGCTAAACAAATAAAAAAAGACCGAAAATTTTGAAAAAAATAAAAGTTTTGCTTTTGTTTCTGTTAAAAAAAATTGGAAATAAGTAAGTTTTCTCTTTCACTGATGGGCACTGATACGGCGGCACCAATGAGCGGGCACTGACGATGGGCACTGGTAGGCGGCACTGATGGGTGGCACTCATATGCAGCACTGATGGGCATTGATAGGCGGCACTGATGGGCACTGATGGGTGGCACTGGTTGGCACTGATAGGCGACACTGATGGGCAATGAAAGGCGGCACTGATAGAGTGGCGCTGATAGGCGGCACTGATGGGCACTGATACGCGGCACTGATATGAGGCACTGATGGGCATCCCTTGTGGCACTGGCAGTGGTAGGCATTGAAGTGGGCACTGTTTGGCAGCTGCCTGGGCACAGATTGGCAGCTGCCTGGGCACACAGTGGCATTTCCCTGGTGGTCTAGGGGCATACCTGGTGGTCCAGTGTGGATCGCTTCCCTGGTGGTCCTGGGCGGCTTCCCTGGTGGTCCTGGGTAGGATCCGAGGGGGGGCTGTGCTGATAAACAATCAGCACAGACCCCCCCTGTCAGGAGAGCAGCCGATCGGTTCCCCTCTACTCGCGTCTGTCAGACGCGAGTGAGGAAAAGCCGATCACCGGCTCTTTCTATTTACATCGTGATCAGCCGTGATTGGACATGGCTGATCACGTGGTAAAGAGTCTCCGTCGGAGACTCTTTACCTAGATCGGTGTTGCAGGGTGTCAGACTGACACCCCACAACAACGATCGCCGCGATGCGCGCCCCCGGGGGCGCGCAGTGGCTCGATATTCCTGATCACCTCATATGATGTCCGGTCAGGAATATCAAACCACTTTGCCGCCGTCATTTGGTAATAGGGCGGGCGGCAAGTGGTTAAATAATAAGATTATAGTAGGTGTTCCTGTCATTTTTCAGATATACAGTAAATTTTTCACGTTTTGTCAGTAAAATGCCATGGGTGACTCGAGTCCCCATTTGAAGATTTTCCTTGCTGTTTTAGTGATAAATGTAAAATTTTGGAGTTCCTATCACTTTCTGTCCTGGTGACTTTCTATCCTGGTCAGAAGCACAAAATATAGAGGGTGAATGTCAGGCGCCTACCAGTGCTCTGCTCACTGTGTCCACCTATTTTTTTTTGCCCTTGCTGGTTCTGACTGTTTACCTGGTTCTGTGTTCTTGTGCAAGCGCACCATCCCCATTTATCTGTTAGGTAGGCTGTGCACATGCACAAGTGTTTCTATGGGCATGCCTCCTGGTTGCTCTGTACTCCTTTAAAGAGACCCCTATCATTATAGTCAAGTTACCTGCTATGGGGTTTATGTAAAAATTTGCTTAACAAATGTGACAGTCTCTCACACAGCTCCACCAAAACTTGCTGTAAACTGTGTAATATAATAATCTCCACAGATTGCAAACGCCATCCAGTGGGCATAATAATTAAAATGATGTGACTGCACTAATCCATATAAGTGCATATATATATTATTACCACTAGTGCGGTGTTTCAGCTATTATATTTATACGTGTCTTTTTAAAGTGCAATGTGATAAACTATAAACAATAAAAAATAAAAATATGTAGAAAATACCAACATTTGTAAAGTGAAAACAGGAATCACAATTATAAACCATGTACATATATCATAAGTATCCAGAGTTCATGCTGTTTTAACATGTGTATTCAAAGTACAGTACTTGTGCTTCAAGTTTCATCCGTGCTGCATAGCCATGACTTTACACCTTTTGTTGTGCCACCACCACCTTCTGAAATGGTCACTCACCAGAGCCTAGAAAAAGTTCTGCCTTTGGTTCATATAGGGATAACCACTCCACTATTCTGGCGTTCCTCCAGTCAGTTAACCACTAGATGTTCTTTAACCACGTCTAGAGGCTTCCTGATGACGCATGCATGAATGCAAAACACGTAGAGGCTTCTGGGTGATTACGAATGTCACTTCCGGCCACTGACCCGAACCAAAACGAGGCTTGGAGCGCAAGCCGGGAAGGGGAAACTAAGCGACCTAACAGAGCCCCACAACAGAATGCTGGGTAGACTCAGTGGAGGTTTAAGGCACTGGGAAATGTGAGTGTACATTTTTTATTCTTTTTAATTGCTACAAATAAAATGTTTTTTAAAGCATACTGCGCAATGATAATCCCTTAATCTTTATGAGATATCAACATTGGGCATTAAGGAACGTCTAGGAATGTGATCCCTCAAAATTGAAGAACTACAAGTCCCATCATGAACCCCTCAGAGCTGAGGATGTGACACCCTGCAACTAGTTAAGGACTACAAGTCCCAGCATAAGCCCCTAAGATCTAAGGGGTCACATCCCTAGATTTCTAGGGTTCACGCTGGGACTTGTAGTCCTTCACTTTTGGGGGTTACATCCTTAGATCTCTGGGGTTCATGCTGGGACTTGTAGTCCTTCACTTTTGGCGGGTCACATTCCCAAATATAAAGGACTACAAGTCTCAGCATGAACCCCTCAGAGATGAGGACATAACACCTGCCCCCAAATCAAAGAGATGCTGTCTGCCACAGAGGGGACGACCCCAGGCACCCCACAAGAGATGCAGGGCTATTGTCCTAGGTGCCCAAGCTAGTGCCCTCCTGCCAGGCAAGTTAGTGGAGCCAAGTTCCAGCACTGGGCTCCAGGACACAGGGCTGGTTCACACCATGTTCAGGGAGGGACAGTAGGCTAGTAGCCTAGGCAACCTGTCTGAGGAGGAATAAAAATGTATCAGGCTATGCACATCGCAAAGGATACGCAACGTGCTTAGGACACACTATGGGCATAGCCAGATACTGTCTTTATTTTTCTTCTCTGGGGTTGTGCTAGTCTGCTTCCCTCCAATAAGCTTGTAGGGGTCTTGGTCCTCCTCTCACAGTAAGGTTTTGGTTTGAGAAAAAAATGGGCTACTCTGTCTAAAATGCCCAGGCCTATTTTTTGTCCCTGTCTGGGCCTAGTCTGCGCCCTATTACCTGCCTTTGCCTGCTAGTGCTACCTCTGACTTTTTGGAACCCATGGATTTAACCTGATCTTGCTAGAATGCCTCCTGTCCTGATTATGCCCCTACTCAACCCTTTGGCTTAGACGCTCAGCTTTGGTTACCCCTGGCTACTTACCTTGACTACACTGCAGTCCTTAACTCGATTGGCCCCTTGTTAAGGTTTGGTAATCTGGCACTTACGTCATGAGGGCCCTAACTACCAGCATATAAAGCATTCTTGAGTGGTAGATGCTTAAACTGAAGTGCATCATCAGAATGCAGCCTGGCCGGTCCATACCCAAGCGGGAAGGCTTCCAGGTAGGATGTTTTGTCCCTGCACTTTCCTTACTCCCCCAGGAACCTCTCCATAATGCTAAGCACTGTCCCTGACAGACGGATAACCTGTCACTATTCTAGCCACATGTGAAACGTGCACCAAGCACAGGAGCCATGGTCTTAAATAGACTTTGCCTGACCCAAGATGACCACCAGAGTCATATGGTATGCCAGCATATGATTGGATAGTTGCCCCCTGTGATTCAGGAAATCACAGAGGAACTAGGTTTCTCTTGACTTTCTCTCCCTCAGCAATGCTCCTGCAGTTGAGCGCCACTTGCAGTGGAGAAAATAAACTGCACCTGCCTACAAACTGCTGACACCACATTTGACAGCTCTTCAATAGGTCGAGCACTGAAGTGCCGATTTTCAAACTGACAGTCTAACGGTGCATGGTTCACTTCAGGGTTTCCAGGCACTTGGCTCTCTTGATGGTTTTCATGTTGAAGATTTTTTACTCTAATGTGAGTGGAACATAATTTGTATCTTCCATTAAAATTACCTATTTTCTACACCGTTTGTTCTCTTTTTGTCTGTATCAGCTGGATCTCCGCTGATCCTATCAAGGAGCTGCAGGAATTTTTCCCTTTTTGTTAACGACATTAGAGACCAAAACATCTCTGTTGTCATATAGGTTATTAGATGTGATCTACTTCTCTTTTACACCTTTATGGTTGGAACTTTTCCCTATTGTATCAAAATCAAAAAAAAATTTGACTATACATACACTTGTCAAGGTTATATCATCGGATTAATGAGCCAGTGGTGAGAATAATTTGGCAATGATCCGCCTCCCACCATTATGGGGAAAGAATTATACATTGATTATCCTAGTTGGTGTTCATGCCATATTCTATATCATATTATATTATATTGTATCATATGTCATGGTTCTCCTACTTCACCGAAAGAGCCATATGCAAGTTGGAATAATTGAATCTAAATGCACAGTTGGCCACAGTGTTATAAAGGAATGGCTTGCATAGGGCTCTGAGGTTTCTAGAACAGCTCTTGGGTAACAAATGAGAAGGGTAAAAGCTTACATGTGTTCACTTGCATGATTTGTTCACATTTTTTTCAGATACGGCTACAATCACCTCAAGTTCAGATTTTTTAAAAAGTCAACTGATTGTTTAATGTATAATTCATACTATGCACACAGAGATAAAGTACGTGGGGTGGTATTATAACTGAGAAGAGCATTTTAGGATCACAGAACTGTAATAGTCACTCACCTTACAAAGTGTGTACTCCAGCAGGAGGACAGCAGGTCTGCATGATGTCACATAGTTAAATCAGCAGTTGCACTGGCACTAAACATTGGTCCAATGCCAGGTGTGTTTTATAAGTGTGGACCAGGTCAATACCAGGTGAGGGATCTCTGTGCCAAGCTTAATCTCCTCTCCTGAATCAAGCTTTCTGACCATCTGTGCATTTACTGACAGCAGCACTGCGCAAATGGAATACTAAAATACAACATGGAAAGAAGATTTTCTAAACAGGAGTGCTACAAAACATAATCATAAAATTTCGGCAGGTAAATGATCTCCTTATTAATTCATTGCTAACCTATTGATGGAGTTTTCTTTTTTTTTTATGTTTAGCTTTGAAAAATTGATTTTCTGAATTTGCATTCTAATATATATTCTTGGAACATGAACATAAAAATTACCAGCTTACCAAATTGCAGTACAACAGTCTAACTATCCTAATGTATTCTCCAATCACAGGTAAGGTTGATTGGTTTAAATATAGATAGTACTCCTGCGCTGCCTTTAAACCAAACTCTATTATATGAGATGAGCTGCCCTGCCGTCACTGATATGTGTTCCCACACACGGGCAATTATCCAATTTAAAATTAAAAGTGCCGCGCTGCTCTTTAAGACCCCTACAACAAATAATGTTTATACACTTCCCAATGAAGTGTTATTAACCACTTTAGGACCGCCCACAGTACTTTTACTGTGGCGAGTGGCACGGGCAGGCTCTGCAACATATAATTATTATACAGGATTTATATAGCGCCAACATTTTGCAGAACGCTTTAAAACATTAGGGCAGACAGTATAGTTACAATACAATTTAATACAGGAGGAATCAGAAGGTTCTGCTCGTCAGAGCTTGCAATCTAAGAGGGAGGGTCAAGTGATACAAAACGTAATAGCTGTGGGGGATGAGTTGATGGAGAAAAAAAAAAGTACAGTTGTTAGGTAGGGGCAGGAAAGGCTTCTCTGAATACAAAGGTAAATGCGTTTAATGCGTTGCTTCGCACATGTGCTCCCGCTCCCATAACCATTGTGTTCACCAGACACAGCAAATTATGGTTCCCAGTACCTGGTCCCTTTTAGCAGGTGGGGGAATCACATAATCACAATGTATACACAACCGTTATGAAGGACCTGTAATCAATCCCCTGTTGAAGTCACGTGATTAGTGACAATACACGTAGGGCGGAGCCAGTTGACGTAATCCTTTGGATCTGTATGCACAGTGCTGAGAGTAACTCTGCTGTTAGTGTGTGGATAAGAATTCACCTGCTTTTTGGATTCTTGGATGTACTTTGTGCTGTCAACTTCTGTACACTGGTGCATTTTTGCCCTGGAAATGTGAGTGTTTAATCAATCTGTGTTTTTAATAAATTAAGGATAAGTACTACACAATGGCAGTGTCTTGTCTTTTCCTGAGATATGTGATCTGTGGTGAAGGAGGAAAGGAGGCTGATTATTTTTAAAGGGACCAACACCGGCATAAGTAATATCATTTTTGGCATCTCATTGAAAAAGATTGGTGATCATCATCCAGTAATTACTTCAACCAAGTGATAAATGACCTATATTTGCATATAGGGCCACGTAAGGAGGTGAGAGGTAACTTTGTTCACTGGGTGGAGCCCATGTGAATTTTCAGCTTTGAGTGGACCACTGGAGATTAATTCGGAATATCACAGTTTTTATTAAAGTTATGGACTTTAATTATGTACTGTATAGCACATAATTATACATTGTTACAAAGACATGGGGGTTGATTTACTAAAAGTGGAGAATGCAAAATCTGGTGCAGCTGTGCATAGAAACCAGATTCCAGGTTTTGTTGTCAAAACCAAATTGAACGAGTTTAAGTTAGAAGCTAATTGGCTACCATGCACAGCTGCACCAGATTTTGCAGAAGTTGGAAGGTTGATTGTTTATCAGTCTTAAAAATATCACATTTCTAAAATGGGTCCAAACCCAGATATCTACCCCCCTTGTATGGGTAGGACACACAACCAGCCACAGATTTATATGCTAAACACAGTTTATGGTGTACATCAGTTTTTTTTCCCCCTAGGTCAGTGATGGCGAACCTTGGCACCCCAGATGTTTTGGACCTACATTTGCCAAGATGCTCAACTACATTGCAGTGTGCATGAGCATCATGGGAAATGTAGTTCCAAAACTTCTGGGGTGCCAAGGTTCCCCATCACTGACCTAGGTCATGTGATTCTTTTTGTTAGTATCACCCGGACCGCACTGTGGTTATACTAAGAAAAAAGGATCACATGAACTAGGAAGTAAGCTGGGAATAGAAAGTAATGCACAGCTAATGCTAAAAAATAAAGCATATACACTCTGGTGGCAAAGCTGCAGAGGCCTATGAGCCTGTGGGTCATTGCCACCAAGAAGGATCAATGGTTAAGATGTATTTGAAAAATATTATTATTAATTATTAATTTAAAAATGACAAGCACAGAGATACCAGCAGTTATAAGGAGGGTTAAAAGTTTTTTTTTTTTTAGGGGGGGGGGGTCTAGAACCATTTTATCCACCGCTCGCCATCATTATACGTTGGTACTTTGACGTTAAATACCGGGATTATGGCAGCAGATAGCTGCCATAACCCGGTATTTTCTTAACCACTTAAGGGCCAAGCCTCTTTCTGAGATTTGGTGTTTACAAGTTAAAAACATTTTTTTTTGCTCGAAACTTACTTAGAAAAAAATATATAATATTTGGGGGTTCTAACACCCTAGAGAATAAAATGGCAGTCGTTGCAATACTTTATCTCACATCGTATTTGCGCAGTGGTCCTACAAACGCAAATTTTTTTGGAAAGAATACACTTTTTTGAATTAAAAAATAAAAAAACAGTATAGTTAGCTGAATTTTTTTTAATACTGTGAAAGATAATGTTATGTCGAGTAAATTGATATCCAACATATCGTGTTTTAAAATGACATGTTGGAATGGCGAGAAACTTTGACACGTAAAAATCTCCATAGGCGACGTTTAAAACCATCTACAGGTTACCGGTTTTGAGTTACAGAGGAGGTCTTTTGTTGGAATTATATCTCTCGCTCTGACGATCGCGGCGATACCTCACATGTGTGGTTTGAACACCATTTACATATGCAGGCGTGACTTACCTATGCGTTCGCTTACTTTTAATTATTTTTTTTTTTACACTGTTCCTTCAAAAAAAAAAAAAAATTTTGATCACTTTTATTCTTATTACAAGTAAAATAAACATCCCTTGTAATAGAAAAAAAAGCATGATTAATGTGAGATCTGGGGTCAAAAAGATCTCACATTTACACTTAAATGAAATTAAAAAAAAGCATTTATTATTTTTTTTTTCAATAAAAAAAAATGTCCCTTTAAGGCCGTTGGGCAGAAGTGACGTTTGACGTCGCTTCCGTCATCCAACATCATGGAGTCGAGTGGGGGCAATCATTCCCTCACTCGACTTCCAGCCTTTGAGGGGAAAGAATCGGATCATCTCCGTCACTACCGACGGATCCGGTAAGCGGCAGAGACGACCGGAACGTGGTGTGGGGGGGGGGGGGGGGGGGGGGGCACCTCTCCTGCCGTCGATAAAAGTGATCTTGCGGCGAATCCCCCATGGAGACCTCTTTTTTGTTAAAGCGGGCTGCCCACCCTTTAACCACTTCTGGACCGGCTCACGCCGATATACGTCGGCACTTTGAAGAGGGATATCGTTGTTATGGCAGCAGCTATGTACCATAACCCTGGTATCCTCTTCTTCAGTGAGCGGTCCGGTTTCCAATAAAAGTGCATTCTTTCCCAAAAAAATTGCGTTTGTAAGACCACTGCGCAAATACGATATGACATAAAGTATTGCAACGACCGCCATTTT
Organism: Aquarana catesbeiana; assembly: GCF_042186555.1. Taxonomy (NCBI): domain Eukaryota; kingdom Metazoa; phylum Chordata; class Amphibia; order Anura; family Ranidae; genus Aquarana; species Aquarana catesbeiana. The sequence continues at coordinate 83,864,675 of NC_133335.1, read as the reverse complement.
ATTCTCTAGGGTGTCTGAAAAAATATATATAATGTTTGGGGGTTCTAGTCATTTTCTAGCCAAAAAAATAAGCCTAGTCCTTAAGTGGTTAAACACAGTGAAAATATAATGGTTTTAGGTTAGTTTTATTTATTTTTTTATAAATCTACATTTTTTATGGTTTTCAAGTTTATCTGGGCTTAGTCCATTCAAGGAAATGCAACAGATGTATGCAAACCTCCCCAGCAGCATATACACTCACTGGCCACTTTATTAGGTACACCTGTTCAATTGCTTGATAACACAAATTGCTAATCAGCCAATCACGTGGCAGCAACTCAATGCATTTAGGCAATGGGGACTTTGAAACACTCAATGCATTTAGGCATCTATACGTGGTGAAGATGACTTTCTGAAGTTCAAACCGAGCATCAGAATGGGGAAGAAAGGGGATTTAAGTGACTTTGAACGTGGCATGGTTGTTGGTGCCAGACAGGCTGATCTGAGTATTTAAAAAACTACTGATCTACTGGGATTTTCACACACAACCATCTCTAGGATTTACAGAGAATGGTCAAAAAAAGCGAAAATATCCAGTGAGCGGCAGTTGTGTGGAGGAAAATGCCTTGTTAATGTCAGAGGAGAATGGGCAGACTGGTTTGAGATGATAGAAAGGCAACAGTAACTCAAATAACCACTCGCCTGTGTGAAGTTGGCACCCCATGTTTGTAAAACCTGAATAAAAATATACCATTCGTTTGTGCCGCGTTTGTGCTGATTTGTGCCGCAAAAATGAGCGTTTGTGCCGGTTCGGTTTCTGAGATATTAAACATTCAATTTAATGCAAGCCCCGCCCACTTTGCACCCCATGTCCCTGAATTTTAAAAACAAACGCGCCATTCGTTTGTGCCACGTTTGTGCTGGTTTGTGCCGCAAAAATAAACGTTTGTGCCGCTTTGGTTGCGGAGATATTGTGCGTTATAGTTGCTGTAACCCCGCCCATTTTGCACCCCATGTTCCTGAATTTTAAAAACAAACGCGCCATTCGTTTGTGCCGCGTTTGTGCTGGTTTGTGCCGCAAAAATAAATGTTTGTGCCGCTTTGGTTGCGGAGATATTGTGCGTTATAGTTGCTGTAACCCCGCCCATTTTGCACCCCATGTTCCTGAATTTTAAAAACAAACGTGCCATTTGTTTGTGCCGCGTTTGTGCTGTTTTGTGCTGCAAAAATAAACGTTTGTGCCGCTTTGGTTGCGGAGATATTGTGCGTTATAGTTGCTGTAACCCCGCCCATTTTGCACCCCATGTTCCTGAATTTTAAAAACAAACGTGCCATTTGTTTGTGCCGCGTTTGTGCTGTTTTGTGCCGCAAAAATAAACGTTTGTGCCGCTTTGGTTGCGGAGATATTGTGCGTTATAGTTGCTGTAACCCCGCCCATTTTGCACCCCATGTTCCTGAATTTTAAAAACAAACGCGCCATTCGTTTGTGCCGCGTTTGTGCTGGTTTGTGCCGCAAAAATAAATGTTTGTGCCGCTTTGGTTGCGGAGATATTGTGCGTTATAGTTGCTGTAACCCCGCCCATTTTGCACCCCATGTTCCTGAATTTTAAAAACAAACGCGCCATTCGTTTGTGCCGCGTTTGTGCTGGTTTGTGCCGCAAAAATAAACGTTTGTGCCGCTTTGGTTGCGGAGATATTGTGCGTTATAGTTGCTGTAACCCCGCCCATTTTGCACCCCATGTTTCTGAATTTTAAAAACAAACGTGCCATTCATTTGTGCCGCGTTTGTGCTGGTTTGTGCCGCAAAAATAAACGTTTGTGCCGCTTTGGTTGCGGAGATATTGTGCGTTATAGTTGCTGTAACCCCGCCCATTTTGCACCCCATGTTCCTGAATTTTAAAAACAAACGCGCCATTTGTTTGTGCTGTGTTTGTGCTGGTTTGTGCCGCAAAAATAAATGTTTGTTCCGCTTTGGTTGCGGAGATATTGTGCGTTATAGTTGCTGTAACCCCGCCCATTTTGCACCCCATGTTCTTGAATTTTAAAAACAAACGTGCCATTCGTTTGTGCCGCGTTTGTGCTGGTATGTGCCGCAAAAATAAACGTTTGTGCCGCTTTGGTTGCGGAGATATTGTGCGTTATAGTTGCTGTAACCCCGCCCATTTTGCACCCCATGTTTCTGAATTTTAAAAACAAACATGCCATTCATTTGTGCCGCGTTTGTGCTGGTTTGTGCCGCAAAAATAAACGTTTGTGCCGCTTTGGTTGCGGAGATATTGTGCGTTATAGTTGCTGTAACCCCGCCCATTTTGCACCCCATGTTCCTGAATTTTAAAAACAAACGCGCCATTCGTTTGTGCCGCGTTTGTGCTGGTTTGTGTAGCAAAAATAAACGTTTGTGCCACTTTGGTTGCGGAGATATTGTGCGTTATAGTTGCTTTAACTCCGCCCATTTTGCACCCCATGTTCCTGAATTTTAAAAACAAATGCACCATTCGTTTGTGCCGCGTTTGTGCTGGTTTGTGCCGCAAAAATAAACGTTTGTGCCGCTTTGGTTGCGGAGATATTGTGCGTTATAGTTGCTGTAACCCCGCCCATTTTGCACCCCATGTTTCTGAATTTTAAAAACAAACGTGCCATTCATTTGTGCCGCGTTTGTGCTGGTTTGTGCCGCAAAAATAAACGTTTGTGCCGCTTTGGTTGCAGAGATATTGTGCGTTATAGTTGCTGTAACCCCGCCCATTTTGCACCCCATGTTCCTGAATTTTAAAAACAAACGCGCCATTTGTTTGTGCTGTGTTTGTGCTGGTTTGTGCCGCAAAAATAAATGTTTGTTCCGCTTTGGTTGCGGAGATATTGTGCGTTATAGTTGCTGTAACCCCGCCCATTTTGCACCCCATGTTCTTGAATTTTAAAAACAAACGTGCCATTCGTTTGTGCCGCGTTTGTGCTGGTTTGTGCCGCAAAAATAAACGTTTGTGCCGCTTTGGTTGCGGAGATATTGTGCGTTATAGTTGCTGTAACCCCGCCCATTTTGCACCCCATGTTCCTGAATTTTAAAAACAAACGCGCCATTCGTTTGTGCCGCGTTTGTGCTGGTTTGTGCCGCAAAAATAAACGTTTGTGCCGCTTTGGTTGCAGAGATATTGTGCGTTATAGTTGCTTTAACTCCGCCCATTTTGCACCCCATGTTCCTGAATTTTAAAAACAAACGCGCCATTCGTTTGTGCCACGTTTGTGCTGGTTTGTGCCGCAAAAATAAACGTTTGTGCCGCTTTGGTTGCTGAGATATTGTGCGTTATAGTTGCAGCAACCCCGCCCACATTGCACCCCATGTTCCTGAATTTTAAAAACAAACGCGCCATTTGTTTGTGCCGGGTTTGTGCTGGTTTGTGCCGCAAAAATAAACATTTGTGCAGCTTTGGTTGTGGAGATATTGTGCGTTATATGTTGTCAAACCACATTGACTTTACACCTTGTTATTAAAGCTTACATACAGAACCTAAACTCAGATTGGGTTTCCTTAATGTAAAGCTCCTCCCACTGTACTGGCACTGCACTTCATATTGTACCCTGAAAAAGGCACCTCTGCCGGGTTAGCCCCTCATATCAAAATTTTTGAAAAAATCTTATGCAGTTTGTTAGATCTTTGTTAGATCAGGTTAGATCAACCGTTGTCTGCGTTAGATCTCACACAGAAGAAGCGATATTAACAGTTATTTGCTGGGGGGGCTAACCCGTCATCAGCCCCCCCTTATCAAAAAATTGACCAAACAGTTAGCTATTTTGGAAGCAATTTGTTAGATCCGGTATGATCAAGTGTTTTTAACGTTAGATCTCACATTATTAGAGACTTATTAAGTGATTAATGAGGGGGGCTGGCCCCCCCTTATCAAATTTTCGGGCCAAAAATCATTCGGGCTAATAGATATTCGTTAGATCCGGTAAGATCAAGAGGTTTTAACGTAAGATCTCACATCATTTCAGAGATTTCATATTCTTTGCCAATAACAACATCCAAGTTAGTAGTTAATTGTTAGATGAAGTTATTATTGCATTAAACCTAGCATGCACATGGCAGAAATCAGTAATAATCGCAATGTAAGTAGGGATAAAAGCTTGTTGCAGTTTGATCAGTGAGATGTTTTATTTAATCTATGATAAATACATAACAGTTCGTTATTTTATATGAGAAGTTAGGCCCCCGTGGCAGTAGCTTAAAATTAATAAATTTTGGCATCGCTGCTCTAAATTGTGGGCACAACTGGAACAGGCCCAGACTGACATTCTGCTGCCAGGGGCTCTGTGGTGCTATGACCAACTACCACCTGTGCTGAAGTTACACCCCATATTGGGTACGACACTCCGCATATGCTCCCAGGTCAGCACACAGAACCGGCTTTCTTCCCTGATTCCCCATTGCTCCCTATCATAGAAAAACCGTGGTTCCTCCCTGGTCTGGAACCGCAAATGTTTCGGACCCTAAGCCAAACAGGTAGGGTCCAGGCATCCCACTTCCTAACGGGAGGCCAATGGCCTTCCACAGTAGTGCTAATGAGCCCTTCAAACTTTCCTTGTGGACAGCGCTACAATTACAACACTTTCTCAATACTTTGCCTAATTCACAGGGATTTAATCGTCCCCTGACGTCCTTTGAAGCATACTGTTCCAAAGAGGGTTCCCTTCCACAGGCTCTATCCAAAACATACGCCCTCTTGAACTGTCCGGCTGAACAACCACACTTACCGTTCTTGAACAAATGGGAAAGTAAGCTGGGGCGTACATTAACATCTGCTCAGATACAACATGTCCTCAGATTTTCGTTGAAATCATCGGTTTGTACAAAAATTAAAGAGACCAACTATAAACTGTTAACAAGGTGGTACCTCACCCTGCAACTACTGACCAATGTTGGAGATGCCAGGGGGATGGAGGAACACGACTTCACATATTTTGGTCGTGCCCTAAATTGATCCACTTCTGGGAGACAGATAAACCACGCAAAAATTTACGGAATACAAGGTTCCTGGTGATCCAGCTTTTTCCTGCTACATGTCTCCTCCATCTGAGCCAAACTCTATAAAAACTCCATTCCAAATGAGATGGAAGATCGAGTACTCACTGCACAACACCAACAGGAAAAATACTCTAACACTTGGGGACTATGGAACCAGATTGTCGTCTCCGCAGAGGGTACTGCCCTTCTTGGGACTTAATGTCACAGAAAAGTTCCGGAGCCCATTCATCATAGTTATCCTGAACCAACGCCATTTCACCCCCCCCCCAGCCTTACCTCCCCCCCCCTTCTATCCTTTTACCTTTTCCATCCTTTTTTCCTTACCTTCTTTGATTATTGAAAATGAGAAAATAGTTTTGGGCGACAGCGGGTCTTGCTCCACAGCCCATTTTCCATCTTTAATAAAAACTGATAGGCCAGGAGGTAAGCAGCCTTTTGAGCAGTGTGCCGAAAAATGTTTTCAAAGAAATTGAGCGTACCGATTTTATAACAAAAAAAGTCAACTTCACAATCTCAATCACGAAAAGGATTTTTTATAAAGTAAATGCTGTAAACTACTTTAGCAGTGAGAAATTAACATCCTGCACTCTCACGCCTCAGATCAACCCCAATTCATACACCTTCACACCTCAGATCACTGTATCACCTGAAAATCTGCCCCACCACTGTACCCCCCTGCACATCTGCCCCACCACTGTAACCCCCTGCACATCTGCCCCACCACCGTACCCCCATGCTCTTCTGTCTCACTGCTGAACCATCTTCTCATCTGTCCTAACACTGAACTTATCTGCTCATCTGCCCCACCACTGTAACCCCCTTTCTCATCTGTCCCACCTCTCTAACCCCCTTTCTCATCTGCCCCACCACTGTAAACCCCTTTCTCATCTGCCCCACCACTGTACCTCCCGCACATCTGTCCCACCTCTGTTCCCCCTGCTCATCTTCCCCACCTCTGTAACCCCCTTTCTCATCTGCCCCACCACTGTAACCCCCTTTCTCATCTGCCCCACCTCTGTAACCCTCTTTCTCATCTGCCCCACCACTGTAACCCCCTTTCTCATCTGCCTCACCTCTGTAACCCCCTTTCTCATCTGCCCCACCTCTGTAACCCCCTTTCTCTTCTGCCCCATCACTGTACCTCCTGCACATCTGTCTCACCTCTGTTCCCCCTGCTCTTCTGCCCCACCGCTGTAACCCCCTGCTCATCTGTACCACTAATGTACCCCCTTTCTCATCTGCCCCACCTCTGTAACCCCCTTTCTCATCTGCCCCACCACTGTAACCCCCTTTCTCATCTGCCCCACCTCTGTAACCCCCTTTCTCATCTGCCCCACCTCTGTAACCCCCTTTCTCATCTGCCCCACCTCTGTAACCCCCTTTCTCATCTGCCCCACCACTGTAACCCCCTTTCTCTTCTGCCCCATCACTGTACCTCCTGCACATCTGTCTCACCTCTGTTCTCCCTGCTCTTCTGCCCAACCACTGTAACCCCCTGCTCATCTGTCCACCAATGCACCTCCTTTCACATCTGCCCCACCGCTGTACCCCCCTGCTCTTCTGTCCCACCGCTAAACCCCCTTCTCATCTGCCCCAACACTGAACCCCTCCTGCTCATTTTCCCACCACTGTAACCCCCTTGTCATCTGGCCCAACACTAAACCCCTCCCCCGCTCATCTGCCTCATCACTGTACCCCCCCTGCTTTTCTGTCCCACTGCTGAACCCCCTTCGCATCCCTCCCACCACTGCACCTTCTGCACATCTGCACCACCACTGTACCCCCTTGCTCTTCTGCCCCACCACTGTAACCCCTCTGCTCATCTACCCCATCAATGTACCATTTTTCTCATCTGCCCCACCACTGTACCTCTCTGCACATTTGCTCCACCGCCATATTCCCATGTTCTTCTGTCTACTACTGAATCACCTTCTCATCTGCCCTACCACTGTAACCCGCTTTTTCATCTGCCTTACTAATGTACCTCCTGCACATCTGTTTCACCTCTGTACCCCCTGCTCTTCTGCCCCACCTATGTTCCCCCTGTTCTCCTGCCCCACCACTGTAACCTCCTGCTCATCTGTCCCACCAATACACCTCCTTTCACATTTGCCCCACTGTTCTACCCAACCTGCTTTTCTGTCCCACCACTGAACCTCCTTCTCATCTGCACCAAAACTGAACCCCCCTGCACATTTGCCCCACGGCTGTACCCTCCTGTTCTTCTGTCCCACATCTAAACCCCTCCTGCTCATTTTTCCCACCACTGTACCCTCTTCTCATCTATGATATGTGTGATATGCAGAGTGGTAAAAGGAAGCAGAGATGAGACACATCTACTTGTCCTGGCACACTCATCCAGCTGATCCACCGCTCACATCCAGACCACGTGCTTGTATGTGATGTATGGGATGTATGGGATGTGTGGGATGTATGTGATGTATGGGATGTATGTGATGTCACATACGAGCATCTGGAATGGATGTGCAATGATGAGCTCAGGTCAGGGGCATTTTCTGAAAGCAGAGGGCTTGTGTGCAGGATCATAAGTTGGGCCCCTGCAGCTGAGGAAAAGTTTTTGTGCCGCAGCAAAAGTTGGGTGTGATTTTCATTGCGCTGAATATAAGGGGGGGCCAGCCCGTCCATATGTACCACCTAATATCTCTATTTTGATGTGGAATATCTCTGAAATGATGTGAGATCTAACGTTAAAACCACTTGATCTTACCGGATCTAACCAATATCTATTAGCTTGAATGATTTTTGGGGCGAAAATTTGATAAGGGAGGGCCAGCCCCCCCACATTAATCACTTAATAAGTCTCTAATTATGTGAGATCTAACGTTAAAAACACTTGATCATACCGGATCTAACAAATTGCTTCCAAAATAGCTAACTGTTTGGTCAATTTTTTGATAAGGGGGGCTGATGACGGGTTAGCCCCCCCAGCAAATAACTGTTAATATCGCTTCTTCTGTGTGAGATCTAATGCAAACAACGGTTGATCTAACCTGATCTAACAAAGATCTAACAAACTGCATAAGATTTTTTCTAAAATTTTGATAAGAGGGGCTAACCCGGCAGAGGTGCCTTTTTCAGGGTACAATATGAAGTGCAGTGCCAGTACAGTGGGAGGAGCTTTACATTAAGGAAACCCAAGCTGAGTTTAGGTTCTGTATGTAAGCTTTAATAACAAGGTGTAAAGTCAATGTGGTTTGACAACATATAACGCACAATATCTCCGCAACCAAAGCGGCACAAACGTTTATTTTTGCGGCACAAACCAGCACAAACGCGGCACAAACAAATGGCGCGTTTGTTTTTAAAATTCAGGAAGATAGGGTGCAATGTGGGCGGGGTTGCAGCAACTATAACGCACTATATCTTCGCAACCAAAGCGGCACAAACGTTTATTTTTGCGGCACAAACCAGCACAAACGCGGCACAAACGAATGGCACGTTTGTTTTTAAAATTCAGGGACATGGGGTGCAAAGTGGGGTGGGGTTGCAGCAACTATAACGCACAATATCTCCGCAACCAAAGCGGCACAAACGTTTATTTTTGCGGCACAAACCAGCACAAACCCGGCACAAACAAATGGTGCGTTTGTTTTTAAAATTCAGGAACATAGGGTGCAATGTGGGCGGGGTTGTAGCAACTATAACGCACTATATCTCCGCAACCAAAGCGGCACAAACATTTATTTTTGCGGCACAAACCAGCACAAACGCGGCACAAACGAATGGCGCATTTGTTTTTAAAATTCAGGAACATGGGGTGCAAAATGGGCGGGGTTACAGCAACTATAACGCACAATATCTCTGCAATCAAAGCGGCACAAACGTTTATTTTTGCGGCACAAACCAGCACAAACGCGGCACAAACGAATGGCGCGTTTGTTTTTAAAATTCAGGAACATGGGGTGCAAAATGGGCGGGGTTACAGCAACTATAACGCACAATATCTCCGCAACCAAAGCGGCACAAACGTTTATTTTTGCGGCACAAACCAGCACAAACGCGGCACAAACGAATGGCGCGTTTGTTTTTAAAATTCAGGAACATGGGGTGCAATGTGGGCGGGATTACAGCAACTATAACGCACAATATCTCCGCAACCAAAGAGGCACAAACATTTATTTTTGCGGCACAAACCAGCACAAACGCGGCACAAACGAATGGCGCATTTGTTTTTAAAATTCAGGAACATGGGGTGCAAAATGGGCGGGGTTACAGCAACTATAACGCACAATATCTCCGCAATCAAAGCGGCACAAACGTTTATTTTTGCGGCACAAACCAGCACAAACGCGGCACAAACGAATGGCGCGTTTGTTTTTAAAATTCAGGAACATGGGGTGCAATGTGGGCGGGATTACAGCAACTATAACGCACAATATCTCCGCAACCAAAGAGGCACAAACATTTATTTTTGCGGCACAAACCAGCACAAACGCAGCACAAACGAATGGCGTGTTTGTTTTTAAAATTCAGGAACATGGGGTGCAAAATGGGCGGGGTTACAGCAACTATAACGCACAATATCTCCGCAACCAAAGCGGCACAAACGTTTATTTTTGCGGCACAAACCAGCACAAAAGCGGCACAAACGAATGGCGCGTTTGTTTTTAAAATTCAGGAACATGGGGTGCAAAATGGGCGGGGTTACAGCAACTATAACGCACAATATCTCCGCAACCAAAGAGGCACAAACATTTATTTTTGCGGCACAAACCAGCACAAACGCAGCACAAACGAATGGCGTGTTTGTTTTTAAAATTCAGGAACATGGGGTGCAAAATGGGCGGGGTTACAGCAACTATAACGCACAATATCTCCGCAACCAAAGCGGCACAAACGTTTATTTTTGCGGCACAAACCAGCACAAAAGCGGCACAAACGAATGGCGCGTTTGTTTTTAAAATTCAGGAACATGGGGTGCAAAATGGGCGGGGTTACAGCAACTATAACGCACAATATCTCCACAACCAAAGCGGCACAAACGTTTATTTTTGTGGCACAAACCAGCACAAACGCGGCACAAACGAATGGCGCGGTTTTTTTTTAAATTCAGGAACATGGGGTGCAAAATGGGCGGGGTTACAGCAACTATAACGCACAATATCTCCGTAACCAAAGCGGCACAAACGTTTATTTTTGCGGCACAAACCAGCACAAACGCGGCACAAATGAATGGCACGTTTGTTTTTAAAATTCAGGAACATGGGGTGCAAAATGGGCGGGGTTACAGCAACTATAACGCACAATATCTCCGCAATCAAAGCGGCACAAACGTTTATTTTTGCGACACAAACCAGCACAAACGCGGCACAAACGAATGGCACGTTTGTTTTTAAAATTCAGGAACATGGGGTGCAAAATGGGCGGGGTTACAGCAACTATAACGCACAATATCTCCGCAACCAAAGCGGCACAAACGTTTATTTTTGCGGCACAAACCAGCACAAACGTGGCACAAACGAATGGCGCGTTTGTTTTTAAAATTCAAAGACATGGGGTGCAAAGTGGGCGGGGCTTGCATTAAATTGAATGTTTAATATCTCAGAAACCGAACCGGCACAAACGCTCATTTTTGCGGCACAAATCAGCACAAACGCGGCACAAACGAATGGTATATTTTTATTCAGGTTTTACAAACATGGGGTGCCAACTTCACACAGCTTAACCACTCGTTACAACGAAGGTATGCAGAATACCATCTCTGAATGCCAGAGGCGTAACTAGAATCTTCAGGGCCCCGATGCAAGAAACCATGGAGGGCCCCCCTGACCCCCGGACAGGGCTCTTTTCTCCGAGCCTGATGGCGGAACACCAGGGTCCGGTCGCAAGTGGGTGGCTGCATGTAAAGGAATCGATTTCTCCCCCCCCCCCCCCCCCACGCTTCTCCTCCTCTCCCTCCCACAGGCATTCAGCAGCTGCAGGAGGAAAATGGAGAGATGGGTTCCTCTATGTCGGTGTTTCTCAATCTTTTTCCAGTCAGGGCACCCTTGAAGTGGCTGCACTACAACCACCCTGCAACTGTGTGCATTGCATGCAGTTGCAGCATAGTGATAATGCATTTAAGGGGTTAAAACAGGCGGTCAGGAGGCAACATATTGCCTCTTTACCGGCTGTCAAATGCCTCTGAAAAGCGATCTGAGCATGAATCACTTTTCAGAGGAACAGCATTTTTTTTGCTGGTACTATGAACAAGCAAAAAAAAAAAATGGTTCTAATGGGACACATATAGGGGGTCAGGATTAAAAGCGCATACATAAAATGTGCATATATACATGTAAACACACACACACATATATATTATATATATATATATATATATATATATATATATATATATATATATATATATATATATATATATATAAATGCACATATGCACACACATATAAACCAGTGGCAGATGGTGCTCAACATTTTTTGGGGGGCGCAAGCAAACTGAAAAATTCTTAAAAAAAAACGCATCAATTGCAACCTCACTGTACTCATCAAACGCAGCCACTGTGCACATCAATTGCCGCCACTGTGCCCATCATATGCAGCCACTGTGCCCATCAAACGCAGCCACTGTGCACATCAATTGCCACCACTGTGCCCATCATATGCAGCCACTGTGCACATCAATTGCCACCACTGTGCCCATCATATGCAGCCACTGTGCCCATCAAACGCAGCCACTGTGCCCATCAAACGCAGCCACTGTGCCCATCAAACGCAGCCACTGTTCCCATCAAACGCAGTCACTGTGCCTATCAAACGCAGCCACTGTGCACATCAATTGACACCACTGTGCCCTTCATATGCAGCCACTGTGCCCATCAAACGCAGTCACTGTGCACATCAATTGCCACCACTGTGCCCTCAAACGCAGCCACTGTGCCCATCAATTGCCACCACTGTGCCCTCAAACGCAGTCACTGTGCCTATCAAACGCTGCCACTGTGCCCATCATTTACCACCACTGTGCCCTCAAACGCAGCCACTGTGCCCATCAAACGCAGCCACTGTGCCCATCAATTGCCACCCCTGTGCCCTCAAACGCAGTCACTGTGCCCATCAAACGCAGCCACTGTGCCCATCAATTGCCACCCTTGTGCCCTGAAACGCAGTCACTGTGCCCATCAAACGCAGCCACTGTGCCCATCAATTGCCACCACTGTGCCCTGAAACGCAGTCACTGTGCCTATCAATTGTCACCACTGTGCCTATGAAATGCAGCCACTGTGCCCTGAAACGCAGCCCCTGTGCCATCAAATGCTGCCACTGTGACCCCCCTGCCCGCTCGCAGTCTGCCTGGCACTTACCCTGTCTCGGTGGGCCAGTGGGTGACGGCGACAAGCGGGGTCCTCCATGCGTCTCCTCCCATCCTCTCCTCCTGATAGGCATCCAATAGCTGCGCCTGTCATTTCAGCCAATCAGGTGACGGGTAACAGACCCGAGCACCTGATTGGTGGAGAGGCGGTTCAGTGTTAGGAAAGCGAATATTTATTCGCTTTTCTAACACACCTGGGTGGACTGTGAGCGCCAAGCATGGCACTCGCAGTTCACCTATTTGGAAGCCTATTAGTGCTTTAAAAACACCCTCGCCGATGTAATTCAGGCGCTTGGTGTCCAAAAACGGGCCAGGCGTCTGAATAGGGGGGGCAGTGGTGGCCATAGATAGATTCACACTATGCATGAATCTATCTATTTGTGATAGAGGGGTGCCTGGAGAGGGGGAGGCGCCCATGCGCCCTTATGGACGCACCGCCACTGATATAAACACATACATACACACATATACATACATGCACATATATGCACACACACACACACACACATACACATACATATAAACACACATACAGTAGATAAAAAACGGCAGACCTTTACCTTTAGCTCTTCCTGCTGGGTACTGCACTGTAGGGGGAGACAAAGAGCACAGCACTGTGCTTTTACTTTGTAATCAATGTGACCAGCTCCCTGCACAGTGCCGAATACAGTTCGGCTTAGGATCGGGGAGCTTGTCTGCGCTTCTCCTATCAAAGTACTGTATACAGGGGGCCCTCAAGGGCCCCCTGCAGCAAGGGGCCCGGTCGCCATGGCAACCTCAGCGACCCCTATAATTCCGCCACAGCTGAATGCACAACAAATCGAACCTTGAAGCAGATGGGCTTCAGCAGCAGAAGAACACACTGGGTGCCACTTCTGTTAGCTAAGAACCAGCGGTGGCTGGGGGGCGAAAGCTGAAAAAAAAAATGCAGCTATTGTGCCCATCAATTGCAACCACTGAGCCCATCAAGCGCGCCACTGTGACATCAAACGCAGCCACTGTGCCCATCAAGCGCGCCACTGTACCATCAAACGCAGCCACTGTACCCATAAATTGCCACCACTGTGCCATCAAGCGCAGCCACTGTAACCATCAATTGCTGCCAGTTTGCCCCATCAAATGCTGCCAATGCCCCCCCCCCCGCTTGGTACTTACCTGTCTCGAGTTAGCGCATTCCTCCACGTTCCCTCCGAGTCCTCAATGTCTTCTCCCGTCCTCTTCTGCTATGATTGGACACCCAATAGGCATCCAATCACAGCGCCTGTCGCTTCAGCCAATCAGGTGACAGGTAAACCAGACCCGGTGCACCTGATTGGCTGAGAGGCAGGGTCAGTGTTGGGGAAGCCCGCTGTTTACCAATTTGGAAGCCTATTCGAGCCCACGGCTCTAATCAGGATGCCTATTAGAGCCTCTATGGATGCACCGCCACTGCTAAGAACAGGAAACTGAGGCTACAATTCACACAGACTCACCAAAATTAGGCAATAGAAGTTTGGAAAAACTTTGTCTGGTCTAATGAGTCATGATTTCAGCTGCGACATTCAGATAGTAGGGTCAGAATTTGGCGTAAACAACATGAGAGCATGGATCCATCCTGCCTTGTATCAATGGTTCAGGCTGGTGGTGGCGTAATGGTGTGGGGGGTATTTTCTTGGCACATTTTGGGCCCCTTAGTCAAACAGCTTAAATCATCTCAAACTGGTTTCTTGAACATGACAATGAGATCACTGTACTTCAATGGCCTCCAGAGTCACCAGATCTCAATCTAATAGAGCACCTTTGGGATGTGGTGGAACGGGAGATTTGCATCATGGATATGCAGCCGACAAAACTGCAGCAACTGCGTGATGCTATCATGTCACTATGGACCAAAATCTCTGAGGAATGCTTCTAACACCTTGTTGAATCTATGCCACAAAGAATGAAGGCAGTTCTGAAGGCAAAAGGGGGTCCAACCTGGCTAGCAAGGTGTACTTAATAAAATGGCTGGTGAGTGTACTTCCATTCTTTTTGCTTTCCTAACAATCTGTTCAGCTACCAGGAGACAGAGTGAAAAGCCCAGTGTGAGTACACAAAGTCATAGCTTAAAAAAGGGCTATGGACTTCCCTGTGACACTCCTGATTTGCCCACTGCTGTCACATGGGCAGGTAACATGCCTCTTGGCACCAAATGGCTCCTGGCCCCAAAAATAAAAAAGAGCTATACTGCTGGAGAGGGGGTTAAAGTAAATCGGTTGCTTTTCTCTAAATTAGTAAATCAGAAAACAATTTTGGTTTTAACATTTTTTATGTAGAACTTTATTTTACAAATGAACATGACAAAGGATTCCAAAAGCACCATGAGTTAGCTAAAGACACATCACAGCAGATGTTGATTTCTTTTAGGACCTGATGTTATATTGAAACCTTGGCCTAAGCTTAGCTTAGATAGGAGATGATTCACTGCTGACATGATTCGTTGAGTTTTGTGAACATCAGACCTCTTTCAGCATAGCTAAGAAACCGTTGGCTGAATAGATTATTACATAATATCAATATGAGATATTTCATATTTGCCTTACGAAAAAAAAAATTATAAAAAAAGGAAATATGTAAAAAACCACTACACATTCCCTTTAGGAACAATAAACCTCTTATACACTAAGGCAGGGAGCGGTCTCCAAACTATGGCCCCCCAATTGTTCAGGAACTATTCCCATCATGACTAGTCATGTCTGTGACTGTCAGAGATTTACAATGGCTCATGGGACGTGTAGTTCCGCAACAGATGGAGGGCCGTAGTTTGGAGATCCCTACGCTAAGGAAACTGGGAGATTGTTGGGAAACATGAGTCACGTGTACATTACAGAGGTTCCTGTTACCATCCTCCTGACTGTATCCAGTGATGTACCCAGCGCTCTGACAAATAAACAGTCCATCCAACGGTTCTAATGTCAGGTGGATGGCTGCCATGTGTATTTCCACTTCAAGTGACGTCTGCTTTTTCTACAATGTAATGTTAATATTGATGCAGTATTGTGGTGTCAAAGGACATACTGTGAGTATTTCATATATCAAAAGCTTACAGTACTGGAACCCAGCTTAATGAGATTTGGCAGGTCACTGGTCGGTTTTATCAGTTGTGGAGTGATGAAGTGAACAGAATTCAAAACATCCCATTTGGCAGATCCTTTTAAAGTGACAGTTACCAAGCTGTTTGAGTTTAAGAGTGTGTTGACAAGAAGTAGATTTAGTGGACTAGATATTGAATGTTTGGCATTGTATAACACTACAGAGATATTTTTCCATTTACTATATCTGCTACATTGGGGTTGGCTGTAGTTTTTATTTTCAGCTTTAAAGAATAGTTTTTGTAGAAATGAAGAATAATGAACAAATATATCAGGGGTGTCATCATAAACTAGAGACAGGAGGTCTCCTACAGGAGTCAGAGAGGCTGCATGTGGCAGCCAGAGCATGTGTGTCTGCAGGAGACAGATAACAACCTGAGAAAGGCCAGGGTGGAGCTCCGAGCGTTAACCACTTAAGGACTAGCCTCGTTTTGGATTTTAGGTGTTTACATGTTTAAAACAGGTTTTTCTGCTAGAAAATTACTTAGAACCCCCAAACATTATATATGGTTTTTCTTCTAACACCCTAGAGAATAAAATGGCGGTCATTGCAATACTTTTTTGAATAAAAAAATAAGACAACAGTAAAGTTAGCCCAATTTTTTTTTATATTGTGAAATATAATGTTACGCCAAGTAAATTGATACCCAACATGTCTCGCTTGAAAATTGCACCCGCTCATGGAATGGCGTCAAACTTTTACCCTCAAAAATCTCCATAGGCGACGTTTAAAAAATTCTACAGGTTGCATATTTTGCGCTACAGAGGAGGTCTAGGGCTAGAATTATTGCTCTCGCTTTACCAGTCGCTGCAATACCTCACATGTGTGGTTTGACCACCGTTTTCATATGCGGGCGCTACTTGTATATAGGAATGTAAACATCCCTTGTAATAGAAAAAAGCATGACAGGTTCTCTTAAATATGAGATCTGGGGTCAAAAAGACCTCAGATCTCATATTTACACTAAAATGCAAAAAAAAAAAAAAAGTCATTTAGAAAAATGACATTTGAAAAAATGTGCCTTTAAGAGGCGTGGATGGAAGTGACGTTTTGATGTCGCTTCCGCCCAGCAGTGTCATGGAGACGAGTGAGCGCCATCTTAGCCTCACTCGTCTACAGACAAACCACGGAGGAGGACGCGATCGCCTCCGCCGCTACCGACGGCTCCGGTAAGTGGCGGAGGGCACCAGATCGCGGCGGGAGGGGGGGGCCCCTCTCCCGCCACCGATAAAAGCGATCTCGCGGCGTATCCGCCGCAGGGACCACTTTTATCTGAAAGTCGGCCGCCGCACGAAAATGGGGATACTGGGGTTATGGCAGCTAGCTGCTGCCATAACAACGATATCCCCGTTCAAAGTTTGGACGTACATCGTCGTGCGGCGGTCTTGAAGTGGTTAAAGTCATCTGCACTGAAGAACCTATGGTCTGGGTGACCAGCGTAAAGAGGAGAGATTTGCACGAGTATGAATTAACATATTAACCTCTTCAAGATGCTCCATTTGACAGCTATTTTGGGGAAGCAAGATTCAGTCTTGTTGGCTCTGAGGAAGAGGCAAGTCCTTGAAACACGTTAGCCTGTTGGATTTTCAAATGTCCTATCACGTGATATGATGTGTCATGGACTGGAAGTTGCTGTTTTTATATGACAAGCTTTATTGTATCTATCAGTATGTGAATATAATACTTACCACCTTTTTATGAAATAAAGGTATATGTTGAGGATAATGCACTAGGCTGATGCACCCTCTGTTTTGTTTTGTGGTTTCAGTGTTTCCAGACTTCCCCAGTCTTATGTGGGCAGCAAGGCCGAGACATATCCAGGAAAGCCAGGATGGGAATGGAGTCAACGGTTATCCCTGGGCCCACTTTCAAGTGCAGATTTTGTGTTTATCTACTTGGAAGACGGCAAGTTATAGTCATAAAAAATCCTATAGGAGCAAGTAAGACAGGTCTCACATACTATATGTTTAACATCAGTGAGATCTTCACTCTCAACTAAATCATCGACAGGATATGTAAGAGGATGCCTTCTTTAGAACTGGATAATTTTCTTTGAAACTAAGAAATTCAACCTTAAGCTTAACAATATTAACCTCGGCCAATCGTGCTGCAGTTTGCAAAGCTTCTGTTGTAATGTCACTTTGTTTGCTCTGCCTCAACCATTTAGGAGCCAAATATATATCACAAATATTACAACTCAGTTTCATTTTTTGAGAACTTTTTGTTTTCCAAGTTGGTTGTTGCCTGATCATTGACTACATAGAAGATCATAGGTGTTGATCTGGTGACATTTCTCTAGGCATTCTTTTTTTTTTTTTCTGTAAATGGCTTTCAACTGTAGCAACAACAGAATTCCACAGAGTACTGCTTGCCTTTGTGTCAAATGAATCCACCAGTGTAGTAAGGATTGAAAATGAATCTCTGAGCATCAAATTTCTTTGGCAATTTTCACCATGCCTATAGAGCAGGCTTTCCCAACCTGGGTTCCTCCAGAGGTTTCTAGCGCATAGAGCAGGGGTCTCCAAACTATGGCCCTCCAGTTGTTCAGGAACTACAATTCCCATCATGCCTAGTCATGTCTGTGAATGTCAGAGTTTTACAATGCCTCATGGGACGTGTAGTTCCGCAACAGCTGGAGGGCCATAGTTTGGAAATCCCTGGCATGGAGCATATGTTGCCTCTCAGATGAGTAATCAGTGACACCATCAATTTTTTTTTAGCTATCTGTAAGGGAGAATTTTTTCCCAATGGTCACAAATCACAAAGCATTCTTCCCTATGACCATCACACTAATTTACTGTGAGCTTTAGTTATAGTAATTATTAGCAGGGGTTTCCTGTCACCAGAAGTTTATTTCAATGGTTCCTTTGTGTTTTTAAAAAGGTTGAAGAAGACTGCTATAGAGTATCTAAATCCACATTTTTGCAGATACTCTAAAACTTGACTAGCAATATCAAAGATTTGCATAAACAGGAATGAGATAAAAAAAAGTTTTATATTGCGTTCAATCATGAAGCAGTTTTGTGACCCCACTCCCAGCTTTACTGTCAAATTGAAGGGAATGAGCAATGTAATCCAAACAGTGCAGTAGAACTGTATACAATTCCATTGATTGGTCTAAAGTGGAACCACAGATGGCAGTAAATGCTTTCGGTTTGCACCACCATCTAGTATCGCCAATTTTCTTAAGCCTAGAGAGCTTTTCATGCCCTTGACCCCGAGAGAAGACTCGTTCATCCATAAAGAAAACCATTTTATGACTCTGTATGGTCTACAGTGGAACCAAAGATGGTATACAATGCTCTTGGCTCACTCCACCAGCTATGATCATCAATTTCTTTAACTTTAGGGTACTTTTTATGTCCTTGACCTTGAAAGAAGACCCGTCTATCCAAGCAGAGTGTTTTTTATGACAAATAATTCATTTTTTAAGAGTCCAAAGGATTACTTCAATGGAGTGGAACACTGTAGGATTGATCCACAAAAACTGGAGAGTGCAAAATTTGGTGCAGATGTGCATAGTAGCCAATCATCTTCTAACTTCAGCTTGTTCAATTAAGCTTTGACAAATAAATCTGGAAGCTGATTAGTTTCTATGCAGAACTGCACTAGATTTTGCACTCTCCAGTTTTGGTAAATCAACCCCTGTGTGACATCAATACCGAGATACAGAATTACACATTGTTTTGTTGCGATCCTCTACTGCAATTTAGCTCCCGCTTAGACTGCAACATCATAAAATGAGCAGCCAATAATGTTAACACCACTCAAGGAGAAAAGTTTCAATTGTTCTTTCAGAATACCAATCAGGTTTTCTCCAGTTGTGCTACTAACATTAATTAAAGAGAAAAGCCTCTTCTGTAGCATTCGGTCTTAGACATATCAGAGAATTATGCTGCATTGTTCTTTCCCTGCAACATCTTGTGAATGTGCATTTCCACAATGAATTTAACAACTTCTTTACATCTGGACTTTGTTGTTTCACCACATTGCTTATGATAGAGATCAAGTGATTAACTGAAGTTTGGCTTTAATCCCTTCCTCTGTTGTTAAGCAGCATGGTCAGATAGTTGCCTCCTACTGTCCGACAACACTTCTAGAAAAGAGATGTATTTGTAAGTGACAGATCTGCTCTCTGGCAACAGGGGACAATCTGGAGACCAGTGCTGCCATTAGAAGATCACAAAGCCTGCAGCACTGTGTGATCTATCTATGGCTGCTTCCAAACACAGCCTTGGCCGATAGATCACACAGCCCCTCCGCACTTTTATGAATGGTCATTGCTGTCGGGGCCAATGCCATTTTTGACACAGCCTCACAGCACTGATTTTTTTATTCATAATTGTAAAATAACTGTCAGCTTAGAGAGGAGCAGGAACTCAGTGGGGTGAAGGTACAGACAGAATTGACATAAATAAATAGGAGCTTTTACTTTGCAACCGTCCACAACCTGCCACTGATGGGACTGGGACAAAGTGCTTTGTGTACTTGATTAAATAATTATAAAAAAAAAAAAAAAAAAAAAGTAAAACGTTTGTAAGCTAGGAGACCAGATAGTTTAGAGTCAGGGTCCACACTACTCAGAATTTATTATTTAGTCATTAACATATTGACATTACTTTAGACTTTTCTGGTTCACTTACTCAAGAACAATGACCCACCACATGTATCTTTCTGGAGACCAAGCCCACACAGCCAGTTCAGCAGTGCAGTCTCCTGCAGCTACAAGGTAAGGTTTTTATGTGGTTGGCAGAGAGGGTTTTGATTGGAGGAGGTCAAAAAATGACATCCCCTATTAGGTACTTTTTATGTCATTTTTGGGCCACATACTCTAGGAGCCTCTGGTGCTTCAGCAGGTCAATACTCTCCCTGGGCAGGAAGGTCTGCCAAATGTATTGTGTATCCCAAGAAATAAAGCATATAGCCCCATAAACGCTTAGAACATCAACAATTACCACTTAACCAGTTGCAGTCTCTGGGCGTACTAGACATGCCCACAAAATGTCATCATTGTACACAGGGCGTGTCTAGTACATTCAGTCCTTCTGCCTTGCTGCCGGGATTCCCCGTCACACTACATGGCAATTCAGCTCTAATGAATCATAGCTACATTGCCGAGTACACAGAGAAGGTTCCGGCAGCAGGAGCTGTAAAAAGAACAAAAAAAAAAAACACAAGAAAAACAAAACAGTCTGGCAATGTTAAATACTAAATAAAATAATATTATATGTATATATTTATATTCATCATATAAAACAACCACTCCATGCCCTTGAGACACCCATATGCTATGTTATAATCCTCCCAGGCCACTCCTCTTGGGCTTAGGAAACAGCAAAGAAACAGTTAGGTGTATCCTCCTTTACGAAATACACTCCCATTTGCAACAATGATCTATTTTTTCAGTAAACCGTAAATTGCAGGGCATTCAGAGATGGGAGAAGGATGGCTTACACGCCCTGTCCCAACTTTACAATAATCAATCTGTAAAGTACTATGCTAAACTGGCAGCTGAATATGCGTATAACCCCAAAAGGTTTTACCAGTTCCCTCAATTGCCGCATGCTATACATGCACAACCTAACCTAGTTTCTGTCCCTTTCTCCCCCATGCCCATAATTGATGATATTGTTAAACCCTTTTACTGCCAGGTCCGTGGGCCATACGGATGTACAGAAGTGCCCGCAGGTGGCCAAGTCAGTACTGCCTATGGACCTATAAGCTTATGGTCACTTCAATGACCATAAGCTTAAATCTAAATTATTCAGCAGAGACTCTGCTGAACAATTCTTTAACTCTGATCAGCGGATTACAACCCACTGATCAGTTATTTACCCCTAATGTGACCGCCCCCACCCACGCTGCTGCCTTCCTTCCCCCTGCCTCTCCACCCCACCGCACCCTTTCATCTAAAAACTGCCCCCCACTCTCCTATTACCTTCACCCCCTTCTCCCTCCCCAGCACTGATTACCCCCCCCTCCACCTGATCCACCCCCCCTAGCTGCCGGCATCCCTTTTCAACCCCCTCGGGCTTCAGGTGCTGCAACTGCCCCCCCCCCGACCCATGGCCGTTCCGAGCGGCATCTCTCCTTCCCTTCCCTCCGCCTGCATCTCCGTGATCTATCAGGCTGGGGATCGCAGCGGCGGGGGGGGGGAGCGGTGCGGGTGAAGTTCAGGCTTGGGTAAACATGTAGAAGAGATAGCACATGCAGCGATCACTACTGATCGCTGCTAGCTGATTTATTGTAACTGCGAGTGTTACAATGTATCAGACTGTCATTTTCTGAATGGATTAAATCTCTATACAGATTCTCATTCATTCAAGCAAAGTGATACAGAGAAAAAGGGACTCTCAAAAAAAGAGATATGGGGGTTTGTTTAGACCTCTGATATATCTTACCAAAGACCCCCACCCCATAAAAATGAAATGACTGTAATAAAAAAAAAAAAAAAAAAAAAGTAAAAAAGTAAAATGTTTTAAATAAAAAACACAAAGAGCCATTGCACACTGGCAGCACCCAGGCGTCGGCGGTAAAAGTGCCACTATTTCTAGCGGCGCTTTTAACCCTCGTTAGCGGCTGAATAAAGCGTTAAAAGTACCCGCAAAGTGCCGCTGCAGAGGCGCTTTGGAAGCGCTGCCCATTAATTTCAATGGGCAAGGGCGCTTTAAAAGTGCCTCAAAGAAGCTGCTTGCAGGACTTTTTTTGGGATTGGAGATGAGGCTTTTTTCAGGCGCTTTACGGGGATGGTCCCCCCCCCACCCCTCCTCCTGGCCAACCCGATCCGTTCTGATTGGCCAGGAGGAGTAACCGGAAGACGATAGCGAATATTAATTCGCTATTGTCACAACTCACAAGTGGGTGGGTCCAGGGTGCAATGCTATGCGCCCAAGCCCAACCTTTTTCAAGTCAATTGAGCCTCAGGTTCTAATCATGTGGCTTGAAAAAAAAAAAAAAACAACATACAAAACGTATGACCCTAATGGACCTGCTTTTTTAGAGTGGACTCTGAAAAAGCAGATCCACCTGCTCAGCAGGGGATCTTTCTGCTGATCCCCGCCTAGCAGGCGGATGACAGGTCTGTGTCCGCTTCAATGATGCAGAGAGGACACGGACACAGCTCGCTGCTCTCTGTGGGGGACAGTCGGATGGACACAGACCGCCTGTCCATTTCCATCGGATGCCATCTGATCTGCTAGATGGATGGGGAATGGAATCCCCATCCATCAGTTTTTAGCAGACTGGATCGGATGCAGGTGGGTGTAAACAGACACATGCAGTGCTGCCAACCTACCAGATTGAATTTTACTGACACGACACCCAAAACTTACTGGCACAGCAACGTTTTTACTGGCATTTCCAAAATTACAGTTTTAAGTGCAAATTTCAGTATTTAGGCTACAAACAAGTACAGTATGCAATTAGAAATGTGATTTAAGGTAGATATTAAGGCAAAAAACATTTCATATTTTATTTTCGAAATAGTATGTATGTATGTATGGGGACAGGATTCAGGAGGGCAAGAAATTAGAATGGGTGGCACACACGCATGAAATTGACTCTCACAGTGACACTGACAGCAGCATAGATGATGACACCTCACCGACACGAAACGTCCCCTCCTGAGTCACAGTGACAGTCTATCTTCATGTCAAGTGATCCCTTCTGTCCACTGCAGTCCAAACAGCACTGACAGTCCAGCTCCCAGCTTACCTTGCTCCCATACCGCAGACCATACACGAGGCTCTGGCCACTCCCCATGGCCTCCTTGCATCACACAACATGCTCAGGCACTGCCCCCACCAGACCCACTGGCACCACCCAAACACACTGTAGCATGCACTCAGATGGTCTCGGCTGGCTCCAAACCAGAACCGTGCATGTGCAGTGCTGAGCTGAGAGTCACAACTATATTTTTAACTGGCAATCCTTTCCTTTTACTGGCATTTACGGATGGGATAAAAATGCCTGTTTTTTACTGGCTGCCAGTAAAAATACTGGCGGTTGGCAACACTGGACACATGTCCATTTACATCAGTCTCTCCATAGAGAACAATGGGTGGTGCCTAAAAAACGGACAGGCAGACCCAATCAGTGTGCTTGTGTGAATGGGGCCTAAGGCCTTGTTCACATAGGGCATACACAGCGTACCTTTACAGGGATGCACGGGCGATCCGTGCATCTCTGTGCAGACAGTCCCATTGATGTCATTTGGGATGTAGCAACTGCACCAACAGAGCCGTTGCTCCCAATTTTACATTCATGTAGGTCCGCATGCATGTCACTGAGCTCACACTGCCTGCGTTCGGGGTCATGTATGCACAACTAAACGGATGTCAGATTGGGAACAGCAGCTATGTCTGTGCAGCCGTTGCATCCCAATTGACATAAATGGGACTGCCTATACAGGGATGCACGGAACACCTGTGCATTCCTGTGCGGGTAAACATGGCCCTCCATGGGCGTACACTTTAGTATGCCACATGTGAACGATGCTTTAGTACTAATTTAGCAGGAATTTTGTAAGGTATGTTGTGTGTTTATGTGCAATATTAATGATTTTAGTGTATTTTTAGTGAAAATAGCGATATGATGAACATTTGCACAATAATTATGGGGCCCAAACAATCAGTAGCAATTTTTTTATTCTACTGGCCATGTGCTTTTAGAAAATGTCTAGCTTGAGGGGTCTTTACAAATTCTGAAAGCTGTAAGTGAAAACTGAAAACCTCCAGATTTTTAGAGAAATTTTTGGGTACGTTAAATTTTCACCATTTTGCAAAAAGGCGCAATTTAAAATTTACATATATTTGTTATTTATTAACTCCATACAGCTTAAGCATTTATATTTAGTAGGGATTTAGCAGGAATTTTGTAAAATTATCTGTGTTTTTATCTGCTAATAATGGTTTTAGTGTATTTTTAGCAAATATATTGGTTCGATAAACATTAGCACAAATACTGCGGTGTCTAAAAAAAAAAAAAAAAATCAGTAGCAGCTTCTTTTTATTCTAGAGATCATATTTTTTCAGAAAATATATGGTTTTGTGGGTCTTTCACAAATTCTGAAAGCTGTAAGGGAAAAATGAAAACCTTCAGATTTAAAAAAAAATTTGGATATTTACACTTTTGCATCTGTTCAATTTTCACCATTTTGCAAAAAGGCACAATTTAAAAGTTACAAATATTTGTTATTTACTTACTCAATACAGGTTAAGCTTTTATATTTAGTAGGAATTTTGTAAAAATTGCTGTGTTTTTATCTGCTAATAATGGTTTTAGTGTATTTTTTGCAAATATATTGGTTTGATAAACATTTGCCCAAATACCGCGGGGTCTAAAAAAATCAGTAGCACCTTCTTTTTATTCTACTTATGTGCTTTCAGAAAATATATGGTTTGGGGGGGGTCTTTCACAAATTCTGAAAGCTATAAGTGAAAAATAAAAAACAAGGAAAAATTGCAAAAATGGAGCACAGGGCCTGGCAGCGAAAGGGTAAAATATCCTCAACTAAAAGGATTGATTTCCATCACATACTTGATGCTACTAGACTGCTTTTTGCCGGAGTTCCTGCTAGTATGTAGAGCAGGATGGTAGAAAGACATGGGCACAAGCTTTTCACGCTCTCCCTTTAATAGGCTGACCAAGGTGTTCATCTTGCACAGGGTATAAAGAACCCCCAAATTTCTACACCCCATCAATGTGAGAGATAACACCTGCTGAGCTAGGTGAGGTCACTCACCCGGGTCCCTTATCCATCTAATGTGGCAAAGTTAAAGAGATATGGGGCTGAGGTTGTAGGTACCTTAAAAATGTTTAATTGAGTCTAGTCTTTCAGTGGAGCCCCTCACAAGCATTTTAGGCTACGCTGATTCCCTTCTATGGATCATAATATGGCACTTACTAATGCTATATCTTTTTTTTATAGCTCATATGTTGGTCGCATTCATGGCTAATGGATCTCAATAAATAGATCTTCTACAAAAAAAAAATATACTTTATATTATTTGAGAAACTCTATGTGCAAATGTAATGCTTTATAGTTTCAATGGATGGAATATATAGTTAGAGTCTCCTGATAGGAGTATTTGCTGTGATCTTTTTACATCTGTATGGTTGACCATGGAATAACTATTGTTCTGTTCAATAGCTCATGCTTTTTGAACATTTGTTTTATTTTTATAGTTGTTCTGGGTCGCCCTTTTTATTTTGTTTGGTCTCCTGCCCCGCGTGGTAGTTTGTTTCTTTGTTGTTAAAACTGCATAAACCCTCTTTGAATAAATTATTTAACAAAAAAAAAAAAAATATATAAATATATATTATATTAATTAAATCAGCATTTCTTAATTCTAGTCTGTAGAAATCAAAATGTTATGTTTTTCGGCATTACTGTTAGGCCTCTTGTACACTGCAGCTTGAAAAAGCTCAGTAGTGTTTTTTTTTTTTTTTAACTGAACTAAAATACAGCCCATTAATTGTAATGTGCCTATGCACACATGTGTGTAAACAAGCGCCATGTATTCTTCAGTAAAGAATTAAAAAAGAAAAAAAAAAAAAAAAAAAGAAAGAAAAATCTGCATTTTTGGTCATTAAATTACGCCTCATGAGCGCAGATGCGCACCCTCATTTACATACTGCGCAGAACAAAAACCGCAAGAATACTTTTTCCCGTGTGCGCGAATGCAGTTTACAGTGCATCCGGAAAGTATTCACAGTGCTTCACTCTTTCCACATTTAGTTTATGTTATAGCCTTATTTCAAAATGGATTCATTTCATCATTTTCCTCAAAATTCTGCAAAACAATACCCCATAATGACAACGTGAAAAAAAGTTTTTGAAATCTTTGCAAATTTATTAAAAATAAAAAACGAAAAAAAAAAAGAAAAAGAAAATCACATGTACATAAGTATTCACAGCCTTTGCCATGACACTCAAAACTGAGCTCAGGTGCATCCTGTTTCCACTGATCATCCTTTAGGCCTGGTCCACACTGGTATGACACGATAGTCGTACAACTGTGGATCCGACTTTGCCCTGTGACGTGAAGTCCGACATCCATTTGACTTCTATGAACGGGGATCCGACTTTGATCCCGACAATGCAGGCACTTTGTGTTTGGTATGAATCTTTGAGGGGAACCTCCGCCCAAATTTAAAATTAAACAAAAAAAAAAAAAAAAGGCATGCGTTCCCTCTCCAAGAGCATACCAGGTCCCTTGGTCTGGTATGGATCTCAAGGGGAACCCCCCCCACGCTGAAAAATGGGGTCCCTCTCAAAATCCATAACAGACCCTTATCCGAGCACGCAGCCCGGAAGGTCAGGAAAGTTGGTGGGGACAAGCGAGAACCCCCCTCCTGAACCCTACCAGGCCACATGCCCTCAACATGGGGGGGGGTGTGGGTGCTTATCGGAATCTGGAAGCCCCCGCCCCCCCACGTGAATGAGTATGGGGTACACTGTAAAAAAAAAAAAAAAAAAAAGTGTCAAAAAACCTTATGACGTCACCGCCTGGGGCATGATGGTGACCCCGCCCCATGCCAATATAAGTAGGGAGAAGAACCGGAGAGGGTTAGAAGACATCAGCGGAGAGGACCCAGAGAGGGGAGAAGAAAGGGCAGAGGCAGAAGGGCCAGAGAGGGGAGAAGAAATCGGAAGAGATGACGGAGCTGTCTTAATAAAAATTACTTTAAAAAACCTGTGTACCTGTGTTTTATTTGTGACACTTTTTTTTTTTAGGTGAATGGGTAGGGGTACCCATTCACATAGTGTGGGGGCTGGGATCTAGGGGCCCCCCCTTGTTAAAAGGGGCTTCCAGATTCCCATAAGCCCCCCGCCAGTAGACCCCGACAACCAATGGCCAGGGTTGTCAGAAAGAGGCCCTTGTCCTCATCAACATGGGGACAAGGTGTTTTGGGGTGGGGGGCGCAAGGCCCCCCTGCCCCAAAGCACCTACCCCGCCATGTTGAGGGCATGCGGCCTGGTTCGGTTCAGGAGGGGGGGCCTGCCCCAAAGCACCCACCCCCCCATGTTGAGGGCATGCGGCCTGGTTCGGTTCAGGAGGGGGGGCTTGCTCGCTCATCCCCACCTCCTTTCCTGACCTGCGAGACTGCATGCTGGGATAAGGGTCTGGTATGGATTTTAGGGGGGAGCCTTAAAATCCATGCCAGACCGAAGGGCCTGGTATGGTCTTGGAGGGGGAACCCATGCTGTTTCTTTTTTTAAATTTGGCGTTGAGTTCCCCTTCAAGATCATCAGAGCACAAAGTCACATGCCAGAGTCAGATCACTTAAGACTGCGATCCAACTTTAGCCCATTGAATATCACTGAATTCGGATCAAAGTCGGACCAAAATTACTGCAGGGAGCATTTTCAAAGTCGCACCGACTTGTGTAACACCAGTTAAGATGGCTCCCATAGGGAAACTTTGATTTTCACACGTCATACGACATACACGACAAACGCTCAGACATTGGGAACCTGGCCTGAAATGTTTCTACAACTTGATTGGAGAACACCTGTGGTAAATTCAGTTGATTTGGAAAGGCACACGCCTGTCTATATAAGATCCCACAGTTAACAGTGCATGTCAGAGCACAAACCAAGCCATGAAGTCCAAGGCATTGCCTGTAGACCTCTGAGACAGGATAGTATCGAGGCACAGATCTGGGGAAGGGTACAGAAAGATTTTTGCAGCATTGAAGGTCCCAATGAGCACAATGGCCTCCATCATCCATAAATGGAAGAAGTTTGGAACCACCAGGACTCTTCCTGGAGCGGGCCACATGGCCAAACTGAACGATTGGGGGAGAAGTGCCTTAGTCAGGGAGGGGACCAAGAACCCGGTGGTCACTCTGACAAAGCTCCAGTGCTTCTCTATGGAGAGAGGAGAACCTTCCAGAAGAACAACCATCTCTGCAGCACTCCACCAATCAGGCCTGTAGGTAGAGTGGCCAGACAGAAGCCACTCTTCAGTAAAAGGCACATGACAGCCGCCTGGAGTTTTCTAAAAGGCACCTGAAGGAGTCTCAGATCACAAGAAACAAAATTCTCTGGTCTGATGAAACAAAGATTGAACTCTTTGGCCTGAATAGCAAGCGTCATGTCTGGAGGAAACCAGGCACCGCTCATCACCTGGCCAAGACATCCCTACAGTGAATCATGGTAGTGGCAGCATCATGCTGTGGGGATGTTTTTCAGTGGCAGGAACTGGGAGATTAGTCAGGATCGAGGGAAAGATGAATATAGCAAAGCACAGAGACATCCATGATGAAAACCTGCTCTAGAGTGCTCTGGACCTCAGACTGAGGCGAAGGTTCATCTTCCAATAGGACAACGATCCTAAGCACACAGCCAAGATAAGAAAGAAGTGGCTATGGGACAACTCTGAATTTCCCTGAGTGGCCCAGCCAGAGCCCAGACTTGAACCGGATTGAACATCTCTGGAGAGATCCGAAAATGGCTGTGCATTGACGCTCCCCATCCAACCTGATGGAGCTTGAGAGGTCCTGCAAAGAATGAGAGAAACTGCCCAAAAATAGGTGTGCCAAGCTTGTAGCATCATAGACTTGAGGCTGTAATTGGTGCCAAAGGTGCTTCAACAAAGTATTGAGCAAAGGCTGCGAATACTTATGTACATAGGGTTTTTTATTTTTAATAAATTTGCAAAGATTTCAAAAAACTTCTTTTACATTGTCATTATGGGGTATTGTTTGTAGAATTTGAGGAAAATAATGAAGTTAATTCATTTTGGAATAAGGCTGTAACATAACAAAAAGTGGAAAAAGTGAAGTGCTGTGAATACTTTCCGGGTGCACTGTACTGTATGTCCAGCCAAAACCGCTTTTTGTTTTGGAGTGAACATTTTTACTGCTATCCTGGTCTCCTGTATGGGCAATTTATTTGGCTTGTTTTGGATAGAGTGGGGAAGGATTAGAACTTTTCCTGGCCTCATGACTATTGGAGGCTCCATTAGCAAGATTTACCTTCACTTCCAGTCCTCAGGACAATGTTTTACTAGACAGGAAGTGGGGTAAATGCTCCAACGCCGATGGAAACAATATTACTTGATTAGCATATGGAAAAACTAAAATCCCTGTCAGATTTTTATTTCTATTTCTTTCTGTGTTCCCATTGCACATTTTCCCCCCACTTCCTATCTAGTAAAACCATTGTCAGCATGTACAGGAAGTGAAGGTAAAATTTCTCTAGCTCCCAATAGCAATGAAACCAGCAAAACCAGAGTTCGAATCCTTCCCCATTCTATCCAAAACAAGTAAAATGTGAGATTAACTAATTCAGTTACTGGCCAATTCCCACATATATAGATTTTTACATTTTCTTCTTTGCTAGAAAATTACTTAGAACCCACAAACAATATATATATATATATTTTTTTAAAGCAGAGGCCCTGGAGAATAAAAATGGTGAGTGTTACAATTTTTTTTTGTATGTTACACGGTATTTGCGCAGCGATTTTTCGAACACGTTTTTTGGAATAAATACACTTTAGTGCACACAAACAGAATACACAATTTTTTGGTAAAACATAAAAGATGATGTTATGCTCAGTAAAGAGATACCAAACAGAACTGTGTATAAATCCCTGATGCAGCTAAAAACACACCAATGATGGGTATCAGCCTCAAAATTTGTACAAAACAAAGTCCACAAGGGAAATGGGGAGGAGAGAACACTGGGCTTTGCGATACCAAAGGAAAATAGAACACATCATGTAGTATCAAAGACGTGTTTTTTTAAAGATAATAAAACGGCCCCTGTAAACAACACTATAGGGGGAAGTAAATGTAAACATTGTTAACAATAAAAGAAAAAGTTCCATACAGCATATAGCAATAGTCCCGATTGTAAGATTCCAAGAAGCCCAGACGTGTTTCTACCTTGGTCTTCCTCAGGGGATTGCCCTTGGATAACAAATCAAGAAGCTCCCTAGGGTACAAAAGTACGGTGAGTATGTATATAGACAGAGGTACAAACATGCCTATTCTCCCACAGAATGAAGATCATAACATAATGCACCTACATAGCCTTTGATTTTGTACAACAAACAGAACAGGTTGTGTGATGCTGGAGGTGTATATCCTGCACCACCTCAGCTTCCTCCAGAGCGGGTGGAGCATGGAAGAGTTCTGACAACAACTGGGTTTTCTCTGGTTCCAATGCTAGTCTTGGATGCCGCAAAGTTGAAGCTCGGAAGCTTTTAGGCTGAACTACCATTCTCTCTCCCATTCAGCTTCAATTGATATCTAGCTTTTTTGGCCATGTTGTTCTAGATCCTGTATGGTGGGCTTTGCTTTTGTAGCCTTATTGGTATACTAGAGGGTATGTGCCATGTCACATTTTTGCCCCGTGGACATTAACCCAGTAGATGCTTTTCTGACACTTTTTTTCTCTATTTGTTTGTTTTTTATCTTCTATACTTTTGTGAATACTTCCACAATCGTTATATCATTTCTATGTTTGATGCCACCCACCCCCATTTTATTGCTAGGAAGCTTCACACCGTCAGACTGGCCATTATCCCTTGTGCTTGGGATACACATACTGGGCATTGAGAGAACCCCAACTCCCCCCCAGTTCCTCTTTTCTCTGCGGACCACCAGCATCCCACAACCTGCTCTGTTTGTTGTACAAAATCATAGGCTATGTAAGTGAATTATGTTATGTTCTTCTGTGGGAGACTGTTTATAGGCATGTTTGTACCTCTGTCTATATACATACTCACTGTACTTTTGTACCCTAGAGAGCTTCTTGATTTGTTATCCAAGGGCAATTCCCTGAGGAAGACCATCAAGGTAGAAATGCGTCAGAGCTTCTTGAAATCTTACAAATCAGGAATATTGCTATATGCAACTTTTTTGTTTGTTAAAAATGTTTACATTTACTTCCCTCTATAGTGTTGTTTACAGAGGTCATTTTAATATTTTTCAATAAAATACTTTTATAGTCTTTTATGCTATATGATGTGCTTTATTTTTTTCCTTTGGTATCACGAAGCCCTGGTGTTCTCTCCTCCCCATTTCCCTTGTGGACTTTGTTTTAGATACCAAACATGTCACACTTTAAAACTGTGTATGCCCATGGAGTTGCACCAAACTATGGTACCTAAAAATCTGTTTGCTAACACAGGAGGTCTGGTGATCGAATTTTTGCTCTCACTCTGGTGTTCGCATCGATACCTCACATGTGTGGCGCGATCACCGTTTACATTGCATGCAGGACTGAAGCGTGCGTTTGCATTTGTGCACAAGCACAGGGCAGATGGGGGCAGCCATGACAGGTCCTCTCTACGGAAAAATCTTTTAGGCCCCATATCTCCCCTCTGCCCACCAAAGCATCTGATCAACCTGAGATTGGTTTAATCAGATGCTTATACAAGCTGGTAACAGTTTATAAATAACAAACCAAAACCAGAAGCATTGAAATCTTTATCGTTTTCTGACATCACACAGTGGAAGGAACAACATCGGTCCTCCAATTGTGTCACAGGAATTGGATGCCACCGGTCGTATCCTTACCAGGCTCCCCAATCACCGCCTGTAAAAGTAATCCGCAGCTCTTTAGCCACTCAGATTAAGTTTACTTTGTTCAGCTTAGCAGGCTCTAAGAAATTAGATCTCAGTCATCCCTATAGCTGCAGCGATGTCCGAGATCTCACCCTTGCAATCCAGAGACGTAACGGTACGTCGCTGGCCGACAAGTGGTTAGACCATTATTTTAAGCACTTAGAGCAGCTGATTGACTCCCTTACTGAGTATGCAGCTTCTTTATCTTTTAATCCTTGCCTATGTTCCAGGCTAAGCTAGTGTCATAACCACTGCCCCAGGTTTCCCGTTTCTGGGTTGCTCCTTTCTCTTGCAGCATCATTTGATACCACCCTTATATGCAGGTACTTGAGCTGTGTCTTGCTACACTATCCCCTCGCTGTGGTGCCCCTGGTGGTCATGCTTATCCTGCGCTTAGAAAACGATCTTGAAGACCACTCATTATGTATTGCATTGGCTGCATACCTCAGTCAGTGGCCACTTAGTGGTGAAGCCATAGGATATAGCACCTCCTAAAAAGGCTCCAATGAAAAATTCTAAATTTCTATAACAGGTTTACTACAAAGCATAACCCGCAGGTCTAGTTTAAGTACATTCGTTGTCAAATATGTTTAGTTGCAATTGTCCTTGAAGCCTGCACAAAAGAAAAGTGTTAGCCTAACGTTTAGTCCCTCTGCTGGCTTCCATGAGCTCCCTCTAATGGTGGCCAGGAGTAACTTCCTCAGCAGTACAGGATGTGAACAACAGTATGGTAGAGGGAATAACACTGATTTCTTTAAGTAAAGTGCAAAGTCCCATTAATTTTTATCCCCATACAGCATGTAGGGACAGCTTAAGGATTTGCAATGAAAGAGCAGTTATCATTTAAACTTCAATGCCTTAAACATGCATTCGGTCCTAAGGCACCTGAAGCCCAGAGCATAGACTAGAGCATATATGAAGATACACAAGCATTGTATACAACACAAAGCAAAGCTGTGTCACGTACAGATTTCATCAAGCCAGAGAATAATGTACTCATAAATCACCTCTCCTGCTGGAGGGAGATGGGGGGGTGGGGGGGTGGGGTGTAGAGAAATCTAATCAGAAGCAGCAGCATTCGTAATCAGTTTCCGCTGGGAACATGCTGTGAAAGGGTGGCGTTTTGCTTGGGTAACAAAAGCTCTCCCTCAACGAAACAAACCAACTGAATGTCCAACATCTTCATTTTATTTAGCTTGGTAACATTGCACACAGAGCATCACATTCTCCGTACCGACCTTTATACAGACAGCAGCGAGGATCTATAGAAATCACTTCTGATGCAAATTATGAATCCCACCAGACAAGTCTTCATATTAAGTAACAAGTATACCTGTATGTCAAGGTACAAAAGACACTTCTTGTGCCAGGGTTCCCTTTTTGTAAACTGAGGCAATTTAAAAAGTCTGACATAAGCCGATAAACTAAGAAAAGGCAAAAGGTCTGGTAGTGTGTCCATAAGCAAGATTAAACATGGTGAAGGAGAAGGCACAGAAAAATTGATTCTGAAAGAGTTAACCATCTGTGATTTCTGGCAGCAGATTATATTACGGACTTGTACGGTCATTACAATGTAAAGGATTATCAAATCCAACGTCCAGCAAGAATGGGGCCGGCCCCATAGCTTCATCGTCCTTTAAAGCACACGAGGAACGGGCTTTAGCGTTGACAGTCATCAACCAAAGGCCAACTACTGTGTCCTGCACAAAGTAGCTTTGTCTGTTCCACGATGAGCACAGTATCCGAAATTTATGCGCTACCATCAGTCAGGATTATGTTGGCTGTTACATATATAAAACACAACAATGCCCAAAGGAGGACAAACCATACCCAACCCACTTGTTTAAAAGGTGACCTATGCTTATTAGCAAGTCCGGGTCCATATACTAGGGCAGAGTCTTTACGGCTGAAGGCCACAAGAAAAGCTGGGATAACATACTGGATGCCATTGCCAGCATAAGCACCTGTAATGCTAACCAGTAGTTCAAGGTGGTGGGTACAGAATGCCACAATGATAGGAGGGATCAATGTTATTAATGGGAAAACAATACTGTCTACAAGCCATGGGTAGGTCCCCCCTTCACGGTGAAACAGAGTCTTCCAGTTGTTGCGCAACGTGACTGCAATGATGGGAAAGTTGGTGCTGATGGTAAACACTGGGAACAGTCCTAGAAAGTAGCCAATCACTGGAGGCACAAAACTTTTACAGCCGCTAAAGTTAAGAGTGTACATGTCCATGAGTGCTCCAGACGAAAAGCAATATATAGCCGTGAAGCCAAGTAGGCTATAGAATGAAAGAACCAATATGTAGTCCAAGAGGACGAGTCCAGTTATGTGCTTCTTACTGGATACTGGTGTGATCAACGAAGGCAGAGAATGTTGGCACATGAATGAATAGACACAGACGCCAAACAGGTTCCGGATTCCAGAAACGTCCGCAAGAGGAGGATGACCTTCACCTTCACCCTTGCCAATACGAATCAAAGCTATTACAATCATGATGATGAAAGCTGCAGTAAAAGAGAAAAAACAAATGATGCGGTTAGGCTGTGTTTCCATAAAAACAGATAATGTTACTCAATGTCTCCCTGCTAGGTCACCCCACACCCTTGCAGTTACCCTCCTTACCATTTCTATCTTCCCTGCACATCTGGCCAGTCAAGAGTTAAACTGTTGTCTCTACGATTTATGACAGGGACTCAGATGAGAACAAAGTGGCAGTAAAGCTGTGAAAACTCATTACTCGCTCTATAAATCATTTGGAGAAGGAGGACCCTGACACTTCCACCTCGCTTTCCCACAGTGCTGCAAGGACAGAGCCCCTCACTTCCAGCATGAGCACTATAGGGTTACAAGTGTATATGATCTGCATTCGGCATGGTCTCCCTGTGAAGGCATGTGCACTGAGGAAAGGGGGTGAAAGGATCTGTAATGATATACAGACGTGAGATGGTTTCTAAATTTGCTTGAGGATTTTAATCTCTTTTTGCCTGTGGGTAGCAAAAGTTGATAAGTTGCAAGAAAATTTGTTTCTATAGCATATAAGATGGAAAGTGAGAGAGACCTTTTACAACTCAATATGAACTTTCTATACTTTTATCCATTTTAATATAATGTTTTATGTTTTGAAATAGATTTAGAAAAAAAAAAAAATAGGGAAGTCAATGTAAAATTAAAAGCTGATCTTCGGGCACAAAAACCTCTATTTAAAAGTATATTCCTCAATAGCCACAAATGTGCCACATTGTGTCTTGGTAAACCCAGATATTACCTTTAGTAATATAGTGGTAAAAAACAAAAGAAGTTGCCTCTAAATATAAGAACATTCAATTCATTATACAAAACACTTACTAGATAGTAGTCAGGCTCATCAAGCTCATCAAGCTCATGAATCCCAGAAGACAAGGCTGGGTCAGCTCTCACAGTTCTCATCCAATCCACATATGCCTATCAGCAGCTTAGGAGGGGAGGATAGAGTAACCGGGCAAGATGGGGCCTCCGCGTTTCTGAAACCAGCATGGAAGGCACGCACCTGCTGTGATGACGGGGGGGGGGATTTTGATGTGACAGGAAACAATGCCTGTGTATTCTAGAGGTCTATGGACCTCAAGTCGCATCCAAGTGGTACCAAAGTAGTGCAGAGACTACCTTGAAGTCGCACAGATCTGAACAGTACTTGGAAATCATGCCCTAGAGTCTGATGGTGGAGGCCATCACCGCTGCCTAGAGGCAGCTGCCCCTGCGCAGGGGAAGGAATCCGTTTAAGTGACTTGTCCAAGGTCACAAGGAGCCAACATGAGGACGAGGTCCCATGTCTTTCAAGAAGCCTCCCATGGCTACGCTAGCCGTCAGAGTTGTTAACCGGTGAGGAGTGGCTCCTTCACTAGTGAATGTGGATCTGAACCCATGTCTGTCAGGAAGTCTCCCATGGCTACACTGGCCGTCAGAGTACTTAACCTGTGAGCTGTTGTGGCTTCACTTTAAATAAAAGGACATTTATACCTTCTTTTGGACAAAAAAGAATAGAATCCCCAGAAGAGAAATTGCCTTTCTCCACATCCCCCTCTGTCAATAAGGAGGGGGAAGTGGAGTGTTTCTGCTTGCAACCCACATGGTCCAAACCAGAAAGGATCCCAGAAAGATGACGTTGTAACCCAGCAATAGAAACAGAGAATTCCTCCAGTGATACAAATGAACTGGAGGAAGGCACGCCAGAGATAGTGGAAAGGCTAGACAAAAAGAGGGATTTAGAACCACAAGGAGCTAACAGACCTCAAGGGGAGATACTGCAAGGGAAGCGATGTCCAAATTCGCCTTAGCCAGGTCAAGGTATATGGGAACCTTCCTTGTGATTCCCTTTCCATCTGCAGTGTTTGAGACATGGCCTTCCAGCAATATTATAGAAGATGAATGCACTCTTGCTGTAAGAAGCAGTACAGAGTCAGCTGAAAGAATCACATGTAAAAGCACCGATGTATACCCTTCAATTTTGTGGGTAGGCTGTACCCTGGGCAAGGACCCTGCTTTTTAGTACTAGTGACCAAGATATTATTTATGCAAGATAAACAGCAGTGCAGAGTCTTTCGCAAAGCGGTTTTTAACAATGTGCTTTGTCGCACAACAAAACACCCTTTTTAGCGCGTTTGGGTGCCATTAAGAAGAAATGACACTTAAAATGTGCATTATGCATTTTTTGAGAACAGCAGAAAACGCACGTTTCCACTACGCTCAGGGGCATTCACAAAAGAGATCATTTGGACCGGTGTCCATAAATGAGAGAATTTGGACCAACAAGTTGCAAATCATATTAATCGCAGGTGCTGCGGTAGAGAACTAATTAATGTTTTAGTTTCCAAAAGCAAAAGTAATAAATTTAAGCATTGTGAAAGAGTGGCATGAATAGCACATAAAACAATGTGATTGCATATTTCACACTTACCACACCATCTCATTACTGAAGTGGAGATCTGGAGGTACTTTGTTTTCTGCACATTAAAAAATGTAAATGGGCCGAGAAGCAGAGTGAATACAGCCTGAAAAACAAAAGGACAACAATGTACTGTAACACAAGTTCTTTGTTTAAAGCCGAACTCCGGCCAAATCTTTTATTTTAATTTTGGATATAACTCTCCTGTTGCACAAATAGGCAAGCAAAAGGCCTCAGATGAGAGGCTAAATCACCTGTGTCATTTCAAGACTTAGTTTTAAATTCGGACCAGAGCATATCCCTTAAAGCAAATCTTCACTGCATCTGAGCACCACAAGCCAAAAACACTAATTAATTCATTTTTAATATTCAAACGCAAACTCACCCATCCA
The DNA here is from genome assembly GCF_042186555.1 of Aquarana catesbeiana. Classification (NCBI taxonomy): domain Eukaryota; kingdom Metazoa; phylum Chordata; class Amphibia; order Anura; family Ranidae; genus Aquarana; species Aquarana catesbeiana. The sequence goes on along the minus strand of NC_133335.1, from coordinate 83,827,335 downwards.
TCCATGACTCCATGCTTTATTTTGTTGAGAAATCACTTGAAAAACACCCCCCTAACATTCCTGGCTGTGGCAATCTTGAGTAAGGGTAGATGATTCATGTAGCAGTTACTTCCTGGAATCCATCTGCCTTTAGCTCAAACATGCATGCAGGAGAGTGTGCTCCTGAAGACTCCTGGGATGTATGACATCATTGGCCACTTTAACCGCTTAAGGACCACCCCACGTACATATACTGCAGCAGGGCGGCCCTTAAACGTAAAATAATGTACCTGTACATGATTTTTTTCTTCTGCGTCTAGGGTGCGCATGTGCGCCGCTGGCAACCTGCTCCCGCTGTGACGGGACACAGCGGGAGCCAATCAGCGTTCCCAGGGCAGACAGAACGGAGGTCCGCCTTTGTAGACAAGGCAGATCGCCATTCTGTGACAGGTGAAGACAGAGATCTTGTGTTTCTGCTAAGCAGGAACACGGATCTCTGTCTTCTTACAGTACAAGCACCCCCCCAGGGACACATTTTTACCATTTGATTGCCCCCGATATTAACCCCTTCCCCGCCAGTGTCATTAGTACAATGACCGTGCATAATTTTTTTTTTTAGCACCGATCACTGTATTAGTGTCACTGGTCCCCAAAAAAGTGTCACTTAGTGCCCGATTTGTCCACTGCAATGTCGCAGTCCCGCTATAAGTCACTGATTGCCGCCATTACTAGTAACAATAAAAAAAAAATTCCATAAAACTATCCCATAGTTTGTAGACGCTATAACTTTTGCGCAAACCAAAATATATATGCTTACTGGGATTTTTACCAAAAATATGTAGCAGAATACATGTTGGCCTAAATTGATGGAGAAATTTGTTTTTTTTTTTACATTTTTTATTGGATATATTTTATAGCAAAAATAAAAAAAAATTAATTTTTTTTTCCCCAAAATTTTTATAGCGCAAAAAATAAAAAAAACGGCAGAGGTGATCAAATACCACCAAAGAAAGCTCTATTTGTGGGGAAAAAAAGGACATCAATTTTATTCAGGTGCAGCGTCGCACAACCGCGCAATTGTCAGTTAAAGTAACGCAGTGCGTATAAGCAAAAAATGGCCTGGTCATGAAGGGGGTAAAACCTTCCGGGGCTGAAGTGGTTAAAGTGGAAATAAATTCTGGAAGCGTGTCAAGGAAAAAAAAAAAAGTCGCAAAGGACTAGTCCCCAGTATTGCCTGTGATCTTCCTGCAGCTGATCTTTACACATTACCGATTAAGTCCTGGTTCACACATATGCGATGCGGGAACCAGCATGATTCCAGTGCGGGTTCCCACATTGCATGTCACTTGTCTGCAATTCACACTGCCCCCTGCGAACCACTGAGGGTGTCAATAGAAAGTTAATGACACCCCCATATTGGTTTGCAGATCGCAGTGCTAACTGTCAAATGCTGCAGGACCCTTTTTTTTGGTTTGCGATGAAATCGGATCGCATGGGTGTTCACATGGGTGAAAAAAAAAAAAAGTTTTTGCACATTTGGAATTAATGCATTCGATTGGCCAGAATATTAATTTATGGAATGGCCATTGGAATGTATTAACAACAACATTCATGCGTATTTGCATGTTCTTTTTTCCAGCCCAAAACGCTTCTCTTCAGAACGTGCAAGTGGTGGGTTTTATTTTCTGCCTGTAAAATGCCTATGTGTGCATGGACACATAGGCTAACATGGAAAGGTGTTTAGAGGCAGAGAGAAAAAAAAATAAACACCTGTAAGGGCCCTTTCACACTGGGGCGGCGTCGGCAGTAAAGCGCTGCTATTGTAAGCAGCACTTTACCGTCGGTATGCGGCCGCTACCGCGAAAGGGTTAAAAACCACCGCAAAGCGCCTCTGCAGAGGTGCTTTGCCGGCAGTATAGCCGCGCTGTCCCATTGATTTCAATGGGCAGGAGCGGTGAAGGAGCAATATACACTCCACTCCTTCACCACTCCAAAGATGCTGCTAGCAGGACTTTTTTTCCCGTCCTGCCAGCGCATCGCTCCAGTGTGAAAGCCCTCGGGGCTTTCACACTGGATACAAAGCAGCGGCACTTTCGGGTCGGTTTGCAGGCGCTATTATTAGCGCAATAGCGCCTGCAAACCGCCCCAGTGTGAAAGGGCCCTAAAACCTGTAGTGTGGATGAGGCCAAAAATAGGATTTTTTAAAACAGCTTACATGTAAAATCCTTTTTTTTCGAAGGACATCACGGGACACAGAGCCACAGTAATTACTGATGGGTTATATAGGTATCACTGGTGATTGGACACTGGCACACCCTATCAGGAAGTTCAACCCCCTATATAATCCCTCCCCCTTGCAGGGATACCTCAGTTTTGTAGCCAAGCAATATAGTGTATTAGAAGAGGGGCGGGACCTCTGTGTCCCGTGATGTCCTTCGAAAGAAAAGGATTTTACAGGTAAGCTGTTTTAAAAAATCCTATTTTCTTTCTCAAACATCACGGGACACAGAGCCACAGTAATTACTGATGGGATGTCCCAGAGCAATGCTACCTGAGGGGGGGGAACCACGACCAAGTAGGGTGCAATCAGACCAGAGGACCCTGTACAGCTGCCTGCAGCACACTACTACCCAAAGGCGATATCCTCATGCCTTTTCACATCCACCTGATAGAATCTGGTGAATGTATGAACTGAAGACCAGGTTGCGGCCTTGCAGATTTGAGCCATAGAGGCCCGGTGATGCACTGCCCAAGAAGCACCAATAGCCCTTGTGGAATGTGCCCGGATCTGAAACGGAGGAATCTTCTGTTTCAAACCATAAGCTTGAATGATCCAACTGTCGAATCCATTTAGAAATGGTAGCTTTTGACGCTGCCTGTCCTCTATTGGGACCCTCTGGCAGCACAAACAAAACATCCGTCTTGCGGATCTGAGTAGTTGCCCCTAGATAGGCCTTAACTGCTCTTACTACATCCAACGAATGTAGAGATCTCTCTTCCGGAGAACAGGGATCTGGAAAAAAGGAAGGTAGAACAATGTCTTGGTTTAAATGAAAATCAGAAACCACCTTCGGTAAAAAACTAGGATGAGGGCGTAGTACCACTCTATCCTTGTGTATAATCAAATAAGGCTCCTTACAGGAAAGAGCTGCTAATTCTGATACTCTTCTAGCAGAAGAGATGGCCACCAGAAAAATTAATTTCCTTGTCAACAAGACCAAAGGAATCTGACTTATTGGTTCAAAAGGCTGTTTCTGTAACACAGCCAGGACCAAATTCAAGTCCCAGGGGTTTAGGGGCGCTTTAACCGGAGGATTAAGACGCATCACCCCCTGCATAAAGTTTCGGACCAAAGAATGCGAAGCAAGTGGCCGCTGAAATAATACTGATAAAGCAGAAACCTGGCCCTTGAAGGTACTCAAGGCCAGCTTCATCTCTAATCCCATCTGTAGAAAATCAAGGATTCTACCTATGACATATTTCCTGGGATGCCAACCTCTGGATTCACACCAGGTTATATAAGCCTTCCAGACTCTATGATAAATCATCCTGGAAGCTGGCTTCCTTGCATTAATCAAGGTAGATATGACAGGACCTGAGAGCCCACGACTCTTCAGAACGTGGGTCTCAATAGCCAAACCGTCAAATTTAGCGTTTGTAAGGCAGGATGGAACACTGGACCCTGAGATAACAGGTCTGGGCGTACCGGTAGGGTCCACGGGGAACCCACCGTTATCCTTACTATTTCTGCATACCAAGTCCTTCTGGGCCAAGCGGGGGCCACCAGAAGTACCGACTTCCTTTCCTGCCTGATCCTGCGAAGGAGTCGTGGTAGTAGCAGAATAGGCGGGAATGCGTAAATCAGTGAGAACCGATGCCACGGAATCACCAACGCATCCGTCCCGCATGCAAGAGGATCTTTTGTCCTTGCCACAAATCTGTCTATGTTTTTGTTGAATCGGGATGCAAAGAGATCTACATCTGGAACCCCCCATCTTTGGCATATGGCCCAAAAGACGTCGGGATGCAGAGACCATTCCCCTGGAAGTAACTGCTGGCGACTTAGATAGTCCGCCTGCCAATTCTCTATTCCCGGGATGAAAACTGCCGATATGCATGGCACATGCATCTCTGCCCAGACTAAGATCTGGTTCACCTCTTTTTGAGCAGCTCGGCTCCGGGTGCCTCCCTGATGATTGACATAAGCCACTGCTGTGGCATTGTCTGACTGGATCCTGACCGGACAACCCTGTAGCCTGATAGTCCAGGCTTTTAGAGCTAGATGTATCGCCCGGATCTCCAGAATGTTGATGGGTAAGGTCCTCTCTGTCTTGGACCATACCCCTTGGACCGCAGCCTGTTCCACAACTGCCCCCCAACCTGACAGACTGGCATCTGTTGTTACCACCGTCCAGGTAACCGGTAGAAAGGATTTCCCCTTCTGCAGGTTTTTGGGTATGAGCCACCAATTGAGGCTCTGACGCACCGCATGCGACAGGTGCATCGGAAAGTCTAATGCCTGAACCTTCTTGTTCCAGGTCGACAGAATACTGTGTTGCAGCATTCTTGAGTGAAACTGAGCATAGGAAACTGCTTCGAATGAAGACACCATCTTCCCTAGTAGCCTCATACAAAGGCGGACTGAGGGACCCTTCTTGGTCCTTACTGTCAGAATCAGCTCTCTCAAAGCAGTGATCTTTGCCTGGGGTAGAAATATTTTCTCCTGGCTTGTATCTATAATCAGACCTAAATACTCCAGTCTTCTTACTGGTTTTAGGAAAGACTTTTCTAAGTTGAGGATCCAACCCAGGTGTTCTAGATACCTGACCGTGGTCCTCAAGTTTCCATTCAAAGAGGCTACCGACCGGTCTATCAAGAGCAGGTCGTCTAGGTATGCTATGACAGCTATACCCTGAGCCCTTAATCTGGCCAGAGGAGGAGCCAAGATCTTTGTGAACACTCGAGGTGCAGTGGCTATCCCAAAAGGCAGAGCCACAAACTGGAAATGGCGCCCTCCTACCTCGAAGCGCAGAAACTTCTGATGAGCAGGAAAAATGGGCACATGCAGATATGCATCTCTGATGTCTATTGATGCCAGAAATTCTCCTCCCTGCAGGGTGGGAACTACTGTTCGAATTGATTCCATGCGGAAGGATTGAATCCTTAGGAATCGGTTCAGATCCCTTAAGTCCAAAATGGGCCTGACATCCCCATTTGGCTTTTGGACCGTAAAAAGGTTGGAATAGAAGCCCAATCCCTGGTCCTTTGCGGGAACTATCATAATGACCTCCTGCGACAAAAGTCGCTCTAACGCTAGAAGGAGCGACTGCTTCTTCTCTGGGTCTCTGGGAACACTTGATCTGAGGAACCGAGGAGAAGGGAATTCCTGAAACTCCAGCTTGTACCCTAAGGTTACCGTGGAGACTACCCATCTGTCCTGGAAGTCCTCGTGCCAGAGCTCTGAGAACTGTCGCAGTCTTCCCCCCACTCGAGTGAGCGGGGGCGCCCCCTCATGCAGAGGTCTTAGTGTTTTGCCTAGTAGGCTTCTTTCCCCAGGACTTCTTTTGTCCCTGGGGTTGACTCTTGTCTCTGGACCCCGATGGAGGCGGCCGTCGAGACTGCCTGGAGGCTGAAGCCCCCGGCGCTGGGGAAAGAGTCCGTTTGAAAGAGGGACGCTTACTCTTCTTCTTGACAGGTAAGAGAGTGCTTTTCCCACAAGAGATTCTCTTGATATAGTTATCCAAGTCCTCTCCAAACAACCTTGCACCACGAAATGGAAACCCAGCCAGTAGCTTCTTACATGGTGCTTCGGCTGACCAATTTTTCAACCATAGGATTCTACGTATATGCACCAACCCCAGTGAAAGACGGGAGGTTTGCACGATAGAATCTCTAATGGCGTCAACCACAAAGCATAAGGCCGCTGGAAGGTTAGCAAACCCCTGGGCCTGCTGTTCAGGTAATACTTTGATGACCTGCTTAACATGGTCTCTTAAGTATTGACAGACTCCAATCGCTGCTACTGCAGGTTGGGCCACTGATCCTGCTAAAGGAGAAAACATCCTTCAATAGGGATTCCATCCTTTTATCTACAGGATCCCTGAGCATCTGAGCATTGTCTACAGGACAAGTCAGGCTATTATTTACGGAGGAAATGGCGGCATCAATAGCCGGTATTCCCCACATTTTAATAAACTTTTCTTCCATCGGATAAAGTGTTGAAAACTTTCTCGGCGGAAAAAAACGTTTGTCTGGGTGATCCCACTCAGAATAAATAAACTTTTCAAGTAAAGTATGAACAGGAAAAGCATGTGCTGCTTGGAAAGGTTTCAGTGACCCCAAAGCAGAAGAGGATTCTTTAGCAGTTTCAGGTATGGGCAACTTAAATGTGGAGCGGACCAATCCAGTGAGGATCTGCACTAAGACTTTCTCCTCTTGGGAAGTCGCAGAGGGTCCCTCTCCACCTGAATCCTCCGAAGAGGAATCATCCATCCCATCCCGATCCTCTGAAAGGGATTCATCTCCTTTATCCCAGAGCTCCTCTGTCTGAGGGTCTTGGGGAACAGAGGAAAGCCTAGTGCGTTTTCTTCCACTGAGTGAAGACGTAATCACGGCCATTAATCTTTCCTCTAGACCATTAATGGTTGAGGAAAAAACCTCTTGTGTAATATATACAGGGGCTGAAGTGCCAGAAGCAGGTGTAGCCCCTGACCCCGATGGCTCTCCCTGGCTAGCCGTCCCTGGCCCATCTTTAGGGGGGGAGGATGCTGCCGACAGGGGGCCCTCAGAACCTGAACGAGATCCCCTAGTGTCTCTGGTTCCTGGGGTGCTTGAACCTCTTCTACCCATAGTGCAAAGCAACAAGGCGTGAGGTATACAAATGAACACTGCCCGCTGAGCGATGTAGTCTGGCTAAAAGCCTTGCTACCCAATGCTCAGTCTGGTGTTACTTCAGTAAATGCTGCCTAGGAGAATGCCTGTGTCCCACCTTACATGCGACCGTCAGCTCTGTGTCTCTCAGAAGGCTGAGTGCACCTGTACAGAGTGCCTTTAATAGCCTGCAGCTGGCCTGAGTGGGAGTCTAAACACTCTGTGCTGACGTCCCGCCCCCTCCTCTACCGCCCCCCCCCCCCCCCCTCGAGTTTTGAAAAAAACGAGCGCTTCCCGCACTGCCGACTCTGTCATGCTTCTGGAGAAAAGGCTGGGGATGGGGGGGGGGAGGGAGGGAGGCTGGTAACAAGATCTGCCTGAACGGCTATCTTCAGAGATGGTGGCCATTAGGCCGCAGAGCCCGGGTGGTATAACCACTTTCTAGACCCCTGTGGCCCCTCTCTAGCCTGGGGGGAACATTCAAACATGAGAAATCCCCCTTTCCACCTTACCTGCTTGCCGCCTGCTTTGAGATGCTGGGACATAATCAGCACTGAACACCTGAGACAGTCAGTCAGCATGTGTAGGTTTGTGCTCTTGGCAGCCCCCGGTGGTCACAATAGGCATAGCATGCATTTACCTTAAAGGAGAAAAGCCACTAGAACTCAAAAATTCTGTGGAATCTCCTCTTACCTTATCCAGCCGCAGGGTGCTGTTTACACAGACCCAATCTTCACCTCTCACGGTGGGCTCCGTTTGAAAAAACCGTCAGAGACTGGGGCCCCCATCAGTAGGGGGATCCAACAGTTCTGGGACCGTAAAGCACCTCGCCAGAAATTAGGAAGTTTAAAGCCATTTTCTGATCTGCGGGGTCCAGCTCTCTAAAAAGAGAAGCATTACGGGTAAAACCTCGTTTCTTCGGACACGAGGCCCGGGTACCATTCAATTCGGCCATGAAAAGACACTTTGAATGGATCCGGTTCGCCTGGCTTGCCCCAGTATAGGATCTTAGGATATTCCCTTTGGAGCTCAGCACAGGACATCTTTACACGTCCATCACCTAAGACACTGGCGTAAAAACTGAGGTATCCCTGCAAGGGGGAGGGATTATATAGGGGGTTGAACTTCCTGATAGGGTGTGCCAGTGTCCAATCACCAGTGATACCTATATAACCCATCAGTAATTACTGTGGCTCTGTGTCCCGTGATGTTCGAGAAAGAAATGTAAATTTTTATTTTTTTTATTTGTGTTTTTTTTTTTTAAATTCTTTTTATTGCAGTATTTTAATTAAGGTACAGGATAGAGCCTATTGGGCATACCCAGGCTCGAACGTACAAACAGCAGACATAACTAAAACAACACCAATAAAACTAGAACACAACCAATAAAAACTTGGAATGCTCAGACCACCTATGCAGTTTGAAACATATCTGTTTTTACGGTTAAACTTCAGAACCTAGCTTACTATGTATGAAGATAGCTCCTCTCTCAAACCTTATTTACCCATAAGATTTCTGACTAGTGCAACAAGAATTCAAAGTTCCGTTAACTAGGAATGAATGAATTATTGTATGAATATTTACTAGTCGTCTACATTTGTAGATGGGGATTCCACCCATATGTCCCACATTTTGTGAAATTTCTTAGCACATCCTCTAGATAAGTAAATGGCCTTATACAACGGAAGGGCAGAGTTAATCAACTGTTTCCAGAGATTGACGGATGGTGCAGTAGAAGATTTCCACCGGAGTACAATGGCCTTGTGTGCATAATAGACTAATAATCCCAGGAGGGTTCTGACTGCTCAACTATGACAAAATGTACATTTTTAGGGTAATGCTTAGGCACAATAAAAGTTTTTAGAGGTTTCCAACAACACGGCAAATGTGAAATGTTTGTAGCTCAAGCACATTTTAAAAGGAAACAGGTTATAAGAAAAACACGGAGGCTACCATTGCAGCTGTGCATAGTAACCAACCAGCTTCTAGGTTTATTTTGTGTGCACCGGTTTAGGTAAAACTCCTCCTATGTGTCAACAGTTTGTCTAAAATGTAAATCTTAGCAATAAAAAGTGAAAAGGAGGCTCATTCCTGACCACCTTCACCAGCATGTTGAACGAAAAAAACAAAAAAAAAAAAGGACTAGATTCCTCCATCCATATATTCCATGCAGATGGGGAAATCCTCCATGCTAAGCTATTGTATTCTGACAGCAGGAGACTTCCTACAGCATCCACCTGAACAGAGGTGTGCCGACAGCTCTGCTGTTGTGTCAGCACACCGGTTATGTATCTTGCATAAAGTAGCACAGTGTCACTGCCCCAGCAAGTAAACAGCACATAACTCAGATCCTGCACTTTAGCAGCACAGTGCAGGGATGGGTTTATACTAGGGTTGCACCGATACCAGTGCTCATACCGAGCATTTGCACGAGTACGTGTACTCGTGCAAATGCTCCGATGCTTCACCCGATACCTGGACAGTCAGGGAAGATCGGTGCGGTAGTGGGGGTACAAGCACCGATCTCCTTATATAGATTTTAATAAAGCATCTGGCAGCCGCTTCTGCTCTCCCTCCCCGCGGCTTCCAGCTGCTTTATTGAAATTTATACAGGAAGATCAGTGCTTGTAACTGCCCCCACTGTCGCACAGTCACATCTGACTGCCCCCTGTGTCCTCCTCCGGTTCTCCTCCAGTCCCCTGTCATGTCCTCTGGGCTCCTCTGGTTCGCCATGTCCTCCCTGCTCCTCCGGTCCTCCACCCTGTCCTGGATCTGTCAGGATGGAGAGCAGAGGAAGGAGCCGGTAAATCTGTCATTTACCGGCTCCTTCCTTTTTTGAATGCACAGAGTCAGTGATCACTATTTCTGTCCATTCACATAATTGAGCATAGTAATCTGTATTTACAATGTCTCAGATTTTGATTGGAGAGGAGCCAGTGTCTCCTGTCCATTCATTTTCAGTGCAGGCTGCAGAGAAAACGGACTGTGAAATATGTGTCTTTAGTCCCTTTCTCTGTCTCAAAAGGGGAGATGTCAGGGGTCTGTTTACCTGATATTTCACCAAAGCAACCCCCCCCCCCCCAAACGGGGCTGATAAAAAAAATAAATATATAATATAAAATATTTAACCACTTCAATACAGGGCACATTCACCCCCGTCCTGCCCAGGCCAATTTTCAGCTTTAAGCGCTGTAACATTTTGAAAGACAATTGCGTGATCATGCAACACTGTACCCAAATTAAATTTTGATCATTTTTTTTCCACACAAATAGAGCTTTCTTTTGGTGGTATTTGATCACCTCTGTGGTTTTTATTTTTTCGCTATCAACAAAAAAAAAAGAAGAGTGACAGTTTTGAAAGAAAAAAAAAATATATATATATATATTTTTTACTTTTTGCTATAATAAATATCCCAAATTTATTTTAAAAGAAAATAATTTTTTCCTCAGTTTAGGCCGATATGTATTCTTCTACATTTTTTTTTACCAAAAATATCGCAATAAGCGTATATTAATTGGTTTGCGCAAAAGTTATAGCATCTACAAAATAGGGATTTATGGCATTTTTATTATCTTTTTACTAGTAATGGCGGTGATCTGCGATTTTTAGGCACACACGATCGGTCTCCTCTCCCCTGACAGGACATGGATCTCTGTTTACACACACAGCTCCACGTTCCTGCTCTGTCACGAGCAATCGCGTATGCCTGGCAGACATCGCGGCCGCCAGGCACGCGCATCGGCTCCTTGGAGACGTGTTGGGCGTGCGCCCGTGCCTCCGGTGGCAAGCCAAGGACATCATATGACGCCCGCCCAGAGGGACAGTGTTCCTGCGGACGTCATATGACAAAGTCCCGATATTGAAGTGGTTAAAAAGGTAAAAAAATTAAAATAAAAACAACACACACCACTGACGCCATCCAGTCCCCTCCCCCCCAAAAAGAAAGCATTGTAAAAAAAAATAAATAAAAAAAAAAAAAAAAAAAAAAAATTATATAACATTTTAAGAAACACACACACACGCACACACACACGCACACACGCACACACTACTGACACAGTCCACTCTCACATGACATAAAAAAAAAAAAAAAAGAAGTATCGGTAATCAGTATCGGTGAGTACTTGGATAAAAAAAAAAAAAAAAAAAAAAAAAAAAAAAAAGCATTGATACTTGTACTCGGTCTTAAAAACGTGGTATTGGTGCAAATTAGCGGTAGCTTGGTGTGAGATGGGCAGGCTCTTAACAGTGTCAGATGCACATCACATACATTTGTAGTCTCTGCTCTCAGTGCCTTTGTATGGGTGGCTAAAAAAGGCGATATTGAGAGGGCAGAATGATTTGTAGCCACAGGCATAATGGAAATGATTGCTGAGGAGGTTTTTCTGAAAGGATTTTAGGCCATATTCTGTAGCGTATGCATTTGTACAACAGAGATGACTTTACACCATAGTTTACTTGCTCTGGCACTCTGTATAGTGATAAGAAGTGGGTGTCAGCAAAAATAGGTTCTGCAAAGTATCTGCAGTTAATCTTTGTAAACCAATCCATGACATGTCCCACGTCCCCAATTTCAGCTCGGATATGGTGCCCACCATCGATGGCTTTATGCAGGGTAGACGCTGAACGAACCTTGTACAATAATGAAAACCCCAAGTCTTCAAACAGCTAAGGAACTCCCTTACTTACCTCTGGCAGAGGTTAGGGCTAGTATAAAATGGCTTTTTAATGTAGCTACCAACAATTAAAAAATAAAAAAGGTGACAAGAAACATTACAGGAAAACTCCTGGTCATCTCACTGCACAACTAAAAATTTCTGTTTATTTAGTCAAAGAAAAAAAAAAAAATAAAACTCACCAAATATATCCTGTAGGCATCAATTCGTTTAATGTTTCCCCAACATGCTTGCGTATCATTCATCTCTGTTGACCCAGAGCCACAAGTCTCATTCCCAGAGAAGCTGCAGGACAAAAAAAACACTCACGGTAAACCAAAGCGATCAAATTTGTGTTTGTGTCAAATTTGAGTAAAATAAAAACTTGCATGTACAAGATATTCCTCTACGAGAAGAGTAACATATGATTCCAGTGAAGGTTCAGTGTTGCATGAAAATGTGATTCACACAACAAAACCATTATGGAAGCTTCAAACCATTCTTGACCAGATCTACATTTTTATAGATTTTTAAAATGTTTGCAATGTGGACAGACACATCTAGTCCTACCAAACTAGCAGCTTCGTATCTTTGTAGCGGGATACAGAGTTGCTGCTGTAAACGGCTGCAACAAATTCACTTCACAATCACTGGTCTATATGGTCAACAGCTGCCACACTGAATAATAACAATTATCAGATATAAAAGGTGCCAACCTACAGGCCTTTGTGAATTATATGGTAGCTGCCCCAAAAAGTGAACACCCCACTAAAACCGTGTAAATAAGTAAAGTTAGGCACATTTCCTATTTAGGCCAAAACTTGTGCAAAGCAGAAAATCTCATGTATGTAAATGTTGTACCAACTCATTTAAAGTGATCAATATATAAAATATTCTCCACAACAAAATAACATGGTGCTGAATAGAGGTCGACCGATATGGGTTTTTCTCTGGCCGATGCCGATATTTAGAAATCTCGGCCGATGGCCGATATATGATGCCGATTTTTTTGGGCCAATAGGTTAGGCCGAATTTTTTTTTTTCCCTTCATCTCATAAAATCTAACAGTTCACACTGGGGCATTTTTCAGGCACTTTTGGGCTAAAAATAGCGCCTGTAAAATGGCTCCCCTGCAGTCTCAGTGAGAAAGCCCGAGTAATTTGCGACATTGCAATGGGCGCAAAGTATGCGCCCAGTGTTGCCAATGTGTATATGTCAGAATGGGAAGAGGAAGCACTATATAACAATGTACCACATCAGCTTACACTGTTCAAGCGTTATATAGATGACATTATTATAGTTTGGAGTGAGAATAGCGAGAGCCTTATTGATTTCTGTTTCAATCTTAACACCAATGATAAAAATATAAAACTCCTTTGGGAAATTAGTGACGATAAAATCAATTTCTTAGATCTAGTAATTGGTAAAGAAGGAAGCAGATCAACGACCCATACATATTTCAAGACTGTCGATAGGAACAGCTATCTGCCCCTTGATACCTGTCATCATTCCCTATTATTAGATAATATACCAAAGGGCCAGTTAATCAGATTAAGGCGGAATTGTACCACAAAAGAAGTGTTTTTTGAACAAGCAAAAATGATTGGAGAGAGATTTGTCCAAAAAGGACATTGAGCTGAGTTCATTGAAGAAAAAAAAAAATACAGGATGTTGCATCACTCGATAGAGATAAATTGATACAAGATAGTAGAAAGGACATAGCTAATCAAGATATTGTACCCATTATTATGGATTTCAATATCCAACACAAGTACATTGAGAGAATTTTTAAAAAATAAAGGGACATCATTAGAACAGATCGTCATTTGGGTACTATTCTTCCGGAAAGACCTAAATTTGTTTATAGAAGAGCTCCCACCTTGAGGGATCTTTTGACAAAGAATGTCCTGGACCCCCCGAATAGAAAAAGTTTTCATTCTTCGAGGGTAAGGGATATTTTCCGTGTAAAAGTTGCTATACGTGCTATACGTGTGACATCTAAAAATTATATAATAGAAGATTTTATATCATGCCATAGTGAAGGTGTTGTGTATTTATTGGAGTGCCCCTGCCAAATCCAATATATTGGCAGAACAAAGAGAGCACTATGGAAGAGCTTGAGGGAACATGTGCAAAACATCAAAAAAAAAAGTTTTGATAAACGGTTTATCAAGACATTACGCAAAATATAACAGTGATCCCTCGTCATTAAAAGTTTGTGGAATAGAAAAATACAAACCCCACTGGAGGGGTGATAATAAAATCATAAAAATCAGTCAAGCTGAGTCCAGATGGATCTACGAATTACGTACTTTATCGCCACTAGGGCATAATGTGGAATTCAACCTTAATTGTTTTATTTCTAATTTTTAACGAATTTCTAATTCATTTATTGATTCCCATTTTTACTCATTTATTGATTCAATAATAATATGGTCATCAGTGTCCCCTGGTGTAAAATGTTATTGTTATTATTAGTTGAATAGGTATTAAGTATTGTGTGCCAATATTTTTATTGAGTTGGATTCACTCACCTTTTATCCCGATTTGAATGATTTTTGCACATCCTTTATTACTGTGCATTGGAGGTCATTTCGTTTACCTTTTTTTGAATGTTATTATGTTTCATTTCCACTGGATGGCACTAGTGGGGCTGGGAGCTTTGTGTTATTCCCCCCCTAGGTATTCTTGAGTGTTTTATGCGTTTTAGTCACTAGAGATTTTGGATTATGTGATATATGTTCTTTGTATTTTCTACCACTAGGTGGCGTTCATATATTTGGTAGATTTCTACGTATGTTTTTTCTCCACTAGATGTCATTAGCAAATTTTGTACTATGGGCTGTATGTATCTCTTCTGTTTCCCCACTAGATGGCGTCTGACTTAGATTTATTACTGATATGCTATTCACTCCGCCACTGGTTTTTATTTATATTTTATGTTATGCATTTATTATTCATGCTGCATCTGATGTTTTTATTGCTATTATCTATGAAGATTTTACTTGTACACTTATCCGCTGTTGTCATGACAGTGGAGGCGACTATTTAAACTGGCTGTTCGACACCTGACTCCCTGACCCTTTGAGAAAGTCACATGTTAGTGACGCAACGTGTCAGGGAGGAGCCAGGTGCCGCTGTTCCTGGGTACAGCCGAACCTGGAAGCATCCGTTTCGACTGCTGCTAGTACCTATTTTTAAATGTAAGTTACTGCTTGTTTTTTGTTACAAATAAATTTTAAATACTACACCATGGAGCTACTTTTTTTCTTTCACCATTTATCCGCTGGCACTCATTGAGTGTGGGAGAGTGCAACTGTGAACTGGATATCGAGTGTCCCCGTGTGCTGTGACTACAACCGGATTCCCTGTGGAGTACTTTATCACTTATGGGTTCATGCTCGATTCGGCCCATTGGGACCATGATTGGATGAATTTCATCTGAGACACTTTTTATCACAGCGACTGGTTCTTGCACTTCCACCTTCCTTTATTATCATTATCAGAAGTTTGGATCCTGCTGTTATTGGGAGTCGCACCGCACTGTTTATTGGACTGCACTTGTCACTTTTTTTGGCCACTTGATAGTGTGTTTGGGACATATATCACACACAATAGTGTGTCACGATTTCTTTTCTTGGCACTTTGTTATTTTATTTTATTTACACTCGTTCTGAATGAGCTTTTGGCTTCATTCCTTTTCCTCACTGCACTTTATATTTATTCTTTATTGCACTTTATAATTGTTTCATTGTTTTTATTGTGCTGTAGAATTGATGGATTGCAGGTCAATCATCATTGCACCTGATTGCACTATGATTGTTTTTTATTGATTTTTACTGTGCTCTAGAATTTATAGATCGCATATCTATTATTATTGCACTTGATTTTATTTGCTCAGTTTATTCAGGGTGAGTTAGCGCCACATATTTTATATTTTTATTGAGAAAGCCCGAGTGCTTTCACACGGAGGCGATGGTAGGATGTTAAAAAGAAAGGTCCTGCAAGCAGAACCTTTGGAGCGGTGTATACCTCCACCACTCCTGCCCATTGAAATGAATGGGCACCGCTGCAAAGCACTTTGGCAGCCGCGCTACATGGGTGCATTTAACCCTTCATCGGCCCCTAGCTGGGTTATAAGTGCCCTGCTAGCAGCCGAATAGCGCCGCTAAACTGATGGTAAAGCACTGCTAAAACTAGCAGCGTTTTACCGTCAATGCATGCCCACTCCAGTGTGAAAGCAGCCTTAAGTAATAAGTGATACAGAAAATTTCTTACGTTTAAACATTTATTAAACAAAACAAACCTCCAATCAATTCACTTGTATGTATAATTTTTTTTTTTTTTTTAATCTAAAACACAACACAATCTTAAATATTAAATACACAAAAACAAGTACAGAAAATCAAAACTTTTGGACGAAAAAAAAAAAAAAAAAAATGGGCCAACTTTACTGTTTTTTTTTTTTTTTTTATGTCATTAGTGTATTTTTTCCCCCAAAAAAATGCGTTTGAAAGACCGCTGCGCAAATGCCGTGTGACATAAAATATTGCAACAACCGCTATTTTATTCCCTAGGGTCTCTGCTAAAAATATATATATAATATATAATGTTTGGGGGTTCTAAGTGATTTTCTAGCAGAGAATACAGGATTTTTATTTGCAAGCAACAAGTGTCAGAAAAGATTTAGTCTTTAAATGGTTAAACTGAGAACTCCTAAACACAAAGTTCAGTCCATTGATAAGTATAAACATTGTATCTCTTTGCTTCTTTTCTCACACTTGGCAGGCTGCCCAGATAGGTAGTCTCCACAGGAAGACTTCAGGCAACTTGCATTGACTTCTATTACAGAGGTGATTTGAAGTCGGGCTGAAGTTTTAAATCACCTTTTTAATCAGCACAATCAGTCGATGCTGATTAATTAAAAAATGCCAAATATCGGCCGGCCGATTTATATCGGTCGATCTCTAGTGCTGAACACCAAAAAATAATTATTTCACTGTTATTAATTATATAATTAATAATATAATTATTTCACACATGGAGGGGGGCACCTCTACCGCCACCGATAAAGGTGATCTCGCGGCGAATCCGCCACAGAGACCACTTTTATACTAAATCGGACTGCTCGCCGTTTAAGAAAATACTGGGGTTATGGCAGCTATCTGCTGCCATAACAATGATATTCAGTGTCAAAGTACTGACGTATAATGATGGCGGGCGGTCCGGAAGTGGTTAATCAGCTGCTGGCAGTCACCTCATTAGGTCAGAGCTACACAGGAGAGGTTAGCTAAGCAAATTTAATAAATAACTCCTTATAATGGTTATGCAGTATTGCAGTCTGCAAAAGTTATGCATTTTGAAGTGATCATTTGCACATGGATTGAAGAATTGTGTAATCAAGCTAGATTGATCGCTCCTACATGCTACTTTTAAGACTGAGCTACTATAAATCTCCTGTGTGGTTCTAGCATAATGAGGTAGCTGCAAGTAAGAGATTAAAACAGAGTAGCAGGAGATTAAATCACTTATGTAGCAGAGAACACTTTAGAAGGTAAATACATCTATTTAGAATGGGGGTCAACAACCAGCAGATCATGATCTAACAGTAGATCAGGACAGTTGATTGGTAGATCGCGGTCTGGGCTTGCTGACCCGCTATGCCAGAGCATCAAACAGAGTTCAATGCAGAGGGACTACTTATAAAATTTGTCTGTAGCAGGGAGCAAGAGCCACATAAGCTGATGCCTCCTCTGTAGTGCTGGCTCCTCTCCCACGCGGAGTGATACCAACTGCACTCCACCTCTTATCCTGGCTAGCGGTCTCCAGAGTGGTGCCAGCAGCAGAAAAGAAGAGAACTTCAGATCAATGTGAAGCAATACACTGGGCATAATAGTATATGGCTGCTTTCACACTGATGTGCTGCGGTTTACCCACACCATGGGTACAGTGCAGTGTACCTGCAGATTTCCTGTGGTTTTGCTGCGCTTAGCCATAGACTTCTATTATATCTTGCAGGTTTGGTGCGCTTTTTGAAGGCAGAAGTTTTGGGATGATATAATAGACATCTATGGCAAAGCACAGTTAACCCAGGAAGGTCGCAGATGCACTGCACAAGAGGTGCAGGTAAGCCACAGCACATACATGTGAAAGCAGCGTTATAGGGGGCTCAGAACAGTAAGGGTTCTTTTACATTTGCAGTTTGGGGGATGGTAAAACCCCACAGTTAAGACGTGTTTTTACCACCCCTGCCCCAACTGTACCCCCTTTAGCTGCTTTGGCCAGGGGTGTACACATATCGCTGCAGGCGTTATATGCCCTGTCATGGTTTGTGGGTGTAGCACCTGCCAAGCATGACCTGTGCAAGTGAATGAGGCCGCTCTGCAAGTGCCCTGCAACCTTGTACAGTACAGCAAACAAGGGGTTAAAGCAGGTAGCGTTGTGTTGCTTTCTCACCACCTGCTTTAACCCCTTGGATCCTGCAGAAGCATGCAGTTGCAGGGCGCTTGCAGAGTGGCCCCATTTACTTGAATGGGTTAGGATTGTCAGGCAGTAGCATCCACCAGAAGCAACAGGGGGCTTAATTCCTGCTGCGGCAAGCGTACACCTTTGGCTGCTGCTCAGCACCTAAAGGGGGTAGGGATTGGGGGTGGTAAATCCACGACTCAACTACAAGTTTTTACAACATCCCAACTTTATGTGTGAAAGAGCCCCAACGGTGCCACTGCTGAATACAACTATGGGCTCATTCACATGTGCAGCAGGTACTGCTGCTCCTCTAAAAAGCGATCAGAGTGTGTTAAACAAGTGGGGAGGTGATATGTTGCCTCCTCACCACCTAATTTAAACCCATGATTGCCGTGCAATCCACGCAATTGCGACACTATTACATAGTAGTACGGCAATTAGGAGCACAGGTGACACTGGGCCCGGTGATCTTTGACTTCTCCCACATTGTTCAGGTAGATCTCCACCTCCTCTTTAGGGTTGCCTACCCCTGATTTAGGGATTCATTTACATGTCACCTGTGAGTCAAAGCATTTTATTTTTGTTTTACAAAACAGGTAGAAATACAATCTTGCCCGTTTCTTCATTGTGTTAAAAGGATAACAGTTCTCCAAAAGTAAAAATTACTCCTGTATGTGGTCATGCGCCAAGGGTTGCATGCGGTCAGAGCATACGTCCTTGAGCATGTGGGTGCTTTACACAATCCTCTCCCGACATAACTGTGTATAGGTGCATCTTCTAATTAATCTCAATGGACGGCTGTATGCAGCAGCTGCGGGTCCCAGGAAAGTGATTTCACAAGCTCTGCATGCTGTACAGCTGTGCATGAGGCCTAAAGGCTTCATTCATGTTTAGGGTGTCACATGAAATAAGGTCATATTCCCCAACCCTCCCCCCTTCAAATTGTGCTTCTCTTCACTTCCCATTTACCTGAATTGCATGGTGCTTCTCCCTACAGCCTGTCACTTTAAAATTGGTTTTAAAAAAATCCAGAAAAACGCATTTCAAAAAAGTTTTAAAATGGATTTGTATTTTAATGAGTGAAAAAAGTATTTGATTCCCTATCAAATCAGCAAGATTTCTTGCTCCCAGGTGTCTTCTATACAGGTAATGAGCTGAGATTAGGAGTGCTCTCTTAATGGGAGTGCTCCTAATCTCAGCTTGTTACCTGTATAAAAGACACCTGTCTACAGAAGCAATCATATTCCAATCTCTCCACCATGGCCAAGACCAAAGAGCTATCCAAGGTGGCCAGGGACAAAATTGTAGACCTACACAAGGCTGGAATGGGCTACAAGACCATCGCCAAGCAGCTTGGTGAGAGGATGACAACAGTTGGTGCGATTATTTACAAATGGAAGAAACACAAAATATCTGTCGATCTCCCTCAGTATTGGGACTCCATGTAAGATCTCACCTTGTGGAGTTTCAATGATCTTGAGAATGGTGAGCAATCAGCCCCGAACTACACGGGAGAATCTTGTCAATGATCTCAAGGCAGTTGGGACCATAGTCACCAAGAAAACAATTGGCAACACACTACGCCATGAAGGACTGAAATCCTGCAGCGTCCGCAAGGTCCCCCTGCTCAAGAAAGCACATATACAGGCCTGTCTGAAGTTTGCTAATGAACATCTGAATGATTCAGAGGAGAACTGTGTGAAAGTGTTGTGGTCAGATGAGGCCAAAATCTAGCTTTTTGGCATCAACTCAACATGTTTGGAGGAGGAATGCTGCCTAAGACCCCAAGAATACCATCTCCACCAAACAGTGGTGAAAACATTAAGCTTTGGGGGTGTTTTTCTGCTAAGGGGACAGGACAACTTCACCGCATCAAAGGGACGATGGACTAGGCCATGTACCGTCAAATCTTGGATGAGAACCTCATTCCTTCAGCCAGGGCATTAAAAATGGGTCGTGGATGGGTATTCCAGCATGACAATAGCCCAAAACACACGGCCAAGGCAACAAAGGAGTGGCTCAAGAAGAAGCACATTAAAGTCCTGGAGTGGCCTAGCTGGTCTCCAGACCTTAATCCCATAGAAAATATGTGGAGGGAGCTGAAGGTTCGAGTTACCAAATGTCAGCCTCAAAACATTAATGACTTGGAGAGGATCTGCAAAGAGGAGTGGGACAAATTCCCTCCTGAGATGTGTGCAAACCTGGTGGCCAACTACAAGAAATATCTGACCTCAGTGATTGCCAACAAGGGTTTTGTCACCAAGTACTAAGTCATGTTTTGCAAAGGGGTCAAATACTTATTTCACTCATTAAAATACAAATCAATTTATACATTTTTTTTAAATGCGTTTTTCTGGATATTTTTGTTGTTATTCTGCCTCTCACTGTTAAAATAAACCTACCGTTAAAATGATAGACTGATCATTGTCAGTGGGCAAACTTTCAAAAACAGCAGGAGATCAAATACTTTTTCCCCCTCAATCTATGAATTGTATTTCCTTATACATTTCATCTATCTGGTGAGTGCATTGCAGAGGTGGTGGTGCACCGTTGGTGACAAACGTGGATTATTTCTGCACTTGGGGACACTGTACAGTCAGGCCCATAAATATTGGGACATCGACACAATTGTAATCTTTTTGGCTCTATACACCACCACAATGGATTTGAAATGAAACAAACAAGATGTGCTTTAACTGCAGACTTTCAGCTTTAAATTGAGGGTATTTACATCCAAATCAGGTGAACGGTGTAGGAATTACAACGGTTTGTATATGTGCCTCCCACTTTTTAAGGGACCAAAAGTAATGGGACAATTGGCCGCTCAGCTGTTCCATGGCCATGTGTGTGTTATTCCCTCATTATCCCATTTACAAGGAGCAGATAAGAGGTCCAGAGTTCATTTAAAGTGTGCTATTTGCATTTGGAATCTGTTGCTGTCAACTCTGTCACTATCAGTGAAGCAAGCCATCATTAGGCTGAAAAAACAAAACAAACCCATCAGAGAGATAGCAAAAACATTAGGTGTGGTCAAATCAACTGTTTGGAACATCCTTAAAAAGAAAGAAAGCACCGGTGAGCTCAGCAACACCAAAAGACCCGGAAGACCACGGAAAATAACTGTGGTGGATGACCGAAGAATTCTTTCCCTGGTGAAGAAAACACCCTTCACAACAGTTGGCCAGATCAAGAACACTCTCCAGGAGGTAGGTGTATGTGTGTCAAAGTCACCAATCAAGAGAAGACTTCACCAGAGTGAATAGAGAGGGTTCACCACAAGATGTAAACCATTGGTGAGCCTCAAAAACAGGAAGGCCAGATTAGAGTTTGCCAAACAACATCTAAAAAATGCCTTCACAGTTCTGGAACAACGTCCTATGGACAGATAAGACCAAGATCAACTTGTACCGGAGTGATGGGAAGAGAAGAGTATGGAGAAGGAAAGGAACTGCTCATGATCCAAAGCATACCACCTCATCAGTGAAGCATGTGAAGCATGGTGGTGGTAGTGTCATGGCGTGGGCATGTATGGCTGCCAATGGAACTGGTTCTCTTGCATTTATTGATGATGTGACTGCTGACAAAAGCAGCAGGATGAATTCTGAAGTGTTTCGGGCAATATTATCTGCTCATATTCAGCAAAATGCTTCAGAACTCATTGGACGGCGCTTCACAGTGCAGATGGACAATGACCCGAAGCATACTGCAAAAGCAACCAAAGAGTTTTTTTAAGGGAAAGAATTGGAATGTTATGCAATGGCCAAGTCAATCACCTGACCTGAATCCGATTGAGCATGCATTTCACTTGCTGAAGACAAAACTGAAGGGAAAATGCCCCAAGAACAAGCAGGAACTGAAGACAGTTGCAGTAGAGGCCTGGTAGAGCATCACCAGGGATGAAACCCAGCGTCTGGTGATGTCTATGCATTCTAGACTTCAGGCTGTAATTGACTGTAAAGGATTTGCAACTACTACTACTACTACGTTACTTTTGGTCCCTTAAAAAGTGGGAGACATATATACAAACTGTTGTAATTCCTACACCGTTCAGCTGATTTGGATGTAAATACCCTCAGATTAAAGCTGAAAGTCTGCAGTTAAAGCACATCTTGTTCGTTTCATTTCAAATCCATTGTGGTGGTGTATAGAGACAAAAAGATTAGAATTGTGTCGATGTCCCAATATTTATGGACCTGACTGTATATGCATTTATTAAGGAGGAAGATTGAGATTTTTCATTGCACCTAATTTTGGGACTTTGCACTATTAGCACTTTTTTAAGGAGGGAGATTGATATTCATCTTTGCACTTACTTTTTGAACTTTACCAGCACTTTTTAAGAATAGTTGCCACCTAGTGGCGATTACCCCTCATTACATGTATTGTTTATATATAAAAATGTCTTTTGGTTTAATTTGATGATTATGAATTCCAGCATCTTATTTATGCACGCTATTATAAGTATGTAGAATTCCCGAATGCTGCATTGTCACTTTTTATTTATGCATATAAGATTGGCTGATTACCTTACTTTGTGCTAGCTGTTTTTTTTTTTTTTTTTTTTTTTTTGCTTGTTTGGAGCGCTCACTCATATTCTTACACACCTGTTCTGTCTCTTTAAAATTTCATGTTGCTTTATTATGGTGACACCATCCATTAACATTTGCAGCAGGGGGACTTGTAAGTCTCAATGGAGCACAAAGGTTGTGATATATCATTACATTTGTAGTCTATTGTTTATTTTCTGCACAAGGCAGGATCTCCTGACAGATCATGGTTGCAATATTCTGCAGGGCTGAATGCAAAAAATGTATAAAAAGCTATTTTTTTTCCTTTTATTATTTATGTGGGCGCATCTTTTTCAGCTAAGTGAACGGATAAGTCAACCACATTTCTATACACTGCAAACCTAGCTCCTCTACTTCCATTTTTCCCACCTCGGTATTACTCACCATGTGACCTGCACGAGAGACAGAGGTACAGCTGTTGCATATATCGCCAGATCTCCATACAGATATATAATAATGCACAAATAAAAGAGGTTTACACCAACTGTAGGGAAAAGCAGAGAGACACCAACAAATTATTAGTCTGAAACTGAGATGAACAAGGGTATATTTCAGTTATAAAGCCAAAAAAAGGCAAAGTTAAATGGTTCTTAGCCACTTTTATCCCCTTCCTGCCCAGGCCAATTTTTAGCTTTCAGCTCTGTGGCACTTTTAATGACAATTGCACAGTCATGCAACACTGTACCCATATTAACCACTTCAATACAGGGCACTTTCGCACCTTCCTGCCCAGGCCAATTTTCAGCTTTCAGCGCTGTCACTTTTTAAATGACAATTGCGCGGTCATGCTACACGGCACCCAAACTATATTTTTATCATTTTGTTCCCACAAATAGAGCTTTCTTTTGGTGGTATTTGATCACCTCTGCGGTTTTTATTTTTTGCTAAACGAAACGTTTGAAAAAAAAGTTTTTCTTTGTTTTAGAGATAGAGAGAGATAGGAGATATAGAGATGATAGAGAGAAAGAGATTTTTTACAATGCTTTCTTTTTTTTTTTGGGGGGGGGGGGGGGGGGGGGGGAGTAGATAGTCTGTGTCAATTTTATTTTATTTTTTATTATTTTTACAATTTTACCCCTGACATCTGAGACATGGAAAGGGACTGAGGACAGAGGACAGTCCCTTTCTCAGCAGCCTCAGCTGCACTGAAGATAAATGGACAGGAGGCAGCAGCTCCTCTCCATTCATAAACTGAAGCAGAGTCAGTAATCACCGACTCTGCATTCGTAAAAAGAAGGAGCCGGTAAATTACATCTTTACTGGCTCCTTCCTCCCCTCTCCATCCTGAAAGATCAGGTGGAGGGACGGACGACTGGGAGCACACAGAGGGGGATCAGAGGAGCACACAGAGGGGGGCTGGAGGAGGACGGGGGGGGGACACGAGGAGCCCATGGAGGAGCATAGAGGAGGACACAGAGGGGAGCCTCAGGAACGATTGGTGTGGCGGCGGGGAAATTATAATCACCAATCTCCTTGTGTGGCTTTCAACAAAGCAGCTGAAAGCTGGGAGAGGAAGAGGAGGAGAAGCGGCGGCTGTCAGCTGCTTTTTTGAAAGCCACACAGGGAGATCGGTGATTATAACTTCCCCGGCGCCGTACCGATTGTTCCTGAGTGTCCAGGTATCGGGAGCATTTGCAGGAGTACATGTACTCCTGCAAATATTCATTATCGGCACCGATACTAGTATTGAGACAACCCTAACCTTTTACCCCGATCTTTGATCAGCTGAGTTTGAAGGAGTCCGCAGCGCGTTCATGGGAGGATGTCAATGGACGCCCTCCTGGCAAAGTAAGCCTGCGCTGTAGCTGTCTTTTGGCTATAGCACAGGCAGGAAGGGGTTAAAGTGTACCCCAAGTAATGTTTTAGTAAAGAGTAGGAAAGGGTGGAACCTTTGTGAGGTTTTTATGGTGGTCTTAGCAATAGGACACAGACAGCAAAAAAAAAAAAAAAAAAACACACACAAAGATTTTTTGATCATTATTTAGGCTAGGCTCACACTGCCCCGATATTTTGATCTGACTTTCAGTGCAATTATGTAGTGCTACTTGGATGCAGCTTTAATAACGTTTGTATATTTTATGCGCCCAAAATTGCATCAAAGTAGTACAGGAACCTTTACCATAATTGCTCCGTGCTGAGTTACATTGATGTGAACTTCAAGTTTCAAGGTTTGCACCCCTTTCAAAGTACCAGCCATTTCTAGCATCCCCCCCAATTTCATGAAATAACCATACAATTTTTTACAGGTGTCTCTAAGGCCAAGATGTAATGATGTACTGTAATGATGAGAAAAGTAACATGGTCTAACCAATGATTCACAAACTATGGGAACAAACCCACTTCTAGCTGCAGGCCTACCCACCCCATATTCTGGAGGCAGCGGGATATTTTCCAATCACCCTCTTGTGGACAATTTTCTATTGCTCCTCCTCTAACCAACAAGAACATACCTGGGACTTGTCTGCTATCCCAATTACAACACTGCATACAAAAAGTTCCAAAATGCCAATAATAAACCACGCTGGGGAACCGCATAGCATAGGGTTGCCACCTTTTTTGCAGTTCACACACTATAGGATTGTAAAAGACCTGTCACACCTTTGGGTGCCCCAATAGTAGTATTGCAGCGCATGTAGCATCCTGTGATGAACAGTGGGTGTGGCCAAATTGTTCTACTAATGGGAGAAGCTTAAGGAGCTTAGTTAAAGCAAACAACGTCAATCTGTCCCCCAGTACGGCCCCCCCAGGTTAGTCTGTCCCCCAGTATAATCCCCCCAGGTCAGTCTTCCCCCAGTTTATTCCCCCTAGGTTAGTCTGTCCTCAAGTATAATCCCTCTTTGGTCAGTCTGTCCCCCCAGTATAATCCCCCCAGGCCAGTCTGTCCCCCAGGTCAGTCTGTCCCCCAGTATAATCCCCCCAGGTCAGTCTATCCCCCGGGTCAGTCTGTCCCCCAGTATAATCCCCCCAGGTCAGTCTGTCCCCCAGTATAATCCCCCTGGGTCAGTCTGTCCCCCAGTATAATCCCCCCAGGTCAGTCTATCCCCCGGGTCAGTCTGTCCCCCAGTATAATCCCCCCAGGTCAGTCTGTCCCCCAGTATAATCCCCCTGGGTCAGTCTGTCCCCCAGTATAATCCCCCCAGGTCAGTCTGTCCCCCAGTATAACCCCCCCCGGGTCAGTCTGTCCCCCAGTATAATCCCCCCGGGTCAGTCTGTCCCCCAGTATAATCCCCCCGGGTCAGACTCTCCCCCAGTATAATCCCCCCCGGGTCAGACTGTCACCCAGTATAATCCCCCCGGGTCAGACTGTCCCCCAGTATAATCCCCCCGGGTCAGTCTGTCCCCCAGTATAATCCCCCCGGGTCAGTCTGTCCCCCAGTATAATCCCCCCGGGTCAGTCTGTCCCCCAGTATAATCCCCCCGGGTCAGTCTGTCCCCCAGTATAATCCCCCCGGGTCAGTCTGTCCCCCAGTATAATCCCCCCGGGTCAGTCTGTCCCCCAGTATAATCCCCCCGGGTCAGTCTGTCCCCCAGTATAATCCCCCCGGGTCAGTCTGTCCCCCAGTATAATCCCCCCGGGTCAGTCTGTCCCCCAGTATAATCCCCCCGGGTCAGACTGTCCCCCAGTATAATCCCCCCGGGTCAGACTGTCCCCCAGTATAATCCCCCCGGGTCAGTCTGTCCCCCAGTATAATCCCCCCGGGTCAGTCTGTCCCCCAGTATAATCCCCCCGGGTCAGTCTGTCCCCCAGTATAATCCCCCCGGGTCAGTCTGTCCCCCAGTATAATCCCCCCGGGTCAGTCTGTCCCCCAGTATAATCCCCCCGGGTCAGTCTGTCCCCCAGTATAATCCCCCCGGGTCAGTCTGTCCCCCAGTATAATCCCCCCGGGTCAGTCTGTCCCCCAGTATAATCCCCCCGGGTCAGTCTGTCCCCCAGTATAATCCCCCCGGGTCAGTCTGTCCCCCAGTATAATCCCCCCGGGTCAGTCTGTCCCCCAGTATAATCCCCCCGGGTCAGTCTGTCCCCCAGTATAATCCCCCCAGGTCAGTCTGTGCCCCAGTATAATCCCCCCAGGTCAGTCTGTGCCCCAGTATAATCCCCCCAGGTCAGTCTGTCCCCCAGTATAATCCCCCCAGGTCAGTCTGTCCCCCAGTATAATCCCCCCAGGTCAGTCTGTCCCCCAGTATAATCCCCCCAGGTCAGTCTGTCCCCCAGTATAATCCCCCCAGGTCAGTCTGTCCCCCAGTATAATCCCCCCAGGTCAGTCTGTCCCCCAGTATAATCCCCCCAGGTCAGTCTGTACCCCAGTTAAAGGACCGTCCACCAATAAAATTAAAAGCACTGGAAGCCAATGGGAGGGGAGAGGGATAGAGGAGGACTGGTGCTGCAGGGCTGCCACTGATGTGTCCGGGTTTCAGGTGGACTGAAACCCGGACACAGGATCTAAATCCTGGACAGGTAGCAACCCTAGGACCGCATCCTTTCACCCTTAATAGCCATATCTTGGCAGTTAACTGGGTGAGTAAACTTGGTTGGGACCTTTCCCATAAGTGAACCAATTGTACAATACAAAATAGCTAAAAACAACAGGCGAAAATGTAAACACTAGTGTTACAGAAATACAGTAGCGACTGTCCTACATCATTGCCCCCTATAGTTCTCACAACCAACCTCTACGGTGTTTATTTAGACTGCAAAAACTGAATTTTTTAACCAATGGACCATTGCAAAAAAATTGATACTAGATCACGCCATGGGTCTCTGGCCAGTCTATGGGACCCAACACAGACCCGTGGCATGCCTGTGCAAGCACCAGATCCCAGTTCAAGATCTTGCTGCAGGAGCAAAGTGGAGCAATGGGAGCTGTGTCTGCAAAAAGACAGCGATGGACTCCAAGGACTGGTATGCTTTTTTTTTTTTTTTTTCTTATACAGGGACAAGTGTGACAGATTTGAAATTTAATTTCAATACTATATATTATAGAACAAATTATATATTTTCCTGTTGCAATGCTTATGAATATGTATTTCCACTGTCCAGCGCTTGGAAACAAACAATATAAATAAAACATCATATTTTTTATAGGAATCTAGCTCCACCTGCTGGAATATGGAAGGGCTACCAAAAGGAAAATTAATAATTAATAATTTTAAAATAGAAATGACTGTGGGGAAGTGGCAATGCATTATAAAACTGTTGCAATTCCAAACACAGAAAATGTGCACATCATAATTCATACCTTTATTAAAAAACATTGACGCCATCTGCCCCATTTCCACTCGCTCCACAATTTCAAAAGGGTCAGATAAACCACGACGCTCTGAAAGATATAATAAAAAAGATAAAAGAAAAAAAAAAAAATAAAAAAAAAAGTGTCAGTCATATTTTTAAAATATAAATGAAAATCTTAAGAAAAAGAGAGCTTATGGAAATTCTCTCCAGCTTTTCATACAAGACACATAAATACTCACGCACAGAAAGGATGGGTCGAGCTTCTGAGCTGTCATACCCATCTGGAGACAGAGATTCATTATCGGAAATTTCAGATGAATCCATTTCCTACAGAAGAGGACACAGGTCTAATGTCAAACCAGCCGCATCAGGACAATACATAAATTAGGAATAGTCTACATAAAGAAGTCATCATCACAACAGGTTCTCATCCCATGGGAAAGGTTTACCTCGAAACTCAGCTACCAAAATACATTTCTAGAGCTGCTCTACTAAAGCAGGATTTAACCACTTCAGCCCTGGAAGGTTCGCCCGCCCCCCCACCAAGGCCATTTTTTGCGATACGGCACTGCGTTACTTTAACCACTTGCCTACCAGGCCAATTCTGACATTTCTCTCCTACATGTAAAAGTCATAATTTTATTGCTAGAAAATTACATAGAACCCCCAAACATTACATATGTTTTTTTAGCAGAGACCCTAGAGAATACAATGGCGGTAATTGCAACTTTATCTAGCACGGTATTTGCGCAGCAATTTTTCGAATGCGTTTTTTTGGGGGGAAAAAAAAAAAAAAAAAGTTTTGGGCTTAAAAAAAAAAAAACAGAAACAAGAAAGTTAGCCCAATGTTTTTGCATAATGTGATGAAGATAAAGTTACGCCGAGTAAATAGATACCCAACATGTCACGCTTCAAAATTGCACGCGCTCGTGGAATGGCGCCAAACTTCGCTATTTAAAAATCCCCTTAGGCGACGCTTTAAAAATTTTTACTGGTAACAGTTTTGAGTTACAGAGGAGGTCTAGGGCCAAAATTATTGCTGTCACTCTAACGTTCGCAGCAACACCTCACATGTGTGGTTTGAACACTGTTTTCATATGTGGGCGGGACTTATGTATGCGTTCACTTCTGCGTGCGAGCTCACGGGGACAGGGGCGCTTTAAAAATTTCTTTTTTTTTTTTTTTTTTTTTTTATTGTTAAGTTTACTTTTTTTTAGCTTGACCCTTTTTTTCCCCCCCAAATTTTTTTTGATCACTTTTGTTTCTATTACACGGAATGTAAACATCCCTTGTAATAGGAATAAGCATGACAGGTGCTCTTTACAGTGAGATGTGGGGTCAATAAAACCCCACATCTCACCTCTAGGCTTAGAAGCCTGAGATAAAAAAAAAAAAAAAAAAAAAAAAAAAAAGGAAGAAGATCACCGCTTCCCAGCTGAAGCGGCGCCGTTTTTTTGAATACAGAGGCCGGGCGTGACGTCATAACATCGCACCCGCCCTCCGAACGATCATAGAGACTCCGGCGACCATCTGGTCCGCCAAAAATCTCTATGCTAAACGTCCGGGGCTGGCGGATCCTGTGACTGACTCACTGATCGTAGCGGTGAGTTGGTACAAGCACCGGCGGGGGTGGGGACGTCCCATCTCGCCTGCCGTAAGAACAATCAAGTGGCGGAACAGCCGCTATGATCATTCTTATGCTGCGCAGATTCGCCGGCTCTAAAAAACGATATCTGGATGATGTCTGTAGCTACAGATATCCCCGCTCAAAGCCCAGGACGTAATTTGGCGTACGGGAAGCGGTTAACTGAAAATTGCGCGGTCGTGCGACACCGTACCCAAAAAAATGTATGTTCTTTTTTTTCCTACAAATAGAGCTTTCTTTTGGTGGTATTTGATCACCTCTGCAGCTTTTATTTCTTGCGCTATCAAAAAAAGGCTGCCAATTTTGAAAAAAATAAATAGTAAAAAATATTGTTTTTTTTTTCTCCTATTAAAAATAAATAAATAAAAATTTCTTCTCAAATTTTGACCAATGTGTATTCTGCTACATATTGGTAATAAAAATCCCAAAAAGTGTACATTGATTGGTTTGTGCAAAAAGTTATAGCAGCTACAAACTAGGAGATATTTTTATGGATTTTTTTTTTTTTTTTACTGGTAATGACGGCGATCAGCGACTTATAGCGGGACTGCAACATTGGGACCTACAAATCGGACACTTGACTTTCTTTAGGGACCAGTGACACTAATACAGTGATCAGTGCTAAAAATATGCACTGTCACTGTACTAATGACACTGACAGAGAAGGGGTTAACATCAGGGGCGATCAAAGGGTTAAATGTGTTCCCAGGGAGTGCATGCTAACTGTGTGGGGGAGGGGGGGAGCTGCTTGTACTGTGGGAAGGCAGAGATCCGTGTTCCTGCTTAGCAGAAACACAGGATGTCTACCTTCCCTACTCAAAGAATGGAAATCCGACTTTACATAGGCAGACCGCCGTTCTGCCTATCTCCGGGAACAATCGGCGGGTCTTGGCGGACAAGCTGACTGGCTCCCACTGTGTCCAATCACAGCAGGAGTGGGTCGCTGTCGGCGTGCACACATTAGACCCGGAAGTGTCAGATCACGTACTAGGTGGCACAGAGCGGCCACCCTGCCACAGTACATGTGCGTGGGACAGTCGCTAAATGGTTAAAGCAGAGTTTCAGTCTCCCAGTTCATTTATTTATTTATTTTTACTACTCCGTCGCAGTTGAACCGGACACAATTACAACAGTTAGATAATGTCATTATAGTGGTCCTTTTATTTTAGGTTTACATCATGTAAAACTAACCTGATCTCGGAAGCAGGCAGGGTCCGTCTCTGCTGTGGGCATCTAAAACCCTTGTTTTCATTTCTGGGATTTGGTTCAGCTGGCATGCACCCCCCGCCTCCCCATCTTGCGCCTGCGCAGTAATGCCACTGCACGACGCTGTTTCAGTATTAGGCTATTCCCATGGACTCCTGGGATAGAGGACGCCGATATGCCAGGAGTCCATGAAAATCGCCTAGTGACGAAATCACCTAGGCGACTGCAGCCGGAGATGCTGCAGAATAAAATTGCAAATAAGGTATTTACAAATAAAAGAATAAAATACAAATATTGCCATTTATAATAGCATTCTGGATGGGCATGACAATGACTGGATATTTAAAATATGGGTGGAACTCTGCTTTAAAGGGGATGTGTAGTAATCTTGCCCTATTTATTTATTTATTAATTATGGTCAGAACTACAAAGAACAGGTAAAAGTAAAAAATAAATTGTGAATTACGTATGAATTATTACATAATAAAACGGTATATATAATCAAAATATTTTGTTTAGTTTCGGGCAGAGTGGGTATGGATTAGAACCCCCCCTTCAAGTTTGCACTGCTCAGTCAGTGTCCTTGATGTGTTTCTCCCAGGACACTGTGTTTAACATTCGACTTTTTGGGCGAGTGGCATTTTCTGAATGAAAATCACATCTACTTAGCAATTCAATTGAATGCAACTAATATTGACAGATTTCACCTGCACCACAAAAAGGTTTTGCCTAATCACTTACACAAGGAGCTGCTGCTATATAACCCACAAGGGGTTCAAAGATCTACATAAAATGGTACCAGCAACTCCTCTAGTGTATGAACATATACATATTATATTATATACATATACACACAGACAGATAGATATAGATATAGATATACATATACACACACACACACACACACACACATATATACACAGTATCTCACAAAAGTGAGTATGTGTTGTTGTTGGTTTGTTTTTTGTTATAATCATCTGAGTTGTCCCACGCGTTTTTACCTTATTCGCATATTTCTCTTTACGATTGAAGGATTTATATAATGGTTTTTACTACTATAAGTAATGAGTGATTTTGTATATAATTGTAATGTAATAATATATATATATATATATATATATATATATATATATATATATTATTATTCACAGTATCTCACAAAAGTGAGTACACCCCTCACATTTTTGTAAATATTTTATTCTATCTTTTCATGTGACAACACTTAAGAAATGACACTTTGCTACAACGTAAAGTAGTGAGTGTACAGCTTGTATAACTGTGTAAATTTTCTGTCCCCTCAAAAAAACTCAACACACAGCCATTAATGTCTAAACCGCTGGCAACAAAAGTGAGTACACCCCTAAGTGAAAATGTCCAAATTGGGCGCAAAGTGTCAATATTTTGTGTGGCCACCATTATTTTCCAGCACTGCCTTAACCCTCTTGTGCATGGAGTTCACCAGAGCTTCACAGGTTGTCACTGGAGTCCTCTTCCACTCCTCCATGACGCAATAACAGAGCCGGTGGATGTTAGAGACCTTGCGCTCCTCCACCTTCCATTTGAGGATGCCCCACAGGTGCTCATTAGGGTTTAGGTCTGGAGACATGCTTGGCCAGTCTATCACCTTTAACCTCAGCTTCTTTAGCAAGGCAGTGGTCACCTTGAAGGTGTGTTTGGGGTCAATATTATGTAGAAATACTGCTCTGTGTCCCAGTCTCTGAAGGGAGGGGATCATGCTCTGCTTCAGTATATCACAGCACATGTTGGCATTCATGGTTCCCTCAATGAACTGTAGCTCCCCAGTGCCGGCAGCCTTCATGCAGCCCCAGATCATGACACTCCCACCGCCATGCTTGACTGTAGACAAGACACAATTGTCTTTGTACTCCTCACCTGGTTGTCACCACACATGCTTGACACCGTCTGAACCAAATAAGTTTATCTTGGTCTCATCAGACCACAGGACATGGTTGCAGTAATACATGTCCTTAGTCTTCTTGTCTTCAGCAAACTGTT
Organism: Aquarana catesbeiana; assembly: GCF_042186555.1. NCBI lineage: Eukaryota > Metazoa > Chordata > Amphibia > Anura > Ranidae > Aquarana > Aquarana catesbeiana. The sequence continues at coordinate 83,794,697 of NC_133335.1, read as the reverse complement.
TGCGGGCTTTCTTATGCATTATCTTTAGAAGAGGCTTCCTTCTTAGAATGCAGACAAATTTGATGCAGTGTGCAGCATATGGTCTGAGCACTGAAAGCTGAAACCCCCCACCCCCCACCCCTTCAACCTCTGCAGCAATGCTGGCAGCACTCATACGTCTATTTCCCAAAGACAACCTCTGGATATAACGCTGAGCACATGCACTCAACTTATTTAGTCGACAATGGCGAGGCCTGTTCCGAGTGGAACCTGTCCACTGTATGATCTTGGCCACCGTGCTGCAGCTCAGTTTCAGGGTCTTAGCAATCTTCTTATAGCCTAGGTCCAAGGCCATCTTTGTGTAGAGCAACAATTCTTTTTTTCTCAGATCCTCAGAGAGCTCTTTGCCATGAGGTGTTATGTTGAACTTCAAGTGACCAGTAAGAGAGTGAGAGCAATAACACCAAAATTTAACACACCTGCTCGCCAATCACACCTGAAACCTTGTAACACTAAAGGGTCACATGACATCGGGGAGGGAAAATGGCTAGTTGGGCCCAATTTGGACATTTTCACTTAGGGGTGTACTCACTTTTGTTGCCATTTTAGACATGTATGTTGGGTTATTTTGAGGGGACAGCAAATTTACACTGTTATACAAGCTGTACACTCACTACTTTACATTGTAGCAAAGTGTCATTTCTTCAGTGTTGTCACATGAAAAGGTATAATAAAATATTTACAAAAATGTGAGGGGTGTACTCACTTTTGTGAGATACTGTGTATAATAATAATAATTTATATATTACATTACAATTATATACAAAATCACTCATTACTTATAGTAGTAAAAACCATTATATAAATCCTTCAATCGTCAAGAGAAATATGCAAATAAGGTAAAAACGTGTGGGACAACTCAGATGATTATAACAAAAAACAAAAACAAACCAACAACAACAACACATACACTTATACAAATTCTCCAATCCTGTGCAAACCTAAAATATGTACACATATTCAAAATTATAATTATATATATATATATATATATATATTATATATATATATATATATATATATATATATAAATAAATTTTGTACACTAGAGGAGTGTTGGTATCATTTGAGGTGGAAGAGACTGACCATTAAAAAAAAAAAAAATTGGAGCACTTTTTTTTTTTTTAAACAGTATAAAAGAAAACTTTTTCTTTTATTGGATTTCTTAACCAGTCACAGCTCAGGGTCCTAGGCAGCTGCTGCAGCTGGTAGGAGGTGACTCCAACAACACCCAGAGCACTGGCACTAGTTGGGTGATCTCACTCGGGAAATCTTCAACATTGCTGGCTCTTACAGCACCCACCCAGGCGGAAAAAATAAATAAATAAAAACGGTAAATATTGCCTGCCCATTCCCATTATTAACGGTGCACACTATTTGTAATAAGCAGAGTAAATACCATTACAGAGCTCAATAGCTCAAGCTGAAATACACACACACACACACACACCAGCAGCGACTCATCCCTCTCATACAAAGCTTAAAAGGGGTTGTAAATGCAGAAGGTTTTTTATCTTAATGCATTCTATGCACCAAGATAAAAAGCCTTCTGTGTGCAACAGCCCCCCTAACACTTACCTGAGGTCCAGCGATGTCCATGAGTGCCTCAGTCTTCTGAAATTCTCCCTCCTGATTGGCTCCTGCAGCTGTCAAAGTCAGCTAGCAAATCAGGGGAGAGAGGGGTGGGTCGGGGCTCCATGTCTGAATGGACACAGGGAGTGATGACGCAGCTCTTGCTGTGGGGCACTGAACAGGAGGGAGGGGCCAGGAGCACAGAAAAGGGATGCAAGAAGAGGAGGATCCGGGCTGCTCTGTGCAAATCCACTACACAGAACAGGTGAGTATAACATGTTTGTTAATTTTATAGGGAAAAGACTTTACAATCTTTAATTTTTTGCAATAAAATTATTTAAACCCCCAGAACATTTTATATTTTCTGACAGCAGAGGCCCTGTAGAATAAAAAGGTGATAGTTGCAAATTTTTATGTCACATGATATTTGCGTAACTGTATTAAATGCAAATTTTCTGAAAAAAAATATAATATATATATTATATATTATTATTATATATAATTCATCTTAGTGCAAACACACACAATATAATATCCAGTTTTGGTTAAAATATAAAAGATGAGGTTGCATTAAGTAAATAGATACCAAACATTCCATGTCTTAAAATTGCGTGCACCCGTGATATCGCTTTAAAAGCTTTACAGCTCATCAGTTTAGAGCCAACTAGGAGCTCTTGTGCTAGAATTATTGTTCTCAGTCTGTCATTCGCGGCGATATGTCACAGGTGTAATGCAACCTCGGTGTACATACGCATGCACACCCTGGGCTTGCGTTTGTGCAGGTGTTACAGCAATTTATTTTATTATAATTTATTTTTTTAAACTTTTTTTTTAATTTTTAATGGTTGCTATCACAATGATTTAATAAACCCTATGTTATAGCTTTGGGCAGATGACAGGTATTCTTCTAATGGACCCCAATGTCTCCCCTGCCCTTCCCACCATCTAACCAAGCACAGATTGGCTTGATTAGATGTGTCTCCTGGCTGTACTGGCAAGGAAATGGTGGATCTCACTGTAAAAAGGTTTTACCACATCAAATCCCTACAAAATGAGCCCCGTTCTGAGGCACCCACCACCCTCTACCCTAGAAGTACCCCATGACGATGTTGATCTCCCTATCCTTATGGATTTGGAAGAGTTATACATGGAAAGCCATTCCAACAATTTGAAATTTCAACATTGTCCTACTTCTCCTCCAGTGCAATATACACATGAGATCAAAGTCAGTTTTCAACCCTGTCCATAAGATGGGGCCATACATACAAACCTTCTATCAGGTAGTATATTCTGATTTTATTAAGATATGCAAATCCCATTCCAAAACATCCTCCAATCTCATCCCCTTTGAGTGGAAGGCTTGACCTCCCCAATAACTTTCTTTCTAACCTTCTTTCTTTCCCGTCAATTTTATGCAGCGCTTTACATATACATCGAACATTCACATCAGTCCCTGCCCTCAAGGAGCTTACAACCTAAGGTCCCTAACTCACATTCATACATACTAGGGCCAATTTAGACAGGATCCGATTAACCTATCATCATGTCTTTAGATTGTGGGAGGAAACCGGATCACCCGGAGGAAACCCACGCAGGCGCAGGGAGAACATGCAAACTCCAGGCAGATGGTCGTGGTCGGGATTCAAACCAGCGACCCTTTTTGCTTCTGGATAAAAGTGATAACCACTACACCATTGTGCTGCCCAATATAGTTATCAAATCTGCAGATAAAAAGGAGGTGGGATAATTATTCAAGACAAACAGATCTACATTCAAGAGGCCCATAGACTACTATCTGACCACAATATCTATATCAGGCTCACAAAAGATCCCCTACCCACTTTCTCTGTGGAAGCTGCCTCACTAGCGAATGCAGCGGCCTCAGAAGGCATTACCACTAACATATAATTGTCCGTCAAGAGAAACTTCTATAAAAACACCATATTTTTATCATCTTCCGAAAAACACAACCCACCAGGACAGCCCATAGTGGCCTCTATGGAGAGTGTCACAAGTGGGTTCCCGATGTATGTGGACAGGTTCCTCCAACCATTGGCCCAAAGCCTACCCTCATACATCAGAGATGTTGGAGCATCTCTAGGAGATGTAGCAACCCCATCAATGGGAACCTACATACGGGTGGTTCTCTTTAGATGTTTTACCTCTTTATATGTCTATACCCCACAAGCTTGGTCTTAGGGCAGTAAAACACTTTTTAGAGGAGGACCCCCTAGCGAACCCTAGACAAGCCCAATTTATACTAGAGGCTACCAACTTCTGCCTCAAACAACCATTTTGAATTTGATGGTGAATTTTATTTACAGTCAAATGGCACAGCTATGGGGGCATATTTTGCCCCCAGCTATGCCAATTTATCCATGGGTTACAATAAATAACCCGCAACAATCCCTTTGCTACCCACATAATATTTTATGGCCCCTACAGCGATGATATAGCGATCATATGGGACGGCACTCTGGATAGCACTGATCTGTTTGTACAACACTAACAACAATTCCTTAGGCCTCTTCTTCACACATGTCACGGATCCAGACCAACTAGCCTTTCTGGATCTAGAGCTCTGTCATGACGGCCCAGCCATACACACTAAAAACTTTGTAAAGCCCACTGCTGGCAACTCCTTTCCTCATTATCGGAGTTGCCACCACCCTAAATGGATCAATATCCCCAAGCGTCAGTTCCATAGAATTCGTAATAATTGCATGAGAGATGTAAAACTTTCATCCACAGGGTGAACTTCTTAGTCAAAAATTCCTGGAGAAAGGGTTCTTCATTGGTGTCAGAGGCTTTTCGACAATACCTAAATCCTCCACCCCGAAACCAGCTGGTACCTCAGGAACCTCAGCTCATGCGATTTAACACTCAATTTCATGGCAAATATAAAAACATAGAGAGTATTTTGTATAAACACTGGTCCATACTACTCGAGGACCCTTTCTTGCAAACCACTCTTCCCCAGAAACCCAACGTATCATATCGCAGGGCAAAAAAAATTACTACAAGGAAAATCGCACCCAGTAAAATGAAACAGTGTCCACAAACCTGGAGCAACCAACCACATTCCCTTAAATCCTTTAGTGGGCATGTTCCAGTGGCGTAAAAAAAGTTGGAAGGTATGGGTGATTGGGCAATTCTGGGTAGCCTGCCTGCAGCAGAAAGTTTTAAATGTCTACGCCAGCAGGAGACTTTTTGGATTTATTCCTTAAATACTCTTACTCTAGGGGCTTTAAATGAAGAATGTAGAGACCCACACCATATCGTAACAATTAGTTTCCTGTGCATTTTCCAATTTCTCACCATATACCCCTCATTTTTTTTTTACAACGGACCATTCTGGTCCCATACATCCAGGATATCGCATGATTCAGTTCTTTTTTTGGGGGTGGTGGCACAGATAGTAAATAAGAAAATCACAAGTGCTGCATTTCTGTGTACATGGTGTACAAAAATGCGTTTTTTACAGCATATGACATGTCCATGTTATAGCCAGGTTGTTTAATATTGGCATTCCCCCCCCCCCCTTCTTTTTTAATTCACCCACCCTCATCCCCCCCCCTCCCCCCCTCCCTCCTTCCCATTTCCGCACTATTTTCTTCCAATCCAATAGATATACAATTTATTTCACCTCTATTTTGATTTTTATTCCTTGAAGTTTTTGGCTCATGTTAAGAATGATAATCTGGTCTATATTTGTTGTTTTTTTTCATATTGGTCTACATGACCTTTCAAGCTTTTGTATTGAATTTCACTGGTTGTACTTTGTTTTAATATGACTAATGTCCAGGGACCGCTGGCCATTGTTGTTCCATGGCCACGGCCAGTCACGCAGAGTCTATTTAAGCTGCAAACCTTCTGGGTGCAACAGGCCATTAGAAGGAGCTGTATGCTCCGAGCACGTAGCCTATTCTTCCTCTCATCCTCTCCTCAACCTGGGTCCCGCCCATCCGGTGATGTCACTCCCTCTAGTGTGGGCCACGCTGGGCAGCTCGGACTTCCTAGATGCTTTCTGCATCCCAGCTCTCCCCTTCACAGCCATCCAGACCCCAGAAGAAGTATTTGGATGGCGGCAGCCCTTGAGGATGATGATCTTTTCATGACAATGCGTGTGCTCACCTTACACGTGCATTTTACTTTGAGCAATAAATCTATCTTGTCTGTCCACTACTGTGCAAGTATCCATTTGATGTGCACTGGTGTTTTTTTACCTTTACCACTTCAGCCCCGGAAGGATTTGCCCCCTTAATGACTAGGCCATTTTTTGCGATACGGCACTGCGTCGCTTTAACTGACAATTGCGCGGTCGTGCGACGCTGTACCCAAACAAAATTGATTAAAAAATTTTTTAAAAATATAAAAAAAAAAAAAAAAAAAAAAAAAAAAAAAAAAAAAAAAAAAAAGGAAGCCATATTTTTTACTTTTTGCTATGAAAAATATCCCCCCCCCTCCCCCCCAGGAACAGACAATCTGTCTCTCCTGACAGAATGGGAATGTGTGTTTACATACATACATACATCCCCGTAAACACTACACCTAGAATGCACATCAGACCACTTGCATGGGTTCCATACCAGCAACAGGGAACTCACCTCCTCCTTCTCCCATCTCTTCCAGCGCAGTCGAGCATTAGCTGCAGCCATGGCTTCAATAACAAATGTTGTGGTCATATAACTAGAAATGAAAATAAATAAATAAAATAGAGTGCTGAAACAATTTACATAAGATATACATGTCAAATAAAACAAATTGCAGAGTGTTTTTTATCCATGTTCTTAGCCACTTAAAGTAGAACTTTAGGTAAACTTTATTTTTTTTTTCCATTTTGGATAGAGTAAGGAAGGGTTATAAATTTAGTCAGGTTTTTTTTTTTTTTTTCCCCCCCGCAATCTGTGTCCCATTGCGGAGATTTTTCTTCACTTCCGGTCCCATAACAGAACAGGAAGTATGAGGAAATCCCTGCAAATTAAGGGAATTCCTTAGGGACACCCAGATCAACAGTAGTAGTATCCTCACTGGAAGATTTCCCTTCTATTACTTTTCTGGGGACAACCCAAAATTTGGGATTTTCTTTTACTTTTAATGATAATGGTAAACAGGACAAAATCGAGAGGGTTAATCTCCTTAACGGAGCACAGACAGCAATAAAAACTGACAGTTGATCTAATCCATCTCCACTCTATCCAAAACTAAAAACCTTTAGTTGCACTTTAACTACATCCACATCCATGATCTAACACTAACCTATCTAGCCCTGTAAAGAAATCAGTATACATACAGTGGATATAAAAAGTCTACACACCCCTGTTAAAATGTCAGGTTTCCGTGATGTAAAAAAAAAAAAAAAAACATATAATTTCAGAACTTTTTCCACCTTTAATGCGACCTATAAACTGTACAACTCAGTTGAACAAACTAAAATCTTTTAGGTGGAGGGAAGTAAAAATAAAAAACTAGGGAAGCGCCGAATCCGAAAATAAATCTTCCTTGATCCCGAAAACCGAAACAACACCGATACCGAAAGTGACTGTTTTTAAAAATATTTTTATACAGGAGATGGTCAGAGACTGGGGACACGGTACAGGAGATGGTCAGAGAGATTGGGGACACGGTACAGGAGATGGTCAGAGAGACTGGGGACACGGTACAGGAGATGGTCAGAGAGACTGGGGACACGGTACAGGAGATGGTCAGAGAGACTGGGGACACGGTACAGGAGATGGTCAGAGAGACTGGGGACACGGTACAGGAGATGGTCAGAGAGACTGGGGACATGATACAAATGATCAATGCAGCCTCACCAGTGCCCGTCAGAGGCAGCCAGCCAGTGTCCCCGGTAGTGCAGCCAGTGTCCCCGGTTGTGCAGCCAGTGTCCCCGGTTGTGCAGCCAGTGAAGGGAGAGGAGAGCCGCCGCCTGTTTGATTACAGCTATTGAAATGAAAGCTGTGATGTTCCCGGTGCTGTAATCAAACAGGCGGCGGCTCTCCTCCCTTCTATGATATAGGAAGCCCCCCTGATAGACGGCACCAGGGGCGGGTGTGGAGCCCCGCCCAATTCGGTATCGGCAAAAATTCTCTTTGGGCTTTTTGCTGAAAGGGCCATTTTCGGACGATATGTTTCGGCGGCTGAAATTTCGGTGCATCCCTATAAAAAACTAAAATAATATAGTTGCATAAGTGTGAAACTACTAATACTTTGTTGAAGCACCTTTTGATTTTATCACAGCACTCAGTCTTTTTGGGTATGAGTCTATCAGAATGGCACATCTTGACTTGGCAATATTTGCCCACTCTTTGCAAAAACACTCCAAATCTGTCAGATTGTGAGGGCATCTCCTGTGCACAGCCCTCTTCAGATCACCCCACAGATTTTCAATCGGATTCAGGTCTGGGCTCTGGCTGGGCCATTCCAAAACTTTTATATTCTTCTGGTGAAGCCATTCCTTTGTTGATTTGGAGGTATGCTTTGGGTCGTTGTCATGCTGAAAGATGAAGTTCCTCTTCGTTTTCAGCTTTCTAGTAGAAGCCTGAAGGTTTTGTGCTGATATTGACTGATATTTGGAACTCTAACAATAAGAAAGGTATGGGATTTTAAAGGTGCCAAAACACAAAGACATAAAATATATCAAAATTTTATTGAAAAATCGCTGTGGCATCAATATGGAGAGGGAGATGTAACCAGATGAAAATACATCAAAAGGACCGATGCCAGTCTTTTTGACAATATGTCCTGGTGAAAACTGGTCCCGGTGTCGGCTTTGGAAACAGTTCTATCTAGCTGGGATTTTACCAAATCTTCAACAACTGGGATGATATCGTTCTTGGTATTATCATCAACAGGTTGTTTTTGGCGTAATTATGCCTTCCTCTGTGGTTTCACCACATATCTAATTTTATCTACCCCTGTGATTTTGGAGCCTAATCTTATTTGATTTTAAGATATTCATCAGTATTCAGTGATCATATATGCAGTACCTCATAAAAAGTTCCAGATGAAGCCATCATATGGGGAAACATGTAGAGAATTGGAACCTACTGCATTTTTCCGTTTCCGTATAGATATTATATGATATTATGCTGATTTTTAAATGTTTTCAATAAAATGTTGATATATTTTATATCTTTGTTGTGTTTTGGCACCTTTAAAATCCCATACCTTTCTTATTGTTAGAATTCTACAAATTAAGGGATGTGGTGCAGATGATTCTCAGACATTCAGCAATTTTATTGATATTTTGGTATTTGGAACGGTTCATAATTCCCTCTACCTTGACTAAGGCCCCTGTTCCAGCTGAAGGAAAACAGCCCCAAAGCATAATGCTGCCACCACTATGCTTCACTGTGGGTATGGTGTTTTTGCACCAAACATATCTTTTAGAATTATCACCAAAAAGTTCAATCTTGGTTTCAGACGACCATGATTAATTTTCCCACATGCTTTTGGGAGACTTCAGATGTGTTTTTGCAAAATTTAGCCAGGCTTGGATGTTTTTCTTCGTAAAAAAAAAGGCTTCCATCTTGCCACTCTACCCCATAGCCCAGCCATATGAAGAATATAGGAGATTGTTGCCACATGTACCACACACAGTGCTGTAGGCCCTCTCAGCAGACCATGGCTTTTGCTGTAAAATGCAACTAAGAAAATGTCAGGAAAGACCTACTAGAACAGCTGAACTTTATTTGGGGCTAACCACTTCAATACAGGGCATTTTCACCCCCTTCCTGCCCAAGCCAATTTTCAGTGCTGTAACATTTTGAATGACAATTGCACGGTCATGCAACACTGTACCCAAATTAAATTTTTATCATTTTTTTCCCCACAAATAGAGCTTTCTTTTGGTGGTATTTGGTCACCTCTGCGTTTTTTTCTTTTGCACTATAAACAAACGAAGGAGCGACAAGTTTGAGAAAAAAACAAACACCACACACCACACACACTATTTTTTACTTTTTGCTATAAAAAAATATCCCAAATTAAAAAAATTTTAGGCCAATGCGTATTCTTCTACATATTTTTGGTAAAAAAAAAAATATATAATATCACAATAAGCGTATATTCACATTTACAGTGATCAGTGCTATAAAAATGCACTGATTACTGTATAAATGTCGCTGACAGGGAAAGGGTTAACATTAGGGGGCGATCAAGGGTGTTAAATGGGTTACCTAGGGAGTAATTCTAACTGTAGGTGGGGGGGACTGACTAGGGGAGGAGACTGATCAGTGTTCCTATATACTAGGAACACACGATCTGTCTCCTCTCCCCTGACAGGATGTGGATCTGTGTGTTTACACACACAGATCCACGGTCCTGCTCTGTAACGAGTGATTGCGAGTGCCCGGCGGACATCACGGCCACTGGGAACGTACATTGGCTCCTCGGTGACCCGGCAGCACACGTACACCCCCTATACCGCCGGGAACATCATATGACGCCCGGCCAGGATGGGAGATCCCATCTGTGGATGTCATACGACAATGGGTGGGTAGGAAAGTGGTTAATCAGAGGCACTTTGAAAGCAGAACTCCGGGATTTTCAAAAAATCCCCCATTAGTACACCCCCCCACAAAACACTAAACAGTTATTACATTTGTGAAATTTCTTACCAGTTGAGAGATACGTCTGATTGAAATTTTCAGGAAGTCAGTTCTGACCACCAGGGACCACCAGTGCCACATGTCAGAGACCACCAGTGCCACATGTCAGAGACCACCAGTGCCATGCGGCGGGGACAGAGTGGGGAGGCGGACTGCTGGCAGAAGCAGAGGAGGAGGAGGAGGGAGGAGAGAGGAGGGAGAAGGAGGACATGGGTGGCACAGACCGGGGGCTGCGAGACCCCATCTGCCCGCTACATGTCTGCTTCCTCCCTACTAGAACAAGGGGTGTGTCAGACTGCTGGCTGAGGTTACTGGAGGGATGGCAGCCAGCAGTCTTACAAGCAGGAAATCACCAGGCAATAACAGTTTTTCAGCAAGTACAGCAGCCTATTACAGAGGAACTACAGAGCTCAGAAGAACATGGGTGACATGCTTGGTAAAAGGTAGGAGATCAGTAACAAGGACATGGAAAACTTGCCCAGAGTTCTGCTTTAAATGATGGCAGGTGTGTACTGACTCCTATTTTACATGAGTTTGAATGTGATTGCTTAGTTCTGAACACAGCTACATCCCCAGTTATAAGAGGGTGTGCACACTTATGCAACCACATTATTTTAGTTTTTCTCTTTTTACACTCCCCCCCCCCCCCCCCTTCAAGATTTGTTTGTTTTTCAATTGATTTGTACAGTTTATAGGTCACATTAAAAAGGTGTAAAAAGTTCTGAAATGATTTATCTTTGTCTCATTTTTTTTACATCACAGAAACCAGACATTTTAACAGGGGTGTGTGGACTTTTTATATCCACTGTACCTTTTTTGAAGCCGATTCGATCAGTGGTGGAAGCTCTGCAGAGGACACGGCTGTGAAATGAATGGGATGTGACGTCACCCATAGACTTACTATGGGGCTTCCGTTGTCGGCTGTGTCCTCTGTACCAGCCTCTACAGAGAAGCTGCAGATGACAGCTCGGCGTGGGATCAGAGCTTCCGCCGCTGAAGATCGGGTCGGATCGGCTTCAGAAAAGGTATGTATACCGATTTCTTCTTTACAGAGCTAGAGAGGTTAGTGTTAGATCGTGCATGTCTGTAGATGCAGAGATTATAGGGTGGACTTCTACTTTAACCAACTTAATACGCCCTATGAACAAAAACATTTTTTCTTATTTTTGAGGTGTCAGTTGTGTGACGAATAATGTTTTGCCTTCATAAGAAATCTGATCTGCAGTCTGTCTGGATACATCATGCGCTCTTTCCAGATTCTTTTTTTTTTTTTCCTAATTGCTTACCTCAGCTATCAGAATTACAAAATATTTCCAGCCAATCAGGAGGACGATGTTGTATCTGGCAGCCTGAACTCAGAGGCTGCAGATCAGACATATGGGAGGTAATTTTGCTTTTTTGCACAGAGTTTCCACAACTGCTATCCAGGAGTTACCAAAAAGCTGCAACGTGAAAGAGGGAGCAATACTGAGCTTACAACAGCCTCTATGCACTAGTATAGTTAGATGAGACACAAGAGTAATATCAAAGGCCACTTTAGCTGTATGTAAATAAACACGAGAGGCCAAGGCCATCAGATGGAGGCAAGTATGCATCTGTGAAGGGTATTAGATGGGAGGCAAACAAGGATTAATACACTATGGGGTTGATTTACTAAAACTGAAAAGTGCAAATCCAGTGCGGCTCTGAAGAGAAACCAATCAGCCTCCAGGTTTGTTTTGTCAAAGCTTAAAGTGATTTAAAGTCTTTTTTTTTTTTTTATTAAAAATAACAAACATGTTATACCAAATCTACTGCACAGCGCAGCCCGGATCCTCCTCTTCTCAGGTCCCTCTTCGGTGCTCCTGGCCCTTCCCTCCTGTTGGGTGCCCCCGCAGCAAGCAGCTTGCTATGGCCATTCAGACACGGAGCTGCGGCCCAGCCCCGCCCCATTTCTACTCTCATTGGCTGACTGATTTTGATTGACAGCAGCGGGAGCCAATGGCACCGCTTTCTCAGCCAATGAGGAAGGAAGTCCTGGACGGTCGAGACATTCGTACAACATTGCTGGATCTATTCTAGGGGGACCTCAGGTAAATATTAGGGGGGCTGCTGCACACAGGCTTTTTATCTTAATGCATGAAGATAAAAAACCTTCTGACTTTACAACCACTTTATTTGAACAAGCTGAAGTTAGAAGCCGATTGGCTACCATGCACAGCTGCACCAGATTTTGCACTCTCCAGTTTTAGCAAGTCAACTCCTTTGTTTTTAAGTGTTCTTATACTTTCACCTGTACACAATCCTACAGACAGAAGAGCAGAGGACTCATTTCATTACCTGTAGCGTTCTTTGACCATTTATATGATTTTATTGGTTTTTAATATTCATATAAAACTATATTATTTTGTTCACTTACCTCATAAATGCCAAGAAGATAATAAGGATGAGGCTCACCAACCAGCCTGCATGGGCGAAAGCCTTTGGCATGGTAAGTGCACCTGTGCCCACAATTAAATTGAACATGTACACAAGCCCAACCTATAGGGAAAAAAAAACAAACACATGTATATATTGAAAAATGTAATCCAATACAATAAACTCTGATGAGCAATTATTTAATCACTTGAGCTCTGGAAGGTTTTACCCCCCCTTCATGACCGGGACATTTTTTACTATTCAGCACTGCAATATTTTACCTGATAATTGCGCAGTTATGCAACACTGTACACAAATTACATTTTTTTAATACCTTTTTTCACACAAATAGAGCTTTCATTTGTTGGCATTTGAACACCACTGGGGTTTTCTTTTTTTGTGAATTAAATGGGGGGAAAAAATAAATAAATAAAAGGAAGAATGAATTTTTTCAAAGATATTTTCTACTTTTCAGTTATTAGATATGTTTATTATAAAACATATCTAATAAATAAAATAAATAAAGTTTCTTCATAAATGTAAAATAAATACTTCAAATGTATTCTGCTACATGTCTTTGGTTAAAAAAAAATAAAAACGTTTTTAAAAAGTGTATAATTGGTTTGTGCATCTACAAAACTATGAGATAGAGATATATATATATATATATACATACATACATACATACACACACACACACACACACACACACACACACACACAGCTATGACACTATACTGTAATGACAGTGATCACCGATTTATAGTGTGACTTTGATCAATCTGGTGCTAGCTGACAGGTACACTAGATAACAGTGACATCAATAGTGACATCATCAGATGTAATGAGTGACGAAACGCATCAGGGTGGAGCCACACGACGTACGTAGACATACCAGTGTATCCAGGGAAAGACAGAAGTTCCCCATTGCGATCAGTAGGAGACGCTGTTAACCTGCAGTTACCTGATGTGAATTTGTGAACACCGCTTTTTTATACACATTTTCTTGTAAGTGTACACCTGGAAGGGGGGTATTCTCCTCTTTGTTTTTTCATTAATAAAACTTTTAAAACGGGATTACGCTATGTCCGTTCCTTTCTCTTTTATCGTTTGAAACATTGAATCATCTGTGAGCTGTTCCTATCCTGGTAATCGAGGGAGGATACCGGCATGGATTCCCGTGGTTTATGACTAACATACACGCTAAAGATCAAGATCTGATCCAGTAAGAGTCTTGTTAAGAGGGGGTTTTCTTGCACCCCCCCCCCCCCCCCTCTTTATCTGAGCACGTGTGATGTGGAATCCATTGGAGTGAATACAACCATTCTAGAGGAGGGCGCTCCATAGCTTTTGATTTCTGAAGGACTTACCTTGTACTTTGTTAGTTTTTTCATGTGTACACAGACTTGATTTATTTATGGTTTTAGATTGTTCATTGTTTATCACCAATTATTTCTTAAGCGCTGACAAGGTCTATCAGACTTTCCTCTATTATTATGCTACTTAACTATCTGGTTGTTTTTCCTCCCTGCTTTGCAGGGAGAAGAATTAGTTAGACTGCTGTTCACAGTACACAGAGACACAGAACTTTGTGTGCGATTGTCCACAGCCGATCAGCTGACTTCAGCCAATCATTGGCTGAAATCGCAGCACGAGTCAGCTGGACGCACGCTGTCAGGAAAAGCCCTCTTGTAAATATCCCAGCAAACTGAAGGTTAAACGAATGCCTGTGCGAAGAAGCGCCATCCGGCGCACGCGCATGTGCAAGGGCACCAATAGCGGCGCACGCGAAACAACACTTGGCGCCAAAGATAGGCTTTTTAAAAGGAGACTGTTCCAATGCTGCCTTGCTGTCCGGTCTACAGCGTTTCCTGAGACCCCTGCTCCCTTGTTACCAGTTTCTCTGTATCCAGTACTTACTTGGCTTGTTCCTGACTTACCTGTTTGCTGCCCGCCCCGATCTCGGCTTGGACTGTGACTATTCTCTTGGTTTGCCCTCCTGTACCTGATCTGCCCGCCAGTACCTTGACCCGGCTTGTCTGTACCTCCCTGCTGTCTGCAACCTGCTACAGGACTACAGTGCTCCTCCCTGCTGTCTGCAACCTGCTACAGGACTACAGTGCTCCTCCCTGCTGTCTGCAACCTGCTACAGGACTACAGTGCTCCTCCCTGCTGTCTGCAACCTGCTACAGGACTACAGTTCTCCTCCCTGCTGTCTGCAACCTGTTACAGGACTACAGTGCACCTCCCTGTCTGCAACCTGTTACAGGACTACAGTGCACCTCCCTGCAACCTGTTACAGGACTACAGTGCACCTCCCTGCTGTCTGCAACCTGCTACAGGACTACAGTGCTCCTCCCTGCTGTCTGCAACCTGCTACAGGACTACAGTGCTCCTCCCTGCTGTCTGCAACCTGCTACAGGACTACAGTGCACCTCCCTGCTGACTACAGGATCCAGCTCTCTACTCCAGTGTTCCAGCAAGGCACTTGTGCCCCTCTGTACTTTCGAGCCCCTGTTCACACCTTCAGGGGTTCCGGAGTCAGAGGTATACGAGAGGCCGTTCTCTGCATTCCGGGCTCCACCTACCAGGTACGTGACAGTACCGGACAGCCATGTCCGAGCCCACGCAGGGAACGTCGCCTATGGAGGACTTATGCCATCATCTGGCTGGACTTACACAAGCTGTTAAAGACCTGCAAGACGGTTACAAACGTCTGGAAGAACGCGTTCAAGTGCTCTCTACCTCCGCTCCAGGTCCTTCCCCAGGTCCTTCTGTAGTAATGTTGCCTCCAGAACCTAAAGTTCCCACACCAGAAAGGTTCTCCGGGGACCGCAGCAAGTTTAGAGCATTCCGTAATGCCTGTGAACTTTTCTTTGCACTACAACCCAGGACTTTTTCATTAGAAACCACTAAGGTGGGGTTCGTCATTTCCCTCCTGCTGGGGGAACCCCAGGCATGGGCTCATCGACTCCTGGAGCAAAAGAACAGCTGCCTTAACCAACTGGACACTTTCTTCCAAGCCATGGCCCTTCTCTATGAGGACCCGCAACTAGCAGCTTCCGCAGAAGCAGCTCTGTTCTCTCTCCAGCAAGGCCGTAGGGCGGCGGAGGACTATGCATCTGAATTCAGGCGTTGGAGTTCTGACACAAATTGGAACGACGCCGCCCTACGCCACCAGTTCCGCATGGGACTTTCCGAGCCACTAAAGGATGAGTTGGCCCGGGTTGGCATCCCTGCGACACTTGAAGCCCTTATCAATCTCGCTATCCAGATCGACAGGCGCCTAAGAGAGCGAAGAGCTGAACGGACTGCTGGTTCCGCTCGCCCAGTCTGGATGCTTCCACGTGTACCACAGCCTTCTGTCCACACTCCTGCTGATTCCACTGAGCCAATGCAGCTAGGCCTGATCCGTCCCTCTCTGACTCCGGAAGAACGTCAACGCCGGCGAGCGAATAACCTTTGCCTGTATTGCGGAGAACCTGGACATTATGTGAGGACTTGTCCCTCAAAGACTCGTAAGCACTTTACTCTTTCCTCTACCTCTTCACCTGCTGTGTTAGATAATGCTACTCATTTGGCTATCCCCATCTCTCTACAGCTTCCAGAAGGAAGTACGCAAGCGACCGCCATCATTGACTCCGGAGCCTGCAGCGGGTTCATGGACTTGTCTTTTGCCCGTAAACTCCGCATTCCTCTACGACCCAGAGCACAGGGACTGTCTGTACATCTGGCCGACGGATCGGCTATTAAATCTGGGCCCGTAACACAAGAAACAGTTCCTCCTAAAACCACCATTTCCGGCAACCACCAAGAACTACTCTGTCTTGATATCATCGAATCTCCCTTGTTCCCCATCATACTGGGAATGCCCTGGCTCAAGGCACATAATCCGCAAATAGACTGGTCCACTGGAAAAATCAGTTTTCATTCCTCCTATTGCCAGCAACATTGTTTACAGGAAACTCCCAACATCCCGTCTTCTTTGCTATGTCTGGAGACTGATGCTGAAGCCTGCCAAGCAGTTCCTAAGGCTTACCATGACTTCCTGGATGTGTTCAGTAAAAAAGGGGCAGAGACTCTGCCACCCCATAGACCTTACGACTGCCCGATTGAGTTGCTTCCCGGAGCAGAAATTCCCTTTGGGAGAATTTTTCCCTTGACCGAACTTGAACTTGGAACTCTTAAAGAATACATAGATGACAACCTGAGGAAAGGGTTCATACGCCCTTCTACCTCCCCAGCAGGAGCAGGGATTTTCTTCTTAGAAAAGAAAGACCACTCTCTACGCCCCTGCGTAGATTATCGGGACCTTAATAAAATCACAATTAAGAATCGGTATCCTCTACCCTTGGTACCTGAACTTTTCCAGCAAATCGGAAGTGCATCCATCTTTACCAAATTAGATCTTCGTGGAGCCTACAATTTAGTCCGGATCCGAAGCGGAGATGAATGGAAAACGGCCTTCCGTACCCGCTTCGGACATTTTGAGTATCTTGTCATGCCCTTCGGGTTATGTAATGCTCCTGCCACCTTCCAGCATTTTGTTAATGATATTTTTAGAGACTACCTTGACTTGTTTATCATAGTATACCTGGACGACATCTTGATCTTTTCCTCCTCACTGGCTACTCATCGGGAACATGTCAGAAAATTTCTACCCCTCCTTCACCAGCATGGCTTGTATGCAAAACCTGAGAAGTGCGAGTTTGAACGCCAAATCATCCAGTTTCTGGGCCTGATCATTTCGATAGATGGTGTCAAGATGGATCCAGAGAAGGTCTCTGCCATCTTGGATTGGCTAGCCCCGACTGATAAGAGGGGAGTCCAGCGATTTGTGGGGTTACGAATTTTTATCGCAAATTCATCAAGGGATTTTCTTCTATCATTTCCCCCATCACAAGTCTTACCCGGCAAGGCACCCGTTTCCAATGGTCTCCTGAAGCTCAAGCAGCCTTTACTTCCTTGAAAGAACAGTTCGTTTCAGCCTCCGTCTTAAAACATCCTGACCCAGCCTTACCTTATATACTGGAAGTAGATGCTTCTGAGATAGCAGTAGGGGCAGTTCTTTCACAGAGACAGTGGCGTCACTAGGGTTGGTGTCACCCGGTGCTGAAAAAATTGGTGTCACCCCCCTCCCCCCCGCCCTCCACCAAATATAGTCCCCCCTCAGTACAGACCCCTCTCCGCTAAGTACAGATCCTGCAGTATAGATCACCCTCACTAACAGACCTCCACCCTCAGTGCAGACCCCCCCCCCATCAGTACAGACACCCCCCCCCATCAGTATAGACCTCCAAACTCAGTGCAGACCCCCCATCAGTATAGAATCCCCCTAGTGCAGAGTCCCCATCAGTATAGAATCCACCTAGTGCAGAGCCCATCAGTATAGAATCCCCCCTAGTGCAGAGCCCATCAGTATAGAATCCCCCCTAGTGCAGAGCCCATCAGTATAGAATCCCCCCTAGTGCAGAGTCCCCATCAGTATAGAATCCCCCCTAGTGCAGAGTCCCCATCAGTATAGAATCCCCCTAGTGCAGAGTCCCCATCAGTATAGAATCCCCCCTAGTGCAGAGCCCATCAGTATAGAATCCCCCTAGTGCAGAGTCCCAATCAGTATAGAATCCCCCTAGTGCAGAGTCCCCATCAGTATAGAATCCCCCTAGTGCAGAGTCCCCATCAGTATAGAATCCCCCTAGTGCAGAGTCCCCATCAGTATAGAATCCCCCTAGTGCAGACCCCATCAGTATAGAATCCCCCTAGTGCAGAGTCCCCATCAGTATAGAATCCCCCTAGTGCAGAGTCCCCATCAGTATAGAATCCCCCTAGTGCAGAGTCCCCATCAGTATAGAATCCCCCTAGTGCAGAGTCCCCATCAGTATAGAATCCCCCTAGTGCAGAGTCCCCATCAGTATAGAATCCCCCTAGTGCAGAGTCCCCATCAGTATAGAATCCCCCTAGTGCAGAGTCCCCATCAGTATAGAATCCCCCTAGTGCAGAGTCCCCATCAGTATAGAATCCCCCTAGTGCAGAGTCCCCATCAATATAGAATCCCCCTAGTGCAGAGTCCCCATCAGTATAGAATCCCCCTAGTGCAGAGTCCCCATCAGTATAGAATCCCCCTAGTGCAGAGTCCCCATCAGTATAGAATCCCCCTAGTGCAGAGTCCCCATCAGTATAAGCATCCCCCTCCCCTCCCATAGTGCCCCCCCCCCCCCCACATGTCTATCTACTAATCTACTTAGAGTGTACAGTACAGTACCTCAGTACAGCGTGGCCTCGGACGTATACACACAGAGGTGTGTGTCACTTGGAGCTCCTCCTCCTCACCGGATGTAAACAGAGGAGGAGGCAGCTTCAGTCCGCTCCACGGGGGACACAGAGCGAGACGAGAGGCACAGGGCGGTGTGAGTGGCTGCGGTTCGGCTATACATGGGTGTCACCCCTCTGGCGGGTGTCACCCGGGTGCGGTCCGCACCCCCCGCCCCCACCTTGCAATGCCACTGCACAGAGACAAGAATCCAAGGCTCTGTTACACTCAGTGGCATTCTTCTCTCGCAGGCTAACCGAAGCTGAAAGAAATTACGATGTCGGGGACAGAGAGCTACTTGCAATCAAGGCTGCGCTAGAAGAATGGTGTTACCTCTTGGAAGGAGCAGCCCATCCTATTCTGGTGTACACTGATCACAAGAACTTAGAGTACTTGAAAGTTGCCAAGAGATTGAAACCACGACAAGCCAGATGGGCACTCTTTTTCACTAGATTTGCCTTTCACATCACTTACAGGCCGGGATCTAAGAATACTAAACCAGATGCGCTTTCCCGGATGTTCAGCGAACCTGAAGTTTCTTCTCCTCCTGATACCATCCTTGCTCCTGGGAATTTTCTCTTGCTTCAGGGAGATCTGCTTTCCCAAATTAAACAAGCTTCCTCACTGGCTCCCCATCCAACAGATGTCACTTTACAGTGGAAAGATGATCTACTTTGGTACAAGGACAGAATTTTTGTGCCACAACAGACATGGGTTGCCATCCTCAAGTCTTGCCATGACCACCTTACGATGACCTAGCTGGCCACTTCGGGGTACACAAGACTTCTGAACTCCTGCAGCGCATGTTTTGGTGGCCTCAGCTACAAAAGGATTGCAGACGATATATTGAAGCATGTACTACTTGCATCCAGAACAAGGGCAGCAAGACCAGGGCTTGGGGACTGTTGAGGCCTCTACCTGTACCAGAAAGACCATGGAGGATGATCTCCATGGATTTCATTGTGGAATTACCACCTTCAGAAGATTTCACCGCCATCTTCGTAGTGGTTGACAGACTTTCTAAAATGGCTCACTTCCTGCCTATGAAGGGTACCCCATCTGCTTCCGAAAATGCGAAGATTTTTATTAAAGACATTGTAAGGCTCCATGGTATACCCGCTAATATTGTATCTGATCGGGGGGTACAATTTACATCCAAATTCTGGAAAGCCCTGTGTGGAGCCCTGAAGATTGACCTCTCCTTCTCTTCTGCCTACCATCCTCAGACGAATGGTCAAACTGAACGAACCAATCAGACCCTTGAACAGTATTTGCGATGCTATTCTTGCTTTTCTCAAGATGACTGGGTGCCTCTGCTACCTCTTGCTGAGTTCGCCTACAATAATTCTGTGCATTCTGCAACCAACCAATCCCCGTTTTTTGCGAACTACGGGTTCCATCCCTTGTTTCTGTCCAATAACATGCCAGAGTGTGCAGTACCGGCGGCTCAAGAAACCTTGAACTTCTTCAGCACAAACAACAAGTTACTTCAAGAAACAATGGCAAGGACCCAAGACTATAACAAGGAAATGTTTGACAGAAAGAGAAGAGGGGAGCTTGACCTAAAACCTGGAGATCAAGTCTGGTTGTCCACTCAGAACCTGAAACTGGCATGCCCATCCGAGAAATTGGGCCCTAAGTTTGTGGGTCCCTTCCCAGTGTTGAGAAAAATTAACAGTGTGGCGTATGAGTTAAAGCTACCGGAGTCTTTCCATATACATCCAGTCTTTCATGTGGCTTTACTCAAACCGTCAGTCCCGGATCCCTTTCTTAACCGGAACACCGGTCCTCCCGAGCCTGTACTTATTAACGGCAAAGAAGAAGAATTTGAGGTAGAATCCATCGTAGATTGCCAGAGGAGACGTAATCAGGTTCAGTACCTGGTGAAATGGAAGGGTTACGGCCCGAGGAGAACTCCTGGGAACCAGAGGCTAACATCCATGCCAAAAGACTAATTTTAGCCTTTAAAAGAACTCATCCGAGTAAAATGGCCCAGTTGGGCATCCAGAGGCTGCCCTTTGGAGGGGGGCAATGTCAGGAAAAGCCCTCTTATAAATATCCCAGCAAACTGAAGGTTAAACGAATGCCTGTGCATAGAAGCGCCACCCGGCGCTCGCGCGCAATAGCGCTAATAGCGCGCACGGGCGCAACAGCGCCAATAGCGGCGCACGGGAGCGTGCGCCCCCTGTAACACCACTTGGCGCCAAAGATAGGCTATTTAAAGGAGACTGTTCCAATGCTGCCTTGCTGTCCGGTCTACAGCTTTTCTTGAGACCCCTGCTCCCTTGTTACCAGTTTCTCTGTATCCAGTATTTACTTGGCTTGTTCCTGACTTACTCGTTTGCTGCCTGCCCCGATCTAGGCTTGGACTTTGACTATTCTCTTGGTTTGCCCTCCTGTACCTGATCTGCCCGCCAGTACCTTGACCCGGCTTGTCTGTACCTCCCTGCTGTCTGCAACCTGCTACAGGACTACAGTGCTCCTCCCTGCAACCTGCTACAGGACTACAGTGCACCTCCCTGCTGTCTGCAACCTGCTACAGGACTACAGTGCTCCTCCCTGCTGTCTGCAACCTGCCACAGGACTACAGTGCACCTCCCTGCTGTCTGCAACCTGCTACAGAAGTACATCTTCGCCAGCACACCATGGATCAGCAAACAAGGTTGTCCAAAAAGGTTTTTTAATCGAAAATGGTCACATCACAAGGGGGGTGCAACGTTTCGGGGCCACGCAGGACCCCGAAACGTTGCACCCCCCTTGTGATGTGACCATTTTCGATTAAAAAACCTTTTTGGACAACCTTGTTTGCTGATCCATGGTGTGCTGGCGAAGATGTACTTCTGTTTGATGCTTCCAGAACCCAACTGGTAATCGTTACAGCACCCGTTAATGCTCTATGCCGTTTATCCAGGAACGTGTGCGACTGGAATATTGAATTGACTGCAACCTGCTACAGGACTACAGTGCTCCTCCCTGCTGTCTGCAACCTGCTTCGGGACTACAGTGCACCCCCCTGCTGACTACAGGATCCAGCTCTCTACTCCAGTGTTCCAGCCAGGCACTTCTGCCCCTCTGTACTTCTGAGCCCCTGTTCACACCTTCAGGGGTTCCTGAGTCAGAGGTATACGAGAGGCCGTTCTCTGCATTCCGGGCTCGGATTTTAGCAGAGTGTATATGGAACACATCTTTTAACTTCTCCACTTGGGGTCTGATCAGCATGGTCTCCATGATTAAGCCCTTTGTGGGTGTGAAATGCTTTGGAGCGAGAATTGTGAGAATTGACAAGTGAGACTATTTGTTGTAAATCTTCTATTATAGTAAAGCGATTCAGGTGTGGATGTGATTTCGGCCATACAAAATGTACATAATAAAATGTACATACAAAATGCACAGACATTGCATGTGATGTGCACAGAAATGCAGTGCGATTCCTGTGAGAATCACATACAGTGTTCCGCATGCACCAGTGTGAACCTAGGCTGAAAGTGAAAGTAAAAGAAAAATCACACATTTTGGGTTGTCCCTAGAACAGGAGTAGACCGGAAATCTTCCAATGGGGACACTAGTTGTGGTGACAACCAGGGATTCCCTCTCACTTACAGTTTTTGCTATGGAACAGGAAGTGAAGGGAAATCTCCCCAAAAGGTATAAATAAATTTGACAGGGGTTATAACCCTCCTTTACTCTATCCAAAAATGGCAAAAAATGTTTACCTTTAGGAGTTGTAAAGGCAGAAGATTTTTTATCTTTATGCATTAAGATAAGTATTCTGTGTGCAGCAGCCCCCCTAACACTTACCTGAGGTCCCTCTCCGTCCAGCAAGTGTCTTAGCCGTCCGAGATTCTCCTTACTGATTGGCTGAGACACAGCAGCAGCACCATTGGCTCCCGCTGCTGTCAAAGTCAGCTAGCCAATCAGGGGAGAGAGGGGGCAGGGGCTGAATGGACACAGGGAGCGGTGACTTGGCTCAGGTGCCCCCACATAGCAAGCTGCTTGCTGTGGGGGCACTCAACAGGAGGGATGGGCCAGGAGCACAGAAGAGGGGCCTGAGAAGAGGAGGATCTGGGCTGCTTTGTGCAAAACTGACTGCACAGAGGAGGCAAGTATGACATTATTATTTTTATAGGGGGAAAAAAAAAAAAAAAAAAAAAACCAACATAACACGAGCCTTTACAAATCACTTTAACTGTCTGAAAAAAAAAAAAAAATCTGATTTTGGAATGTTCATTCAAACAAAAAAAAAAAAAATTCTACCCATGCATGATCAACATCACCCGCACATTCTTTCCCCATATATGAAGACACAACTAACCCAATCATTGATTGTAGTAGCTCATACCCATAAGACGATGTGCTTAGTACAAATATTATGCAATTGTTACTCTGTAACTGTCTGGAAGTGGTTGTGCAAGGACTATGACGTGAATAGAGGTTAAAGGACCCGAATGCTTTTTATCATAAGATAGCGCACATTTTCTGACCATAGCTGCTACAAAAATGTGGAAGAAAGCCGTTAACTAGCGGATATTTCATCACATGAGTGTCTGCAGACAATGCACAGTGAAGGGTAAATGGAAGACAAAACACTATGCAGTCTAAGAGATCACAATAGAACAGGAACAAGGGAAGTCCTGCTTCGCTTTGCATTTTACAAACTGCGTGACCATGTGTGTGGGGGAAAGAAAAGTGCTTCTGTAATGAAACTCACTAAAACTTCTGCTGCAGTCAGCCATTTTACCTGACCACTGGTCTCAATGCTGGAACTAATATAGAGGCTTGACAAATCAGCTCACATGATACAAGAATTTATACTACTGGTATCTTTATAGCACCACACTCGGAGTTACTGGATGAATGCATTTTTTATTATTAGGCCCGCCATAGACTAATCTTGGCTGGTTCAGCAGGAACTGGCTGTGATTTGAACCATTAATGAACAGGCTGAATGTACCAAGTTGATCGATGGATCAACTTTGGTACAAACAGCCTGCTGGATTTGCTTGCGATTATCGCAAGCGGCTGATATAGCCAATAATGATAATCACTGTCTTTTCCCCCGCCCGCCAGCCTGGGAGAAGACAATGGCTCAGCAGGAGGGATTCCCCTGTCAGCACTGACTGTGTGGATGGGGCAAATCGAGCAACCCGTGGTGGCAGGAAAGATATTTTCTCTGCATATGGCCGGCCTTAATCACAGAACAGCAGCAGAATATGTCAGGTTTGAAATCTGATCGCCATTTTTACCCACCTAAAACCAATAATTCCATTATAGGCTGGAGAGTGAACATACACATGACAGGGGGCCTAGGTCTGCATACGTGTAGCGGCAATTACAAGGGGTTCCTGCTAATGCCGTAGGATGCTGAAATATGCACACCGGGTAGGAAGACTCAAAATTGCAAGAGCTTGGGACTGTGACTTGTTTCACACAGGCTTCAGCTTGTAGAACAGCAAGCTTTTAGGGTCCATGCAGACTGGGCTTAAAGTGATTATAAACCTTTGTTTTATTATAAACTAAAATAACAAACGCGTCCTACTTACCTGCTCTGGTTTTGCACAGAGCAGCCCCGATCCTCCTTTTCTGGGGTCCCCTGCCAGCGCTCCAGGCCCCTCCTCTTCATCGAGTGCCCCCAGGGAAAGCCACTTTCCCTGGGGGCACCCATGCGTGCTCAGCTTCCTCTAAGCCTTTAAAGTGCCCTTAAGCTCCTGTTTGGAAAGGTTATACACAATCCTAATGGGAGTGCTGACTGTCACTGTCACAAGCTGCTATGGGGATATCATAAAATCCGTACGCTTACAATCAATGAGCAGTGGTAGGAAACACAGTTTAAGCTCATTCAGTGAGCATACATGCCTTTTCTCAGTGATTCAACTTCCCCCAACACTGCTAACTGCTCTTGGTGTGGCTGCCACCGCCCCTCCCTGTACAATCGATTCTGGACTTGCAAGTCTATTTCATCATGCTGGGACCAGATGACCACCTACATCTATGGTATTACCTCTATCCACATCTCTAAAAACCCCTGAATGTGCCTGTTTAATTATGACAAACAGTCATCCACGACCTCTACCTCCTCGACCACACAACTACCACAATGGCTTCACATATGCCTACTCACGGCCCGACAAACTATCCTGAAAAACTGAACCTCATCGTCTGTCCCCACTATTGCAACCCTCAAGATGGACTTGAAGGCACTTCTATATTTAGAAAAATTAGACAGTGAAACATTTCTACTCCAGATGGAGATGCTTTATAGAACATACTTTCACCTCCTCGGAAATTGCTTCGCTAATGTAACCCTTTCAATTCACCGACTGGTATTTGAAGGTTGCCCTTACAAATGTGTTAGGATTCCTCCTAATACCTAGCCAATGAGGTTTTCCTCTCTCCCCTTTTCTTACTTAGTTTTTGTGGGCTGTCTTACAGGTTGTTGTTTGAAGCTATATGCCCATGGGAGTGGATGAACCTGCTGACTACAGTGTGTTTGCTGTGACTGTATTTATCCTACTGTAAGTAGTAACTTAACCCTGTGCTGATAGTCTATCAGTTTAACCATTTCTGTTCTCTCTCGTTTCCTCAATGTTGTTACACTTACGTTAGGTACTTACATACTATGTTTTTTGTTCCTTCAACCCAGTGGGCTAAAACGGGGAAAAAAAAAAAAACCCCAAAAACACACCATAGTACAAAGATCTCCCCGCTGTGCTGTTGTGTTTATTCCCCCACCAGAATAAACCAGCAAGTGCTCGCAGGCATTGGCTGCCAGCGCTGATCGGAAGCTGGTTTTCAAACATGCCCATTTGACAGAAGTCGGCTATCGGCTCCTGTCTGACAAGGAGTTGTGTACCTGTGTGCTTTTGTATTGGTGACCATTACAAATCAGTTGCATGTGTTGTAACACAATGCTTTTGATCTGATATTTAGAATTAATTGCAGACAGTAGCACTAGAACCTTTATCACATTGCAGATTATAAAAGCGATTATTGTGCAATTTTTAATATGCAATTCATTCAGGGCTGGTTAACGCCACAAAAACGCACTCCAGTTCTGTTCTGGATGTGTTTCCAGAGGCTCCCCCCCCCTTTCCTGTTTTTTTTTCCCCACTGTACTAGGGTCCGGTGTGTTTTTGATGCGTTTTATACATTCCAGTTCCAAAAAAGCATCTATCTAATGCAGTATTTTGTTTTTGTAAGGATCAAATGGAGTCAAAGTAAGCATCAAATGGAGAGCGTTTTAAAAAAGGGACTCAGCAAGGTGCATTTAAGGCTGCATTCACACCTGAGCATTTCAAAGTCGTGTGTTTTTTGCCGCAATTTTGTACAGGTCACGAATGTAAAAAGTAAAAAAACGCCTGCAATTTGCCCCAAAGAAGCTCATGTTCTTTTTTGAACTTAAGGCATTTTTCAGGTGACAAAATGCTTAGATGTGAACATGTACCATTGAAATGAATGGGATTTTGGTTGTTGGGCGTTTTTTCGGGCATTTTTTGAGCTAAAAACGCTCAGGTATAAATGCAGCCTGTTCCCAGATTCTTAACACTGTTCAGATGTCAGTCTGTTCAGGCGCAGACAGGCCTGGACACACACTCCAAGGATTTTATTAAAAAATAAAACACCTTCACAGAACAATTCGTCCTGTGAAACTGCATGTAAATATTTTGAGATGCTATTAGGCCATTTTCTTTCCAAGGCAAATGTTCTTCATAGAGTGAATCAGGAAAATACCACATTATGGCCACTAGATGGAACTGATGATCATAAGAAATACTTTGTGTGTGTCTAGCAGCAATCACCAAAAAAGGTAAAAATCGCTGGCAGTGCAGATAGCAAATAGGCTGTCGGCAGTCGCAGCTGTCATTAGAGTGAACAGGCCTAATCAATGCCACAAGAAAGCTGAAAGTCTGCTTGAGAGTGTGAGTATAAACCCCCCTGAAAATGTATGACATATGTCAGGGGCAGCGAAAGAAAATTTTAAAAAAAATTTAAATTGCAGTTTAGAAGTTTCAGATTTCATAATAAAGGCCAGATTTAACACTAACAGAGCACAGACTGTACTTACCAATGGAGAGTAGAGCTCCCCTGCTTCAGTTATATCCCCTGCCATGGCTTGGTCAGGAGGTGGATGGAAGAAAGGGAGAAGGGGCCAGGGAACCTGAAAAACAAACAAACAATCAACAAATGACATTTAAAAAATGCAATTTAAAAGAAAACCCTTCTTGATAGACAAAATATCAAGATTAAAAGTCCTTCCCGAGGAGCGCATGCACATATGCGGACTCAATGAAGTGGGTCTTCATATGTGTGTACCTATGTTTGTGTGGAGAGCGTGCTGCACAGAGCACTCCCAGCACAGAGACTGAGCTGTCAGAGACACTGGGTCTTGTACTAATGATTGGGAGGACTGGCTCTCGATCACATGATCATGTGAGCCTGATCAGTCACTGTATAGACTATTCCGGTGTTCTTTGTCATATACTAAAGCTAAAATGCAGTATCACAGTTTGATCCAGGTCAGTGTCAAGGTTAGGATCAAAAGGTCAAAGTCACAAGTTTAGATAGGATCAAAAATATAATTTCATTTTTTTCTCAATTTTAGCTGTATAGTTCTTGCCGTTACCATGGCTTACCACCAAAGAACAACCCAAGACAAATGCTACTTCCACCGAACTCACTGATACCACGTTATGTGTTTGTTAGTTGGTTTTTGTACCCGAAGTAAGGCCCATTAACAAATTGTGCACTTTTACCTTTTTATCCTACCTAAAAAACACACGGACACCAAATATTTTATTTAAAAATAAATCTTGGGCATGAAGTTCACCAGAGCTTCACAGGTTGCCACTGGAGTCCTCTTCCACTCCTCAATGATGACATCACAGAGCTGGTGGATGTTAGAGACCTTGCGCTCCTCCACCTTCCGTTTGAGAATGACCCACAGATGCTCAATAGGGTTTAGGTCTGAAGACATGCTTGGCCAGTCCATCGCTTTTACCCTCAGCTTCTTTAGCGAGGCAGTGGTCGTCTTGGAGGTGTGTTTGGGGTCGTTATGTTGGAATACTGCCCTGCGCCCCAGTCTCTGAAGGGAGGGGATCATGCTCTGCTTCAGTATATCACAGTACATGTTGGTATTCATGGTTCCCTCAATGAACTGTAGCTCCCCAGTGCAGGCAGCACTCATGCAGCGCCAGACCATGATATTCCCACCACCATGCTTGACTGTAAGCAAGACACACTTGTCTTTGTACTCCTCACCTGGTTGCCCCCACACACGCTTGACACCATCTGAACCAAATATGTTTGTTTATCTTGGTCTCATCAGACCACAGGACGTGGTTCCAGTAATCCATGTCCTTAGTCTGCTTGTCTTCAGCAAACTGTTTGCGGGCTTTCTTGTACATCATCTTTAGAAGAGGCTTCCTTCTGGGACGACAGCCATGCAGATCAATTTTATGTAGTGTGCGGCTATGGTCTGAGCTCTAAAAGCCTTACCTCCCCCCCCCCCCAGTCCTATGACACCGGGGAGGGAAAATGGTTAATTGGGCCTAATTTGGACATTTATCACCTAGGGGTGTACTCACTTTTGTTGCCAGTGGGTTAGACATTAATGGCTGTGTGTTGAGTTATTTTGAGGGGACAGCAAATTTACACTGTTATACAAGCTGTACACTCACTACTTTACATTGTAGCAAAGTGTCATTTCTTCAGTGTTGTCACATGAAAAGATATAATAAAATATTTACAAAAATGTGAGGGGTGTACTCACTTTTGTGAGATACTGTGTATACATACACACACACAATAAATAATCTTAACAACTGTAAAAGACTGTACTGGCTTCATTTTGTAAAGCATTGCGCAAAAAACTGTTGGCACCATTTCAATTCCGTATAACAACAATAATAAATTATAGTATTCCTTTCCCGCCACTGTAAGTGTCCTCTACGAGTATTCCACTCCCCTGCTATGTAATTATAAATGACATGAAGTTCTCCATTGACCGGGTTCAATTAAAACTTGAACAATACCCATAATTTCCACAACCGGTTCATACTTGGCCGTGATTTAGGTATTGCTTCAGGTGATGAATAAGCTCGCAATTATTTTAGTATCTAAAATTTGCAGACACAATGGATTAGACAGCAGTGAATTTAGTATTTTATTGGCTGCCAAAAGATCACTGGATCAAAACTATAACCTGCTCAGGCATGAATATTTGGTAATTGGACTAGAAATGTAGTTGATGTGGTCTGCCATAGACCAGCCTACTTAAAACAGGAGCTCCAGGCTCCTTCAGGAAAAAAATAAAAGTCAGTAGCTACAAATACTGTAGCTGCTGAGTTTTAATATTAAGACACTCATCAGTCCAGGGATCCAACGATGTCAGCACCCCAGACGATTTTTCCATCGGCTCTCGGGTGCTGCCGCCATCATTTTTAAAAGAAGCTGGTAGCAAAGCCTTGCGGCTTCACAACCAGTTCCCTATTGCGCATACACGAAGCATGCTGCGCTTTCTGAATGGTCCGGCAGCGGGGAAAGGAGGAGGGAGGCAATACTTCTGGGTGATCTTGCTGTGGCAAGGTCCCCCGGAAGTGGGGATGGGTACCAGTCTAAAACAGGTACCCCCCCACCCGAAAGGTGCCAAATGTGGTGGAGGTGGCAGATAAGATCACTTTTGGGTGGAGCTCCATATATAACTAAGAGTTGAGCGTTTTTGAAAATCATCACATACATGGATAGTAAAAATTATATACGTGCCAAAACGAGCGCTGAAAAAAAAAAAAAAAAAAATGTGCAAGGCTCACTACAAAATAAAAGCTACATGAGCTAGTTTGGCATGTTTTTCCCCATGTAGATCCCTCCTTACATCAGATTTCCCATCAGAGGTCCACCATTACCTTGCCTAGAGCGTGGATGTAATCCATGGGTTCTCAACCTGTGGCCCTCCAGCTATTGCGGAACTACAAATCCCATGATTCACTGCAAGCCACTGACAGTTACAAGCTTGACTCCCAAAGGCAGATGCAGGATGGAGATTGTAGTTGCCATACTCCTTAAGCGATGTGTAAGTGGCACAGATCAGATTTGATGTTATATACCGTATGTTATGATGCGGTCATATACTTATTCCATTTGTTTTCTCAGTTAGGCCATCTTTCTTTGCTGCCAAGATATAAAAAGGTCCTGAAGAAGCTCATAGATGTGAAACACATCGACCTCTTGGACATTTCAGCAAAGATAACCATGTATTGTTAGTATATATGGACTATATTGCATGATAGGGATTTGTTCCCTTGTGGTTTTAACATTTATGTTTTGAAATAAAATTTATATGCCTTTTATATATCTTCAGCCTTTCTTGGTACCATTAAAGTCCGACACATGTGTTTTTTTGTTGAAGGGGTAAATAATATGGATGTGGCATGCTTATAATAGGCAATTTTCTTCTTTATTTGGGTAGTTCCACAACAGCTGGAGGGAAACAGGTTGAGCACCTGTGATCAGTGTACCAGCAGGGCAGGAGGTGGAGCAGGAACTGAGGAAGTTCTGTCCTCCTGCTGGGTCAAGCATATCATTGGTTGCTAGGACGTAGGCGGTCCTAGCAACCACTGATATGATCACTGCACAGTGGGGGGAACCTGCTCCTAGTGCGGGCCACATGCCATTCTGTAGCAGGCTGAATTTGGCAACCCCTGATCTGGAGAATACTGTCAGAAACCAATTCACATATAGTCAACATTACACTCTCCAATTAATGAAATACACTAGTCTTCTGGTGAGAGCTTGTTTTGTTAATATTGGTAATGTTAAAGCCAAACTTCAGTAAAAAAGTGACGTCCTGCTGGTTTGCTCCCTCACCCAGCCTGTAACTGAGTCACAGATTTTTTTTTAAAGGGTGGGGGTGGGGGAGCGAGTACCGATTTTTATTGGTGCCCACTCCCACATCTGCAATCCTCTCCCTCTTTCTGGTGTCGTTTGCTCCATCCTCTCTCCTTCCATAGCCTCCTGAGACTTGTCACATGTCCCACAAGGCTGCAGAAGCACTCACAAATCGCCATGTGAGCTTGCACATGCACAGTAGAGAGCTGGCTGTGGTTCATCAGGAAGCAACAGCTGACTCCTGTATCCTAGATGGTGGCACTGGGGCCCGGCTGCAGTAAGAAGAACCAGCTGTATAAAGACCATGAACCATGGTAAGCAAATCCGTGAAAGCCAAGCACTCAAAAGACCTCTGTGCACAAAGAGTAAATAGATCATGAGGAGGATAAATGATTAAAGCTAGCTTGTCTTATTTGATTGGCACCTACATGAAATATTAAAAGCAGACACTAAAAACTAAAAAAAAAAAAAAAAAAAAAAAAAAAAAAAAAAAAAAAACACAACTTCCCTTTAGCGTCTCAAACAGACTAAAATTCTAGAGAATTAAAAGAAGAAACTCCAGGAAAAATAGAAAAGAAAATCTGCTGGCATACATGGAGTTAGGTGCAAAGATGTGTACGCTAGCTCCAGGATCTCTACAATTTACTGAAAGCCGATTTGATAGCTTTAGCACGCCAAGAGGAGAGCTACAGCTCTTCTACACAGCAGACACCTTAGATATAAAAGAAGCACCAGAGGACACTTGGCCCACACAAGAGAGGAAGCAGTGGCTACAATGTTGTGCTGTACCTCCTACATAGAAATGCCCATAAATTGGGCTTCAGCCTGGGGTGCAGCTACAGCTGAGCTAGCAGAACCACACATAAAGAGATGCTTTTAGCAGAAAACCAAAGCACAGAGCGGAACGGGACCAAGTGTTACACATGCTTGACTTCAACAAGAATTTAGAAGTTGTGGTGACACTTCTTAGGCTCGGTTCACACTGCCCCGACTCCAAGTCACATGACATGTGAAATTCCATTTTAGCCAATGAGAGCTGTCTTAATTAGCACTACTGAAGTCACTCCTACTTTAGAAAAGGTTCCTGTACTACTAAAAGGCAACTTATACCTGACTTGTGCCCATAGACTTTAATAGAATTCGCCTCCAAGTCAGATCCTCATCTTAATTAATATGATTTGGAGCTGACATTACAGGACGATTACCCAGGCATTCCCTAAAGTCACCTGGCAAAGTCACACTGAAAGTCGCCTGGCAAAGTCACAGCAGTGTGAACCAAGCTTTGTAGACCCTCTCATATACCAAGTGACGTGAATAGCTTCGGGTGATACACAGAGATTAAATAGATCTTCCTACATAGGTTTTACTTGTTTATATGCAGTCTTCTCTTCTCTACATCCCTTCAAAAAAGTGCAGATTTGTGATAAAATCCTTCTGCATCTATCAGGCGCAGAGGGGAGGGGGTCGGAGAGCTGCAGTTACACTGCGCAAGAGCCGATTGGAGAAAAGGGGACACCCCCCCTCCATACAGCAGGAGAACTGTGTTGTGAATAGACAAGCTGCGCGTTGAGCTCCCCCTCCCTCTCCGACACAAATTTGATCTCATATGTCGGAAAAACATCTCAGAAGCGACTCATGCTGATAACAGAGGAACGAAGCACCAGAGAGAAATGACACTAAGAGCTTTGGGGAGACATAAGTAAACAGTACAGATACATGTGCTTTGCTCAGATTTCATGACTTTAACCGCTTGCTGCCCGCCCACCATCAAATGACGGAGGGACGGTGCGGCTCTCATTCTGGGATGATGTCACATGACGTCGCCTCAGAACGGCCGCTGCCGCGTGCCCACAGGGGTGCGCAGCGCGGTGATCGCGACATGGCGCAACCTCGATCTCTCTAAACAACGTGATCAGCTGTGTCCAGTCACAGCTGGTTACATGTAAACACGGAAATGCCGGTAATCGGCTCTCATCACCTCATACTGACAGAGTGTGTGGCGAGGAGAGCCGATCAGCGGCATCTCCTCACAGGGGACATCGAGACATTTAATCAGGGCACTGATTACAATAAAGCGCCACCGGTGCCAGCAATTAGTGCCCAGCAGTGCCACCAATCAGTGCCCACAAGTGATGCCAGTCAGTGCTGGCTATCATTGCCGCCCCATCAGTGCCGCCCCCTCAGCGCACATCAGTAAAGGAGAAAAAAATACTTATTTAAAAAATTTACTGACAGAAACTAAGAAAAAAAAAAAATTTATTTTTTTTGTAAAAAATAAAAAACCCAGCAGTGATTAAATTCCACCAAAAGAAAGCTCTATTGGTATAAAGAATATAATAAAAATGTCACATGGTTACAGTGTAGCATGTCCGCACATTTGTCATTCAAAGTATGACAGCGCTGAAAGCTAAAAATTGGCCTGGGCAGGAAGGGGGTGAAAGTGCCCTGTAGGCAAGTGGTTAAAGTAAACATTGCTGCAGTAAACACAATGTTATTCAGTAAGACACTTCAAGAGCAGCAATTGACATGCATTGTAACCCAGAAGAACCAATCACACATCCATTTAGTGTATCAATTATGAGATGAGATCTGGCCACAAATATTGAGTGCAGTTGGACAAACATGCATTCCTCAGAGCACACGGCCCAAAGACAACAAACCTGCCAACTCTGCCTGCCACAGATCTCAACGATGTCCTGCGGTTTTGATGCGGTTTCAGAAAGCGCACAAAAACCGCACCAAACCCCCAGGACATCATAGAAGTCTATGAGAAAGTGCAGCTGACCTGCGGATTGCTCTTTGCCCACAGTGCAGCAGGACCGCACCAGGGTAGTGTAAAGCCACTTTTAACCCTGTAAGCCTCACCTGCTGCAACAGCATGCATTTGGTTCCAGAGCGGCCCTATTCACTTGAATGGGTTGCATTCAGCTGTGGTACACGTTTTTGCTTGGAAATTAACATTCCTGGCTTTAGATATTATCAGGGTGGATAATTTAAAAAGAAAAAAAAAAAAAAAAAAAAGGAAGAAGTTTTCTTATTTAAGATACACTAATACATTTAGTTTATTCAGCATGAAATGGAGCTTAGTTATGTAGCATGAGGTTGCGTTTTCTGCAATATTTACATTTTTGGTAAACTCATTCAATGAATCCAAGCAGTGCAAGCTGAGATATCATGCACTGCATTGATGCATTCACACAATTTCACAGTAACCATGAGATAAAACAAAGTTCAGGAATATTCCTTTATCCCATTGTTTTGCAAATCTATGTACACTACAAACTGTATGACTGAATCGGTTCTGATATCGCTGACATAACCTGACAAATTACTATTCTAAACAGGAAACCTTCATTTTGTTTGCAAATATTAAAGATTCTAACTACCAGCAAGAACAAGTCTTTACATTTAACCGGTTCAATACAGGGCATTTTCACCCCCTTCCTTCCCAGGCCAATTTTTAGTTTTCAGCGATGTCGCACTTTAAACGACAATTGCGTGGTCGTGCGACGTTGCACCCAAAAAAAATTGACATCCCTTTTTTTCCCCCACAAATAGAGCTTTCTTTTGGTGGTATTTGATCACCTCTGCGGTTTTTATTTTTTGCGCCATAAACAAAAGAAGAGCGACAATTTTGAAAAAAAAAAAAAACACAATGTTTTTTACTTTTTGCTATAATAAATATCCCAATTTTTTTTTTTTTAAAAACACATTTTTTCCTCAGTTTTGGCCGATACGTATTCTTCTACATATTTTTGGTAAAAAAAAAAATAAAAAAAAAAAAAAAACACATTTTTGGGACCATTCACATTTATACAGCGATCAAGGCTATAAAATTGCATCGATTACTGTATAAATGTGACAGGCAGTGAAGGGGTTAACCACTAGGGGGACACAAGGGGTTAAATATATTTCCTAGGGAATGATTCTAACTGTAGGGGGCGGAGACGTACAAGGGGAGGAGACCAATCAGTGTTCCGCTGTACTGGGAACACAGATCGCTCTCCTCTCAACTGACAGGACGTGGATCTGTGTGTTTACACACACAGATCCACGGTCCGGCCCGGTTAACGGGCATTCGCGGGTGCCCGGCGGCCGCCGGGCACACGCACCAGGTCCCAAGCAACGCGGCGGGCGCGCATGCCCCCTAGGCGGCCGGGAGGCCCAGGCCGTCATATGACGTCCACCCAGGATGGGAGATCCCATCTGTGGACGTCATATTACTATGGCCGGGTAGCGAAGTGGTTAAAGA
The DNA here is from genome assembly GCF_042186555.1 of Aquarana catesbeiana. Lineage (NCBI taxonomy): Eukaryota > Metazoa > Chordata > Amphibia > Anura > Ranidae > Aquarana > Aquarana catesbeiana. The sequence goes on along the minus strand of NC_133335.1, from coordinate 83,759,635 downwards.
GCACCTGTCATATCAGATCCATCATGGCAGCACCTGTTAGCGGGCATCCACTCACCTTCTGCCACCACGTCCCTCACCTTGTTGTGTCACTGCCGCATCACCAGCCGTCCCATTAAAGTGAATGGGACTGTCGGTGAGTCAACAGCAGGTCAGGGGAGGAGCCTCTGCAGGACAGAGATGACAGTTGCTCTTTAAAAATTATGATTTAAACTGAGCCTTTTTACTAGTGATTTAAATCGTGACTTAAATTGACTTGATTTAAATCAAATCCACCGAGATCATTATTAACCTCTTCGTGTCAATTGCATGCAAATAAGCGGCCTCTCAGCGCCAAGTGGCTGCATATTTGCTTACAATAGTGCCGATATAGCTGTGCCGAGAGCGCGCACTCCTGGCACAACTGAAAACTCCCGCTTGCTGCTTGTGATCAGGTGCTTTCCAATCATGTGACCACCATGACAGCCAATCACGGCGCCCACATGACCATAAGGAAAGATTGTAATAATGAAGTCGGGATCCGCCCACATGCCTGGACCGCCACCCGGCTCAGCCTCTCAACCAATGAGAGCCTGAGCCAGCCGCTCCCGCCCCCCTCCACAGCCCACTACAGGGGGTGGGGGAGCAGACAGCAGTCTGACAGGGAGCACTGAGAACCAAGCAATTGGCAGTGTTTGATTGCTCAGTTCTCAGTGTTAGAGCACTGAAGTCAATTGATGGATCAACTTCTCTACAACCAGCCTGCCCACGCATGGACTGAAACTCAGCCAGTTCAGCAGGATTTCATTCCATCTGTGGCCAGCTTAAGATTCACTTTGAATCGAATTTGATTGACTAGGGTAGAATATTATCAAACTGTTTTGCATTGGATTGGCAGTACTGAGATACTTTGATCCCAAATATTGTATTATGACTCATCAGATTAGGGAGATGAGATTGGTAAGTTATGATCGTATCGTAATGATCGATTGAATGGGCTGCAGACTGAAGATCCTTTATTCCTATCAGAAGAGATCAATCATTTCTGGAAGCGTGTACGACCCCCGATAAGGTCGGGGTACCACGGTTACACACATAGGCGTTGCCAGGGGGTGGCTATCGAGGCTAGAGCCCCGAATCTGGAGCCCATAGCCCCGAGTCTCTTGCCACAGGGTCCCTGCCTCACCAGCAGGTCGCAGCTGCGGCTGCAGCGGGCGGGTTGCATTAGAGGTGGAGGAGAGAGACAAGCGGGCAGACAGGCAGAGATGACATCATCTCTCTCCGCCCGCTCCACGTCACCACTCTTCCGGCCACACAGCCGGGTCACTTCAATGTGGGAGCGATGTGTGGCGGGGAGCAGAGAGATTACATCATCTCTCACTGCCCACCACACATTTACGTTCTCTTGCCCTCACTAAATGGACCAGTGCTGCCAGCCTGCCACCAATGCAGCGACAATGCACATTTGGTGGCGCTGGCTGGCATGGCAAGTGACAATCTACAACAATTGGCAAGTGACAACCCACATCTAGTGGCAGGGGATATGGCAAGTGACAATCTGCAAATAGTGGCAGGTGAAGTGGCAAGTGACAATCCACATCTGGTGGCAAGCAACAATCTACATCAGTTGGCAAGTGACAACCCACATCTAGTGGCAGGTGACATGGCAAGTGACAGTCTGCAAATAGTGGCAGGTGACGTGGAAAGTGACAATCTGCAAATGGTGGCAAGTGATATGGCAAGTGACAGTCTGCAAATGGTGGCAGGTGACATGGCAAGTGACAGTCTGCAAATAGTGGCAGGTGAAGTGGCAAGTGACAATCTGCAAATGGTGACAAGTGACGTGTCAAGTGACAATCTGCAAATGGTGGCAGGTGACGTGACAAGTGACAATCTGAAAATTGTGGCAGGTGACATGGCAATCTGCCAATGGTGGCAGGTGATGTGGCAAGTGACAATCCACATCTGGCGGCAGGCAACATGGCAAGTGACAACCCACATGTAGTGGCAGGTGACAGTGGCAAGTTAAAAAGCTGCATCTGGTGACAGGCGACGGTGGCAAGTGATATGATGCAGCTGGTGGCAGGAGATGTGGCAAGTGACGCGCCCAGGGCTCCCACTGATTCAGCATTATGGTGAGTTGAACCACTTCATTATATATTAGAATGTAACAATAGAAACAATGCGCTTCGATCACCCTGACACCATATCGACCATGGTGCCATGATGATTGAAACGCCAATACCAGCCTTTGCCTGCGAAAAATTGCTTACCACCGGCATGCAAAAAGGTTGGTGATTGCTGCTATGGGCTCTAGCCCCAGATCTTTTGCAGACCTAGCAACACCCCTGGTTACACACCTGCCTAAATAATGCATCTTTGTGTCATTTTACACACATTGTAAAAATCTGATCCTGGAATTATACTACATGGAGAGATGTATAGTATAGCCTGTGTATACATCACACAGAAATCCATAGATCTATATACACTTCTCTTATACTATCAGCTGGAAGAACAGTGACATCTCCTGTACTGATCACATGACACACACATATCACCATCACATACACACGTAGCCCCCACAAGCCCCCCGTTGCCCTGGTTACCGTTGCCCTAGGTATGTTCCGGGTTCCTCAGAAGCATTCGTGGCTACCAACACGATCACATGCGAGTGAACCAATCAGCGCTACGAACGTCAGCCCATCCTGTCGTATCCGACGCTTTCCGGCTTCTTCTGCCGGGTGTGGGCGGGACTCAGAGGGAGGAAGTAGTGAAGTGGGTGTGGTCAGAGGAGGTCTAGTGCGGATGAATGGAGGTAAGGTCACGTGACAAGCGGGTCTGCACATGGTTGTGTATTCATTGATATCCGGGTGGGGTGCGGGGCTTTATTACTACAACTTCTGATGCATCCCCGCACTTACAAAGATAGACCTGAGTCCTCCTCACCCACCTTGGCTTGACTGGGGGGCACACCAAGTGCGTTTTCCTGCCCTGACTGTCAGGTGTCATTCCTTCTTAGGGCCAGTGCACCCCATGTTTCCCTATGATAACCCTTCATATCTGTGTGACTTCCTGTACTACTTTGGTCTGACTTTCCTGTGATTTGTGCTCTATAGGCCCCAATGTAAACTCTTTAACCGGGGTGGTTCACATTATTGCGGACACAGACATCACATGTGATTCGCACTGCACATATTTAATGGCCAAAATGGCATTCGCATCAAAATGGTGCAGGACCCTTTTTTGTCTGCACTGGAATCGGATCGCATGTATCATCACACCCATGCGATCCGGTTCCTGCACCATTTGGCAGTTTGCACTGCGATCTGCGAACCGTTCTGGAGGTGTCATTAACTTTGCATTGACACCCACAGAGGTTTGCATGGGGCAGTGTGAACTGTCTACGACTTCCATGGGATATAGGAACCAGCACTGGAATCACGTTGATCCCCACATCGCACTAGTGTGAACCAAGCCTGAAAGTCACACCTGCATGATATAAATGCGATTTGGGTGCAACTTGTAGAAACAATGAAAAACAAACAGCATGCCCCCCCCCCTTCAAAATTCATACTAGGCAGGGGTGGGCCTGTCCATTGTGGGTGCACGGGCTCCGCCCTCTCTATCCATGCACCCTGCCCCTTTCAGGACATGAATTCCTATGGTGGGGGTGTATTTTGAAGCATTGATTAGAGCCAAAGGCTCTAATAGGCTTCAAAATAGGGTGGGCTCAGGGCGCAGAGCATTGCATCCGGAACCCACCCAGGTGTGTTGCAGCAGCGAATGAATATTCGCTGTTGCAACACTGATCCTCCTCACGGTCAATCAGGAAGTGGGTCTGATACCCGTCACCCAATTGGCTGAAAGGACAGGCGATTCTATTGGACATCTAGGATAAGAAGGGAGGAGCCGCACAGAAGACACAGGAATCCACCGTCCATAGAAGCCTGCTGCCACCGGAGCCCGCAACTTACCCACCAGTGCGGAGGGTGCTAAGATGCCACCGACCAACTGAAAAAACACCCCCCAGAAAAAAACACAGGCCACCACTGATACGAGGCCCTTTGGGTCTGGTTGGTATGGATTTTAATGGAAACCCAATGCCAAAATTTAAAAAGGGGTGTGGAGTCGCCCCCCCCCCCCCCCCAATACATATCAGGCCCTCATCCAAGCATGCAGCCTGGCAGGTCAGGAAAGGGGGGGGGGATGAGCGAGTGCCCCCCATCCCCCTCCTGAGCCATACCAGACCACATGCCCTCAACATGGGGTGGGGGGGCTCTGGCCGCTCCTGACACGCTCCTTAACAACCAGCTATTCTTCACACAGAGTTCGAATCAATCAATTTTTTTGACCAATGTAAATTCAAATCCGTACATCGCTGCATGACAACCCAAACTAAATTTTTATCATTTTCTGACCACAAATAGATATTTCTTTTGGTGGTATTTGATCACCTCTGGGGTTTTTATTTTTTGCTAAACAAACTAAAAAACACCGAAAATTTTTATTTGTTTCTGTTCTGTTTCTGTTCTAAAATTTTGTTTTCTCCTTCGCTGACGGGAACTGATGAGGCGGCACTGATGAGTTGGCACTGATAAGGTGGAACTGATGAGGAGGCACTAATATGTAGAATTGAAGGGCACCGATAGGCGGCACTGATGTGCAGCACCGATAGGCGACACTGATGGGCACCGATAGGAGGCACGGACAGGCTGCATAGATGGGCACTAATAAATGGTACTGATAGGCAGCACTGATGATGAGGTACTGATTGGCATCTGACATGGGCACTGGCAGGCGTTACTAATGGGCACTGATTGGCACTTTGGTGGGCACTGACTGGCAGCTGTTGTAGCACCTCTGATGGGGGCTACACTGATTATCAGCTCAGACCCCCCTCTGACAGGAGAGCCGCTGATCGACTCTCCTGTCAGTGTGAACCGAGGAAAGCCATTTACCGGCACTTCCTGGTTACACGCTGTGATTGGTCACAGCTGATCACGTGGTAAAGAGGCTCTTTACCTAGATTGGAGTTGCGGTGTGTCAGAGTGACACACCACCGTTCTCCGCGCTGCGCGCCACCACTGGCACGTGATTGCGGCTTATCCTGCTGGATGCCATATGATGACCAGTCAGGATAACGCAACCACCGCCTGGCCGTCATACGGGCGGAAAGTGGTTAAAGAAACAAAACTTTGTAGAGCACAAACAAAACAATCATATTAGCCAAAGTTGCACTTATCCAAAGTCGCAATGGAAATTGCACGATTTTTAAGTCGCACGAGTGTGAATGGAGCCTGAAGTGCTGCATCTTTCAGGCCCCCACATTCCCAAAAACACACCAATATGTGGGTTTGGGGGTGCCATTAGGGGGCTTTTTTTGTTGGTGAACCTTGCAGGTTATTTTGTACATCTACTTGTCACGTTTGGGTCAGAAATAATGGCATCCCATGCATCTTGCAAATAAAGGTCCATTCACAGCCACTAAAACACATGGGACCAGGATTTTGAAAGTCACGTCTGCTGTACGTCTGCGTTTTCCTGCGCGTTCGGCAGTCCATTGAAATAAACGGGCTGTCAAAAATGCACCACGGAGTCAGGCACAATAATGCACACACGAACACACCCTTTATGGCATCAAGCTCACAAAGTACAATACACATTATTACATCCCCCAACAGTTTGCTAGCAGACAATAGGTGAGTTAATTAGCACAATTAACAATACAAACAGTGATTCCATCAGTGATTGATGTTAGGGGGGGAGAGACAGTGCTGGCCCCTAAGCACTGGTAAGTACCTGATTTTTAAAAGTCAGCAACTACACATGCAGTCCAGTGTGCTTTTTTTTCTGCATCAAAAACGCATGGAAATTAGGTTTTATGATTTCCAATGGCATAGTTCACATCAGCGCGTTCAGTTTCAGGGCAATCCAGTTCCAGAAAAAAGAAAATAGAACATGCTGTATTTTTCCTGCACTGGACTGTACTGGAACTTGGTAAAACACATCAAAAGCGCACCAGGCTCCAGTTCAGTGAAAACAACAGGGAAAAAAAAGCACCTGGAAAGCATCCGGAAACACATCAAAAAATGCACTGGAAACTACGCATGTAGAAACGCATCCGGGCCAGATGTGCAGTGCGTTTTTGTTGTGTGAACAGACACTCCCTCTTTATGAAGCCTACTGGTAAGCGATTTTGAAGCCCTTTCTAGAATCCTGTTTTTTCTGGCAAGTCCTACCCTTAAGTGACTTTACTTTGTCAAACCATGTCTGACTGGTCAGAATCCCTTAAGAGACCTAACCACTGCTATGGTTGATTCCTCACTTATCCTATGCGTGGACCACGTGGCTGTAACATACAATATAATTTTTCTGGAAGCCTCCTTTCTCATTTCTCACACGTGTCAGATTTCAGTACATATGCATAGGACACTTTGGTTAAAATGCTGGACTATAGAACCCTTAAAAAGCATTTGTATCACATGGCTTTCGAAGAACAACGCCGCCTTAGGCCAGTCTTTGAGAACATCATCAAGGATGCTACTGGTGGCACCTATCTCTCTCGGTAGAAGAAGCCTTTTGAATAGTCTGCAAGGTGTTCTCCCTCTCTGAATGTTATATCTTATATCTTGCAAATAAAGGTCCATTCACAGCCACTAAAACACATGGGACCAGGATTTTGAAAGTCACGTCTGCTGTACGTCTGCGTTTTCCTGCGCGTTCGGCAGTCCATTGAAATAAACGGGCTGTCAAAAATGCACCACGGAGTCAGGCACAATAATGCACAAACGAACACACCCTTTATGGCATCAAGCTCACAAAGTACAATACACATTATTACATCCCCCAACAGTTTGCTAGCAGACAATAGGTGAGTTAATTAGGCCAGTCTTAATTAGGCCAGTGTGGCTCCACTCCCTCAGCCCCCTCATTGAGCCCCTCCGAGGTTGGCTTTCCACCCACCCACAAGACCTAGCACCCAAAGTCTGCCAAATCTTCAGACAAGCCTCCTTCTGCATAAAGGTGCACCCCCACTTTTCTTAGTAGGGTGGAAGAGGCATTTATTAAACTTTGTGGACACTTGGACAGCTTGCATCTCTGACTCTTGGGTGCAGGAGGTGGTATCACAGGGCAACAAGCTGAGGTTTTGCTCCTGCCACTTCCTCTGGTTTCTTACCTCCAACCTTCCTTTGTCACGGCACAGATTAACAGATCTTCATCGATCCCTTTTGGATCTTTTGGATCAAGGTTTCATTGCACCAGTTTCTGTGGCAGAATGGTTCCAGTGATTTTACTCCAATCTGGTCAACTTTTCCAAGCCGAAAATACCCATTCTAGATCTTAAACACTGAAAGTCTTTATCCAGATCCAGAAATTCTGCAAAGAATCTACCAAATCTGTTATTATCTCCCTTCACCAGCGAAACTTTCTTTTCTATAGACATCAAAGATGCCTACTTGCATTTTCCCATCTTTCCAGCACATCAGTTATCCCTACACTGCTGTGAGGCTCCTAAATGAACTAGTTAGTGTCCCTGCCCTTTGGCCCTTCAGCTGCACATTGAGTATTCAGCAAGGTGCTGCTGAGCTCTCCTGGCTTCCCAGTTGTGGGATACTTGAACGACCTGTTGAAGGAACAGTCAGCACAGACTTTGTCAGACAACATGGCTCTCGACCTTACAGTGGTTTGGATGGATCGTAAACCTTCAGAAATCGTTGCTAGAACCGACTAATCATTTGGAGTATCTGGGTTTAGTCTTGGACCCCACTCAGTCCATAGTGTTCCTTTCATAGTAGAAGCTTCATACACTCCCATCTTCCTAGGCTTGATGGTAGCTACCTAGATTCACTTCAGACCTATGCATCACAACATTCTGTCACTGTGAAACAAGTCGATCTTGTCTCTGGACAGGCCAGTTCTTTGGCACTGAGGATCACGTTGTCCCTTACTTGGTGGTTCAGAAAAACTAGCTCTAGAGTCACTCTAGATGCCAGCCTGTCGGGCTGGGAGAGATCCTTGAGCAGGGGACTTGTTTGATGGAAGAATCTAATCTCCCGATTAACATCGTTGGATTTATTTATCTCTATAGCATTGGATAATCGTACTGGAGGGTCATCCAAACCAAATTCAGTCAGACAATGCTATTAGAGTGGCCGACATCAGTCATTAACCACTTGCCAATTGGCTCACGCCGACGTAAAGTGGCATGGGTGTGCAAAACAATGTACACGTGCGTCGCTGCATCATCGGTGGCTAGCGGGCGTGCCGTGGGAGCGTGCCTGCGGACTCGATGTCCACCGATAGCCCGCGAACGTGACACGGAGAGGCAGAACGGGGAGATGTAAACAAAGCATCTTCCTGTTCTGCATAGCAACATGACAGGGATCTACTGCTCCCAGTGATTGGGAGCAGTGATCTCTGTCATGTTCTAGTGAGCCCATTCCCCCTACAGTTAGAACACACCCAGGGAACACACTTAACACCTTGATCGCCCCATAGTGTTTAACCCCTTCCCTGCCAGTGACATTTACATAGTAATCAGTGCATTTTTATAGCACTGATCACTGTATAAATGCCAATGGTCCCAAAATAGTGTCAAAAGTGTCTGATCTGTCTGCTGCAATGTCGCAGTCACAATAAAAATTGCAGATCGCCGCCATTACTAATAAAAAAAAATAATAATAAAAATGCCATAAATCTATCCCCTATTTTGTAGACATGATAATTTTTGCGCAAACCAATCATTATATGCTTATTATTTATTTATTTATTTATTTTACCAAAAATATGTAGAATACATATCGGCCTAAACTGAGGAAAAAAATAGTTTTTTTATATATATTTTTTGGGATATTTATTATAGCAAAAAGTAAAAAATATTGCTTTTTTTTTTCAAAATGTTCGCTCTTTTTTTGTTTATAGCGCAAAAAATAAAAACCGCAGAGGTGATCAAATACCACCAAAAGAAAGCTCTATTTGTGGGAAAAAAAGGAACGTCAATTTTGTTAGGGTACAACATCGCAGTCGCACGTCTGCACAATTGTCAGTTAAAACAACGCAGTGCCGTATCGCAAAAAAGGGCTTGGTCAGGAAGGGGGTAAATCCTTCCGGGGCTGAAGTGGTTAAAGTGGTTTTAAACTCTGTTATACTACTTGTACCTACAGGTAAGCCTATAATAAGGCTTACCTGTAGGTACTGTAAATATCTCCTAAACTTGCACCGTTTAGGCGATATTCACTATATACGCTGCTGCCGACATCATCGGCACATGCGCACTGAAGAAACGGCCCACTAGTTATCTACCTTAATAACTACTATACAAGTCTGCCCCTTTTCCGCCACCTGTACCTGCAGTACCGCCCGAAAAAGCAGGAAGGGGCTTTCCAGGAAGTTTGGTGATCACAAGGCTACAAAGGGGTAATCAGCAAGTCTGAGGAACGAGGAAGTGTTGGCCATGAAGTGGAGGGATAAGGCCCCATTCACACTAGCGCGTTTTTTGATGCATTTTGCATTTTGCAGAAATGCATGGGAATTTTTTAACATGGGTTCCTATGGAACATGTTCACATCAATGCTTTTTTGTATCTCTGCGTTTTTGGAAAGGGTTGGGGACTTTTTTTCATGCAAAAAGCAGCGTTTTGCATGTAATGGTTTTCAATGGACAAGCATCAAAAACGCAAGTGCACCGTTTTTGCAGCGTTTTTGATGCGTTTTTGGTGCGTTTTTGCCGTTTTTTTTTTATTTATTTTTTTTTGTAATTTTTTTTAAGACTGTAAAAAAAAAAGAAAAAAAAAAAAACGCAAAACGCAAATCGCGGCAAAAATGCGGCAAAAACGCGGCTCAAAAACGTGCCAAGCATGAAAAAAAAACCTCCAAAAACGCTCAAAAGCAACATGCATAGGTGTGAATCGAGCCTCAGAGACATGTGTACATCCTGTCCACCATTCACAATGACACCTCAGTGGAAATTCACAGAAGACCTAGTCTCATCCAAAAGGCTGAGTGTGTACACAATTATAATCAGTTCATGGGGGTGGGGGGTGGATTTAAATGATCAGATGCTTCAGCCCTATTTATTAACAAGAAAGTCCCTCTAAATTTACAACTTTAAAAAAAAAACTCACCATGCCACTTACTAAATACCTTGGACTGTTTACTTTTAAAAAAAAGGGTCATGGGGGGGGGGGTATTTGTACTGTCCTGACATTTCAGAGCCTCAAGAAATGAGATCGGCAGTCAGTACATCAGATGTGATCAATTTTCAGTGATACTTGACATAACTTGTAGACTATAAATTTCACAAAGACTAAATAATATATACTAACTAGAAAAGGTACAATTTCTGGGGAAATTGTGAAAAGTGTTCTTGCCTCTACAACTGGAGTGGGCGGAGTAACTGGGTGGAGTGGCTTGAGTAACTGTGAAAAGTGTTAAAAAGCTTAATATTTTAAAAAGTATAAATAGTAGTAAAAAAGTTGAAGTCCCATCATTAGCTGAAAGAGCTGAACATTTTTTTCAAAAGTTTTTTTTTTTTTTCAAAAATGAATTATTTTTTTTCAAAAATGATTTTTTTTTTTTTTTTTTTTTTTTAAATGAAATTTTTTTTTTCAAAAATAATTTTTTTTTCAAAAACTGCCATCAAAACTGCCCCATCAGAATTGTCCCATCAAAACTGCCCCATCATATTGCCACCATCAAAACTGCCCCATCAGAATTGCCCCATCAAAACTGCCCCATCAGAATTGTCCCATCAAAACTGCCCCATCATATTGCCACCATCAAAACTGCCCCATCATATTGCCACCATCAAAACTGCCCCATCATATTGCCACCATCAAAACCCCATCAGAATTGCCCTATCAAAACAGCCCCATCATATTGCCACCATCAAAACTGCCCCATCAGAATTGCCCCATCATATTGCCACCATCAAAACTGCCCCATCATAATTGCCCCACCAAAACTGCCCCATCATATTGCCACCATCAAAACTGCCCCATCATAATTGCCCCATTAAAACTGCCCCATCAGAATTGCCCTATCAAAACTGCCCCATCATATTCCTCTATTATAAATCAGTACATGGTGTGTCTGTCCCCTCCCCCGGGCTCTGTAATCAGAGCTGAGATGCTCCAGCCACCTCCACCCCTGTGTATAACAGAAGCTTTGGTAACCATGGCAACAAAACAAACACAGTACACTCTGATTAATGGCTAAAATTTCCTGAAATGACCTCTAAACAAAAAGCTTTTTCTCAAAAACTATAAATCCTACAGCGAAGATCTTTATATTGTGAGAATCACAAGACCCAGACCTAGATTTTGATGTATAGTATATCTCTGAAATATTAAAATTGAAGGCACAGTCGCAGTTTAGATATTGCCCTTCAAATTTGGAGGGGGCTAGAGTGTAGTTTCAATGAATGTCAATGGACGGCGTGAGTTGCAAACAAATGGTCATATTGTGAAAACTATCAGGACTATGGCTTAGCCGTGGACATGTTTAGTGGCAGCAGGGATAGCTGAACGTTTTGATATAAGATTTGTGTAGGTGGGCTTGAAATTGAGGGAGTGGCGGCAGTTTAGAAATCATGTTCTGATTTTTCAGTTTTTGTCACCTCCCACTCTAGTTTCCCCATTCATTCCTATGGGACCAATTTTGCCGCAAAAACGACGATATTTCGTGAACCATTCGGCGAAACGTTCCACAAAATAATAGCACACCATTCGGGAACAATCCGCACGTTTTGGTATATTACTTGTCTATGTAGTGTAAAAACTGTGGGAGGAGTTAGGGTGGTAAATTTGGCTATAATAATAAGAATAAGAACTAGAAAAGGTACAATTTCTGGGGAAATTGTGAAAGTGTTCTTGCCTCTACAACTGGAGTGGGCGGAGTAACTGGGTGGGGTGGAGTGGCTTGAGTAACTGTGAAAAGTGTTAAAAAGCTTAATATTTTAAAAAGTATAAATAGTAGTAAAAAAGTTCCATCATTCGCTGAAAGAGCTGAACATTTTTTTCAAAAGTAATTTTTTTTTTCAAAAATGAATTTTTTTTAATCAAAAATGATTTTTTTTTCTTCAAAAATGATTTTTTTTTTCAAAAGTAATTTTTTTTTTCAAAGGTAATTTTTTTTTTTCAAAAATTAATTTTTTTATTTGAAAAATAATTTTTTTTTCGAAATTATTATTTTTTTTAAAAGAAATTTTTTTTTCAAAAATATTTTTTTTTTTCAAAAATAATTTTTTTTTTTCAAAAATATTTTTTTTTTTTTCAAAAATGATTTTTTTTTTTTCAAAAATTATTTTTTTACTTTTTTCAAAAATTATTTTTTTTTTTCAAAAATATTTTTTTTTTTACATGGGGCGGTCATAATGTTTTGGCTGATCATGGGGTGGTCATAATGTTTTGGCTGATCATGGGGTTGTCAGCTTTTGTCACTTCCCACTCTAGTTTTGAACATTTCGCCATTCATTCCTATGGGACCAATTTCGCCGCAAAAACGTCATTTCGTGGACCATTCGGCAAAACATTCCACAAAGTAATAACACACCAATCGGGAACAATCCGCTCGTTTCGGTATATTATTTGTCTCTGTAGTGTGAAAACTGTGGGAGGAGTCTACAAGCATTATCAAGTCTAGCAGATGAAGTCGCATACATTTGGGGTGTCTCAGCATCTTGTGTTTACAACCACTGTTTCCTAGCAACGCTCATGCCCTGTTTATGCTTCCCAAATACTACTTCATCAAAACTGCCCCATCAGAATTACCCCATCAAAACTGCCCCATCATATTCCTCTATTATAAATCAGTACATGGTGTGTCTGTCCCCTCCCCCGGGCTCTGTAATCAGAGCTGAGATGCTCCAGCAACCTCCCCCCCTGTGTATAACAGAAGCTTTGGTAACCATGGCAACAAAAACAAACACTAACAGTACACTCTGATTAATGGCTAAAATTTCCTGAAATGACCTCTAAACAAATGGCCGTATTTTAAAAACTATACATCCTACAGCGAAGATCTTTATATTGTGAGAATCACAAGACCCAGACCTAGATTTTGATGTATAGTATGTCTCTGAAATATTAAAAATGAAGGCACGGTCGCAGTTTAGAAATTGTCCTTCAAATTTGGAGGGGGCTAGAGTGTAGTTTCAATGAATGTCAATGGACGGCGTGAGTTACAAACAAATGGTCATATTGTGAAAACTATCAGGACTATGGCTTAGCCGTGGACATGATTAGTGGCAGCAGGGATAGCTGAACGTTTTGATATAAGATTTGTGTAGGTGGGCTTGAAAATGAGGGAGTGGCGGCAGTTTAGAAATCATGTTCTGATTTTCCAGCTTTTGTCATCTCCCACTCTAGTTTCCCCATTCATTCCTATGGGACCAATTTCGCCGCAAAAATGACGATATTTCATGAACCATTCGGCGAAACGTTCCACAAAGTAATAGCACACCATTCGGGAACAATCCGCACGTTTCGGTATATTACTTGTCTATGTAGTGTAAAAACTGTGGGAGGAGTTAGGGTGGTAAATTTGGCTATAATAATAAGAATAATATATATGTGAGATAACAGTAAGTGGTCTTGCTATGCAAGAACACTTAACTAGAAAAGGTACAATTTCTGGGGAAATTGTGAAAGTGTTCTTGCCTCTACAACTGGAGTGGGCGGAGTAACTGGGTGGGGTGGAGTGGCTTGAGTAACTGTGAAAAGTGTTAAAAAGCTTAATATTTTAAAAAGTATAAATAGTAGTAAAAAAGTTCCATCATTCGCTGAAAGAGCTGAACATTTTTTTCAAAAGTAATTTTTTTTTTCAAAAATGAATTTTTTTTAATCAAAAATGAATTTTTTTTAATCAAAAATGATTTTTTTTTCTTCAAAAATGATTTTTTTTTTCAAAAGTAATTTTTTTTTTCAAAGGTAATTTTTTTTTTCAAAAATGAATTTTTTTATTTCAAAAATATTTTTTTTTTCGAAATTATTATTTTTTTTTAAGTAAATTTTTTTTTCAAAAATAATTTTTTTTTTGCAAAAATATTTTTTTTTTCAAATATATTTTTTTTTCAAAAATAATTTTTTTTTTAAAAGTAATTTTTTTTTCAAAAATATTTTTTTTTTCAAAAATATTTTTTTTTTTTCAAAAATATTTTTTTTACTTTTTTCAAAAATATTTTTTTTTTTCAAATATATTTTTTTTTCAAAAATAATTTTTTTTTTTCAAAAATATTTTTTTTTTTTTCAAAAATGATTTTTTTTTTCAAAAATTATTTTTTTACTTTTTTCAAAATTTTTTTTTTTTTTTTTTTAAATATTTTTTTTTTTACATGGGGCGGTCATAATGTTTTGGCTGATCATGGGGTGGTCATAATGTTTTGGCTGATCATGGGGTTGTCAGCTTTTGTCACTTCCCACTCTAGTTTTGAACATTTCGCCATTCATTCCTATGGGACCAATTTCGCCGCAAAAACGTCATTTCGTGGACCATTCGGCAAAACATTCCACAAAGTAATAACACACCAATCGGGAACAATCCGCTCGTTTCGGTATATTATTTGTCTCTGTAGTGTGTAAACTGTGGGAGGAGTTTACAAGCATTATCAAGTCTAGCAGATGAAGTCACATGCATTTGGAGTGTCTCAGCATCTTGTGTTTACAACCACTGTTTCCTAGCAACGCTCATGCCCTGTTTATGCTTCCCAAATACTGCTTCATCAAAACTGCCCCATCAGAATTACCCCATCAAAACTGCCCCATCATATTCCTCTATTATAAATCAGTACATGGTGTGTCTGTCCCCTCCCCCGGGCTCTGTAATCAGCTGAGATGCTCCAGCCACCTTCCCCCCTGTGTATAACAGAAGCTTTGGTAACCATGGCAACAAAACAAACACTAACAGTACACTCTGATTAATGGCTAAAATTTCCTGAAATGACCTCTAAACAAATGGCCGTATTTTAAAAACTATACATCCTACAGCGAAGATCTTTATATTGTGAGAATCACAAGACCCAGACCTAGATTTTGATGTATAGTATGTCTCTGAAATATTAAAAATGAAGGCACGGTCGCAGTTTAGAAATTGCCCTTCAAATTTGGAGGGGGCTAGAGTGTAGTTTCAATGAATGTCAATGGACGGCGTGAGTTGCAAACAAATGGTCATATTGTGAAAACTATCAGGACTATGGCTTAGCCGTGGACATGTTTAGTGGCAGCAGGGATAGCTGAACGTTTTGATATAATATTTGTGTAGGTGGGCTTGAAAATGAGGGAGTGGCGGCAGTTTAGAAATCATGTTCTGATTTTCCAGCTTTTGTCATCTCCCACTCTAGTTTCCCCATTCATTCCTATGGGACCAATTTCGCCGCAAAAACGACGATATTTCGTGAACCATTCGGCGAAACGTTCCACAAAGTAATAGCACACCATTCGGGAACAATCCGCACGTTTCGGTATATTACTTGTCTATGTAGTGTAAAAACTGTGGGAGGAGTTAGGGTGGTAAATTTGGCTATAATAATAAGAATAATATATATGTGAGATAACAGTAAGTGGTCTTGCTATGCAAGAACACTTAACTAGAAAAGCTACAATTTCTGGGGAAATTGTGAAAGTGTTCTTGCCTCTGCAGCTGGAGTGGGCGGAGTAACTGGGTGGGGTGGAGTGGCTTGAGTAACTGTGAAAAGTGTTAAAAAGCTTAATATTTTAAAAAGTATAAATAGTAGTAAAAAAGTTCCATCATTAGCTGAAAGAGCTGAACATTTTTTTCAAAAGTAATTTTTTTTTTCAAAAATGAATTTTTTTTATTCAAAAATGATTTTTTTTCTTCAAAAATGATTTTTTTTTCTTCAAAAATGATTTTTTTTTTTCAAAAATAATTTTTTTTTTTCAAAAATATTTTTTTTTTTTCAAAAATAATTTTTTTTTTTCAAAAATATTTTTTTTTTTTTCAAAAATATATATATTTTTTTCAAAAAATTTTTTTTTTTTTTCATGGGGCGGTCATAATGTTTCAGCTGATCATGGGGTTGTCAGCTTTTGTCACCTCCCGCTCTAGTTTTGAACATTTCACCGTTCATTCCTATGGGACCAATTTCACCGCAAAAACGACGATATTTCGTGAACCATTCGGCAAAACGTTCCACAGAGTAATAGCACACCAATTAAATGACATTGAGGCCGGATTCACACTGGTATTTTTCAGCTTTTCACAAAGTTCCACAAGGTAATAGGACACCAATTAAATGACATTGAACATTTCGCAATTCATTCCTATGGGACCAATATTGCCGCAAAAAACTACGATATTTCGTGGACCATTCGGCGAAATATTCCACAAAGTAATAACACACCAATCGGGAACAATCCGCTCGTTTCGGTATATTACTTGTCTCTGTAGTGTAAAAACTGTGGGAGGAGTCTACAAGCATTATCAAGTCTAGCAGTTGAAGTCACATGCATTTGGGGTGTCTCAGCATCTTTCGTTTACAACCACTGTTTCCTAGCAACGCTCATGCCCTGTTTATGCTTCCCAAATACTACTTCATCAAAACTGCCCCATCAGAATTACCCCATCAAAACTGCCCCATCATATTCCTCTATTATAAATCAGTACATGGTGTGTCTGTCCCCTCCCCCGGGCTCTGTAATCAGAGCTGAGATGCTCCAGCCACCTCCCCCCCTGTGTATAACAGAAGCTTTGGTAACCATGGCAACAAAACAAACACTAACAGTACACTCTGATTAATGGCTAAAATTTCCTGAAATGACCTCTAAACAAATGGCCGTATTTTAAAAACTATACATCCTACAGCGAAGATCTTTATATTGTGAGAATCACAAGACCCAGACCTAGATTTTGATGTATAGTATGTCTCTGAAATATTAAAAATGGAGGCACAGTCGCAGTTTAGAAATTGCCCTTCAAATTTGAAGGGGCTAGAGTGTAGTTTCAATGAATGTCAATGGACGGCGTGAGTTGCAAACAAATGGTCATATTGTGAAAACTATCAGGACTATGGCTTAGCCGTGGACATGTTTAGTGGCAGCAGGGATAGCCGAACGTTTTGATATAAGATTTGTGTAGGTGGGCTTGAAAATGAGGGAGTGGCGGCAGTTTAGAAATCATGTTCTGATTTTCCAGCTTTTGTCATCTCCCACTCTAGTTTCCCCATTCATTCCTATGGGACCAATTTCGCCGCAAAAACGACGATATTTCGTGAACCATTCGGCGAAACGTTCCACAAAGTAATAGCACACCATTCGGGAACAATCCGCACGTTTCGGTATATTACTTGTCTATGTAGTGTAAAAACTGTGGGAGGAGTTAGGGTGGTAAATTTGGCTATAATAATAATAAGAACTAGAAAAGCTACAATTTCTGGGGAAATTGTGAAAGTGTTCTTGCCTCTACAACTGGAGTGGGCGGAGTAACTGGGTGGGGTGGAGTGGCTTGAGTAACTGTGAAAAGTGTTAAAAAGCTTAATATTTTAAAAAGTATAAATAGTAGTAAAAAAGTTCTATCATTAGCTGAAAGAGCTGAACATTTTTTTCAAAAGTAATTTTTTTTTTCAAAAATGAATTTTTTTTATTCAAAAATGATTTTTTTTTCTTCAAAAATGAATTTTTTTTTCTTCAAAAATGATTTTTTTTTAAAAAGTGATTTTTTTTTTTCAAAGGTAATTTTTTTTTTCAAAAATAATTTTTTTTTCAAAAATATTTTTTTTTTTCAAATATATTTTTTTTTTCAAAAATTTTTTTTTTTTCAAAAATATTTTTTTTTTTCAAAAATATTTTTTTTTTTTCAAAAATTATTATTTTTTTTTTTTTCAAAAATTATTTTTTTATTTTTTTCAAAAATTATTATTTTTTTTTTTCAAAAATATTTTTTTTTTTTACATGGGGTGGTCATAATGTTTTGGCTGATCATGGGGTTGTCAGCTTTTGTCACCTCCCACTCTAGTTTTGAACATTTCGCCATTCATTCCTATGGGACCAAGTTCGCCGCAAAAACGTCATTTCGTGGACCATTCGGCGAAACATTCCACAAAGTAATAGCACACCAATCGGGAACAATCCGCACGTTTCGGTATATTACTTGTCTCTGTAGTGTAAAAACTGTGGGAGGAGTCTACAAGCATTATCAAGTCTAGCAGATGAAGTCACATGCATTTGGGGTGTCTCAGCATCTTGTGTTTACATCCTACAGCGAAGATCTTTATATTGTGAGAATCACAAGACCCAGACCTAGATTTTGATACATAGTATGTCTCTGAAATATTAAAATTGAAGGCACGGTCGCAGTTTAGAAATTGCCCTTCAAATTTGAAGGGGCTAGAGTGTAGTTTCAATGAATGTCAATGGACGGCGTGAGTTGCAAACAAATGGTCATATTGTGAAAACTATCAGGACTATGGCTTAGCCGTGGACATCTTTAGTGGCAGCAGGGATAGCTGAACGTTTTGATATAAGATTTGTGTAGGTGGGCTTGAAAATGAGGGAGTGGCGGCAGTTTAGAAATCATGTTCTGATTTTCCAGCTTTTGTCATCTCCCACTCTAGTTTCCCCATTCATTCCTATGGGACCAATTTCGCCGCAAAAATGACGATATTTCGTGAACCATTCGGTGAAACGTTCCACAAAGTAATAGCACACCATTCGGGAACAATCCGCACGTTTCGGTATATTACTTGTCTATGTAGTGTAAAAACTGTGGGAGGAGTTAGGGTGGTAAATTTGGCTATAATAATAATAAGAATAATATATATGTGAGATAACAATAAGTGGTCTTGCTATGCAAGAACACTTAACTAGAAAAGCTACAATTTCTGGGGAAATTGTGAAAAGTGTTCTTGCCTCTACAACTGGAGTGGGCGGAGTAACTGGAGGGAGTGGCTTGAGTAACTGTGAAACGTGTTAAAAAGCTTAATATTTTAAAAAGTATAAATAGTAGTAAAAAAGTTGAAGTCTCATCATTAGCTGAAAGAGCACAAACATTTTTTTCAAAAATAATTTTTTTTCAAAAATATATTTTTTTTTTCAAAAATATATTTTTTTTTTCAAAAATGATTTTTTTTTTTCAAAAATTTTTTTTTTTTCAAAAATTATTTTTTTTTTTAAAAATGATTTTTTTTTTTTCAAAAATGTTTTTTTTTTTCAAAAATAATTTTTTTTTTCAAAAATATTTTTTTTTTCAAAAATGAATTTGTTATTTTTTTCAAAAATTATTTTTTTTTTTTTTTAGAAAAATATTTTTTTTTTACATGGGGCGGTCATAATGTTTTGGCTGATAATGGGGTTGTCAGCTTTTGTCACCTCCCACTTTAGTTTAGAACATTTCGCCATTCATTCCTATGGGACCAATTTCGCCGCAAAAACGACATTTCCTGGACCATTCGGCAAAACGTTCCACAAAATAAAAGCACACCATTCGGGAACAATCCGCACGTTTCGGTATATTACTTGTCTATGTAGTGTAAAAACTGTGGGAGGAGTTAGGGTGGTAAATTTGGCTATAATAATAATAAGAATAATATATATGTGAGATAACAATAAGTGGTCTTGCTATGCAAGAACACTTAATAACTAGAAAAGGTACAATTTCTGGGGAAATTGTGAAAGTGTTCTTGCCTCTACAACTGGAGTGGGCGGAGTAACTGGGTGGGGTGGAGTGGCTTGAGTAACTGTGAAAAGTGTTAAAAAGCTTAATATTTTAAAAAGTATAAATAGTAGTAAAAAAGTTCCATCATTCGCTGAAAGAGCAGAACATTTTTTTCAAAAGTAATTTTTTTTTTCAAAAATGAATTTTTTTTATTCAAAAATGATTTTTTTTTCTTCAAAAATGAATTTTTTTTTCTTCAAAAATGAATTTTTTTTTTCAAAAGTAATTTTTTTTTCAAAGGTAATTTTTTTTTTCAAAAATGAATTTTTTTATTTCAAAAATAATTTTTTTTTCGAAATTATTTTTTTTTTAAAGTAATTTTTTTTTCAAAAATAATTTTTTTTTTTTTCAAAAATATTTTTTTTTTTTCAAAAATGATTTGTATTTTTTTCAAAAATTTATTTTTTTATTTTTTTCAAAAATTATTTTTTTTTTTCAAAAATATTTTTTTTACATTGGGCGGTCATAATGTTTTGGCTGATCATGGGGTGGTCATAATGTTTTGGCTGATCATGGGGTTGTCAGCTTTTGTCACCTCCCACTCTAGTTTTGAACATTTCGCCATTCATTCCTATGGGACCAATTTCGCCGCAAAAACGTCATTTCGTGGACCATTCGGCGAAA
Organism: Aquarana catesbeiana; assembly: GCF_042186555.1. Lineage (NCBI taxonomy): Eukaryota > Metazoa > Chordata > Amphibia > Anura > Ranidae > Aquarana > Aquarana catesbeiana. Next base: position 83,739,368 of record NC_133335.1, on the reverse strand, counting down.
CGTTCCACAAAGTAATAACACACCAATCGGGAACAATCCGCTCATTTCGGTATATTACTTGTCTCTGTAGTGTAAAAACTGTGGGAGGAGTCTACAAGCATTATCAAGTCTAGCAGATGAAGTCACATGCATTTGGGGTGTCTCAGCATCTTGTGTTTACAACCACTGTTTCCTAGCAACGCTCATGCCCTGTTTATGCTTCCCAAATACTACTTCATCAAAACTGCCCCATCAGAATTACCCCATCAAAACTGCCCCATCATATTCCTCTATTATAAATCAGTACATGGTGTGTCTGTCCCCTCCCCCGGGCTCTGTAATCAGAGCTGAGATGCTCCAGCCACCTCCCCCTGTGTATAACAGAAGCTTTGGTAACCATGGCAACAAAACAAACACAGTACACGCTGATTAATGGCTAAAATTTCCTGAAATGACCTCTAAACAAATGGCCGTATTTTAAAAACTATACATCCTACAGCGAAGATCTTTATATTGTGAGAATCACAAGACCCAGACCTAGATTTTGATACATAGTATGTCTCTGAAATATTAAAAATGAAGGCACGGTCGCAGTTTAGAAATTGCCCTTCAAATTTGAAGGGGCTAGAGTGTAGTTTCAATGAATGTCAATGGACGGCGTGAGTTGCAAACAAATGGTCATATTGTGAAAACTATCAGGACTATGGCTTAGCCGTGGACATGTTTAGTGGCAGCAGGGATAGCTGAACGTTTTGATATAAGATTTGTGTAGGTGGGCTTGAAAATGAGGGAGTGGCGGCAGTTTAGAAATCATGTTCTGATTTTCCAGCTTTTGCCATCTCCCACTCTAGTTTCCCCATTCATTCCTATGGGACCAATTTCGCCGCAAAAACTATGATATTTCGTGAACCATTCGGCGAAACGTTCCACAAAGTAATAGCACACCATTCAGGAACAATCCGCACGTTTCGGTATATTACTTGTCTATGTAGTGTAAAAACTGTGGGAGGAGTTAGGGTGGTAAATTTGGCTATAATAATAATAAGAACTAGAAAAGGTACAATTTCTGGGGAAATTGTGAAAGTGTTCTTGCCTCTACAACTGGAGTGGGCGGAGTGGCTTGAGTAACTGTGAAAAGTGTTAAAAAGCTTAATATTTAAAAAAAGTATAAATAGTAGTAAAAAAGTTCCATCATTCGCTGAAAGAGCTGAACATTTTTTTCAAAAGTAATTTTTTTTTTCAAAAATGAATTTTTTTTAATCAAAAATGATTTTTTTTTAATCAAAAATGATTTTTTTTTTCTTCAAAAATGATTTTTTTTTTCAAAGGTAATTTTTTTTTTCAAAAATGAATTTTTTTATTTCAAAAATATTTTTTTTTTCGAAATTATTATTTTTTTTAAAGTAATTTTTTTTTCAAAAATAATTTTTTTTTTCAAAAATATTTTTTTTTTCAAAAATATTTTTTTTTTTCAAAAATAATTTTTTTTTTTCAAAAATATTTTTTTTTTCAAAAATATTTTTTTTTTTTTTTCAAAAATGATTTTTTTACTTTTTTCAAAAATTATTTTTTTACTTTTTTCAAAAATTATTTTTTTTTTTCAAAAATATTTTTTTTTTTACATGGGGCGGTCATAATGTTTTGGCTGATCATGGGGTGGTCATAATGTTTTGGCTGATCATGGGGTTGTCGGCTTTTGTCACTTCCCACTCTAGTTTTGAACATTTCGCCATTCATTCCTATGGGACCAATTTCGCCGCAAAAACGTCATTTCGTGGACCATTCGGCAAAACATTCCACAAAGTAATAACACACCAATCGGGAACAATCCGCTCGTTTCGGTATATTATTTGTCTCTGTAGTGTGAAAACTGTGGGAGGAGTCTACAAGCATTATCAAGTCTAGCAGATGAAGTCACATGCATTTGGAGTGTCTCAGCATCTTGTGTTTACAACCACTGTTTCCTAGCAACGCTCATGCCCTGTTTATGCTTCCCAAATACTGCTTCATCAAAACTGCCCCATCAGAATTACCCCATCAAAACTGCCCCATCAGAATTACCCCATCAAAACTGCCCCATCATATTCCTCTATTATAAATCAGTACATGGTGTGTCTGTCCCCTCCCCCGGGCTCTGTAATCAGCTGAGATGCTCCAGCCACCTTCCCCCCTGTGTATAACAGAAGCTTTGGTAACCATGGCAACAAAACAAACACTAACAGTACACTCTGATTAATGGCTAAAATTTCCTGAAATGACCTCTAAACAAATGGCCGTATTTTAAAAACTATACATCCTACAGCGAAGATCTTTATATTGTGAGAATCACAAGACCCAGACCTAGATTTTGATGTATAGTATGTCTCTGAAATATTAAAAATGAAGGCACAGTCGCAGTTTAGAAATTGCCCTTCAAATTTGGAGGGGGCTAGAGTGTAGTTTCAATGAATGTCAATGGACGGCGTGAGTTACAAACAAATGGTCATATTGTGAAAACTATCAGGACTATGGCTTAGCCGTGGACATGTTTAGTGGCAGCAGGGATAGCTGAACGTTTTGATATAAGATTTGTGTAGGTGGGCTTGAAAATGAGGGAGTGGCGGCAGTTTAGAAATCATGTTCTGATTTTCCAGCTTTTGTCATCTCCCACTCTAGTTTCCCCATTCATTCCTATGGGACCAATTTCGCCGCAAAAATGACGATATTTCGTGAACCATTCGGCGAAACGTTCCACAAAATAATAGCACACCATTCAGGAACAATCCGCACGTTTCGGTATATTACTTGTCTATGTAGTGTAAAAACTGTGGGAGGAGTTAGGGTGGTAAATTTGGCTATAATAATAAGAATAATATATATGTGAGATAACAGTAAGTGGTCTTGCTATGCAAGAACACTTAATAATATATATGTGAGATAACAGTAAGTGGTCTTGCTATGCAAGAACACTTAATAATAATAATAATATATATGTGAGATAACAGTAAGTGGTCTTGCTATGCAAGAACACTTAATTTGGGTTATTTTTAGCAAAGTTTAAATTTTGGCCTAAATTTATGAAGAAAAATTACTTATTTGCAAAATTTTATAATAGAAACTAAAAAAAAGGTTGTTTTTTTTTTTCACAAGTTTATCTCTTTTTTTTGCTAAACATAAAAAATAAAAAACCCAGTGCTGATTAAATACCCCACTGTAGTGTCCTCTGCCCACTGAAACCAGTGTCCTCCCACCTCCCAATCCCCCAAAGCAGTGTCCTTTGTCCATTCCTCATCACAATACCCCCCCCCCCCCCCCCCCACTGTAGTCCCCAGGGTCTGTCCCCTCTCCAACAGTGTCTCCTTTGTTCTGTTCACCCCACACACATGCACAGTGTTGTGTAGGTAGCACCTGCCAGCATGTGTACAACAGAGCGGAGATCAGGAGGCAGCATAGTGCTGGGTGGAAGGCGGGGGGGCTGGAGTTCATAATAACAAGCTGCCAATCACTGAAGCAGCTCCCACCTCCACCCAGCACTTTGCTGCCTCACGCTCTCCACTCTGCAGTTAACATGAGAGCGGCGAAGGCTGGGGGTCGGCAGACCCCTGGCTACGATCCACCTGTTGGCTCTCCACGGTTGATTGTGATCGACCGCTTCCCAACCCCCGGTCTAAAGTTTTTTTATTTGCCGGCGTCAAATGTTTCCATAGGTGGCAATATAACCCAAAAGTTAACAACTACCTGTGTGCTTAAATTTTAAATCTTGGCCTGTTTGACATTAATTTGCTTGACGCAACATCATCTTTTATATTTTACCAAACAATTGGGTGTACTAAAATTCAAGTGTAATTTTCCTAAAAATATGATAAATTACTGTACAAATATTGTGTAACATTAAAAAATGGCAACTGCCACCATTTTATTTTAAAGGGCCTCTGCTTTCAGAAAATGTATAATGTTTGGGGGTTCTAAGTATTATTCTAGCAAAGAATGCTGATTTTTAAATGTGCTTGAAAAATGTGAAGATTGTCCCGGTTAATTAGTGGTTAATAATGGGTTTACTTGTGCAGTCATCAAAGTTTGCCATGTTGTGTCTTATGTAATGATTGTATGATTTATTCTCTCTCTGGTTTACAGGACTATGCGTGTAAATGAAGATACAGTGCTGAGAGGGCAGCGGGTGATTTTAGTACCCTATGAGCCTCACCATGTTGTCAGGTACCAGTTCTATAAACCAAAAGCATCTGTAGAATTATTGTCAGGACTGAACTTCAGACAAACAGCTAAACACACAGTTGAAATGCACGTATGGAAGCCGTTTTATCTTTTGGTTTGGTTTATGGTTTGTAGTACTGTCCATTCAGTTGTGAGATTTACAAACCCGTACTAAATGACAGAGCAGGGTTGGGGACATGACCTGATAAACAATACAGCTTCCAACCACCAGCCTGTGATTTAATATTGAAGAAGAAGCTCACTTCCCTCCTCCGGTAAACATACTCCCTGCCATCCCATTGCATGCTGCCCATCAGATTGGCACCAGTACTGTCCATTCCTCTTCCAGGCGAAGCGCCACTGTACAAGGGGGAGTACAGGTGGTTGATGCCAAGTCAAATTCAGGTATATACATTTATTGCATAAAATGACTTCATAACTGCATACAGTAAGTCCCCCCCCCCCCTCCCACTTATATATGAGTTCATTTCCGGGAGCTCGTTTGTAAGTCCAACAAAGATCAGTGCTTGCAGACAAAGGCTGCGAGCGCTGATCAGTGTGTTCTAGTAGGGGGAGTCCCCCTGTCAGAACACAATAGCACAGCGAGGGAGATTGCCGCACCAACATTGCTTGCATTTTTTTTTTTTACTAGGTTGAACGGAAAAAAATTGTGCAAGCACAAGTGCGCATCTTTGAAAGTACGCAAATTGAGGGTTTGTATGCGTTATACTTGTTATTTTTTTTAATGCAGTGAAGGAAAAAAGTATTTGATCCCCTGCTGATTTTGTACGTTTGCCCACTGACAAAGAAATGATCAGTCTATAATTTTAATGGTAGGTTTATTTTAACAGTGAGAGACAGAATAACAACAAAAATATCCAGAAAAACACATTTCAAAAAAGTTATAAATTGCATTTTAATGAGTGTAATAAGTATTTGATTCCCTATCAATCAGCAAGATTTCTGACTCCCAAGTGTCTTCTATACAGGTAACGAGCTGAGATTAGGAGCACTTTCTTAAAGGGAGTGCTCCTAATCTCAGCTTGTTACCTGTATAAAAGACACCTGTCCACAGAAGCAATCAATCAATCAATCAATCAGATTCCAATCTCTCCACCATGGCCAAGACCAAAGAGCTGTCCAAGGATGTCAGGGACAAGATTGTAGACAAGGCTGGAATGAGCTACAAGACCATCGCAAAGCAGCTTGGTGAGAGGGTGACAACAGGTGGTGCGATTATTCACAAATAACTGTCAATCTCCCTCAGTCTGGGGCTCCCTGCACCTTGTGGAATTTCAGTGATCATGGGAATGGTGAGGAATCGGTCCAGAACTACACAGGAAAATCTTGTCAGTGATCTCAAGGCAAATGGGACCATAGTCAGCAAGAAAACAATTGGTAACACTATGCCGTGAAGGAATGAAATCCTGCAGCACCCTCAAGGTCCCCCTGCTCAAGAAAGCACATGTACAGGCCCGTCTGAAGTTTGCTAATGAACATCTGAATGATTCAGAGGAGAACTGGGTGAAAGTGTTGTGGTCAGATGAGACCAAAATCAAGCTCTTTGGCATAAACTCAACTCGCCGTGTTTGAAAGAGGAGGAATGCTGCCTAAGACCCCAAGAACACCAACCCCACCGTCAAACATGAAGGTGAAAACATTATGCTTTGGGGGTGTTTTTCTGCTAAGGGGACAGGACAACTTCCCCACATCTAAGGGACGATGGATGGGGCCATGTACCATCAAATCTTGGGTGAGAACCTCCTTCCCTCAGCCATCGCATTGAAAATGGGTCATGGATGAGTATTCCAGCATGACAATGACCCAAAACTTACGGCCAAGACAACAATGGAGTGGTTCAAGAAGCACATTAAGGTCCTGGAGTGGCAAAGCCAGTCTCCAGACCTTAATCCCATAGAAAATATGTGGAGGGAGCTGAAAGTTCTAGTTACCAAACTCAGCCTCAAAACCTTAATGACTTGGAGAGGATCTGCAAAGAGGAGTGGGACAAAATCCCTCCTGAGATGTGTGCAAACCTGGTGGCCAACTACAAGAAACGTCTGACCTCTGTGATTGCCAACAAGGGTTTTGCCACCAAGTATACTAAGTCATGTTTTGCAAAGGGGTCAAATACTTTTTCCACTTATTAAAATGCAAATCAATTTTTAAGTTTTTTGAAATGCGTTTTTCTGGATATTTTTGTTGTTATTCTGTCTCTCACTGTTAAAATAAACCTACCATTAAAATTATAGACAGATCATTTCTTTTTCAGTGGGCAAACATGCAAAATCAGCAGGGGATCAAATACTTTTTCCCTCACTGTACCTTTTGATTTCACTTGCACAGATATCTTAATTCAGAATTTGGGGATTTACTAACTGATGTAGCTGATGCCCTTACTGATGCATATAACCCCTCCCAATGGCCACAGATCATCAGTCACTGGGCAAACATACAAAATCAGAATGGGATCAAATACTTTTTTCCCTCACTGTAGAATGTGGTCATTTGAAGGACAAAGCTTATAACCTTAGGCAACTGTCCCCGTTCTTCTTCTTTACTGACATGTGCTGCTGTTTCCTGTTATTCACATGGATACCATCCTTGATTCCTGTTCATTCCCTGAGCAGGATTTCCTGCTCCCTGGAAAAATCTGACAAAACTAACGTGTGTTTAGGTGTTCTTGCCTTCCACCTTGCTGGTTCCTATTGAGAAATGCTGTGAGGAAACTTCTCTTAAAGTGATTGTAAACTATCACCTTGTAAAACAACCAATTCATTTTAAAATAGAAATAAAAGGCAAAACCTCTGTATAGGTATAAAAACATTATAAATACCCTTTTCCCTTTTTTTGCAAGTGATCCCTATGTTTTCAGCTGCATAAGAGATGGGTGAGGAAAAACAGCAGTACACTGGTTTTCTCAGTGAATAGCTGTGCAGGGGCAAGTGGGTGTCAGAACAGGTCTGATCACTGGAGGAGAGTAGGCTGAGCTCCCAGCATAGCTAGAGAACTGACCACGGTGTGTGTTCTCCTGCTTAGTGTGGTCAGTTTTTAATAGTAAAGCAGAGGGACTGGCAGGAACACCAGGGATTTCACACAAAGGAAGCAATACAAAGAGAACAGGATACTTTTTCATACCAGTACATGGTACAGCAGGCACATATCAGGAATATGAAATGTTGGGTGTACATATTCTTTAAAGCGGAGTTCTGCTAAAAAATAATAAAAAATAAAAGTCAGCAACTACAAATACTGCAGCTGCTGACTTTTAATAATCGGACACTTACCTGTCCCAGGGTCCAGCGTTGCGGGGGAGCGAAGCCCCGCTCGTCTCTCCCTCCTCTCTGCGGCGCCGGCATTGTAAGTGTGGGCGCCCGGCTGTGGCTTCACAGCCGGGCACCCGCTGCGCATGTGTGAGCGGCGCCTGGCAATCATCTGGGACCTGTGACGTGTCCCAGATGATTGCCGAGAGGGAGGGGGGAGAGGTGATCTCCCTTCCGGTTCCGCGGTGCGTCGGGAGGAAGTGGGAGCTGGGACCCCCCCCCAAAAAAAATGACATGCCAAATGTGGCATGTCAGGGGGTCACCTCCATTAAAGTGGACTCTGCTTTAAGTCATGCCCAGGAAAGATTTTCAGATTTGTGTAGTGCAATATGGAATTTTCAGAGGAAAATTCTCTCAGGATTGTGTTCCCAGTCTCTCGTTCCCATGACCATTGTTCCAGTTTCAGATACATGTTTACAGTTTGCCTAAGTCTTTAAGATTCCTGTTATGTGTCTGCTATGACTTGCCTGTGTGACAGTGCGTGGCCTTGCCACTATGGAAATGATGCAGGATTCGCATAAAGCTTAATGCGATGTTCCAGACCCTCGTTTGAGCGTTTGAGTGTTTTTTGTTTTTCTCTGGATTTTTTAGTCCAAAATTGGGGACTGGAGCTTGAAGGTTCCAAACTGTCTTGAGCGGGATGGAAACTTCAGTCCTGTGTGCGGATTTTACCAAGTGCCTGCATCTTGTGTGATACACAGGTGTGCCGTGTCATTATATTCTCAAGCCTAAGGATAGCTTAGGGCTTCCATTTTGGAGACAGTTTCCATATTGGAGACAGAAGGTCTCACCCAGAGATCAGAGGAGCCCCAGCCAGGAGTAAAGGGACAGGAGGTCTCAACAAGGTGTTAGAGAAGCCCCAGCCAGAAGTCAAGGGACAGAAGGTCTCAACCAGGGTTCAGAGGTGCTCCAGCCAGGAGTCAAGGAACAGAAGGTCTCAACCAGGGGTCAGAGGTGTTCCAGCCAGGAGGTATTGTTCCAGGAGTCTCCTATCAGGTGGGCTTCTATCAGGGTACCAGGAGAACCCCTATCTAGGCCAGGAGTGGACAGTGCAGCAGGGCTCTGCAACTAGAGGCTAAGTGAACCAGAAGATCTGGGCAACACAGTCAGAGGGACTAGTAAGAAGAGCAGCGGTGCTGCAGACAAGGGAGCCAAGTGGCTCTGCATTTTCAGTTGTTGGAAACCCCTGCATGGGCAACTGATGTTTATTTAAAGTTTCAGTTTTGTGCAATAAACCAAGCCCTAAAACACAGCTTAGACTGGCGTAACACATTGAAAAATGCACCTGCCACATGAGTATAATCACCCCGAAGCAAACCTGCTTGAACAAGACCTTGCTGTATGATTCTGTAATTCACTTAGTTTAGGCCGCAACCTAGGAGCTGTCTGCAACAAAGCCAACCTCTCCTTTAATGTGTTTAGGTGTACACCAGGCAGTTCCATACTCCATTGCACCTTGGCCCTCTGTAGAGCCTACATTTCCCTGGCAGTACAGAGGGTCCACTATTTCTGTGACAGCAACTTTCCTCCAAGCCTACTTCAATTGAAGGCTCCATGTACAGTAGCGTTTTTTAAGCTCCTTGAAGCTAAATAGTGTATCCTATGTGTCCATGCACTCTACTTTAGGCTATTATCAATTTTTGAGCTTCAGCATCTAGGAGAAGAAAAAAAATGTTTTTGTAGAGTTTCTTGGAGCGTTTTTCCAGCAGAAACGCTCCTAAATGTTCCTAAATGCTACTAATAGTGTTTTTTGAGCTTTTTTTTCCTGTTACTGCAAAAAAGCCAAAAAAACGCTAATACTCCTAAACACTCCTAAAACCCTGCTAAAATGTGATTTAAAGCGTTTTAATACAGGGATTTTTTTTTCCAGCGTTTTTTTAGCTTAAAAAAAACACTAGTGCGCTTGGAGCCTTAAGGTAATTACACTATGGAGGATACATATATTTTTCATTTGCCTGCAGCTTTAAATAATGGTCTTTTTTTTTTTTTCTTTTTAATCATTTTTGATTTTGTTATAGGATTGCTTTTATAGAGCAATTTCAGGAAAAAAATATTTGATAAACTGCTAGGACATATTTTGAATGTGCTAAATTTAACCAAAACCAGTCAGTTTACCTTAATTGGAATTTACTGTAGAATCCAAGAAGCCCTTACATTTGCTGCTTGATAGGTCTGCTTCCTCAGATCACATTATTCTATTCAGCACATAGTCTGTGTCCTATTTCGTGTATTGGACCCACACACATGTACACTCTGGAAAGCATAGGTCCGTGCATCCAGCGACCTGTCATTGATTTCAGCAACTTGCCTGCACAGAACCCTTGTGCATCCCAGGCGGCTGAAGACGGCCCTTTGCATAGACGTACGGGTCATTACGCCAATGTGAATGAGGCCTAAAGAACCAATACACTGCAAACCTAACAGACATAACTGATATAGATACTAAATGAACCAATTTTAATTGTGAACGCAGAACACAACAATCTCTCACAGTGATGAGGCTGATGGGAAGTGTTTGAGAGTCACTACTGTAGTAGGCCTGGGCAGGCCAAAGATGGTGCAAATTTCTTTCCTTCAACCACGGGCGGTGGAAGCCATCCTCGCCAGGAGAAGACAGTGTTTATCGCCAGCCGCTATAGCAGCCACTTGCAATCCGGAATCGATCGATCAACTTGGTACATTCAGCCTTTCCATTAATGGTTCGAATCATCTATGGCTGGACTTAGTGACTATAATCAATTGATATCATAATTAGTTATTGGATATGTCATAGACTCCAAACAGATAAATCAGTGCAATTTAGGGCTGAAACAACTAATCGATTATGAAATTAATCGATTACTATTTTCATAATCGATTAATCGACCAGTAACATAATGGGGTTAAAAATAATAAAATGAGCCCTTTATAGTACAAAAAGAGCAAATAATCGCTACTGTAAATATTACTTTCACAGTTCTACAGTAAGAAAATGAACCCCTTACAGCAGGGGTCCTCAAACTACGGCCGGCGGGCCGAATCCAGCCCTCCAGCGTTTTTTTATCCGGCCCGCGGACTGCCCCTTTAACTGCAGCACTCCCCCTGCCATCTGCTCCCTCCATCACACAGGACGGGAAACATGACAGGCCCGGAAAAAGGACCTTCTGTGCTAAGAAGCAGGTGATTGGTTACTAGGCATCAGGGCGGTCCCAGGAACCAATCACCTGCCCCTCACTTCCAAAGTCCCGCCCTCCGTCCGGACCTACCATGCCTCGTGTCCTGTGTGATACAGGTAAGTGTTGAGTGGGAGTGTAATATTGATATGGGGGGATCTGTGACACACGGGGGGAGTCTGTGATAGGGGGAGATCTGTGATGTGGGGGACTCTGTGCTATGGTGGGGGACTGATGTGGGGGACTCTGTGCTATGGTGGGGGACTGATGTGCTATGGTGGGGGACTCTGTGCTATGGTGGGGGACTGATGTGGGGGACTGATGTGCTATGGTGGGGGACTGATGTGCTATGGTGGGGGACTCTGTGCTATGGTGGGGGACTCTGTGCTATGGTGGGGGACTGATGTGGGGGACTCTGTGCTATGGTGGGGGACTCTGTGCTATGGTGGGGGACTGATGTGGGGGACTCTGTGCTATGGTGGGGGACTCTGTGCTATGGTGGGGGACTGATGTGGGGGACTCTGTGCTATGGTGGGGGACTGATGTGGGGGACTCTGTGCTATGGTGGGGGACTGATGTGGGGGACTCTGTGCTATGGTGGGGGACTCTGTGCTATGGTGGGGGACTGATGTGGGGGACTCTGTGCTATAGTGGGGGACTGATGTGGGGGACTCTGTGCTATGGTGGGGGACTGATGTGGGGGACTCTGTGCTATGGTGGGGGACTGATGTGGGGGACTCTGTGCTATGGTGGGGGACTGATGTGGGGGACTCTGTGCTATGGTGGGGGACTGATGTGGGGGACTCTGTGCTATGGTGGGGGACTGAGTGCTATGGTGGGGGACTGATATGGGGGACTCTGTGCTATGGTGGGGGACTGATGTGGGGGACTCTGTGCTATGGTGGGGGACTGATGTGGGGGACTCTGTGCTATGGTGGGGGACTGATGTGGGGGACTCTGTGCTATGGTGGGGGACTGATGTGGGGGACTCTGTGCTATGGTGGGGGACTCTGTGCTATGGTGGGGGACTGATGTGGGGGACTCTGTGCTATGTGGGGGACTGATGTGGGGGACTCTGTGCTATGGTGGGGGACTGATGTGGGGGACTCTGTGCTATGGTGGGGGACTGATGTGGGGGACTCTGTGCTATGGTGGGGGACTCTGTGCTATGGTGGGGGACTGATGTGGGGGACTGATGTGGGGGACTCTGTGCTATGGTGGCGGACTGATGTGGGGAACTCTGTGCTATGGTGGCGGACTGATGTGGGGGACTCTGTGCTATGGTGGCGGACTGATGTGGGGGACTCTGTGCTATGGTGGGGGACTGATGTGGGGGACTCTGTGCTGTGGTGGCGGACTGATGTGGGGGACTCTGTGCTATGGTGGGGGACTGATGTGGGGGACTCTGTGCTATGGTGGGGGACTGATGTGGGGGACTCTGTGCTATGGTGGGGGACTGATGTGGGGGACTGATGTGCTATGGTGGGGGACTCTGTGCTATGGTGGGGGACTGATGTGGGGGACTCTGTGCTGTGGTGGCGGACTGATGTGGGGGACTCTGTGCTATGGTGGGGGACTGATGTGGGGGACTCTGTGCTATGGTGGGGGACTGATGTGGGGGACTCTGTGCTATGGTGGGGGACTGATGTGGGGGACTGATGTGCTATGGTGGGGGACTGATGTGCTATGGTGGGGGACTCTGTGCTATGGTGGGGGACTGATGTGGGGGACTCTGTGCTATGGTGGGGGACTGATGTGGGGGACTCTGTGCTATGGTGGGGGACTGATGTGGGGGACTCTGTGCTATGGTGGGGGACTGATGTGGGGGGGATCTGTGATGGGGGAAGTATGTGATTGGGAGTGGTTCTGTAATGAGGGGAGTCTGTGAAATACTGAGTTTATATTGATTACAATTGTTCTTTATTTTAAATATTGTACTGTTTTTTTCCTGTTTTGTTTTTTTTGCACTACAAATAAGATGTGTGCATAGGAATTAGTTCATATTTTTTTTTAAACTATAGTGCGGCCCCCCAACAGTCTGAGGGACCGTGAACTGGCCCCCTGTCTAAAAAGTTTGAGGACCCCTGCCTTACAGTAACGATTATTTGCTTTTTTTGTACTATAAAGGGCTTATTTTAGTTTTTTTAACCCCATTATGTTACTAAACGTCTTAGACCAGGTTCACATCTTTGTGTTTTTTTGGTGCTTTTTGCAGAAACACACTACAGTTCATTTACATGGTTTCCTATGGGACACGTTCACATCTATGCTTTTTTTTTCAGCCGCTGCGTATTTGGAAAGGGTCAAGGACTTTTTTTTTTTTAACGCAAAACGGTGCTTTTTTGGTTCAATATACTTCAATGGCGAAGCTGCAGAAAAGCATGTAATGCGTTTTTTCAACAATTTGTATTTTTTAATCTGCCGAACAACAAATTGGCCAAAAAACTGTATTCGTCTTCTAATAGTGTATACGGTATATCTCCTCCAATAGTGTATATACAGTATATCTCTTCTGTCTGTTATTCTCAGAGTGGATTCAATATTTTGCTCCCTAACCATATAGTTGGTTGTTTATATTTACCACTGCACAGAGATATTTAAGAATAAATTGCTTTTTTTTAAAAACTTTACATATTAACTAAATTATACACCACACTTTTTTTTTTTAAGGTTATTAACCAATTAATCGAAACAATAATCAACCAACTAATCAATTATGAAAATAATCGTTAGTTGCAGCCCTAGTGCAATTGTTAAAAAAAGTGAATAATAGTTCCATTGATATCAAAGCTTCTAAATAACAGTTGCACTATAGCAAAAACAATCCATCCAGCTAATTTATGTTGCAATTATCAAGATCACACTGCAGGTAAAATAGTAGCGATAGTAATGGGTCCTTCAAAGTGTTGCCACACATATCCTAATATATCATGACAGGCTTCCTCAGAGGGTGTAGCCAGAGTCTCTCTCTGTGGTTACCAGGACAGTGTTTTTGTCTTCTAAATATGGTGTAAAAATTCAGGCCATTGTTTTCCACGATTCCAGCACTGCCCACTTTCTGAGCTTCTTGATACCCATGGACCTTGGGGTACAAAAACGAGGTTGACGGCACAGAAGTGTACAAAAATACGAGCAGTGGCTTCACCCAAAAATCATCTCATTCCTCACCTAAGCAACACTGACTTTACCCTGGCCTGCCTCCTCCATCCCCCCTTCCTCCTGCAGCCTCCTAGGATAATGTCAAACATCCCAGGAGGCTACAGGACCAGTTTCACAGCTGTCAGCGATTTCACACATGCACAGTAGGGGGCAGCTGTGAGTAATCACAGCTGCTGCTGAAGCCAAGATGGCGGCAAGGAGGACTCATAATCTTGAAAAGAACCAACTGTTTGGAAGACAATACTGGACTTCATGGGCTGATAAGTATGTGTTTCTTAAACGTCAGCAGCTACAATATTTGTAGTGGATGACCTTTAATTTTTACACACCCGACTGAATTTCTATCTTAAGGTTAAATGAGCTGATGACAGCACACTTGCAGTCTTGGTTGGCACTTACAGTTTACTGTAACTAACATATAAAAATGTTACTCTACCTCCCAAAATTGTTCTGCAAATATACCTATAAATCAGTCCTCATAAATAACATGCACAAAATATATATAAGACAGAAGAGTTTATAAGTTTAATCATGAGAGTCCAGGAAAGTCCCAAATAAAAAAAACAATAATTCTTTCTTAGGTGTTCCTGTGCACCTTGAACACCTCTATGTAAATGAAACGCATAGGGAGGAGCTTTGGTGGTGACGTCATCACGCCCCCCTGGCTTTTTGGAGCAGTGTGGCAATTTCAAGCTGTCTCTTTTTCACACTTTCTTTTTACCCTTTCTTTTTATTAATAAACAGGTCTTGAAGATACTACACTATGGATTTCTACTTTGTTTTCCTCCTGCTTGCATTATTATTATTATACAGGATTTATATAGCGCCGACAGTTTACGCAGCGCTTTACAACAACATTAGGGCAGACAGTACAAGTACAATACAATTCAATACAGGAGGAATCAGAGGGCCCTGCTCGTTAGAGCTTACAATCTAGGAGGGAGGGTCAAGTTATACAAAAGGGTAATAGCTGTGGGGGATGAGCTAATGGAGAAAATAATGCAGTTGTTAGATGGAGGCAGGATAGGCTTCTCTGAAGAGGAAAGTCTTCAGGGATCGCCTAAAAGTGGATAAAGTTGGAGACAGTCTGACAGATTGGGGTAGGGAATTCCAGAGGATGGGCGAGGCTCGGGAGAAGTCCTGGAGGCGGATATGGGAGGAGGTGATGAGGGAGCTAGAGAGCAGGAGATCTTGGGAGGAACGGAGATGGCGTTTAGGTTGGTATTTTGAGACTAGGTTAGTGATGTAGCTGGGGGCACAGTTGTGGATGGCTTTGTAACTTATTGTTAGTATTTTGAATTTAATTCGTTGGGCGAGTGGCAGCCAATGGAGGGATTGGCAGAGAGGGGTAGCAGACACTGATCGGTTTGTAAGGTGGATGAGTCTGGCAGCAGCATTCATGATGGACTGAAGGGGGGATAGTCAATTTAAAGGTAAGCCAATGAGGAGGGAGTTGCAGTAGTCGAGGCGAGAGATAACCAGGGAGTGAATCAGGAGCTTTGTAGTTTCACTGGTTAGAAAGGGACGTAGTTTAGAGATGTTGCGGAGGTTGAGGCGGCAAGCTTTGGAAAGTGATTGGATGTGGGGCTGAAAGGAGAGTTCAGAATCTAGGATAACACCTAGCACCCTGACATGTGGGGACGGGTGGATGGTTTTGCCATTGCTCTTCACAGAGAAGTCAGGGGAAGAGGCACATGGGGGAGGAAATATTATAAGCTCGGTTTTGGACAAGTTGAGTTTGAGGAAGTGGTGTGACATCCATACAGATATGTCGGTTAGTAAGTTAGTGATGCGTGAGGAGACTGATGGAGTGAGTTGAGGGGTGGAGAGATAGGTTTGTGTGTCATCAGCATAGAAATGATATTGAAAGCCATGAGAGGCTATCAGCTGACCCAGGGAAGAGGTGTAGATTGAAAATAAAAGAGGTCCAAGAACAGAACCTTGGGGGACCCCGACAGAGAAGGGAAGAGGAGTGGAGGAAGTAGAATTGTAAGTGACACTGAAGGTGCGTTGGGATAGGTAGGATGAGAGCCACTGAAGAGCACAGTCACGGAGACCGATGGAGTGAAGTTTTTTTGAGGAGGAGGGGGTGGTCAACCGTGTCAAAGGCAGCTGAAAGATCCAGAAGTAGGAGTACAGAATAGTGTCCGTTGGTTTTTGCAGTTAGTAGGTCATTTGTGAGTTTTAAAAGAGCAGTTTCTGTGGAGTGTTGAGGGCGAAATCCAGATTGAAGGGGATCAAGAAGGTTGTTTTTAATGAGGTGGTCACTCAGTTGGTTGTAAACCAGGCGTTCAAGGAGTTTAGAGGAAAAGGGGAGCAAGGAGATAGGGCGTAGGTTGTTAAGATTGGTAGGGTCCAAGGATGGTTTTTTGAGTATGGGAGTGACCAGTGCATGTTTTAGAGCATCGGGGAAGACGCCAGAGGTGAGGGAGAGATTGAAGATGTGGGTTAGAGAGTGTAGGATGGGGTCAGAGGGTGACCGTAGCATTTGAGAGGGAACAGGGTCCAGGGGACAGGTAGTTAGGTGGGCGATAGAAAGGAGTTTAGCAACTTCGTCTGGAGTAGTAGATTTGAATAGAGGTAGTGTCAGTTGTATCTGTTGACATGGGGTCTTAGCTGGGGGAGATACCTGTAGAGTGGAGATTTCATCACGGATTGTATCAATCTTGTTTTTGAAGTGATTAGCGATTTCCTGGGCAGTGAGTAAATCAGTGGGGGGAGGCGGTGGAGGACAAAGTAGAGAGTTGAAGGTAGAGAAGAGTTTACGGGGATTGGATGAGAAGGTATTAATAAGAGTTGTAAAATAGGTTTGCTTGGCAGTGTGGAGGAAAGAATAGTATTTTTGGAGGGCAGATTTGTATTGGTTGAAGTCTTTGAGAGACTTAGTCTTGTGCCACAGACGCTCAAGAGCGCGACTACGTTTTTTGAGAATTTTAGTGTCATCTGTTTGCCAGGGTTGTAGGGGTCGAGGCCTGATTCTGCGTGTAGTAAGGGGAGCGAGCTTGTCCAGGGTGGAGGACAGAGATTTATTGTAGATGGATATGGCTTGGTTGGGGCAGGACAGGGGGGAGATTTTGTCATAGAGGTGGTCGGTAGCAGAGTAGAGGAGAGAGGAGTTGAAGTTGCGAAAGTTTCTACGGGTGACGGTTAGGCGATTGGAGGGAAAGGTGGTGGAAGACAGGGGGAGAGAGAAACTAATAAGGTGGTGGTCGGAGAGAGGAAAAGGATTGTTTGAGAAGTTGCATGGAGTGCATAGGTAAGAGAATACAAGGTCAAGGGTGTTGCCATCAGAGTGAGTAGAAGCCTGTACCCATTGCTTCAGGTCAAATGAAGAGGTTAGACTAAGAAGTTTAGAAGTAGCAGGAATGTTTGTATTAGCAGGGATGTTGAAATCACCGAGAAGGATTGTGGGAATTTCCGAAGAGAGAAAGTAGGGTAGCCAGGCAGAAAACTCATCAAGGAAAGTCGATAATGGTCCAGGGGGCCGGTAGATCACAGCAATTCTTAGGGAAGTGGGAGAGAATAGACGTATACAGTGGGCTTCGAATGATGAGAGTGAAAAAGAGGGAGGAGGGTGAATAACCTGGAAGGTGCTCTGGGGGGATAGGAGGAATCCCACTCCACCTCCCTTGCGTCCATTAGGCCTGGGGGAGTGAGTCCAGTGAAGGCCACCCTGGGAGAGGGAAGCAGGAGAAGGGGTGTCATATTCGTGGAGCCAGGTTTCTGTGAGAGCAAGTAGATTAAAGGAATTAGTGACAAAGAGGTCATGAACAGCAGTGAGTTTGTTGCAGACAGAGCGGGCGTTCCAGAGGGCGCAGGAGAGAGTGAGGCTGGTGTTGGCAAGAAGAGGAATGGAGACTAGATTGTGTAGATTGCGACTACTGCCAGAGGGTGTAGGGTGATGGTGATGGGTGTGTTGGGCACAGTTAAATAAAGTGGGCCCAGGGTTTGGGGAAATATCTCCAGCGATTAGGAGAAGCAGAAGAGTGAGGGAGGTAATATGAGAATATGACTTGTATGAGGGGACATGCTTCAGTATCCTGGGGGGTATGTTAGCAAGTGGACTTAGAGTTAGAAAGAGGTGATGAGTGCAGTAATAGGGGGAGGGGAGAAGTGAGGGTGATATGTACAGGTTGTGGGGTGGAGCAGAGGGATGTAGAAAAGAGAGTTTGAGGAGAGAGGCAGCAATTGTGAAAAGGAGGAGAGGTAAAGAGTGCATGTTTCAGAGAGGAAGATGATAAGATTAGGAAATGGGGTCACCTGCAGTCTTTTATAGTTTGCTTTGTGCAAATCGCTGAAGTGCAAGAGCGGAAGTGCCACTTATTTTAAGAACGCCACTTCTTTGGAAGAACCCCCTGTATGTGCAGCCCCCTGTATGTGTTCCCCCGTAAGGAAGGCCTTGTTTTTATACTGTGTGTTGGGTGTGGGTTGAATCTGGCAATTAATCAATTAGGAGGGCATATTAGCAACACAGCTAGAAGGGCATAACTTTCACACCACAATCAAACTGCAAGGGGACTAAAAGGCCAAAATTGTAAAGATAAGGCAACCCATAATTTAGGTAAGACTTAATGGCTAAATAAACATTGAAATAATGTGAGCATGGCTACAGATGGAGTTGAAACAGTGGTGACAAACAGATTTACCCAATAAGCTTTTTTGCAGTCATGCAATGTTCAGTTTTAAGGTATGTGGAGATATAAACGCAGGTTTACCCAATAAGCTTTTTTGCAGTCATGCAATGTTCAGTTTTAAGGTATGTGGAGATATAAACGCAGGTTTACCCAATAAGCTTTTTTGCAGTCATGCAATGTTCAGTTTTAAGGTATGTGGAGATATAAACGCAGGTGTACCTGTGAAGAGAGAACAAAATGATCAGATGGATGGAGCAAGAGCGGAAGTGCCACTTATTTTAAGAACGCCACTTCTTTGGAAGAACCCCCTGTATGTGCAGCCCCCTTGCATTAATGTGGTTTATGTAATCAGAGTACCTGCAAAGAAAAGGCTGATTATAATTGCCAGACTGATAATTACATAAACCACCTCAATGCAAGCAGGAGGAAAACAAAGGAGGAATCCATAGTTTATCATCCTCAAGAACCATGTATGTGTTTTCATCTACACAGATGTCTTCAAGGGGCACAGGATGAAGACATTTGTGTAGACGAAACGCGTAGAGAGAAGCTTTGGCAGTGACATCATCACGCCTGCCAGCTTTATAAAGTGGTGTGGCGATTGCATGCTTGTCTCTTTTGCACACTTTCTTTTTTATTAATTAATGGTTCTTGAGGATATTACACTATGGATTTCTCCTTTGTGTCTGCTTGCATTGATGCGGTTTATGTAATCAGAGTACATACATAGAAAAGGATGATTATAACTTTCAGTCTGATGATTTCTGAAGATAAAGCACTAGCTGACTTCCATAACCTTAAGGTCTGTTTTTTTTGGTAAGAGGTTTATTCAAATATGTATTTTTTTATTTGGGACTTTTTTCACTTATCTAACACACAGTTGAACTTGTAAACTCTTCTGTATTATATCAGTATTATTATTTTGTGCATACATCAGTCTATTTATGAGGACTGATTCATATGTATATTTGCAAAGCAATTTTGAGATATAGTGTAACACATTTTATATATGTTAAGTTGTGTACATTCGTTTCACTGTCTTAAAGAGACAGCGCGCCACGCTTTTTTGTTTATGCGTTTTGGGTATTCTAGTATTTGGATACCAGTGAGTGCTGCTATTATTAATTATGTAGTAATAGTTCACAAATCACATGGTCTTTGGCACTAAGTGCAGATTGCTTTCACCATTATAATTACAATTTACCGAGTTTACTTTTTTCACTCCCTAAAAATTGCATAGATTTTAGCTCTTGGATCGTTATTCAGCACAAGGTGGTTCTAAAGGCTCAAGGTTTTTTACCTTCATGCATTTTATGCATGAAGGTAATAAAAACTTCTGTGTGCAGCAGTCCCCCCAGCCCCCACTAATACCTCGGCTCTCCTGGGACTCCCACTCCTCATTGGCCATTGGCTCCCACTACTGTCAATCATAGCCAGTGAGCCATTGCGATTCTGTGTGTGAATGGACACACAGAGCAGCTGCTCTGGAGCGAGCCTACTTAGGGGCACTCAGTAGGAGCACCGGCGGGGGACCTGAGAAGAGGAAGATCCATTGCACAGAGCAGGTAAGTATGACATGTTTGTTATTTAACCACTTCAGCTCGAGAAGCTTTACCCCCTTCATGACCAGGTCGTTTTTTGCGAATGCAAACTTAATTATTTGTGCGGTCGTGCGATGCTGTACCCAAAAAAAATGTAAGTCCTTTTTTTCCCACAAATAGAGCTTTCTTTTGGTGGTATTTGATCGCCTCTATGTTTTTTTTATTTTTTGTGGTATAAACAAAAAAGACAGACAATTTTTGAATAAAACTAATTTTTTTACTTTCTGCTATAAAACATATCCAATAAAATGTCTTCATCAGTTTAGGCCAATATGTATTCTGCTACATATTTTAGGTAAAAACATCAGGGGTGATCAAAGGGTTAACTGTGTGCCTAGCCAGTGTTTTTGTACAGTGTGGGAGGTGCTTGTACTAGGGGAAGGCATAGAGCCATGCCCCTGCTTTGCAGGAACACAGGATCCATGCATTCCCTACTGACAGAACGGCAATCTGCCTTGTTTACATAGGCAGACCTCCATTCTGCCTGTGTACCGATTGATCAGCGGGTGCCCGCGGATATCAAGTCCGCGGTACCCACTGATCGGCTCCCGCTGTGATTACACACTGGTGATGCACCCACTACCCGGAAGAGCCGGACCACATATATATATATATATTCATGAACTGGTGCACAGCTGCCGCCCTGTAGCAGTAAAACAGCTATAGAGTGGTAAGCAAGTGGTTAAACAAAAAAAAAATGCCTTTAATTTCATTTTGATATCTTGGTTTCCTCCTACCAAACCAACATCTGTGTTATCATATTATTTTATATAACTATTCACTTTAAAATGTTCCCCTTCAGGTACCATGAGTGGATGAAGTCGGAGGAACTCCAGAAACTTACAGCCTCTGAGCCCCTGACCCTGGAGCAGGAATATGATATGCAGCGCAGCTGGAGAGAGGATAATGATAGTAAGTGGCCAATTATCAATAATGATATTAGTCTGTTCTCTGGAAGTCCAGTGTAAACTTCAGAAACCGTTCCATTTTTTTTTTCCTACTGTAGTGTAGACAGTGAAATGTTAGTTGCTATTGACAACATTTTTTTGTCCACTTTTAAAAAGCAGACATCATTTTTAGTATTCCACTTCCTCTAGCACTTCTCAGAGCCGCCTTCTCTTTTACTGTCTTAGGGTGATACTTGTTCTATGGTGAATGATCACCACTTGTGCCCCAATACTTTGTGTGATCAGTTTACAGATCAATCATTTATTTCATTGAGGTACTTATATAGTGCTGACACTTTTACATAGCACTTGAACTCCAGGCAGATAGTGTATTGGACACAAAATAATGTAACTCTATATTCATTATTACATCAAGTATGTTAAATACCTAAATCTAATTTCATATCAGCCTCTTGCAGTCACTTACAGCAGAGCACAGACTGGGAGAAAGAAAAGCAAGAAAAGGAGCCAGTCAGCTGTGCTACAGTGCTCATTTGCCAACAAGAAGCATGCTGATAGGAGGAGAGAACAGAAAGATAAGCTCTTTAACACTTCATTTTTCACTGTCCAATCACAGTCTAAGTGAGGGACATGACCTGTAAATATTACTAAACTGCAGCAGATAATATACAGGTCTTCTGCCCTGACAGACAGTGGCAGAGCTGTGTAAATTTTAGGAGTGGATAGACAGACATTTGATACATGCCCCATCCTGATGTACTGAATTCATCTCATTAAATGGTCATATAAAAAGTAAAAATATTTCCCACTTTACATTTTAGAGTGTACCTTCATCATACTGGATGCTGAGAGATGGGATCAGGGATGCCCAGAAGAGCAGTGCATGGTGGGAGATGTTAATTTGTTCATCGCTGACCCTGAAAACCCGACATTAGCAGAGATTGAAATTATGATTGCAGGTGAGTCTCAACTTATTTCCATTACATTTCTTTATTTGTAAACCTTTTCAAACGTTTACAGGTTTATGTTTTAAGAAGAAAAATTTTAAAAAAGTGTTTTTTTTTTCCAAAGAAATTATTCTTCAAAAAAAAAATTTTTATCTACACTTGGGGGCAGGGAAGGTCAAAAGAGATGCTTGAGCTGCCTTTTTACCACTTTCCAGCTGCCCCCTGTAAAGGCAGACCAACAGGGTTGTATCCATGCCACAGGCATGATGCTGTTCTTTATGGCCATGGCAAAAATGATCACCCCTGTCGCATATGGCAGGCAGTACTGCTGCTGAACACAACCCATTCAAGTGAATGAAGCTATGCCGCAACTGGTGGTGCAGGTTTTTCAGAGATTTAAACAAGTGGTAAGGAGGCAACAGTTCATCTCCTTGCTGCCTGTCCAATGCCTCTGAAAAGAAATCCACTATGGATCACTTTTCAGAGAGGTGGCAAGGTCTAAACTTAACCTTAGATGCTTTAGTTAGCTGTTATTGCCAGTTTTACTATTTAGTGAAAGTCTGTGTCTCTTTGTAGAGTACATGCCTCATAAAGCTATGACTATAGCAATACCTCAACAAATTGCAGAATTTCTATAGCAGTTATGACAAAAAGCTATTGATGCAGCTACAGACATATTATGAAAGCTAAAATGTTGACTAACCACTTGCCACCCAGGCCAATTCTGACATTTCTCTCCTACATGTAAAAATCATCATTTTTTTTTTTTTGGAAAACAGATTTGTGCTTAAAAAAAAAAAAGAACAGAACAGTAAAGTTAGCCCAATTTAGCCCAATTAGCCTCAACCCCCTACTCATTCACATAGGGGGCCAGGATCTGGGAACACCCTTGCTAA
The DNA here is from genome assembly GCF_042186555.1 of Aquarana catesbeiana. Taxonomy (NCBI): domain Eukaryota; kingdom Metazoa; phylum Chordata; class Amphibia; order Anura; family Ranidae; genus Aquarana; species Aquarana catesbeiana. The sequence goes on along the minus strand of NC_133335.1, from coordinate 83,716,578 downwards.
AGGGGGCTTCCAAATTCTGATAAGCCCTCCTGCCCCAAAGCACCGCCCTATGTTGAGGGCATGCGACCTGGTATAGTTCAGGAGGGGGGCGCTCGCTCGCTCGCCCCCTCACTTTCTTGAACTGCTGGGCTGCATTCCTCTTCAGGTCTGGTATGGATTTGGAGGGACCCCACGCCATATTTTTTTTTTGGAGTGGGAGCCCCCTCCAAATCAATACCAGACCGAAGAGCCTGGTATGGGTTGAGGGCGACCCCACGCCGCTTTTCCTCTGGCAATTTTCAGGTGGCAGTTCTTCTTTTAACATTCAGCTGTCAGTGGGGAACCTGCTGACAGCTGATGACTCATCCGTTGTTAAGGATGCGGCGGCCGCTCCTTAGCAACCAAGCTATGTATGGTGTTTTTAAGGCCCCTTTCACACATTCTGTCTGTTTTTCATTCATCCGTTGATGGATGAAAATACGGACATCAATGTATCTCTATGGAAAAACGGATGTAAATGGATGATCATCCATTTACAGCAGTTTACATCCGAATCCGTCATCATCCGTTTTTTTTAAACTGATCAAAGCTGTATTTTTCTTCCGTTTAAAAAATGGATTGGACTAAAAATGGATGTAAACTCAGTTTTTCATCCGTTTTTGCATTGTTAGTGAATGTAAAAAAAAAACTGATGCAAAATGGATGAAAAACTGATGAGCACGGATAGAAAAACTGATGACCATTGATGAAAAATGGATGAATACTTGATCCATTTTGACGTGACTGAACTGATGAAATGAACTGTCTGCGTGTGTGAAAGGGGTCTAAAGGGTGAAAAAAGTTTTACATTTTTCTGCATTAAACCTCATTTGCCATGTAGTTGCCCACCCCATTAATTTGTTCAGATCTTCTTGCAAGATTTCCACATCCTGCGGAGAAGTTATTGCCCTGCTTAGCTTAGTATCATGCGCAAATACAGAGATTGAGCTGTTTACCCCATCCTCCAGGTTGTTTATGAACAAATTAAATAGGATTTAATTCTAAATCCAATTTAAGGATTTAGAATTAATTAAAGGACAGAACCCTGGGGGACCCCACTTTCCACACCAGACCATTTTGAGTACTCCCCATTTACACTACCCTCTGAACTCGCCCTTGTAGCCTGTTTTTACTCCATGTACTCACCCTATGGTCCATGCCGACATACCTTAGTTTGTACAGTAAACGCTTATGGGGAACTGTATCAAGTGCCTTTGTGAAATCCAGATACACCACGTCTACGGGCCTTCCTTTATCTAGATGGGAGCTCACCTCCTCATAGAAGGTTTATAGATTGGTTTGGCAAGAACGATTCTTCATAAATCCATGCTGATTTCTGCTAATGATACCGCTGTCATTGCAAAAATCTTGTATATAGTCCCTTATCATATCTTCCAAGAGATTGCATACTATTGACGTTAAGCTAACTGGTCTGTAATTCCCAGGGATATTTCTTGGTCCTTTTTTAAATATTGGTGCTACATCGGTTCTTCTCCAATCAGCTGGTACCATTCCAGTCAGTAGACTGTTCGTAAAAATTAGGAACAATGGTCTGGCAATTACTTGACTGAGTTCCCTAAGGACCCTCGGGTGCAAGCCACCTGGTCCCGGTGACTTATTGATGTTAAGTTTTTCAAGTCTATTCTTAATTCTGTCCTCTGTTAGTTTCCTGTGACATGTCATGAGGATAAACCTTGCAGTTTTGGTTACTGAATCCCCCTGTTTCCCTCGCGAAGACTAAGGAGAAGAATGAATTCAAGATCTTCGCCATCTCTCCATCCTTAGTAACCAGATTCCCTTCATCATTCTTTATGGGGCCAATATGATCTGACTTCCCTCTTTTACTATTTATATTAAAGAATTTCTTGGTATTGTTTTTACTCTCCTCCGCTATGTGTCTTTTGTCTTCTATCTTAGCCGCCCTAATTGCACCCTTACATTTCTTGTTGCATACTTTGTAAAGTTGGAATGCTGATGACCCCTCAGCCTTGTATTTTTTGAAGGTCTTCTCCTTTGCGATTATATGCATTTTTACGTTGGAGTTAAGCCACCCAGGACTTTTATATGCTCTTTATAATTTATTTCTCATCGGGATGCACTGGCTAATACCCTTATTTAATATGCTCCTAAAGCAAACCCATCTCTCCTCCGTGTGCTTTGTTTCTAAGATTTTATCCCATTTAATATCTTCTAGCAAGGTTCGTAGGTTAGGGAAGTTGCCTCTTTTGAAATTCAGTGTCTTTGTATTCCCCTTATGTTTCCTATTTGTGTGATTTATACTGAAACTAACTGACCTGTGATCGCTGTTTCCAAAATTGCCCCGTATTTACACATCTGTGATCAGGTCTGTAATGGTTGGTAATCAGTAGGTCTCGTAAAGCTTTGTTTCTTGTTGGTGCATCTACCATCTGACCCATAAAATTGTCCTGCAAGGCATTTAGAAAATGGCGAGCTTTAGATAAATGCGCGGTTCCTTCCACCCAGTCTATGTCTGGGTAATTAAAATCCCCCATTATAATGACACTTCCCATAATTGCTGCCATTCCAAACTGTGATAGGAGGTCTGCCTCCCCCTCCTCCCTCTGGTTAGAGGGCCTATAGCATACTCCCAGTATTACTTTCCCCTTAGTTTCCTACATCAGAGTGCCTGTCGGAATCCCCTCCTTACACCAGGGTCCCTGTCAGAGTCCCATCCTTACACCAGGGTCCCGTCAGAGTCCCCTCCTTACACCAGGGTCCCCGTCAGAGTCCCCTCCTTACACCAGGGTCCCCGTCAGAGTCCCCTCCTTACACCAGGGTCCCCGTCAGAGTCCCCTCCTTACACCAGGGTCCCCGTCAGAGTCCCCAACTTACATCAGGGCCCCCCATCAGCGTTCCCCCTTACATCAGGGTCCCCATAAAAGTTCCCCCTCATATCAGGGTCCCGATAAAAGTTCCCCCTTACATCAGGGTCCCCATCAGAACCCCCCAAACATCCAAAAGCAGAGATCATAGGCAGTGTGTTGACCCTAATCCTCAATCAGTGTTCATTGAGGATACACCACTAACCCTAGCTGGGGGCCAGGTAAAATCTTGTAACGGTCTGGATGTGGGCTGTAGTTTAGAGATGCTGATCTAGTTTATAAAGTGATCATTGACACTTATTTAATATGCTATGATGCAAAAGAAGACATACAATAAAAAAATGACATTGAAACGGACACACTGGCTTTTGAGAGTGTGTCATGAGAGAGCCCTGCTCCATCACTCACTGTGTGTAGACTCTGAAACTCTCTTATCATTTGTAGAAATGTCCCGGATGTTCTTGTTCATCACACACAACACATCAATTTGCACTCTCATAATGTCTTCTTACATCCTCTATGTCTCCTGCCTAATTAGCTTTCACTTCACATGACCATGCTCTGAGCAGCCCTTAATAAATGTCACTGCCATATTTCTCTAATTCATTCATCAATCTTTTAAGAATTCTGCATCTTGCTAATATATATCAATCTGAATTCTATTTTTAAACCTAGAAAATTCCAGTATAAGATAGGTCCTTACGGATGGCTGCACAATGAGCCCAGCAAGTTGTTTGGATGTAATATGCATCGGGTTGCATTCCCTGTCCTAAGTAAAATATGAATTTAGGGAGGTGATGCAGAAATGAGATGCCATTGATTTCTATGTACATACTGTCTTCCTGTTATTGAATTGTCTTACAAGCATTTTAACCAGAATTTCCCTACCACCAAGCTATTTGTCATTTGTGTGTTACTAATGGTCTGTTTTGTGTGTTTTGGCTTTTTAGAGCCCATGTGTCGTGGCAAAGGGTTTGGTGAAGAGTCTACGAGGCTCATGTTGTTCTATGGTAAGATATATAATTAGTTTACTTCTTGGAACTAGCATCCACTTAACCCCTCTGCTGAAGGCTTCCGGTGGCCAGTTAAGTGGGCTTCTATGTCGAGAGGCTGCGATTGGTTCTCACAGTGGTCACATGATTGAAAGCCTCATATATATGCAGCAGCTAGGTGCTAAAGCCCACATTTCCTACTGTCACATATATGCAATATGCAGTCGGGAGGAGGTTAGCCTGCAATATGTTAATATAATGTGCATTATTACCTCTTTTCCAGGTATTTCGTTTTTGAGCATCTCTACATTTCAAGCCAAAATAGGTCAGGATAACATGAAGAGTGTTCAACTATTCAACAAACTGCATTTTGAGGAGGTAAGAGCTTCTGCTTACCTACATAGCTCAGATAGTAAGCGTATGTGTTCTACAGTCATTATAAATAGAGCAACACCTGTATACGTAGGCTTATTATTTCCAAAATGTGTTAATTTATCAGTGTAGATATACAGGTGATACTCGAAAAATTAGAATATTGTGCAAAAGTTAATTTATTTCACTAATGCAACTTAAAAGGTGAAACTAATATATGAGATAGACTCATTACATGCAAAGCAAGATAGTTCAAGCCGTCATTTGTCATAATTGTGATGATTATGGCTTACAACTCATGAAAACCCCAAATCCACAATCTCAGAAAATTAGAATATTGTGAAAAGGCGCAATATTCTAGGCTCAAAGTGTCCCACTTTAATCAGCTAATTAAGCCATAACACCTGCAGAGGGTTCCTGAGCCTTTAAATGGTCTCTCAGTCTGGTTCAGTAGGAATCACAATCATGGGACAGACTGCTGACCTGACAGTTGTGCAGAAAACCATCATTGACACCCTCTATAAGGAGGGAAAGCCTCAAAAGGTAATTGCAAAAGAAGTTGGATGTTCCCAAAGTGCTGTATCAAAGCACATTAATAGGAAGTTATGTGGAAGGGAAAAGCGTGGAAGAAAAAAGTGCTCAAGCAGCAGGGATGACTGCAGCCTGGAGAGGATTGTCAGGAAAAGGCCATTCAAAAGTGTTGGGGGCTTTCACAAGGAGTGGACTGAGGCTGGAGTCAGTGCATCAAGAGCCACCCCACACAGACGGATCCTGGACATGGGCTTCAAATATCGTATTCCTCTTGTCAAGCCACTCCTGAACAACAAACAACGTCAGAAGCGTCTTACCTTGGCTAAAGAAAAACAGGATGGAAAGAAAATAAAGTAGATATGGCGCTGTTCTATATCTGTGTTTAAAGTTAACTAAATAAATTGGTTGGTGAATGTACGCGTGAAAGTGCAATTAACGTGTACGCTACATAGTTTCACATGTGTCCTTTCACCTAGAGAAGGAAAAATAATAATTGTAAAAATAAAAATTTTCAAAATGTAAAGATAAATATAAGTAAAGTACCAATTAAATAACCTCTGCGCAAATATGCCAAGTGCTAGACCGACAGCGGGACTGGTTATTCCCAATACATCCTCCAAAGAATGCGTTTAGAAGATGAATATTCCCATTAGTACTTTAAAGTGCTTCTGTGCAAAAATGTTATGCATTTAAAATTAAAAACATAATATGTGTATAGTCCCAACTTTAAATATCCAAAAATAAAGTGCTTCTGTGCTGGTGAAAACAATAGTTGTGTTGGTATTTTCACTTTGCAAAGGTGATCACAGCATGCATGCTTTATCCGTGCTCTTATTGTGGCTGCACTCACCGGAATCCCCCCCCCCCCCCCCCCTTGGGGTATGGAGCATTCACAGTATCTGCCACTGTGCAGCACTCTGGAGGCTGGATAATCCCTGATGTTTTAGCAGTTTCCACTCTTACTATAGAACGGCAGACAAAACTTCTTCCTAATTTTAGATATAGTAGGGGAGGGTTCGAAGACTTGTCAGGTTGTTATTGCTGTCTGTCCTGTGCAGCCAGCTTCTTCTGTCTCTCACCACTCATGTGGCAGATGACACCTTCCATAACATCTCAGCAGTGTCACAGGCTGATAGCTTCCATGCCACACTGCATTGAAGCAGTAATTGCTGCAAAAGGGGCCCAAACCAAGTACTGAGTACATATGCATGCTTATATACTTTTCAGAGGTCCGATATTGTTCTATATACAATCCTTGTTTTATTGATTGCATGTAATATTCTAATTTTCTGAGATTGTGGATTTCGGGTTTTCATAAGCTGTAAGCCATAATCATCATAATTATGACAAATCACGGCTTGAACTATCTTGCTTTGCATGTAATGAGTCTATCTCATATATTAGTTTCACCTTTTAAGTTGCATTAGTGAAATAAATTAACTGTTGCACGATATTCTAATTTTTCGAGTATCACCTGTATAAAGATGACCTTGCTTGAGTTATCGTACCCTAAGTTGCATTTATTGTGATTTAATGGTCAGACTTTCAGACAAAGTACTCTCTTTCTTTTGCCCCTGTGCCCTGACCTAAACCATCCCCAAGCCACAGATCCATACCTACTGAGATCCGTTGGCCACAGCCTTCAGGGATTGTCTATATCCCATTTTGCAAGATTTCCTCTGCTGGCGACACCCGTGTATTACACTCCCATAGACTTCTATGAGGCCATTAACCTGACCAAGAGAAGGACTAGGATGAGCACAATCAGGAAAGGGAGACTCGCAGAACGGTATGTAAACAATCCTGGAAGGCCACAGGCATCAAGTATCAGTAAGTATAGATCTGTGGAGGGTAAGGGTGGCATGGTTTAGGTAAGGGCACAAAGGTAAAAATACTAAGTACCTTTTTGTTCGAAACTACACTTAAAGTGATTGTAAAGGTTCAGGTTTATTTTTTAAAAATAAAAAACATATCATACTTGCCTCCACTGTGCAGTTCGTTTTGCAGAAAGTGGCCTCGAACACCGTCTTCCGGGGTCCCTCGGCGGCTCTCGCGGCTCCTCCCCACATCAGATAACCCCCTAGGAGAAGTGCTCTCCTGGGGGGTTACATTGCGGGCATGCTCCCGAGTCCAACATTCGGTGTCCATAGCTGCGAATGCCGGACTCGGTGGCGCCCACGTCATTGGATGTGATTGACAGCAGCGGGAGCCAATGGCTGCGCTGCTATCAATCTATCCAATCAAGAGCCGAGAACCACAAGCACAGAGAGCGCGTATCCACCGGGTGGAATGCCAGGGCTCAATTAAGTAAAATGGGGGGGGGCAGTCACTGCCAGGTGTTTTTTCACCTTAATGCATAGGATACATTAAGGTGAAAAAACATGAGGGTTTACAACCCCTTTAAAGTGGTTGTAAAGGCAGAAGGTTTTTTTATCTTAATGCATTCTATGCATTAGGATAAAAGGCCTTTTGTGGGTAGCACCCCCCATCACTTACCTGAGCCCCATCTCTGTCCAGTAATGTCCACAAGTTCCTCAGCTGTCCGGGACTCTCCTCTTGATTGGCTGAGACACAGCAGCGGCTTTATTGGCTCCTGCTGCTGTCAAAGTCAGTTAACCAATCAGGAGGATGAGGGGGTGGGGCAGAACTGGGGCTCCCTGTCTGAATGGACACAGGAAGCTGTGAATCAGCTTGGGTGCCCCCAGAACAAGCTGCTTGCTCTGGGGGCACTCAACTGGAGGGAGGGTCCAGGAGAGCCGAAGAGGGACCAGAGAAGAGGAGGATCTGGGCTGCTCTGTGCAAAACCACACAGAGCAGGTAAGTATAACATGTTTGTTATTTTTACAGAAAAAGAAACGAGACTTTACAATCACTTTACAATCAATTTAATCTTTAAAAAGCGATGAGGTGTGAAAGCAGAACAAGGATCGAGAGGCTGTAGGGGAATCCTTCCAAACAGCAGAATTTCCTCCTACTTTATGGAGGACAAGGTGGGGCCAATCTCTTCTTAAAGGGTCACTAAACCCAAAAATTCAAATGCAATATATTGCAGCTTGCCAGTCCTTAGAGGCTAACAACATTTTCAGCAAATACAGGAAAATTCCTGTTGACCTTGCCAGAAATGCAGTGTCCTTCCTGTGAGATAAAATAGAACATTTAAACAATGTTATCTTTTCCCCAGTAAACTGCTAATCCCTTCTCCCACAAGTAAGGGAGGTGAACAAAGGCAGACATGGTTGTAATCCAGCCTGGGTGACCACCATGGCTTCCTCCATAGATGCATTGAAGGAGTGAGCATAGCCACCTAGGGACAGGAAGTCACAGGATTAGCAGATGAAAACAAAGAGCAACAACTTGAAACAAACTAATGAAACCACCTTATATGAGAACTGCAATCTATTATATGTTTGTTTTTGGGTTTAGATACACTTTAAATCCTGGAGGAAGTTTGGGCCTGACAAGACATTGTGACCATGGCATGTGAACACCCCTGTCTGCCGCATCTCCCATAATGTAAAAAAGTTTTATTTACTTCAAAAGCCACTAAAATTGCACTTGCACCATAAACGTCGCTGGGGGGATGCAGACCGCACCCGGGTGACACCCGCCAGAGGGGTGACACCCATCGGCAGGCCGTGAAGTCTGGCATTCACTGTGTTGCAGCTGGTAGTGCAGCAGGCTTCCCAACCTGCATTTCAGCAAAAGCGGATGTACTGGAAGTCCCGCATGCATTTCGTCATACGCATGCGACATCATCCGCAGATCCTCCTGGACTTCTGGCATGTCAGTTCTGCTTTTGTTGGAACGCACACTGGGGAGCCAGCAGCACTTTTATTTATAACACTTTGAATACCAGGCTTCATGTTTACAGTGTAAATGCAATTTTAGTGGCTTTGAAGTAAATAAAACTTTTTTAAGCTATGGGAGGCTTCTCCTTTTACTTTTAATATTCCTGCTATGAGTGTCCAGTGGCTCGGAGAGGATCAAATGGAGACAAAGTGGGACCAGTTGGAGCAATATTAGAAAAGATATTCCCGGGCAATCCCTTTGGCTGTATAATGTTCCTGGCTTCCATCCTTGGTCTAGAGGTATATCACTACATCAGCAGGCGCAATATGACTTTCTTGCTTCTACATGAGGTCAAATTAATCTGGCGAATGTGGAGTTTGCTTTGGACACAGTGGATTGGAGCACACATTTATATTATGAAGCATGCGGGTGTATAAGAACACAACACACTACGTTTGTTTATTAGGACTTTTATTGGACATTTCTTATTCATATTTCTTCCATTTCGGTTCAAGTGCTGTTTTTGATATATTTGTTTCAAATAAGCCCAATGCCTTTTATATAATTCACTCACCTCTGCCCCACTGCATAGCCAAGATAGAGATGTCACTGTTTCTTATAGCAGTTTTCCAGCTTCCTGTGTCACTTGCTTATTAGATGAGCTGGCACATTACAACGGTATGGCTAGCTATTTAGAAATTGTATGAAGGACACAGACAGACAAAATATAGAAATATGAGTTGATGTTGGTCCTGTGTTGTTGGGCTTTTGTTTTTGATACTAGGTTCAGACCTATCCGTTTTTTTAGTGCCCTTTTGCAGAAACGCACAACAGTCTATTTAACATGGTTACCTATGGTACACGTTCACATCTATGTGTTTGTCAGCCGGTGCACTTTTGGAAAGGGTCATAAACTTTCTTTTTTTTCCCGCAGCAGATTGAGTTTTGCGTGTAATAAACTTCAATGGACCCGCACTAAAAACGCAATTGTTGCGTTTTTGATGAGTTTTTACGTTTTTTTTTTTGCGGTTTTTATTTTTGGCGCTATGAACAAAAAAGTAAATTTTGAAAAAAAACAATATTTTTTTTATTTTCTGCTATAAAACACATCCAATTTCTTCATCAATTTAGACCAATATGTATTCTGCTACATTTTTTTGTTAAAAAAACCCCAATAAGCATATATTGATTGGTTTGCGCAAAAGTTATAGCTTCTACAAAATAGGGGATTGATTTTATAGCATTTTTATTATTTTTTTATGTTTTACTAGTAATGGCGGTGATCAGTGATTTTTAGCGGGACTGCGACATTGCGGCGGACAGATCGGACACCTAAATTACATTTTTGACAATTTTTTGGGGAACCAGTGACATTATTACAGTGATCAGTGCTAAAATTATGCACTGGCGTACAAATTACACTGGCAGGGAAGAGGTTAACACTAGGGGGCGATCAAGGGGTTAACTGTGTTCCCTGGGTGTGTTTACTAACTGTATGGGGATGGGCTGCTTGGGTTAACACAGAGATCCTTCTTCCTGCATAGCAGAAAGACAAGATATCAATGTAATCCCCTGTCAGAACGAAGATCTGCCTTGTTTACTTCAGCAGATCCCCGTTCTGTTTCTGTTCCGCTAGCGAATAGGTGCGCGCACAGGCCCTCTGTAGCGCCCGCGCGCCCACTGAAGCTAGTGCAAGTATCGCTGTACCAGTACGGCGATCTGCACAGCCTGGCCACCTTGCCGCAGTATAACTGCGACGGGTGGTCGGCAAGCGTTACAACCGCATCAACCGCAACAGCATAGATGTGAACCTAGGGTAGGAACCGCTTCTCTAAATACAAGTCTGTTGGAATGCGAAAGCAGCTCAAAGCAGGTAAACTGCACCAGCAAATAAACCTGAATGATTTTAGAATTGTCACAAGCTGATGTCCAAAGCACACTGACACTTGCCCTAGGTCACATGTACATGTCAATGAATTCTGAATGATATCAACTGTGTCTCAAACTGATGTCAAAAGCACGTTCCTCAACAGAGATCAAAGCCCATCAACACAGGCCCCTAGTAATTACAATGAGGCACAAACTACAGTTCTCTAAAGTTAATGGCATGGTTCACCTTTACCAGAAAACTGCCGGTGTGGGTAAGGGGTGTGTGTGTATAGATAAAAACTAACTGGACTGTGTTGACCAAAGTTAATTAATGCCCTTAATATAGGTGTAGGTCATTTACGTACCTCCCGAAGCCTGGCTGAAAAACTTAGAGATGGCATCTGCCACCTTGTCATGTTGCTAGGATGTTGCTAAGACACTCCCAGTCAATTCAAACCCCCTCGCATGAGACAGAGGAGATAGTGGGCCACACATGCGTTGGGGTCTGAGAGCTCACTCCTGTGATAGTGGGGCTGAAAGTGTTCTAGCAATAAGGCAGGATAGGATGGTGTCATCTCTGGGCATTTTTTCTACTGGGCTTTGGGGGGGGGGGGGTATGTAATTGGTCTACACCCAAACCAATGGCATTATCCAACTTTAGTAAAAGATACACCATTTGTTTTCACCTATGCAGGTAATAGTTTTTTGTAAAGGTGAACTAACCCTTTAAAGGCTAATTTTGTCATTATATTGATGATCTGTGGCCATTGGGAGGGGTTATATGCATCAGTAATGGCATTAGCTACATCAGTTAGTAAATACCCAAATTCTGAATTAAGATATCTGTGCAAGTGAAATCAAAGGTAAAGTGAGGGAAAAAGTATTTGCTCCCCTGCTGATTTTGGACGCTTGCCCACTGACAAAGAAATGATCAGTCTATAATTTTAATGGTAGGTTTATTTTAACAGTGAGAGACAGAGTAACAACCAAAATATCCAGAAAAACACATTTCAAAAAAGTTATAAATTGATTTGCATTTTAATGAGTGAAATAAGTATTTGACCCCTTTGCAAAACATGACTTAGTACTTGGTGGCAAAACCCTTGCTGGCAATCACAGAGGTCAGACATTTCTTGTAGTTGGCCACCAGGTTTGCACACATCTCAGGAAGGATTTTGTCCCACTCCTCTTTGCAGATCCTCTCCAAGTCATTAAGGTTTTGAGGCTGACGTTATATAACTCGAACCTTCAGCTCCCTCCACATATTTTCTATGGGATTAAGGTCTGGAGACTGGCTAGGCCACTCCAGGACCCTAATGTGCTTCTTCTTGAGCCAATTTTTTGTTGCCTTGGCCGTGTGTTTTTGGGTCTTTGTCATGCTGGAATTCCCATCCACGACCCATTTTCAGTGCCCTGGTTGAGGGAAGTAAGTTCTTGCTCAAGATTTGATGGTAATGGCCCCGTCGATCATCCCTTTGATGCAGTGAAGTTGTCCTGTCCCCTTAGCAGAAAAACACCCCCAAAGCATAATGTTTCCACCTCCATGTTTGATGGTGAGGATGGTGTTCTTGGGATCTTAGGCAGCATTCCTCCTCTTTCAAACACGGCGAGTTGAGTTTATGCCAAAGAGCTCGATATTGGTCTCATCTGACCACAACACTTTCACCCAGTTCTCCTCTGAATCATTCAGATGTTCATTAGCAAACTTTAGACGGGCCTGTACATGTGCTTTCTTGAGCAGGGGGACTTTGCAGGTGCTGCAGGATTTCAGTCCTTTATGGTGTAGTTTGTTACCAATTGTTTTCTTGGTGACTATGGTCCCAACTGCCTTGAGATCATTGACCAGATTCTCCCGTGTAGTTCTGGGCTAATCACTGTTCTCATGATCATTGAAACTCCACGAGGTGAGAACTTGCCTGGAGACCCAATACCGAGGGAGATTGACAGTTATTTTGTGTTTTTTCCATTTGTGAATAATCGCACCAACTGTTGTCACCCTCTCACTAAGCTGCTTGGAGATGGTCTTGTAGCCCTTTCCAGCCTTGTGTAGGTCTACAATCTTGTTTCTGACATCCTTGGACAGCACTTTGGTCTTGGCCATGGTGGAGAGATTGGAATCTGATTGCTTCTGTGGTAAGGTGTCTTTTATACAGGTAACAAGCTGAGATTGGGAGCACTCCCTTTAAGAGAGTGCTCCTAATCTCAGCTTGTTCTCTGTATAGAAGACACCTGGGAGTCAGAAATCTTGCTAATTGATAAGGGGATCAAATACTTATTTCACTGATTAAAATGCAAATCAATTTATAACTTCTTTGAAATGCATTTTTCTGGATATTTTTGTTGTTATTCTGTCTCTCACTGTTAAAATAAACCTACCATTAAAATTATAGACTGATCATTTCTTTGTCAGTGGAAAACATACAAAATCAAATACTTTATCCCTCGCGGTAAAAAGAAGATATTTTTTTTTTAATAATTGAGCCTAATATTGTAAAAAAAAATAAAATAATAAATAGTAATAATGATACTAATTGAGCCCTGATCATCACATGGTGTATTTGATTTCACCAGGTATCTTTTAGCTCAGTATTCCAGGAGCTCACTCTGCAGTGGAAAGTATCAAATGAAGAAAGGCAGCAGCTTCTGGACACACTCAATTTTACAGTGACATCATACAGGAATCTGAAAGTGCCACAAAATCAGGAAATAAATACCATACAATAGGTGAGTATGATCAATGTCAGAGAGTGGTACAGTCATTTTAGAAAATATACTGATTCATCACCTATAATTAATTCTTTCACTGCCAAAGACATTTTTGCACACGTCAAAAAAAATAATTTTAGGTCTAAAGATTACCTAAAGGATAAGGATCATTTTTTGTTGCAGTTAAAAAAAAAATGTGCATTTTTTAAAAAAAATGTTTAGGAGCCTGGAAAGTATTGCATCAGAGATCAGCAGATTGCTGATGCCATGCAGGTATCCTGCAGACTGTCAATGTGAGCTGTTTGCCCGTACATCGTATGGTCAATATTTCACACTGACAGGAAAACTCAATGAACTACCACAGCGCTCAACAGCACCTTGGTAGTTCATTGAGAAGTGGGAAAAAAAGCCTAAAGCTGCCCATAGATAGATATATAGATTTAACAGGCACTGGCCAAGTTGTGATCCATCTAAGGCCATTCCCGCACGACAGAAGTCAGACTAATGATCAACTATTGTCAAACGGGATGTTGGATTATTTTCATACTCCGTTTAGCCCTACAACTGATTGAAATAAAAAAAAAAAAAACAAAAAAAAAAAACAACCCATCTATGCCCAGCTTAACACTAACCATTTCTAAACATATGCCATTCTCCTCCTACCTATTTTGCCTACCTTGTGTAAAAAAAGATCTGTGCACCTACCATTTAATCTGGTCACGTGATCCTTTAGGCTTCCCTACATAAGGGAGCGCTCAACAACAGCTGTTTATTCCCAGAGCCTTGACATTGCCTATAGGCTCCTATGTCCCAGCTGCTGTTGGCGCTTCCTCCTCTCCCCTGCAACAGCTGCTCACTGACAAAAGGAAGCCAGAGCTGCAGGATCACGTGACCAAAACCATATTGGATTAAAAACAGGTAAGTACACATCTTTTTACAGAGGACATGTAGCACAAGCAACCTTTTGATATGTAGACACCCCCAACAGGTGTGTTTACACTTGTATGTGCATGCACATGGGAGCAAGATGGGCTCATAAATTATTTATTGTTTACACTTTTTTCTGGTGGTTCAGCTGTCACCAATGTATGACATGTGTCAGTGGAATTAAAAGAGCTAAAAGTGAAACTTCCATTATTTTTTTTGTTTTGTTTAAGGATGGAAAAATAAACATGCCAGCATTTCTACAAATGGAAAAACAGCTTTTGCTGCAATATTCACCTTCATGCTAGTCAGGTCCTCCACCAGATGCTGCTCCACTTTTGGATTGAATGATGTCAAGCATCATTCAACCCACTTCCTGTGAGTCCAGGCTGTCAAGGACACTTCACCTTGGGAATACATCATCATCATACCGGCATTGGCTTTTAAAGAATTACAGATGATTATATGTAAAGTGGTATTAAACCCTGCATATCAAAAACCATATATTACCACAGACATTATCACATTGTGAGCATTCCATACCTTTGCAATCATCGTTTTAATATGGACACACAGGTGTTTCTATTTTAGGTGGCTATGTTTTATTGCAGGGTCTCCATAGCCTCCCTTGTGAGTTTGCTCCAAACAGGGACTACAGCCTGATGTGTTGACACCCATAGGCACCTGGATTGCAAGCTGCTGCCTGCTCTCAGGATTAACCTGACAGTGCTGCCTATGCAACATACATCAAGTATGGCGTTGACAAAGGATGATGGGAAATGTCCTGAAGTGGGCAGAGGTAGCGGTGCTGTTATGTGTGACTGGCAGGGTTAACCAAAATAGCCCACTTTTTTTGTCAACATTTTTTCAACTGGACGAAGTTCTCGAAAAGACCTTGGGGGGGGGTTAGAACTCCTTTCAGGAGTGACCCACTTGTCATAGACTACACATTCTATCTGTTAATGAACAGGGAATGTTTTGCATGGCTTAGTAGGTCTCTTTGTTTACAGTACTAAAGTCCAACAAGCATATCCATCCTACCCTGGACTTAAAATCCCTCAACAAATTCCTTTACATTCCAAAAGTCCTTATGCAATCAGCAAGGTCTGTAATTGCCTCTTTGAGACAAGGGGAACATTTAGCATCAGTGGACACCCAGAATGCCTACCTACATGTTCCTATTTACTCACCACATCAGTGTTTTTTACATCTTGCAGTGGCAGACTACCATTATCAGTTTGTCCCACTGCCTCTTAGCCTATCCTCTGTTCCTAGACTGTTCACAAAGATCTTAGCACCCTTGCTTTCCCTTTTCAGAACTCAAGGCATCCAGGTGAGGGGCTATCTGCATAACCTTCTCCTGAAGCATGCACCCCCCTCGTACCTCTCAGTAAATGTCCGAAAAACACAATCAGCTTAAAAATCTTCTCTCCAGCCTTCCATGCGCCCGGAGTATCTAATTCTAGGTACAGACTTGGGAAAAGGGTCTTTCTTCCACAAAAGAAAGTTCACTTTCTCTAAGAGCTTATGCTCAACAACTTAGATTTAAAAGAAATCCCACAGTGAGATTCACCATGAAAATCCTGGGCCTAATGGTTGCTTTCTTCAAGGCAGGACCCTTTATCCCATTCCATTCAACAACTCTCTAACTAAACATTTTATCAGCATGGAAGAAGCAGGCTCTTTCCCTGGATCAACCCATACTCCTATCCCTCCAAACAAGATATTGCTTGTCCTTGTGGATCACCACTTCATCTCTGACAATGGGAAAATCCTTCCACCCCTACAATTGAAAGGTTCTTACAAAGAACCACATCTGTCAGGCTGGTCTCTTCATCATTTAATCTGATATGCCAAAACTGGGGAGCTCCAGATGTGGATATCCTAGCCTCCAGATACAACAAATCTGTTCATATCCAGAACCAGGTGTTCTCTAGCTCTGGCCTTGGATGCTCTAGTTATCCCTTGGTCTCATCTCAGGCTCGTTCATGCCTTCCATCCACTGAGCATTCTGTGTTGCCTGCTCCACAAAATAGTGCAAGAGAGGAAGATAGTTAATCTTCTGCCACCAAACTGACCCAGAGGAACCTGGAACACATACTGTACATATTCAGATTTCTTACAGAAGACCCCTAGCGTCTTCCCAACAGACTGGATCTCCTATTTCAAGGCCTGCTATTCCATCCTGATTCATAGTTTCTGGCTTGTAATGGCATGGCTGTTCAAACCCAGGCCCTAAAGGATGGGGGGTCTCCTGTGTCTGTGATTCCTACCTTGCTGAAGGAAAGAAAAGTCACATCCAGGAAATATTATCGTTCCTGGAAATCGCCATCCTTGCGCACAGCTCCTAAGCAGCCGAAGGAAGTTTCTCTGCATTCTCTGGACATAGTCAGAACTATTATGCCCTGTACACACGGATTTCGGATTTTCTGACAGAAAATGTGTGATGGGACCTTGTCGGAAATTCCGACCGTGTGTAGGCTCCATCACACATTTTCCATCGGAATTTCCGACACACAAAGTTTGAGAGCTTGCTATAAAATTTTCTGACAACAAAATCCGTTGTCGGAAATTCAAATAGCGACGCACAAAGTGCCATGCATGCTCAGAATAAATTAAGAGATGAAAGCTATTGGCTACTGCCCCGTTTATAGTCCCGACGTACGTGTTTTACGTCACCATGATGGGATTTTCCGACAACTTTGTGTGACTGTGTGTATGCAAGACAAGTTTGAGCCAACATCCGTCGGAAAAAATCCATGAATTTTGTTCTCGGAATGTCCGATCAATGTCTGACCATGTGTACAGGGCATTAGAGTGTACCTAAAAGGTGCTGCTTCCATTAAACAAAGTTTCTTTGTCCTCTCCTCGGATCCTGGGACACTGCTTTAAAATCACAGTTGGTAGGTGGATACCGAATTTTATTGCTAGAGCCTATGTTTTAAAACATACCTACTCCTGAGCGCTTAAAGACACACTCCACCAGATCTGTTGGAGCATTCTTGGCCTTTAGGCACAATGCCCCTGTTGCCCAAAGTTTTACCAGGTACATGTCCAATATTCTGCTGATGCATCCTTCAGCCATAATGTTCTTACAGTGGCATTCAGAATCAGGGTTTTTTACCCTTGTTTTTGCGCTGTTTGGCACAGTTCTTACATACATACATATATAGTTACATTGTTGGTAAGGCTGAAAAAAAGACAATGGTCCATCCAGTTCAACCTGTGTAGGTGTATGTGTATCAGTGTCTATAATGATTTCCCATATCCCTGTATGTTGTGTTCTTTAAGATGTAGGTCTAATGCCGCGTACACACAATCAGAATTTCCATCAGAAAAAACTTGGATGGTTTTTCCGACGGAATTCCACTCAAGCTTGCCTTGCATACACACGTTCACACAAAAGTTCTCTGAACTTTTGACCGTCAAGAACGCGGTGACGTACAACACTACGACAAGCCGAGAAAATGAAGTTCAATGCTTCCGAGCATGCGTCAAATTGTTTCCGAGCATGCGTGAAAAACACATTTTCGGATAGGAACTTCTCCCGACCGAAAAATAGAGAACATGCTCTCAATCTTTTGCTGGCTGGAATTTTGCCAGCAAAAGACTGATGGAACATACACAAGGTCGCATTTTCCGACAAAAAGCTCTCATCTGAGTTTTGCTGGCGGCATTTCCGATCGTGTGTACACGGCATAAGAGTCTTTTAAAAATATCCATACTCCCAGCAGTCACCACCAATTGTGGGAGAGAGTTCCACATCCTTATAGCCCTAACAGCGAAGACCCCCTAAGCAGTTTAAGGTTAAACCGCTTCTCCTCTAGTCTCATTGTGTGCCCCCGTTTCATTATACACTCCCTAGGACTGAATAGTTTATTTTCTATGCTGGGATCCTTATTAAGATATTTGAAGATCGCTATCAAGTCCCCTCTCAAGCGTCTCATCTCCAGCGAAAATACATTTAGTGTTTGCAGCCGTTCCTTGCAATTGAGGTCCTCCAGTCCCCTTATTAGTTTTGTTGCCCTTCTTTGGACTCTCTCCAGTTCCAGCACATCCCTTCTGAGCACTGGTGACCAGAACTGGACAGAAAACTCCAGATGTGGCCCAACCAGAGTTTTATAAAGTGGCAGAATTATAGTTTTGTCCCTGGAGTATATCCCTTTGTTTATGCATGCTAACATTCTGCCTACTTTGGTAGCTGCAGCTTGGCACTGCATGCTGTTGATCAATCTGTCATCTATTAGCACCCCTAGATCCTTCTCCATCTTTGATTCTCCCATCGGTTCTCCCACTAGTGAATATTTAGCATTTATGTTTTTTGCCCCCAAGTTCATTACTTTACATTTCTCCACATTAAACCTCATTTGCCATTTGTCTGCCCACTTCTTTATTTTATTCAGGTCATTCTGCAAAATTTCTATGTCCTGATGTGAGTTTATTACTCTGCTTATCTTTGTGTAATCCGCAAAAACTGAGACTGAACCTATATAATTTATGAAAATATTGAATATAATTGGTCCCCAGACAGAACCTTGGAGTACCCCACTCACCACTCCAGACCAGTCTGAGTACATGTTATTTATCACTACCTTTTGGAACCGTCCCTGTAACAAGTTTTTTACCCAAGCACAAATCCTGTGGTCCAAGCCTGCAGACCTTAGCTTGTAAATTAAGTGTTTATTGGGAACTGTATCAAATGCTTTTGCAAAGTCCAGATACACCACATCCACAGGCCTCTCCCCTATCTAGATGGTAGCTCACTTCCTCGTAGAATGTTAGCAGATTGGTCTGGCAGGAACTTCCTCACATAAACACATGCTGATTACCACTAATGATATTCTTCTCCTGAGTAAAACTTTGGATATAGTTCCTAATCATCCCCTCCAATAATTTACCCACTATTGATATTAGGCTGACTCACCTGTAATTCCCAGGAATTTGTCTCTGCCCTTTTTTGAATATTGGTACCATGTTGGCTTTTCTCCAATCAGCTGGTACCAATCCTGTCAATATGCTGTCCACAAATATCAGGAATAATGGCCTGGCTATAACTTGACTGAGTTCTCTGAGGACTCTCGGGTGTAAGCCATCTGGTCCTGGTGATTTATTTGTGTTAAGTCTTTTATTGACTCAGGCCTCTAGCCACGTCGGTATGTCATGTCTTGTGTTACTAACACTACAGTCGCTGTCGGTAAACCTTTCTTTTTCCTGTGTGAAAACTGTTGAGAAGATTGCATTTAGTACAGTTGCCTTCTTTGTGTCATCTGTAACCATCTTCCCATCCTCATCTTTTAGGTGTGCAATGTGCTCCGATTTTGTCTTTTTACTGTTAATATATCTAAAAAAAATGTGGGGTTATTTTTACTCTCTCCTGCTATGTGTCTCTCCTAATCCTTTTTAGCCACCCTTATTACGATTTTACATTTCTTATTGCATTCCTTGTAGTGCTGGAATTCTGAAGGTGACCCATTCCCTTTATATTTTTTAAAGGGCCATACTTTTCTCTTTGATGAGGCTACTCACATTACGGTTTAGCTGCCCAGGTTTAATTATTGCTCTTCTATATTTATTGGCCATTGGAATGCACTGTTTGATACCTTTGTTTAATATGCCCCTAAAGCATTCCCATTTTTCTCCTGGGTTCAATGATTCCATTCCATTCCCAGAATTTGGTCCCAATTGATGTCATGTAGCAATGACTGTAGTTCATTAAAATTGTCTCGTTTGAAATTTAGTGTTTTTGTACTATACATATGCCTCCTGTTCCTGTGATTTATGCTAAACGCGATCATCCTACGATCGCTAGATCCCAAGTTGTCGCGTATCTCCACATCTGAGATCAGACTTAGATCTATTAATTACGAACGATCCAACAGGGCATTCTTTCTAGCTGGGGAATCCACCAATCGGGACATGAAGTTGTCCTGTAAAACGTTCATGAAATGACAGGCCTTTAATGAGTGAGCTGTTCCCTCTGCCCAGTCAATATCAGGGTAATTGAAGTCCTCCATTATGATTACATTTCCCTGTTGCCCTGCAATTTCTAACTGAGATAGTAATTCCAGCTCCTCCTCCTTCATAATGGGTGGCCTTTAACATACCCCCACTATTAATTTCCCACTTACTTCCTCTCTTTGAAGTTCTACCCTTACTGATTCCACCTCCCCCCTAGTCCCATACATAATGACGCTCCTCTCTATCATCCTTGTATCATTTTTGACATATAGACCCCCCGGTCCTCTTCTACCTTCCCTGTCAGTCTAAGTCCGCCTCATGTAATAGCAGCTCCAGATCCACTATTTTATTAGCTAGGCTCCTAGCATTTGTGTATACGCCTCTTAGTGTTGTATGAGTGCATATTATTTTCCTCCTTTGTTTCTCCTGGCTTTGTTTATAAATTTGAATTGCCCACTCACTTACCCCAGGATTAGTTGTTATGGGTGTATTTTCACTTCTATTACCACTGCTGACTCACCCTCTGTCACCTGCTCCCTGTCAGCTATCGCTTTCTCTGATCCCCCCCCCCCCCAACACCTAGTTTAAAAGCCCCTTCAACTTTGTGGCCATCTTACTTCCCAATAGAGCTGTACCATCCCCATTAAGGTGCAGCCCGTCCTTACTAAAGAGCCGGTAAATGACTGAGAAGTCAGGCCAGTTTTCCAGGAACCCGAACCCCTGTTTGCTACACCAATTCCTTAGCCACTTGTTCAGTTTCCTAAGCTCCTGCTGCCTCTCTGGTGTGGCTGGAGGCACAGGTAGTATTTCAGAGAAAATTAGCTTGGAGGTCCTTTTCCTCAATCTATACTTTTAAAAGTTTTTTAGGACTCTTCACCTACCTCTCACTTTTTCATTGGTGGCAACGTGTAACATGACTGCTGGGTCCTCCCCAGCCCCACCCAGTAATCTGTCCACCCGATCCGCGATGTGCCAAACCCGGGTAAACAAAACACTGTTCGGCAACCCCAGTCTTTCTGACAGATTGCCCTCTCTGTCATCCTAATAATTCCCCTACCACCAGCACTTATCTGGCCTTTCCTGTATCACCGATCCTCTCCTTATTGGAGCCGTCTCTCCCCTGGCAGCTAGGGGTGGGTGCCTGCTCTATCACTGCCACCCCTGAGCTTATATCCCCATCATCATGCAAATTGGCATATTTGTTGGGGCGTACCAACTCAGGACTGGCCTCCCTAACACTCTTCCCTCTACCCCTCCTTTCCGTCACCCAGCTACCTACCTTTGGTTCCTGTGCTTCCATCTCTCCAACCTCCTTTAGACTGGCCCCTGTCAGCACCTGCTGTGTAATGTCCAAGCTCCTCTTCAGGTTGCTAATGCTTCTCAGTGTTGCCACTTTCCAGAGAAGCAACTCGCTCACATCTTGCACAGCAGTATGCGCCCTCAATTGGCTCATCAAGGAACGCATACATGGAGCAGGATGTGCATCGAGTGGCATCACCAATCCTGTTGGACATTTTACCTGCTATTCTATTGGGGACATTGAGTAAAACTAACTATTTGTAACCTACCCTATTCCCAGCTCTCTACTCCTAGTGCACCCATAGTACACGGCACTTGCAGCGCACGGTCACTCACAGTACACAGGCACTCACAGCACTCGGCACTCACATTACTCAGGCACTCATAGCATTCGGCACTCACAGTACTCAGGCACTCACAGCACCCGTGCCCTCACAGTACTCGATTCTGTTGCCTAGTTGGTGCCCATCCTTATATTCATTGCTTTGGGACATCCCATGGTGTATGAATATGTTGCCTGCATCCTGCACTGTACGATTAAGATAAGAATTGACTTACCTGTAATTTCCATAACTTGAAGTACAGTACAGGCCACGGGCCACCCTCCTAACTCATCTTGTTAATCAGCATTGCTTGCAGCAAATCGGAGGACTCATGGAGTGAGTAGGGCTTTAGGGGAGGGTGTCCTCTAAAGCTTGCCAGGGTCAAATCACCTGAAGGTACGAGTCTATAACCTTTGGTGTGTTAATACTTTGCCTGTCTCTTGTACTGTACTCCATGACATGGAGATTACAGGTAAAACTGGCCATACATTATACCATTTTCTTATTCAATTTCCTTTAGATTTACTTTCAACTATGTAGTGCCTAAGGGCCTGCCTGATTGCATACAAATTTAAAGTTTTTAGGCTTGACCTCATATTTTATGGTTTTGGTAAATCTAAAGGAAAATTGTGCAGGAAAATTGTATAATGTATGGTCAGCCTTAGTCAAATTCCTCTTTAATTACCGGTAATAAATAGCATATAGTAATAAGAAATTACATGTGTTATGCCTAGTGATATTAACCTTTGGCACTTATATTTTTTCTTATTCTGTACATACGAACTGGCATGTTAGCATTTTCTATGACAAATCCTAGATATGCATCGTTTTAGTGAAAGATTTCCTTTGAAGAAAAGCTCTGATATTGTTGAATAAGTGACGCAGATTTGATTGAATTCTGCTGGGAGATTAAAAACCTCTCGCTGTGTGATCTGCTGTGTACCAAACTGAGAGGAGTTTCCTGTATGAAACAGAGCTGAAGAAAAACAATGTTAATTACCAGAAGACAATATTTTATGGTTTATATATATGTTTTATAGTTTATTCTTTATATTGAATAATATGTGCCTATAACTGTTAATATTGTTGTACAAAAATAAAAGGCTAAAAAAGGTTTCTGAAATGATTTTACATTGCTATACCATGAACTATGAACTTTTTATTAATACATTTATACCAATTATCACCACTAGATGGCAACAAACAGCACCCTTTATCATCACTAGATGGTATACAACTCCTTTAAGCTAGGGCAGGGTACAAATATACCTGTACACACAGTATCTCACAAAAGTGAGTACACCCCTCACATTTTTGTAAATATTTTATTAGATCTTTTCATGTGACAACACTGAATAAATGACACTTTGCTACAATGTAAAGTAGTGAGTGTACAGCTTGTATAACAGTGTAAATTTGCTGTCCCCTCAAAGAAAATTGAGTACTGTCCGTGATACTTTTTTTATTTGCACTAACATACAATTTTTCAGGACAAGCTTTCGGGGTATGTCCCCTTCTTCAAGGTCCAAGCAGTACTGATTCACAAATTTTTAAGCAGAATGTTAAAGAAGAAAAAAAAAAAAGAAAACCAAAAAAGGTTTTCTTTTTTTTTTTTTTTTTTTTTTTTTTTTTTTCTTCTTCAACATTCTGCTTAAAAATTTGTGAATCAGTACTGCTTGGACCTTGAAGAAGGGGACATACCCCGAAAGCTTGTCCTGAAAAATTGTATGTTAGTGCAAATAAAAAAAGTATCACGGACAGTACTCAATTTTCTCTGTCACAATTGCACTAATACAGCTACAATCAAATCAAGTATGATGGAAGATACTGTCCCCTCAAAATAACTCAACACACAGCCATAAGGGTATTTTCACACATGCGGACCATTCAGGTCAGCCTGTCATTTTTTCAGGCAGATTGGACACTCCATACATCTCTATGGATCGACGGATGTCAGCAGTGACATGTCCAATGACATCCGCTCCGCTAAATCCAGACAGATGGAACCCCTATTTTCCATCCGTCTGGCGGATCAGATGAAAACAGACAAGCGGATCCGCTTTCATCCGATCCCCCATAGAGAACAGTGGGGCTCTGACAGGTCCTTCCCTGCACAGTGAGCAGAGATAGACCTGTCATCCGCCGGCTTAGCAGGAATCAACGGATCAATCCCTCCTAAGCAAGCGGAGTCCGTCAAAATGGACATCAATGTGTGAAAGAGCCCTTAATGTCTAAACCACTGGCAACAAAAGTCAGTACACCCCTAAGTAAAAATGTTCAAATTGGGCCCAAAGTGTCAATATTTTGTGTGGCCACCATTATTTTCCAGCGCTGCCTTAACCTCTTTGGCATGGAGTTCCCCAGAGCTTCACAGGTTGGCACTGGAGTCCTCTTCCACTCCTCCATGACGACATCATGGAGCTGGTGGATGTTAGAGACCATGCGCTCCTCCACCTTCCGTTTGAGGATGCTCAATAGGGTTTAGGTCTGGAGACATGCTTGGCCAATCCATCGCCTTTACCCTCAGCTTCTTTAGCAAAGCAGCAATCGTCTTGGTGTGTTTGGGGTCATTATGTTGGAATACTGCCCTGCAGCCCAGTCTCCGAAGGGAAGGGATCATTCTATGCTTCAGTATGTCACAGTACTTGTTGGCATTCATGGTTCCCTCAATGAACTGTAGCTCCCCAGTTTTGGCAGCACTCATGCAGCCCCAGACCATCACACTCCCACCACCATGCTTGACTGTAGGCAAGACACACTTGTCTTTGTACTCCTCACCTGGTTGCCGCCACACACGCTTGACACCATCTGAACCAAATAAGTTTATCTTGGTCTCATCAGACCACAGGATACGGTTCCAGTAATCCATGTCCTTAGTCTGCTTGTCTTCAGCAAACTGTTTGTGGGCTTTCTTGTGCATCATCTTTAGAAGAGGCTTCCTTCTGGGACGACAGCCATGCAGACCAATTTGATCTAGCGTGCGGCGTATGTTCTGAGCACTGACAGGCTGACCCCCCTACCCCTTCAACCTCTGCAGCAATGCTGGCAGCACTCATATGTCTATTTCCCAAAGACAACCTCTGGATATGACGCTGAGCATGTGCACTCAACTTTGGTCGAGCATGGTGAGACCTGTTCTGAGTGGAACCTGTCCTGTTAAACCGCTGTATGGTCTTGGCCACCATGCTGCAGCTCAGTTTCAGGGTCTTGGCAATCTTCTTATAGCCTAGGCCATCTTTATGTAGAACAACAATTCTTTTTTTTTTTTTTCAGATCCTCAGAGAGTTCTTTGCCATGAGGTGTCATGTTGAACTTCCAGTGACCAGTATGAGAGAGTGAGAGCGATAACACCAAATTTAACACACCTGCTACTCATTCACACCTGAGACCTTGTAACACTAATGAGTCACATGACATCGGGGAGGGAAAATGGTTAATTGGGCCCAATTTGGACATTTTCTCTTAGGGGTGTACTCACTTTTGTTGCCAGCGGTTTAGACATTAATGGCTGTGTGTTGAGTTATTTTGAGGGCACAGCAAATTTACACTGTTATACAAGCTGTACACTCAGTACTTTACATTGTAGCAAAGTGTCATTTCTTCAGTGTTGTCATATGAAAAGACATAATAAATTATTTACAAACATGTGAGGGGTGTACTCACTTTTGTTAAATACTGTATGTATAGGTATATTTGTACCCTGCCCTAGCTTAAAGGAGTTGTATACCCTCATGGTTTTTCACCTTAATGTATTCTATGCATGAAGGTGAAAAACCTCCTCTAATGCAGCAGCACCCCAGAGCCCCCATTTTACTTACCTGAGCCCGGTCTTTCCAGTGCCGAGGACGAGCACACCAGCTCCAGCCGGTGTCTCGGGTCCTAAATTGGATAGATTGAGAGCAGCACGGCCATTGGCCCCCGCTGCTGTCAATCAAATCCAATGATGCGGGGGGCGGGGCCGAATTGTGTTTTCTGTGTCAATAGATGCAGCAGCAGGACACGGGTGCCCCGAGGGAGAGCAGCTCTCCAACGGGGCACACGAGAAGAGGAGCCAGGAGCGCCGCTACGGGACCCCCAAAGAGGAGGAACCTTTAGATATCCTTTAATCTCACATGTGCTTTTTTTAACTCACATTGTCAATGAGCTTATTTAAACAAGGAAAAATAAAACCAAATAACAGAGGACACAAATATGAAGAAAACCACTATATACAATAACTACATTAACTTTATGGGTTCATTAACCCATAACAACCAGTTTGAAATCATCTTTCAGTGATTTAAAGCTGAACTACACTGCATCTGAGGACCAAAAACACTATTTAATTTATTTTTAATATTCAAAGCAAACTCGCACATCCATTCATGTCACCATGCTTTATTTCTGACCATAGCCATCCTGAGTAAGGGCAGATAATTTAGCATTTACTTCCTGGAATCCATCTGCCCTTAGTTCAGGCAGGAGGGTGTGTTTAGCTGCTGGGTGCGGGCAGCACGCTCTGGGATAGCTGCTGATCACAGACTGAGGTAAAGAGCCAATCAGGGGCTTTTTACCATATGATCAGCTGTGTCCAATCACAGCAGATCACGGATGTAAACAGAAGCCAGTGATCCGCACTCCTTTCCTCACACTGACAGCATGAGGAGAGGAAATGAGAGCCGGTAACGGCTTGTGTAAAAGGGACATGTACACTGATAATCAGTGCAGTCCCCACAGTACTGCCAATCAGTGTCGTCTATCAGTGAAGGAGGAAAATTACCTTTTTGCAAAATTTTTTTCTTTTTTAATCCCGGTTTTTATTCGTTTATTTAGCAAAAAACCCAGTGGTGATTAACCACTTGACTTCCGGAAGATTTACCCTCCTTCATCACCAGGCCATTTCTTGCGATACGGCACTGCGTTACTTTAACTGACAATTGCGTGGTCGTGTGAAGCTGTACCCAAATACAATTTATGTCCCTTTTTTCCCCACAAATAGAGCTTTGTTTTGGTGGTATTTGATCACCTCTGCGTTTTTGTTTTTTTGCGATATAAACAAAAAAAGACTGACGCTTTTGGAAAAAAGAACAATATTTTTTACATTTCTGCTATAAAACATATTCAATAAAAAATGTAAAAAAATTGTATTTCTTCTTCAATTTAGGCCAATGCGTATTATTCTGCTACATATTTTTTGGTAAAATAAATCCCAATAAGCGTATATTGATTGGTTTGCACAAAAGTTATAGCGTCTACAAAATAGGGGATATATTTATGGATTTTTTTTTTTTTTACTAGTAATGGTGGCGATCAGTGACTTATAGTCACGATATTGCAGCAGACAAATCGGACAATAACTGACACTTTTTGGGGACCAGTGACCCTAATAAAGTGATCAGTGCTAAAAATATATGCACTGTCACTGTACTAATGACGCTGGCTGGGAAGGGGTTAACATCAGGGGCGTTCAAAGGATTAAGTATGTGCCTAGCCAGTGCTTGTGTACTGTGGGGGAGGTGCAGAGATTCCTGTTCCTGCTTTGCAGAGACACAGGATCCATGCCTTCCCTTCCCTACTGACAGAACAGCGACCTGCCTTGTTTACATCGCCGTTCAGGCTCTCTGCCTAATGATCAGTGGGTGTCGGCGGACATAGAGTCAACGGTACCCGCAGATCAATTCCCACTGTGTATAATCACAGCGGGAGCGGGTCGCCGACAGTGCAGCATGCACACCCCAGGCCTGGAAGTGCTGGATCATGTACTAGGTAGGTGATCCTGTGCAGCAGAACCACCTTGCCACCATATATGTAAGTTATACAGTCAGCAAGCAGTTAAGTACCCCCAAAAGAAAGCTCTATTTGTGTGAGGTTATGGGTACAATTTGCATGACCGCGCAATTGTCATTCAAAGTGCAACAGCGCTGAAAGCTGGAAATTGGCCTGAGCAGGAAGGGGGATGAAAGTGCCCTGTACTGAAGTGATCAAAGGGGAAGTTTGGTGTTCCAAAAAAAAAAAAGAAACATCCATACTCACCTCTATGCTGCAGCATTGCTGTGATCCCCCACCTGCTCTAAGCCCAAGAAATGAGCGATCACATATCTGCCACTCACTCAACTCTCGATCTTCTCAGTCAGCAACCATTCTCCTCTCTGCCCCTTCAGCGCTCACTGGGCTAGAGAGAAGGCAGCTGGCTTTCAATGAAAAAAAGCTGAATTCCAGGCAGATATAAAAGACCCTCTTTTTTTTTAATGCAATCTGTATAAGGTTCTAAATTTGATTTATCAGTCACTTGCAGTCCCCTGTACAGCAGCACTTACCCCAGACTGGGAATGGGGTGGACAGGACTGGGAGCCAATCATGTGTGTTGTACACAGTAATACCTCGGATTGCGAGTAACGAGGTTAACGAGCTTTTCGCAATACGAGCAATTGTTTTTTTTAAATCCTGACTCGGTTTGCAAGTGTTGTCTCGCAAAACGAGCAGGATTTAATCTTCTGCGGTTTGCAGTACTTGGCCAGAGATGCAGGGGTGCCGATGACACTCGGAGCCACTCGAATGCACTCGGAGCCACTAAGAAACACTCAGTTCACAAGTGTTTCCGAGCTTCTCCGAGTGTTTCCAAGGGTCTCCTAGCTAATCGTAGGAGTGAGCAGAGGGATGACCTCACCAGTAGGCTGCCTCTCCTTTACTGCATAGTAGGCAGGCTGGGAGTGGAGATAATATCATTATATACCTAACTATAACAGAGAAAAGTAGTGTCATCTGCCAGGCTGTGTTGTGGGTTGTTTAAGGCCTCTTGCACTGCCTTTAGAGGAGAGGGGGAAAAAAGCAGCCACCAATGGGATACATGTGTGTTGTATGAAGTGAGTGTAGGCTCAGACTCATAAGCCATGTCCAATATTCACTGTAATTTAACCCTGTCTTCAATTTCCACAGCACACTGCAGGTCCTCATCTCTCTAAGGTGTTCCTCTTTCTAAAGATCTAAAGCAATGGCTAAGCCATGTGCCATGGTGCTGGTATATTATCATGACATCTATCAGGGAGGGGCATACTTGACCAAGGTTTTTTTTTTTTTAAGTTTTGACATTTTTATTTACATTCATACGTACCAGGTGTGTCTAAAAGGTCAATAAATGGTGTCAGAAAACAAACAAAACAGAAGATACAAATTGCCTTAAGTGCCGGTTCACACAGGGGCAACCGGACTTACAGCGTGACTTTGCAAGGCGATTTGGAGGCGACTTCATCACGACTTTGAGCAACTTACAACGTGACTTAAAGTCGCCTCCAGGACAGGCGACTTTGGCTGTGGCCAATCACAGAATAATCAGCTCTGTGGGAGGGAGGGAGGGAGGGTGTTGCCTAGGTAAATGTGGGGAGTACCTGGGAAAATTATTTTCTTTTTCCTGTAAAGTCGCTTCACTATAGATGGAGATCCAACTTGGAGGCGACTTCCATCGAAATCTATGGGTACAAGTCGCCTAGAAGTCACCTTGAAGTAGTACAGAAACCTTTTCTTAAGTAGGAGCAACTTCCATAGTGTACATTAAGATGGCTCTCATTCACTTCTATGGCATTTCTTATGTCCAGCGACTTGGGGCGACTTGAGGATTTACAAGTCGGATCCCAAGCCACTGTAGTGTGAACCGGCACTTATTGGCCTTCAAAATAATCGCCATCCTTCACAAAATACATTTGGCAACGTTCATAAAGCTTCTGGAAACTGTCAGCAAAGGCCTCTTTAGGAATCGAACCACAGAACCTCTGTCACACATTCCTGAAAATGAAGAAAACAAACAAAAAACCTCCTTTTCTTCTTTGATCAGTCTGAGTTTAAAACAAAAAAAAAATATTGTTACTGGTACTCTATATAAAAAGAAGAGTTTTATTGTTATACAATTGGTCATGTTTAAAATTATATTAAAATTATTATTCAGGTACAATGCATTGCAAATTTTTTTAGAATTTAAATAAGGGCTTTTTTTCAATTGTGTTCTTTTTTTAATGTAAAACTAAAAAAAAAAATAACAAATAAGAATGAAAAAAAGGTTTAAACAATCATTTAAAAAAAAATAAAATAAGACAATCATCAGGAAAATAATATCTAATAGGGGAAGGAGTAATTAATTAAGGTTGATTAGCGTAAACTGTGAGTTAATAAGGTGTTAAATAGAACAATTTTTTTATTACTTGTAAAATTTTGTAAACTTATATGCAGATCAAAGTGGCAGCCTGGAGAAAGACAGGCCATGCTTTGTATGCCCTGTGTACTTTGTAAAATAAATATATATTAAAAAAATGTACCCAATAGAATACAATGCATTTTTATATTACTATTTATCATGATATAGATTGAATTTTACAAATATTTCCAGCAGTCTTTATCAAATTGTGGTTTATCTCTGCAGTTAGCTATCTCTAATGGTCAACAGTAAGTAGAACAGATTAAATCAGACGTCATAAGACATAATTGTCGGTTTCTTACATGGTCACAGCTCTTTTTCCATAGCTTTCTAAAGCCTCATTTATAAAGCAGCAGTAAAAGTCAACTGTGGCCACCAGTGCCTTTAGGGCCCTTTCACACTGGGGCGGTTTGCAGGCGCTATTGCGCTAATAATAGCCCCTGCAAACCGACCCAAAAGTGCCGCTGCTTTGATTCCAGTGTGAAAGCCCCAAGGAGCGGTGTGTATAATGCTCCTTCACCGCTCCTGCCCATTGAAATCAATGGGACAGCGCGGCTATACCGCCGGCAAAACGCCTCTGTAGAGGCGCTTTGCGGTGGTTTTTAACCCTTTCTCGGCCGCTAGCAGGGGGTAAAACCGCCCTGCTAGCAGCCGAATACTGACGGTAAAGCCCTGCTTACAATAGCAGCTCTTTACCGCCGCCCCCGCCCCAGTGTGAAAGGGCCCTTAGGGAGAAAAGAAAAAAAAACAGTACACCTGTCATAGGAGTTATTAGATCAGGGGCGTAGATAAGGTGGGGAGGGGATAGAAGGTCCAAACCCGCACAAAAATGTCCATTGCACAGAGGCTGACAGCTGGGACAGTTACGTGAAGCAGGAGCCACTCCTGCAGCCTGTCAGTTCAGAGTGAGCGCCAAAGACATGTTGGTAGGTTAACTGGCTCCTGTTTAAAATGGCCCTAGTACAGGGGTAGGCAACTTTGGAGAGGTGGAGATCTACCTGAACAATGTGGAATAAATCAAAGATCATGATGGTGCAGTGATTTTTTTTTTAAGGAAATAACCTAGGTTGGTCTCAGAAAATGAAGCCTACTGCACACGGGCCGAATGTCGGGAGGCATCGGTCGGTTCAATAGAAACCAGCCGACATTCAGCCCATGTGTACTGCAGTCGGTCTGACAGAAGCCGTTCCCTCATGCTTCCACATTCACGCCCATTCTGCGACCCTCCCTCAAACCTGCCTACATTATAACCACATTTTACATGTCTATAGGGAAAGGAATTCGGTATGACCGTAAGTAACCAGTCCAGAGGGCAGCTTTAAACATATGAAATTTAAAATAAAAAAAAAAATTACTGGCCTATAGTGTGCCATTCCAACTGTTATGTCTTTTTGCTTCCTTTGTGTGAAATCCCTAGTGATCCTTTTAAAAACTGACCACAGGAGAACACAGCGCGGTCAGGTCTCTAGCTTTGCTAGGAACTCGGGTTGATTTACTAAATCTGGAGAGTTGAAAACCCAGTGCAGCTATGCATAAAAAATAATCCGCTTCCAGGTTTTATTGTCAAAGCTTAAGACCCCTTTCACACTGGGGCCTCAGCCGCGTTAGCAGTAAAGCGATGCTGATTTTAGCGGCGCTTTACAGCTGTTTAAGCGGCGCTTTTTGGCGGTTAGCGGGGCACTTTTAACCCCAAAGAAGGGGTTAAAAGCGCCTGTGTTGCGGTGCTTCCGAAGCACTTTTCAGGCGCTTTGGAAGTGCTGCCCATTCATTTTAATGGACAGGGCGTTTTGGGAGCGCTGTATACGGCGCTCCCAAACCACCCCAAAAATTATGCTTGGCCTCTGTGAAACTTTGAGGCTACCCTCTTAAAAAAAGAAAACACCTGGTATGGAAATATTTGAAGAAAAGGGGGCCTCTGATCGGGAACGCCCTCTGCGTACCAGCTCTTGAAAATGTCTTCGGTAGATGGAGCGGGTTTCCCTTTTCCTGCTACTTAGCAGGGCCACCACCCCATCCGAGAAGCTCTTGCCTTTAGCAATTCCTCCTCGGAAGCCATGCAGGGAGAATCCACGCTCCACCTGGGGACAGCAGAATGGCCCTGAGATGAAGGTCCTCCCGGATTAGCAGTATCCAGGAAGGTTCCACGCCAGAAAATTACCGGCTTGGGAACCACAGCCTTCTGGGCCAATGCGGCGCAGTGAGAATAGGAGACCTAACCTTGGTTTCAAGATAGATAGGAGCAGGTCGTCCAGACAGACGATTATTGAAATGCCCCCGAGTCGTACGCCTTCCCTGGTTCTACCGTCAGCCTAGGAAACTTGACAGCTCTACACCCTGGGAATGTGCAGATAAGTGTCCCTCAGGTCTGTGATTGCCATTAAGCAGTTTGGGGGGGGGGGGGGGGGGCTGAGTCTATATGGAGCCTTCTGTAAGTTATTCTGTTCCCCCAGGCCCTGAATTTAGGGAAGACACTGAGTCAGGAGTTATGTTTAACAGGGGAAGAACCAATCTTCTCTATATGAAGTGGTATGTTTGGGGTGCAAACCCAGAAACTCCGTGCTGGTAGGCAAAAAAGCTAACCCATTAGCCACTGTGCCACTTTAACTCCTCTGGTCATGGAGTGATAACAGCTTCTACTCCTGGATTCCCAGGGTGGCATGGATGGCTCCCAAGCGATCCTCCACCTCCTCCAGGGAAGGCTTGCAGCGAGAGGGTATAAAGGACTCACCGTCCAACCCCTCTACCTCCCCTGTAAAGAAGGATTTCCTCACCCGGTCCTGACATCCTTTGATGGCTTCCACCCAAGCTTCCAGGACCAGGAACACCCTTTTAAACAACATACTGATGTGGCACTGGTAACTAGGCCCTTGCCTAATTTCAGGATACTCTGCTGTTTACTATTCAAGCCCCAACCAGGCGATACCCTGTCAGAGACAGAACCTATGGTTTGAGTGCTGCTAGTCTGGAGTGCCAGCCACTAAGCCACTGTTGATACCATGTTTAGGATTTTCCAGGGAGGGTAGTAAGGCTGACGCTTTTCCGTGCAGTTTGGTAAACTGGTGATGAGAGACCGGGGAAGGTGCGCTTGGAAAATCAAGCTGGTGACCCCTCCTTACCATCCCTAGAAGAAAAGATTGGAGGAGACCACTACCCGCTATGGGAGGAGGGCCCCCAATCTCCCTTCAGACTGTTCGGGAGGATGAACCCCCCATTTTGCCCCACCTTTCTGACCCCAAGACCTCTCTGGAACCTCGGTCTTTGGAACCCTGAATCCTCTCTGAGGGCGAGACTTATTCCTTGCTTGCTTCCCCATACTACACCAGATGGTAAAGGACTTTCACCCATCAGCCGTTCAATCTAAACGGTTTCCAGACCAGGACCAAACCAAAACAAGCCCTCTATGAGAATCCTGCAGAGCTTAGCCTTGGATGCACTGTCCTACTGCCAAGCTTTAATTGAGATGACTAGGGCTGAGGATCTGGCAGACATATGCACTAAATCAGACGAGGCATCTGCACTATATGCCACCCCCCCAAGAGCATGGGAAAGGACGATAAGATTGTCTCAGTCCCTGCCCTTATGTGCACCCCAAGGTAGAGGCCCAGGTGTCCTTCAAGAGCAGATCCATCCTCTTGTCCATGGGATCTTTCCCAGGTAAGGTCTGTATGCCTGGAAACAATAAACCAAAATCGTAAACCCTGCGCCTGCTCAAAATTTAGCAGCTGACACAACAAATAGATAATTTGTTCAAAATCGCATGTGCATCAAAGTGTAGCGCTATAGTATTACGTTAAATAACCTCAAATGATTTCAACGTGAATCTGTGAGAATTATATATAACTAAATACAGTGAACATTTCATGTCGTAAAATGATAATAAAGTCTCTAGTGATCAAAATGATATTCTCAGCCGTGTAGTAATTATTCACAGTCCATATTCAAAATATGCAGTCCTGTTCACCTCGTGAATATCAATGGGATAGATGAAAGGTAATTTGTGATAATGCCGCCACCCAAGTGAATTGCAGGCTTACCAGAGACTGTGGACTCAAAAGAACATACATTCTATGAGTTAAATGTGCTTGTATTGCCCCCGGCAATGGAAGAAGAGCCTTGAGGGTCCACACCGATGGAAGTCTGGAGTCATCCCAGGTTTAATGGTAGAAGATTTTCTCCATAAAGATGGTATGCATCCAGGAAATGTAAACATCCTGTCATGGTTATGCAATAGAGTTTTCTGTCAGCTTACCTGTCTCCATGTGTTCATCTCTAAAGACCAGCTGCCTCTCACCTGACTGGTTTTTAACCTCTCCTCTAAGCATGGCCCCACCCCAGGCCTTATCAGGGAACCCTATATTAACCTGTGCACTGCAAGCCAGCAGTGCTGATCAACCATTGTGTGTTAGCCTTCGTGTATACTTGCTGTGTTTCCTACGTCTGATTCCAGTTACAGACTTTGGCCTGTTCTTAACTATTCCTGTCTGCTCGTGACCCTGACCTCTGGCGTGTCCCCGACCATCCCTGTTTGCCTGTGACCCTGAACCTTGGCGTGAACTCTGTTGTCCTTGTCTGCTTGTGGCCCTGACCTTGGCTTGTCCCTTACTTTCCTTGTTGTTCCAGCCTGCTGCCTCCTTCCTCTTCTCCTGTAGTTTACCGTGAGCTGTGAGACCCTGGGGGCCGCGACCTGGAGCCAGACTGCAGCGCAGTCCATCCTTACCACTAAAGGCTCTGGTGAATACCTGCTGGCTCTTAGACTCCGCGCCCTGGGGAATCTATGCTCTAGCTCCCAGTGGGATCTGTGTCAGTGATCCAGTAGACCTGCTTCCTGAACCTCCCAGGGTTCAATCCGCAGCAGTCAGTCCTAGGGTCCACTACCTTGCGGTGCACTTCTGACTCCTACAGAGTGCATCTGTCACCTAGCCTCAAGGTGACCTGACACATCCCTTGTAATAGGAATATGGCACAATCGGTCCTCTTTACAGTGAGATATGGAGTCAATAAGACCCCACATCTCACCTCAAGGCTGGGAAGCCTGAAATCAAAAAAAAGAAAAAGAAAACAATCTCGGCTTCCCAGCCGAGGCGGCGCTATTCGTTTGAATGCAGAGGCCGGGCATGACGTAATAACATCGCGCCCGGCCTCCGAATGATCATAGAGACTCCAGCGACTCCGGAAATCTCTATCATCACCATCCAGGGCAGGCGGATCCAGTGTAGAAGAACCGGAAGCGGTGGGGGGGGGGGGGGGGCGTACCTTGGGCGGGAAGTGGTTAAAGGGGAAAAAAAAATTATTGAAAAAAAAACTTTTCAAAAAAATTTTTTTATTGTATTTAAAGTGATTGTAAAGCTTCGAGTTTAAAAAAAAAAAACAAACATCATGCTTACCTCCACTGTGCAGTTCATTTTGCACAGAGTTGCCCCGATCCCTGACTTCTGGGGTCCCCCAGCGGCACTCGCGGCTCCTCCCCGCACCGTATAACCCCCTAGGAGAAGTGATGTCCCGGGGGTTACCTTGCGGGTGCACTACCGAGTCCAGCATTTGTGTCCATAGACACAGAATGCAGGACTCGGTACCGTCCCCCAGCTCCACGTCATTGGATTTGATTGACAGCAGCGGGAGCCAATGGCTGCGCTGCTATCAATCTATCCAATCAAGAGCCGAGAACCCCGGGCAGAGGAAGAGCGCGTCTCCGCCGTGGGAAATTCCAGGGTTTAGGTAAGAAAAAAGGGGGGGGGGGGGTCACTGCCAGGTGTTTTTTGACCTTAATGCATAGGATGCATTAAGGTGAAAAAACATGAGGGTTTACAACCCCTTTAAGTGTAAATGTGAGATCTGAGGTCTTTTTGACCCCCAGATCTCACATTAAAGAGGACCTATCATGCTTTTTTTCTATTACAAGGGATGTTTATTAAATGGATAAATAAAAAATAAATAGTAAAATAAATAAGAAAAAAAAATGTAAATTGTCCCTTCCCGCCGTGCCCGCACACAGAAGCGAATGCATACATAAGTAGCGCCTGCATATGTAAACGATGTTCAAATCACACATGTGAGGTATCGTCATGATCGTTAGAGTGAGAGCAATAATTCTAGCAAAAGACCTACTCTGTAACTCAAAACTGGTAACCTATAGAAATTTTTAAACATCACCTATAGAGATTTTTAAGGGTCAAAGTTTGTCATCATTCCACGAGTGAGCGCAATTTTAAAGCTTGACATGTTGGGTATCAATTTACTCAGTGTAACATTATCTTTCACAGTATAAAAAAGTGGGCTAACTTTACTGCTTTCTTATTTTTTAAATCAAAAAAATGTATTAAAAAAAAAAAATCGCTGTAAGATCGCTGCGCAAATACAGTGTGACATAAAGTATTGCAACGACCACCGTTTTATTCCCGGTGTCTGTCTTGTATATTGTGTATTCAGTAAGAAGGGTGATCACTGATTGATTGCATTTCATTTTTAAAAAAAAGTGCAGCTGGCAATGGGTGGGTGGGTAGGAGGGTGGATGAAGCTGGGTGTGTGCTAATGAGGTTAGCTGGTCAACTCCTTCCTGTGTCATGACCTATAGTCTGACCAGGAAGTAAGGCAGAACTAATGGATACGTTTGGAAACATTTATGAGTGAAGTGTCTGTAGATTTAATGGAAAGCTTTGACATTTTTGCAAAAAAAGTACATTAATGTTATATTGGTACATAGGGGAGCTGGAATTTATCTCAATTCCAATTTTATTGAAAAGAAAATGTAAATTTACATAACAAAAAAAAAAACAACAAAAAGGAAAAAAAAAAAAAAAAAAAACGACAAGCATTGATCTCATCCAATAGGTACCAATAAAAAACATACCACATGATAATAATATATAAAACATAAACATATACCAACACACTGCAGGGGTCTCTGAAACAAGAGAAAAAATAGAATAAGACAAACAAGGAAAAGAGAACCCATGTTTATACTCCAGACCCATGATGGCGGGCCCGGAACCCCAGACATCCCCCGCCACCCCCGTACTCTATGGAGTAGTTGCACATCAAGGGAGGTGCAGCCCCACAAATCCAGGGCACCAAGGTCCGCCACCACCGCCCAAGATCACACATCCTTAAACCCTAATAGGAATATCCCTGCCTTATCTTCCTTCATCCAAAAATAAAATATATGGTTTCCTATTCCCTTTCTTCAACTCTCACAGTAATGTTAGATATATCGCACTAAATACACACACACAACAAAAAAAAAAAAAAAAGGGGGGGAAAAAACAATAATACTCAAAATAAATAAAACTACCCGAAATAGCTACTCAAACCAAAATCGCCTCACTCAATCCGACTCTGCACCATTTTCGTATCCTATCTCCAAACCATATACAGATTCCGTAGTTCAAGGGATTCGCTTAGAACCTTCAAAGGGAGCCAAATTTGACGACATTGTTCATAAGTGTCTAACTCCTGTGACAGAAGAGTCTCCATCCTCTTAATATAGTCCATCTCTGAAACCCACTCAACCGACGATGAAGCAACCGACCGCCAGTGGCGTGGTATTACTGCCCTTGCAGCTGTCAACCAGTGTCTCAAAAGGCCTTTTTTAATGCTTTTGTACGAGTCGGGTAGAATAGATAATAAAGTAATTTGTGGCATATTGGGAATAGTTACCCCAGTTGCACGAGTATGAATCTGGAGTATCATATCCCAAAAATTATGTACAGAAGGACATTCCCACCAAATATGTAACAGCGAGCCTTTGGCAGAGTGACAACGCCAACACAGGTCTGAGACATTTGGATATATGCGGTGAAGCAACAGCGGACATCTATACCACCGAGAGAGAAGGTTAAAATTTGTTTTGTGTGCCTTAGTTGCTAACAACATACTATGTGTAAGAATAAAAGCTTTTTCCCATTCCTCTGGTTTAATTTGGACATTCAAGTCCATATTCCACTTGTCTGTAAACTCCGAGGGATATAAATGGGGTCTAAGCTCCTCAGAGTTTAAGACATTAATACTTGACAAATAATCAAGACTCATACTATGAAATAAATAACCCACACAGTGGAAGAATGCCCTGGCCGGGGGCTGGAGTGTCCGCCATGTCCTTACCCGCCATGTCCATACCTTCCTACCTTTAGTTATACCTTACTTTGCCCATGACTTACCTTTTATTGATGCCTGTATACTTAGTTCCCATTCCACTTTAAAACCTAAATATAGCACACACGTAATTACTCTGAATGTCATACAAGACTTTAAGAATACTTTGCTACTCATACTGGACCATCAGTACTAACCCCATAATTTAAGTAAATATTGCCATCCCCCCTCGCACAGTCTGATCCCATTAGGGGTGCTTGGGAAAGAAGCGGCTTTGCCCAGGTCCACACGCCATCAATAGATGCACCCTTAAAGCACCTACCCCAGTTACTATGTTTTGTCCTTAGACAACTCTATGTTTATTATGCTAGCTTTAGTATATTCAAGGTGACCTGAACTTCAAAGTACTTATTAATATACGTTTTAATTGATTCACGAATAAGCATATAAGTCATCTGATGTTTCTCTGTACTTTTCAAAATTGTTAACTACTAATGTACCTTTGTACACTTTTAAAATGTACTGGCATCGTTATCTTTTTGTATAACCCCTTTATGTTTGAATAAAACTTTATGAAACAAAAAAAAATGGGGTCTAAGAATAAGAACCCCATACACTGCAGACAAAATGTGTTCTGGTACAGTTTCTTGTAGCAGAAGAGACTCAAAGGTATCTGGCTCTCTATTAAACACGTCTAAGGAAGGAAAGGAAGAAAGAAAGGACGTTAATTGCCGATATTCCAGCCAGTGTTTTATTGATTGCTGCTGAATAGGAATCAAATCTGATAACAATGGGAGATCTCTCTGACCAAGAATTTGGGATATACGACGATTTGACTGCTTACTCCATACCAAAAAGTGTCTCCGTGCTATTGCCGGGGAAAACCCTGGGTTACCAAACAAGGGTGTCATTAATCCGACTTTAGGGGAAAGTCCTAGTTGGGTTTGTAATTTATCCCAGGTACGCAATAAATGTGCTGTAAGGAAAGACAGAGAGGAAGGTGGGCCCCGGGCAGAGATATCTAGCCAGGGAAGCGCCTGGAGATCCAAAGAAGCAATTGACTGTTCTATGTGTACCCATTGTTTAAGATGGGAATGATGGAACCAGTTTACTAATCTAGTTAACACCGCTGCAGCGTGGTAGTAATATAGATCGGGTGCCCCTGCGCCCCCCTTTGCTTTAGGGAGAGATAAAATTCTCCTTTGCAATCTAGGTCTATTGGATCCCCAGATAAACCTTGTAAAGGTAGATTGCAAAGTAGTAAAAAAGAATGAATAATGAATAATGGGCCTGATCGTACATCATCACCCGGTGACCACGCCCCCCTAAAACGTCACAGTCCCAACATGCCCAGGGACTGTGACGGCATAAGGGGCGGGGTCTCCGCCTATATAAGTCACATCGGAGCGCTCAGAGAGCATTCCAGCCTGAGAGACTGTCGTGTCCACATGAGAAGAAGAGAAGAAGCCCAGAAGCCCAGAAGTCTGGGCCTCCGCTGGCAAAAGAGCAGCATGAAGATAGCGGAGGAACCGGCAGAAGAACTGGAACACCGGGAGAAGAGGCCAGAGAGAGCGGAGAAGAACCAACCGGACGCCGGGAGAAGAGGAACCGGAGGGACCCCCGAAGTCGGAAGAAGACCCCCGAAGCCGGAAGAAGACCCCCCCCGGAGCTGTCTAATAAATTACTTCAAAAACGTATGTAGTGTGTTTTTATTATTGACACTTTTTCCCTAGGTAACTGGGTAGGGGTACCATGTACCCCATACTCATTCACATAGGGTGGGGGGCTGGGATCTGGGGGCCCTCTTATTAAAGGGGGCTCCCGGATTCCGATAAGCCCCCCGCCCGCAGACCCCGACAACCAACGTCCAGGGTTGTCGGGAAGAGGCCCTTGTCCTCATCAACATGGGGACAAGGTGCTTTGTGGTGGGGGGGCCCACAGGGTGCCCCCTCCCCCAAAGCATGCGGCCTGGTACGGTTCAGGAGGGGGGGGGCGCTCGCTCGTCCCCACCCCCTTTCCTGACCGGCCGGGCTGCGTGCTCGGATCAGGGTCTGGTATGGATCCTAGGGGGGACCCCACGCCGTTTTTTCGGCGTAGGGGGTCCCATTTAAAATCCATACCAGACTTAAGGGCCTGGTATGCCCCGCGCTCGCCGCAATAGGAAAATGTGTTTTTTTCTATTGCAGCGAGCGCAAGATACAATACCCTGCCCTTGCGTCGTATCTGGTCCATCGGAGATGAACGGGCTTTCCCTCAGGAACTGAGTCCGGCAGGCCAAGATTTGAAACATGCTTCAAATCTAGGTACGGCGGACTTTTGGGGAAAAAAAGTCCGCCGAAGCCTACACACGATCGGATTGTCCGCCGGACCAAGTATGCCGGAAAGTCCGCTCGCGTGTACGCGGCATTAGATATACTTTGCAGATTTAGATACACCAACACATTGAAGCCAAACTCCACATCACACTGCATTTAAACAAACAGTTACTGTGACCCATCTCCTGTCTGATCTTAGGGAAAACATACACACTTTCTGAGCAATATTACCAGTTAACAAAGCCTTTCCTTTTCTTTTAAAATACATTTGTCATTTTTCCTAGCTGGTCTGATGATTTACCAACCCCTGCCACAATACACAGCCAGACAGGTGACACAACTACTTGCAGCTTCACAACTTCATTTGTGACCTGCCTTCTAACTGACTTGTAGCACATATCACATCCAGTGGGTTGGATAAGTGCCAGGCAACCGGCGTTTTTATAAGAAAGGGAAAAATAGTAGACGTGTGCAATTCATTTCGTTCCAAATTCATTTTTTAACTAATTTCGACAAATTCGTTAATTCGGAAATATCAGAATTAACGAAAACCCGTTTAACAAATTTTTCCAAATATTCGTAAATTAAAATATTCAAAAAAGTGTAAATTCATGCATTTGTTAAATTCTTACATTTTCACATTCGTACATTCACACATTCGTAAATTCGTACATTCATAAATTTGGAAATTCAGAAATCTGAAATAATAATTAACTAATAATAACTTAACTATTACTAACTATTAAATTATAGGTATTGTAATTTCCTTTCAAATTTGGCTGTTAGTGAACGTAACAAATATAAATTTATCCGAAGTTACGAATTAGTTACGAATTATCCGAAATAACAAATGCCGTATCCAAACGAATGGAACATAATGAATTATTAATAATAAATAATAACAATAAAAACTTTTTATTAATATTATTTATTATTAATTTGATCCTTTCCATTTATTATTTCAGATAATTCGTAACTTTGGATAAATTCGTATTCGTTATGTTCACTAACAGCCAAATTTGAAAGGAATTTACATTACCTATAATTTAATAGTTAGTTAATAGTTAGTTTTAGTTTACGAATTTACGAATGTACGAATTTACTAATGTATGAATTTACTAACTGCGATCATAACAAATGACCCGAAAAACAAAAAAAAAACGAATGAAACGAAAATGAACACATTTTTTGGCAGTGCACATGTCTAAAAAAAAGTAGTCCCTGTGTCATGGCAGGTTCATTTATTGTTCCTGGTAATGGAGTTTTGAACTTTACTCCCTATAATTTGATGTTCTACAAAGAAAAATGTGTCAAAAGTAGGTGAATGTTCTAAATCTAAATCCTTGTTTTATTGCAGATGTACAAGGTATTTACCGCAGATGCAGCTCACACAGCAGGCCTGCCCCAGTGAGCGAGACCCAACGTGAAATCCACATCGAGATTCCACCAACATGTGAAGTTTACATTGAGACTACACCAAAATGTGAAATCCACATTGCGACGCCACCAGAAAGTGACCATCAGTGCACCAGCACTAAGGGGATCATCCCAATGACATTGGATGGCTTCAGATTCCATAGCCTTCTTGGAAAGGGGGGTTTTGGAAAGGTAAGTGGTCAGATATTTTCTCTGATTTAAAAATTAACAAAAACAGTGTTTATACTTATTTTTTTCTTTAGCAGCTAAGTAGAAAAGCCTGTCGCTTTCCAGCAGTTTCTACAGTGGTTCAGCATGTCCCCTGATGAGTCAGAGCTAGAGCTCTTCAATCATCAAAGCCCACATTCCAAGCTGATTGGAGAGCTCTGGGCTCCTATTCAGAAAGAGACGTGCCAAAGCTCTGTAGAGAGACCACTGCTTCAGGGGGACAGGGAACAGGCTTTTCTATTCAGGTTGTTGCTGCTTTTTAATTAAAGTAAATGGTAAGATTTATATTAAACATATTTTGTTTTGATGCATCTGCAGTGCATTTAGCTGATTTCATCTAAAACATTTAATTAGGCGTCTAACTTTATATAACAGAGAAGGAATCAGGGTGGTGAAACTTAGTTTCAAGAACAACTTCTTCATGAAGGAATGAGTTGTAGTGAAATGGGATGATCTCATCTTTCTTGGTGGATTCTTCTTATATCTCCAGCCAGTGAGAGAAGGTCCTAGAGTTTCAGCTGTTTCACCATTGTAGACCCTATGATGATAAAAATGCCCTTATAGTGATTCTACCATTATTGTGGATCCATAAATAAAGTATTAAATGGCAATGAACATCTCTAATTGTCAGCTCTAATTTCTCTCCCCGTTTCCTCCAGGTGATTTTGGCATCACACACCTCTACTGATGAACCATTGGCTGTCAAAATCCAGACCAAGAACAGCAAAGACTACAAAGAAGCCCTCAACAAGAGCCACATACTGAAGGAAGTTTGTACCAGCCCATTCTGCATGCATGGATACGGTACCTTCCAGACAAAGGTAAGACTCTACCTTCTATTCATTTTGTGGAAGAGGTTGATGTTAAATGGTTATACTCTCAGAATTCCTCTGTAGCTGACACCTACCTTTCTCACAATCTAACCAAAGCTACATAGTGATTCAAATAGCGAATAATTTCTATAACCTGGATATTTCTTTCCTCTGCACAGGATCACTTATTCTTCGTCATGGAATGCCTGAATGGTGGAGACCTAAGGAA
Source organism: Aquarana catesbeiana (assembly GCF_042186555.1). Taxonomy (NCBI): domain Eukaryota; kingdom Metazoa; phylum Chordata; class Amphibia; order Anura; family Ranidae; genus Aquarana; species Aquarana catesbeiana. Next base: position 83,673,702 of record NC_133335.1, on the reverse strand, counting down.
CTTCTTAAACAAAAGGGCACCATTAACTATTTAGATGACAAGGTAAGGCAGTGGGGTACTATAATAATAGGAATAGGGGTATAACATAGTACTGTATATAGAGCATATCAATGTATAGCCTTGTTCTAGATATAAGATAGATAAGACAATGGGGTACCATGACAATAGGGATGGAGGAAGAATATAGTACTGTACATAGATCAAATAACATATAGGATTTTCCAAGATATAAGTTAGGTAAGACAGTAGGGTACCACAATAATAGGGATTGAGGTAGAACATGGTACTGTACATAGATTACATCAAAGTGTAGGCTTGTCCTAGATACGAGATTGTGGTAGAAAGGTATGACTTTCAGTACATCTGTCCTACGAAAGCTCTGCCCATACATGTACAATCAGACATATCACTAGAAGTTATGATATGTCTGATTGTACATCTGTCCTACGAAAGCTCTGCCCATACATGTACAATCAGACATATCATAACTTCTAGTGAGATTGATTTCGAACAATAAAGTTAGTTTGTAAATGTAAAACTTTTTTTGTAGTTTTGGATGGAGCAAGGAAGCTTTTTTTAATGCTTTCTGTTTAGGCCTTACATACACTTTAAGAGAGACTGTACAATTTCATTCAATCATATCTGAACACTTTTACCATGATAAAAAAAAACTATTTGTGAGAATTCACAAAGCATATTTGTTAAATATTCATCAGCGATGTCAAATATCCCTATAAAACACTTCTATGTATTGTGTATTGCTAAATTCTGCCATTATCATAATATTTTCTTTCAATACGATTTAGTTATTGCAAGTATACATGACTATACCTGATAATTGGAGTGTTAGAATCAATGATTTGTTAATTTATGGCTTACTTTCTTATTACCATAAAAAATGCTTTATATCAACCTTTTCTATCTCTCCATCAGATTCCTCACTGCCGAGATCATTTGTGGCCAGCAGTCCCTTCATGACCGGGGAATTGTACATCGGGATATCAAACCAGAAAACGTTCTGCTCGATAGCAGTGGACATGTCAGAATCGCTGATTTTGGCTTATCGGAAACGGATGTGCATTCCTCTCGGTCCCTGACGTCCATATTTGGCACTCCAACCTACATGGCACCAGAAGTGAGTATTGGATCATTTAGCTTTTCCCTTCTTGTCAGAAAAGCAACCAGTAATGACTATTCTACTCTTTTTTGATATTTCTATAGATCTATTTGGAAATGCCATATGGATTTCCTGCTGACTATTACTCCCTGGGAGTTATAGTCTATGAGATAGCAACTGGAGAATATCCATTCTCCTTCTCGGACACCGTCTCAGGCACCGTCTCAGGCATCGTCTCAGACACTGTCTCAGACATCGTCTCAGGCACGTCTCAGAAACCAACACAGGCACCCTCTCAAAAACCAACTCAGGCACCCTCTCAAAAACCAACTCAAGCCCCCTCTCAAAAACCAACTCAGGCACCCTCTCAAGCACCGTCTCAGGCATCGACTCAGACACTGACTCAGACACTGACTCAGACAATGACTCAGACACTGACTTAGGCATCGGTTTATACTGCGATGAGGTGCTCACAGACTCAATCTGCAACCAGTATCCAAGATTCCCCGAGGATTTCAGCATGGATCTCATGGACCTCATAGCGGACAAAGTAAGTGAACACCATCTGTTGCCAGACAGAAAATGGCTATTTTATTAATATTTATTAAAGATTAATTACATAGTTATTGCCTTTGTACCAATGTTAACCTTTCTTTTGTATATTATTACAGCTTCTATGCAAATCACCAAGCTTAAGAGAGATGCACGTTAAATATCTGCAAAGCCACCCATTTTTTAACGGCAAAGACTGGGTGAAACTGAAGGCTGGGGAAGTAAGCCCACCATTTGACATGGAGACAGTAAGTATTTGAACCTTCTATATTCTGTGTGTGCATCAATATTTCAAATATTCTTCAGTAATAATGTTTCTTCTCTTCAAAGTTACCACCGATGGACCTGACGACAGAGATGATGATGGAGGAAATCATAGATCCGGACAAAGAAGAACTGAAACCTGAATTATCAGAAGAGGACCAGGAGCTTTATTGTGGGTTCTCTTTCACCAGCAGCAGATGGGGAGAAATACATAGGCCATAGGTGCCATCAGCTCCCCCTGCAAAAGTTGCAGGACCGTAGATTTTTTTTCCCCACACTATGGCAGAGTGATAAGGCAGTTAGTGTGCAGTGTGTGGTGATAGGGTAGTCAGTGTGTAGTGTTGAGGCAGTCAGTGTGCAGTGTGTAGTAATAGGGTGGTCAATGTGTTGGACCAGCTATATGGGGAGATTGGATGCTGGTACTTTTTTAGGTCGGAGGCCAGTATTTTATTCAGACGTCTGTTGGATCACCTAAAGGGGAGGTTGGAGGCTGGTATTTTTTTTAGGAGTGTGTTGGACTGGCTATAAGGGGAGATCGGAGGCCAGTATTTTATTCAGACGTGTGTTGGATCACTTAAGAGGGAGGTTGGAGGCTGGTATTTTTTTAGGCGTGTGTTGGACTGGCTATAAGGGGAGGTCGGAGGCCAGTATTTTATTCAGATGTGTGTTGGACCAGCTATATGGGGAGATTGGAGGCTGGTACTTTTTTAGGCGTGTGTTGGACTGGCTATAAGGGGAGGTCGGAGGCCAGTATTTTATTCAGACGTGTGTTGGATCACCTAAAATTGGAGGTTGGAGGCTGGTATTTTTTTAGGCGTGTGTTGGACTGGCTATAAAGGGGAGGTCGGAGGCCAGTGTTTTTTCAGATGTGTGTTCAGCTAAAAAGGGAGGTTAAAGGCTAATAATTTTGTTTCAAGCATGTGTTGGGCTAGCTATAGGGGTAGGTTGAAGGCTGGTATTTTTTTTTTTTTGTGTGTGTTGTACTGGCTAAAAAAAGGGAGGTTGGAGGCTAGTAATTTTTTTACAAGCGTGTTTTGAACCAGCTATATGGGGAGGTTGGAGAATGGTACTTTTTTTAGGCGTGTGTTGGACTGGCTATAAGGGGAGGTTGGAGGCCAGTATTTTTTTTTTTCTTTTTGCCATTTGCCACTAGTCGTGTGCAAACCAGCAATACTATATTGACTGGAATAATATGACTTTACTCTTGCAATAAATGGTAAAAATAATGAAGTGCTAGTGACTTTCCAAACTTTATAAACACCATCCGTTGTATCACTACGAGCACCCAAGATTCAGAATAGATTATGCGATGTGTCACTGTGATCAAGTGCAAGCCATAAAGTAGATCCACACGCTCTGCTGTGGGAGTGCTGTGTAACTTCACATATGTTTGCAAATATATGCAACAAAAACCTCTGTTTTATCAACTATTTGCACTAGTTTAGCTGCTAAATGTATTTATTGCCATCAATTTTGGAAATGACGTTAGAGTAGAGTTAGGGACCACACTTTGCAGAGGGGCCTTGACGTGGCAGTGCGGCTTCACATATATTTGCAAATATGCATATAATGTAAACCTAATACAAATTGTTGAAACACTTTAGACTTGTTTTATTTTGCTGGCTATCTGGTAAGTGTGCTAAGGAATTTAGTATTGTATTGTTCTGTAAACTGCCATACTTAACCACTTCAATACCAGGCACTTAGACACCTTCCCGCCCAGGCCAATGTTCACCTTTCAGTGCTGTCGCAATTTGAATGACAATTGCGCGGTCATGCTACACTGTACCCAAACAAATTTTTTATCATTTTGTTCCCACAAATAGAGCTTTCTTTTGGTGGTATTTGATCACCTCTGCGGTTTTTATTCTTTGCGCAACAAATAAAAAAAGACTGAAAATTTCGAAAAAAAAAACAAGTTTTTCTTTGTTTCTGTTAAAATTTTTTGTAAATAAGTACGCTTTCTCCTTCAATGATGGGCACTGATATGGCTGCACTGATGGGCACTGATACGGCGGCACTGATGGGCACCGATGAGGTGGCACCAATGAGGTGGCACTGATGAGGTGGCACTAACGGGCACTGATGATGGGCAGTGATAGGCGGCACTGATGGGCACTGATAGGTGGCACTGATGGGCACTGATAGGTGGCACTGGTATGCGGCACTGATGGTCACTCATAGGTGGCACCGATGGGCACTCATAGGCGGCACTGATGGGCACTCGTAGGTGGCATTGATTGGTACATATGGGTGGCACTGATGGGTACTTATAGGTGGCACTGATGTGTGGCACTGATGGGCACTGATAGGTGGGCACTGATGGGCACAGATGGGCACCGATGGGCAATGACAGGTGGCACTGATAAAACATTGCTGGGCAGATCTGGGCATTGCTGGGCAGATCAGTGACATAATGGTGCCAATCAGTGCCCATTTGTGGGCACTGATTGGCACAGATTGGGCACATGTGGATGGCCATGGGGTACATACCTGGCCATCCACGTTGCCCATTCCCTGGTGGTCCTAGTGGCATCCCTGGTGGTCCAGTGTGGTGAATTGAGGGGGGGGCTGCGCTGATAAACAATCAGCGCAGACCCCCCCCTGCCAGGAGAGCCGCTGATCGGCTCTCCTCTACTCTCGTCTGTCAGACGGCTCTTCCCATTGACAGCGTGATCAGCCGTGATTGGACACGGCTGATCACGTGGTAAAGAGCCTCCGCCGGAGGCTTTTTACCAAGATCGGTGTAGCAGTGTGTCAGGCTGACACACCGCTCCACCGATCGCCGCCATGCGCACCCTCGGGGGCGCGCTGCGGCATGTTATCCTGCTGGACGTCATATGACGTGCAGTCAGGATAACAGAACCACTTCCCGGACGTCAATCCGCTATAGGGCGGACGGGAAGTGGTTAAAAAGGATCTTCAGTCTGGAAAAAAATAAGTCAGTAGCTATAATGTAAATATTGTCGCTGCTGACTTTAAAATAAACATGCACTTACCAGTCCAGTTATTCAGCGATATCCTTACCCAGGCTGGTTGTTCACCGGTCTTTGGGTCCCCAGCGCTGCCAGCTGTTACTTCCTGCGGCTTCACAGTCGGCTCTCCACTGCACATGTGTGAGTCGTGCTGTGCTTTCTGAATGAACCCACAGTATGTGTCCCAGGAGGTTGCTGGCAGAGACGGGGGAGAACTTATTTTTGGTTAGCATAGGTGAGGCAACCAGAACTGGGAGTAAGTACCTGTCAAAACTAGGCATTTGCTCCCTAAAAAAGAAAAAAAAAACAAAAATGGTGGAGAAGCGGGAGCGGAGGAAAAGTAGAACTTCCTTTTTTGGGTGAAGTTCTGCTTTGAGCGCCAAAGCACACTTTTCTGCGTTATTGCAAAGTATAGTAACACATGTAGGCATCTGTTACCCACTCGCCTGAATTTTTAAATGCCTGCAGATAAATGATGTATACATTTCCTATCCCTGAGCTGTTCTCTTTGAAACCCTGGAAGGAGAAAGTGGAGAGAGAAAGAAAGTGTCAGCCAAAACCCCTGCTAAACCCCAACCCAGAAGAGATTATTATGCAAGTATTCTTATGATCTCATAGTTTAACCACAGCTGCTGAGTGTATATCTAAATCCCTAAGACAGACTATCTCAGCTCTGTCCTTGTTATTATTTCACATGAACAGTGCCAGATAGCTAGGGCTGAGCTACTGTATGTCTTGTGGTCACCTTCCAGTATATTGGTAGGCGAACCTGTTTATTATTATGTCGTTTATATGCTAGATAACCCTGTTCCTTATGGTCTGGTATTGCCTTGCTAATTTTAGCTTAGGGCACGATAACCAGCATAGGCTAAAGCCAGGATAGACATCCGGGGGCCACGTTAGGATCATATTCTTAGAGGTCTGTTTGCATCTTAGAGTAGAAACTATTGGGGAGGGACTAAAGTGTGGATTAGATAGGCTGACTGAGTTCCAGTGCCACATTATAGTTTTTCCGGGGAGAAGCTTTAATCCAGGCTGGTTAGACAACAGTTAATGATCTTCACATGACTGCAGATCTTGTCTTCAGGTCTCTGACACAAGACAGATGCTTCAGCATCCTCATAGGCCCCTGCAACTGGACTTTGCTGCAACATTCATCTAGGGGAATCTGTATTAGTAACTACAGTGCCTTGAAAAAGTATTCATACCCCTTGAAATTCTCCACATTTGTCATGTTACAATCAAAAACGTAAATGTATTTTATTGGGATTTTATGTGATAGACCAATACAAAGTGGCACATAATTGTGAAGTGGAAGGAAAATGATAAATGGTTATAAAGATTTTTAACAAATAAATATGTGAAAGGTGTGGTGTGCATCAGTATTCAGCCCCCCTGAGTCAATACTTTGTAGAACCACCTTTCGCTACTATTACAGCTTCAAGTCTTTTTGGGGATGTCTCTACCAGCTTTGCACATCTAGAGAGTGAATTTTTTGCCCATTCTTCTTTGCAAAATAAACGATCAAGGGGTTAATATGGCGCACAATGGATGTAGCCGAGTACATATAACTAAAAATGGTGGGGGGAAGGGGGTGGGTTGGGGGTTCCTGAGAGGGGGAACTTGGTGGTGGTAGTTAATGTTTCACAACAAGTTCAGGTATTAGTCCATGTAAGGATAAAATGATGCTGAATAAATGGAAGGCAGCCAGTCTATAAAAGCTAGAAGAAGCTCTGGAACAATAAAAGTAAAGTAGTAAAGTAGTTTAATCCGCGTGCTCTCGGGGGATGCTATAGCCTGATGAAGGAGCACGCATGCTCCGAACGCGAAGCACCGCCCGCCTCACCCCGCTCCCGGAAGTGAAGACGCAGGTCAGCACGGCGCTCCACGGAGGATCCATGACCGACATCCTGGCCGCTCGGAGGCTCTGAGGACCCTCGGCACCACCGGAACAGCTACCAGGACCCTGGTCACAGGACTCACATCCCAGGAACCCCCCCACTGGCCCGTGACACCCACATCCCCCGCGAGCACGCGGATGAAACTACTTTACATGCTGGTTTTTAGCAACTCAAATGTGAGTGTTTTTATCTATTGTAATAAATATTTTTAACATACATGCTGCACTTATAGGGCGCCGTCCTTCTTTCTTTTTTTTTCTTTGCAAAATAGCCCAAGCTCTGTCAGATTGAATGGAGATTGTCCGTGAACAGCAATTTTCTTGCCACAGATTCTCAACTGGATTTAGGTCTGGACTTTGACTGGGCCATTCTAGCACATGAATATGCTTTGATCTAAACTATTCTATTGTAGCTCTGGCTGTATGTTTAAGGTCGTGGTCCTGCTGGAAGGTGAACCTCCACCCCCAGCCTCAAGTATTTTGCAGACTAACAGGTTTTCTTCTAAGATTCCCCTGTATTTGGCTCCATCCATCTTCCCGTCAACTCCGACCAGCTTCCTCTGCCCTGCTGGTGTGTTCAGGATGATGTGCAGTGTTAGTTTTCCGCCACACATAGCGTTTTGCTTTTAGGCCAAAAAGTTACATTTTGGTCTCATCTGACCAGAGCACCTTCTTACACAGGTTTGCTGTGTCCCCCGCATGGCTTCTCACATACTGCAAACAGGACTTCTTATGGCTTTCTTTCAACAATGGCTTTCTTCTTGCCACTCTTCCATAAAGGCCAGATTTTAGTTGTCCTGTGGACAGATTCATTTTCCTTCCACTTCACAATTATGTGCCACTTTGTGTTGGTCTATTACACAAAATCCCAATGCAATACATTTTTGGTTGTAATATGACAAAATGTGAAAAATTTCAAGGGGCATGAATACTTTTTCAAGGCACTGTAAGTCATGTTTTGCTTGGGGATCAAATACTTATTTTACTCACTGAACTGCAATTCAATTTATAACATTTGTAACTTGTGTTTTTTGTAGATTTTTGGTTGATATTCTGTCTCTATCATTTAAAATACACCCATGGTAAAAACTATGCCGCGTACACACGACCGGACTTTACGGCATACTTGGTCCTGCAGACCGGAGTCCGCCAGACAATTCGATCGTGTGTGGGCTCCAGCGGACTTTTTTTCCCCAAAAGTTCAACAGACCTAGAAATGAAACATGTTTCAAATCTTTTCAACGGATTCGAGTCCGGTCAAAAAGTCCGCTCGTCTGTATGCTAGTCCGACGGACAAAAACCGACGCTAGGGCAGCTATTGGCTACTGGCTATGAACTTCCTTGTTTTAGTTCGGTCGTACGTCATCACGTACGAATCCGTCGGACTTTGGTTGATCGTGTGTAGGCAAGTCCGTTCATTCGGAAAGTCCGTTGTAAAGTCCGTCGAAAAGTCCGCAGGACAATGTCTGCCATAAAAACCGGTCGTGAGTACGCGGCATTATAGACCCTTCATTTCTTTGTAAGTGGGCAAACGTACAAAATCTGCAGGGGATCAAATAATTATTATTTCTGCCATCTGATGACACTTGGTGGTTAAAAGAGGCAGTGACTAATCAAATAAGGAAGGTAAATTATTATCTATCTCAACCAATGGAAAGAAGGTACACCTTCTGGGCTAGGCTTATTATAATTTGTATGAGCCTATTGTACAGAACGGTATATAGGATCAAGATAGAAAGCCATTGGGGACACACAACACAGACCACACACACGATACACTCCATACACTTCTCAACACACTTCACACTTCTCATCAACTCACTCTGATCACACGCTTCTCATCAAACCTCAAACTTTAATGTCGCACGACACAAGCTCCTCCTTAACAGGCCATCATATTGGGAAAGACAGTCATCTTAGGGACTCTGGTAACAACCATTATGAGCCAGCAGCCATTTTTGAAGGGTAAATATATTATCTTGTTATATTGATTTTATCATTGATTATTTGAATACGGACTATTGGGTGCTCATGATATTTAGATCATTGTTCCCCAGATGTAACAATCATTGTAGATTTTTCTTTAACTTTATTTTTGTTTTTCTAAATTTTACCACCTTTTGTTTGGCGCTATATTAGCAAACCAGTTTTATGTAGTTTGACTCTCACCCTAACTACAGAGGACTAACTGTGGGCTAATCACAGACGTTTTTGTCTGATAATTAATTCTATATTATATGGTTTTTATATACTGGGAGAAAGTAATCCTTTCATTTCATTGATATTGCTGAGCAAAACCCATTAGCGACTGTTACAAATAATTTTGTATTTTATGTGAGATTATTTTTTTTTTTTATGTCACCCATATCTAACTATTTATTGTGAATAAATATATTCCCTATTTAGTCTGTATTCGTATTCGTATGTGTGTTTTTAAAAAGAAATGTAATCGATAAAAACAACTTGTTATAATTATCATTCCGGGAAAATTATTCTCAAACGTATAATGCATAACAGTAGACAGTCCAAGGTATTTAGTAAGAGACATGTCGAGTCACTTTTTTTTTTCTTTTAACTACTGTCACCAGTACAGCTTCATTGTATAACAGGTGTGGCGGTGATCAGGAACACTGACTGGTGCGAGTACAAAAAATAAAAAAAAGATTAAAAAAAGTACGTTTTTTTAAATTTTTTTGTTTTTTTTATTACAATTTTTTTTAACACACTGTGACCAGAGTAATACAATGTTACCATAGCAACATTGTACTACTCTGGGGAAGCAATCAGGATTTTTATTTATTTTTTACACATTATGATTGCTTATGGCAGTGAATTACATTGCTATAAGCAAGCATTTTACCAAATGAAAGTAAAGTTTACTGATTCATTGTTTGTTTTGGTCAACACTAATCACATGGTACAGATGGGCTGTGCCTGAGCCTGTCTGTACCATGTGATCACACTGACCAATCACAGCTAGCAACACAATCGTACACAATGGATGGCATGGAAGGAAACCATCCATTGTTTACAACTGTCATGTGATCTGCTTTGATTAGTCACAGCAGTCACGTTACCGGCATCGAGCAGGAACACTAATCAGATTGCGCCACTGTGCGACCCAGCAAGCAACCTTTCTGAGAGGACGTCATATGATGTTTTCCACGCCCACCATGTGATGACCTCACATCTTTGGGGCTGTGTGGAACATCCCGGATGGACGAATGGTGGCTGGCGCGCTTACCCGGTCTCCCGGGTTGGCGGCTTTGACGTCTGCCTATCGCCATCCGTACATGACGCTGGGGGCGGAGCTTCTGTGGCCGCTGTGGGTATATCTTGATGCTCGGCGCAGCTGCAGCTTGCATTTGTGTTTTGCTGGTCTGTGGTTATGGTCAGAGGTCTGTGAGTGCACCTATATGCCTGGGATTCATCACTCCTACTCAGGTAATATCCTTCATTCAAGTGGTTCCTCCCACTCAATACTCGTTGTGTATGTGTTACCATCTCACTACACACAATATCATTCATTTAGTATTGTTTGTTTAGACACTTACCCACACACTCCTTGGGTTTAATTTCCATCATACATCAACAGTGTTTGCACTTTTTCACAGCCCTACCCTTAACTATCTGTCATCATGACGATTTTTATATCATTTACCATATTCCACACTAGAAACCCATTTCATTTCATATATATACATATTTTATTTTCAATACAACTCTCCCTGGTCAATTGTCAGGGTTAGAGATTACTTTTTGATGCTTAGTCTGTTTTCAGTATGTCTGTTGAGACTCATGCATCCTTATATATATTTTTTCTAGACATGGATATGGACACACTCTGACCACCAACCACATGCATCCTGCAGTCCGTGCTGTACGTCCTGAGTTTCCCTGCTGCGGTTTCTGGTTGCCACGTCCCCTCAGCCCCCGAACCGGCATTGCGTAATGCCGCCATTTTTGATACCCAGTGGTTTGGTGACCCGGTCCAGCCGAGTGGTAAGTATGAGGTCGTTGTCTCATTGACCTCTCTTGCCAACCATCACCCTTACCCCGATTTATTTAGCCACTTATATACATTATTATTTTTTCCAATATTCTTGTTATAGACACATGAATTATGCATCAGCCCCTGATGAGCGAGGAAGACTCGCAAAATGCGTAGGGTACCATCGATGCCACATGTATGCCCATATTGTCGGGTATCTGAAGCTGGTCATACCATGGTCATATATTGATTCATTTTATGCATGTGTATTATGTACTATGCATTTTACTAATTTATATTATGTATGTGCAATTATGTATAGTGTTTTTTATGGATGTACAAATTAGGTGTTATGAATTGTAGTTGTTTTCTACGTATGCTTGGAACTAGGCTATTATGCCGGGTAACGCACATTTATTGCTGTTCCCATGTGTTTCACACAGCATTCTGTGATCAATAAAACAATTTTATTGCACTTATTGTGGAAGTGTCCCAATCTCTTCCACCTCATTTAAAGTCCCAGGGCTGCTTTCCTTTTCTCTATGATGTTCACTCTGAACGGTAAAGTCACTGTCCAGCCATTATTCTGCTATAGGCCAAGGAGAAAGGAGTTAAGGAGGAACTGCAGTCTGCTTACATAATTTGTAATAAAAACATCTTTGCCGTTCAGACGCTTCCCTCCAACCACTTTGCATATTATTTTATATATACTCTGATTCTGTACTTGCCAAATATGCTGCAAAGATCTCCCTCCACTGAGTCTGGCTGTAACCATTTTAACTGTGGGCAGCTTAAGCTGCTGCCTGTTCACTTCCTGGATTTACACAGAGGCACACCTCCAGCTCTGCAGCCCTAATGCTCTCATTGGCCATCTTATGACTCCCTCCCTTCCTGGCAACTCTCATGAGAATGAGAGAGAGAGAGCTGTGCATGATGTCATAAGCCTAGGCTTTTTACTAGACAAGAAACAGGAAGTGGGCTGTATAAGGCATTTACTGGCAGAAAAAAAATGTTTTACTATTGAAAGTTTAAACAAGGGCAGAAGATTTCATAGATGGAAAGATGACTGAAGTTCCGCTTTAATCACCCTAGGACAGAAAGTCTCTTAACCCCTTCCCACCCCATAGCCGAAAGATGGCAACACCACGGGCTGACAATGCCAGGAGGGCGCCCATGGACGTGCTCACGCTGCCCATGCGCCCCCTTCAGCACGCTCTATGATCGCTGAGTCCTCTGGATGTGGCTGATCACAGATTAGGGTAAAGGGCCTTTACCGTGTGATCAGCTGTCAGCCAACAGTTGATCACACGATGTAAACAGAAGCAGTTTATATTTTTTATATTTTTAGGAGGAAAGCCGATAACCAGCTTCTGTTAAAGGGAAATCGGTCCCAACATTTCCGGCCTGTGCTGCTAATCAGTGCCACCTATCAGTGCTGCTAATCAGTGCCTACTCATCAATGTCACTTATCAGTGCCAACTATTAGTGCAGCCTCATTAGTGCCACCTATCAGAGCCCCATCAGTGCCGCCTCATCAGTGAAGGAGAAAAATTACCCGTTTGCAAAATGAACTATGAAATTTTTTTTCAAAATTTTCATTCTTTTTTTGTTTGTTTAGCAAAAAATAAAAACCCAGTAGTGATTAAATACCACCAAAAGGAAGCTCTATTTGTGTGAAGAAAATAATAAAAATGTCATATGGGTACAGTGCAGCATGACTGCGCAATTGTCATTCAAAGCGTGAGAGCGCTGAAAGCTGAAAAATAGCCTGGTCAGGAAGGGGGTGGAAGTGCCCAGTAGGCAAGTGGTTAATAGCATTATTACCAGATTAAAATAGAGGAGAAATAGTGTGAAAAAAATCAATGCAGCTACCACATCTAAAGGACCACTAATACCAATACTATCTTGATGAAGTGGGCAAAATGTTCTCTGTGGGTGGTCCTGTCTGCACCACTCTGCCCAAATTAAATGAAAAATCAAAGGAGCTGGGAAAAAATTGTTGGATAATCAGTTGGTGCATCCAATAATGCCTTGTAGGCTGAATGAAGAAAAAGATCAGTGTATAGCCAGCTTAAATCATAATTTTAGATATGGATTTTATTGCAGTTACATTGGTAGAGCTTGGACCAATATAAGTATGTAGGTGACATAACTGATCGATCGCTGGGGAAGCTGCAATTCCCTGTAATACTGACCACTACTACACTGATAGGAGAAGTCTTCTGAGTCCAGTGCTGAGCAGCTTCTCTTCTGACCTTTTTTTTTTTTCTTATGTATGTACTAGATATACTGATCCCTCTACATCAAATATCACTAAATGGTGGACCGCCTCAATGCTCCGTCTGGTCCCGCCATTTAAGATCTGCTTTTTTGTCTTCAGCCACCGCTGCCCACTGGCTTTGTTGTCTTTACAGAGCTGACATTGTAAGAGCAGCACAGCGATGCACGGAGGGCGGGGGCTGGCCCTGCATTCTAACAACCAATCAGTTAACTGGGGCAGAGCCCGCCCTCCGTCCATCCCTTTGCCGCACTTCCAATGTCAGCTGCTGTGCCTCTGATGTCAGCTGCTGTGCCTCCTACTATGCTGTGCCTCCTACTGTGCTGTGCCTCTGATGTCAGCTGCTGTGCCCTGTGTAAGGGAAGACAGGGAAGAGGGCACAGTTACTGTTATGAAGGACGGAGGGGGAAAGGGGAAAGCATCAGAAACTGTAATGAAGGAGGAGGGAAGATATAAAAGGGAGGCAGGGCATAAATGTGAAGGAAGTGATATGCAGGGGCATGGGGTTCTACAAAGGGGGTGAGGACAGTTATGTGAAGGGGGGTTCTACAAAGGGGGTGAGGACAGTTATGTGAAGGGGGGTGCTATAAAGGGGGTGAAAACAGTTATGTGAAAGGGGGTGCTAACAGGAATGTGAAGGGGGCTGGGAACTGCAATTTGAAGTAGGGGGTGATATAAAGGGGGACCACAGAAGAATGTGAAGGGGGGCATGATGTGCAGGGGGACTGAGAACACTGATGTAATAAAAAGGATTGTGATGTGAAGGATCTGAGGCTAGTTTCACATTATTGTGTACTGCATGTAGGCGGCCCCCTTATTGCAGTGGGCTGCCTTATAAGCAGAAACGCAATAAAATAAGTCCCTGCCCTGATCCTTTTTTTTTTATTGCACCGTACCAAGCTGCATGGTACTGTGGCACTCGCAAAATGTATCTATTTTTTTTATTTAGCCGTTTATTTTTTTGCTACTGCCATAAACTTCCACCAAAGAACTTAATAGCAATACAACATATGTGTATGTTAGTTGATCTTTGTACCCATAGCACAGCCCAGAAACCATAGTGCGCATTTTGCTTTTTTTAATCCTACTTAAAACATACTGACACTAATACTAGTTTAATAAAAAAAAGCTTTTTTGAAAAAAAAAAAAAAAAAACAATCCTGCCCAAAATATACTAACCCTGACCTTTGACCCAAACACTAACCCTGGCACTGACCTAGAGCAAACCTTGATAACACATAACATATATATATATATATGTGTGTTATCTATTTACATCTTTCTCCCTACGAGAGAAATATACAATTCATCCCTCCCTCCAGAAAACACAGGGGGGCTGCACAGTGACTGATCACTATGATAGCCAATCAGAGGCTATCACAGCGATGAGGTGGCCTGTAACCGAGAGTCTTGGGCACTGATCGTTAGTACAGGACCCGGGGCTCCCAGCACAAAGACAGATACGCATTTACACTATATTACCAAGAGTATTGGGACGCCTGCATTTACACGCACATAAACTTTAATGGCATCCCAGTCTTAGTCCGTAGGGTTCAATATTGAGTTGGCCCACCCTTTGCAGCTATAACAGCTTCAACTCTTCTGGGAAGGCTGTCCACAAGGTTTAGGAGTGTGTCTATGGAAATATTTGACCATTTTTCCAGAAGTGCATTTTTGGAGGTCAGGCACTGTTGGACGAGAAGGCCTGGCTCGCAGTCTCCAGTCTAATTTATCCCAAAGGTGTTCTACCCCACCCTATTAGATTGTAAGCTCTTCTGAGCAGGGCCCTCTTAATCCTATTGTATTGTATTATAACTGTATTGTCTCCCTTTTATATTGTAAAGCGCTGCGTAAACTGTTGGCGCTATATAAATCCTGAATAATAATAATGTGGGTTGAGGTCAGGACTCTGTGCAGGCTAGTCAAATTCCTCCACCCCAAACTCGCTCATCCATGTCTTTATGGACCTTGCTTTGTGCACTGGTGTGCAGTCATGTTGGAACAGGAAGGGGCCATCCCCAAACTGTTCCCACAAAGTTGGGAGCATGAAATTGTTCAAAATGTCTTGGTATGTTGACGCCTTAAGGAGTTCCCTTCACTGGAACTAAGGAGCCAAGCCCAACCCCTGAAAAACAACCCCGCACCATAATCCCCCCTCCACCAAATGATTTGGACCAGTGCCCAAAGCAAGGTCCATAAAGACATGGATGAGCGAGTTTGGGGTGGAGGAACCTGACTGGCCTGCACAGAGTCCTGACCTCAACCCAATTGAACACCTTTGGGATGAATTAGAGCGGAGACTGCGAATCAGGCCTTCTCATCCACTTCTGTGCCTGACCTCACAAACGCGCTTCTGGAGGAATGGTCAAACATTCCCAAAGACCAGTGGTCATCAACCCTGCCCTCAGGGCCCACCAACAGGCCAGGTTTTATGTATTACCTTGGTGAAACGCAGACTAGAATACTACAATCACTGAGCAGATTATATCACCTGTGATGTATTTCAGTTATCTTGCAAACCTGGCCTGTTAATGGGCCCTGAGGACAGGGTTGATGACCACTGCTATAGACACACTCCTAAACCTTGTGGACAGCCTTCCCAGAAGAGTTAAAACTATAATAGCTGCAAAGGGTGGGCCAACTCAATATTGAACTCTACGGACTAAGACTGGGATGCCATTAAAGTTCCCGTGCGTGTAAATGCAGGCATCCCAATACTTTTGGTAATATGCAGCCCCGCAGGTAAAGGCTCACTTCTGTGAGGCTGCATATGAGTACGGTCATTGGGAAGGGGGTTAATGTACACTAAGCTGTGCATACACAACTCAGCATACATTTTTGCACCGTGTCTGTGTGCTGGGATGGCTGAACTGCACAGGAGTAAAGTCACTCTGCACCAGCTGATCAAGATGGCCAAGGACTGGCATGAGGAAAAATCTTGCAGAAGATGCTGGTGTCAGTGAGGGACCTCTTGGGTGTCAGACTGATGAAGTTAAGGTAAGTACTGTAGAAATTTAAGGGGGTTTATAAAGTTGCATGCTTTATTGTTTTTATTTTTTGCACTGATATCATTTGAGCAGATTTATCTAAAAGCAGCAGCTTAGGTGAGGACAAATGTATGTTGGTAGGCAGTCATAGTGGTCAGACCACTATGGACTAGAAGTCCCACCTCTGCACTATTGTCCTCAGGTAACCATGGTGTCCAGCCTCAGTAGTGACAGCTTTGGCCTGTGGTGATGGATCTTTGGGGTGCCAAGACTGTTGAAGGAAAGGAATTGTGGACTTTACTTCTGTGTTAAGGGGTATATGAAGCCTCACGCTTTTTCTTTTTTTGGCACAGACATGATTTTAGCAGACTATGCAATAACAATCTGGAGAAAGTCCTTATTTCTTGATTCAAAGCCAGTCAATGTGTAGGTGAAGGTGAGGACAGACGTATGTTGATAGGCAGTCAGACCACAATGGACTAGAAGTCCCACCTCTGCACTATTGTCCTCATGTAACCATGGTGTCCAGCCTCAGTAGTGGCACCTTTGACCTGTGGAGTGTCAGATTGTTGAAGGCAAGGTATTGTGGCCTTTACTTATGTTTTAATGGGGTATATGAAGTCTCACGATTTTTCTTTTCATGGCACCTTCATAGTTTTAGCAGACTAGGCAATAACAATCTGGAGACAGTCCTCTTCTTTCTTGATTCAATGTGTAGGTGAAGGTGAGGACACCCACGTGTTGGTAGATGGCCAGCCCTAGTTCCGGACTGCTATGGTCTAGAAGTTCCATCTGCGCGGCGTTATCCTTCTCAGGCAATCATGGCATCGAGCCAGTCTTCCAGATCCTCAGCAGTGATGGCCTTGGCCTCCTCCTCCACGTTGTCCATCATGGTGGGTGTCTCAGGTTTCTTAGGTTCGGGGTCCAGGACAGGGGACTCAGCCTTTCCCTCCAAGACAGGGGCTTCCAGACCCAGCAGGAAGTCCAGCTCCTGGTCCAGGGTCTGGTGGGGAGGTGTGGCCCCTGGGAGAGGAGGCTGAGAGGAAGGTGTGGCCCCTGGGAGAGGAGGCTGAGAGGAAGGTGTGGCCCCTGGGAGAGGAGGCTGAGAGGAAGGTGTGGCCCCTGGGAGAGGAGGCTGGGCCCCCATGGTGGGGATGAAATGAGGCAGCTCCTGGGGCAGGCCCTCCTGTACGAGCTCCTCCTCTATATTGAGGATGAGGTGGAGGGGTAGAGTCTGCAGAGCTGTGAGGAGAACCTTATAGTCCGCACACCCCGGGGCCTCTCCTGCCCCGCTCCCCCATTCCTTCTCCTCAGAGAGCCGGAACTGAGTGTACGAGTCCCCGGCGGAGCTCAGCAGTACGGAGTATTCCTCTCCCCTCCTCAGCACCTCACTCCCCGCCGCCTCCGCCGCTTCATGCTTCTCCGCCGCCTCATAGCGCTCCCAGTTAGAGAGGAGTTTCCTCTTAGAGAACCCGCCGGTCCGTTCCTCACTCACTTCCGCCGTCTCCCCGCCATTGTCCGCATCCTGGTTCCTGGCCTCCGGGGTTCCTGTGTGCTCCCGGGCCGGTCCCCTGTGTCCTCTGTACACATGTTCCCGGTCACCTCCCGAGCCACGGCCCCGGTACGGCCTACGACCACCACCGCCCCCTCTCCGGTGTCTACTGCGGCCACGTTCCATCTGCTCAGGATGGGTCGGTGCAATCAAAAAACTCTTCCCCGCCCTCAGACTCCTCCATAAACGCTCGGCGTTCAGCCATTGGCGGGTAGACTGGGCCCCTCCCATATCGGGCGGTGCCTCGCTCAATAGGCCTATCTATCTATCTATCTATCTATTGCTTCTGCTGACGTTTTCCAGCAGAGGTGCCAATGTGTGTAGCCAGAGCGCAGTAATGCAGCCACTGCAATAAGCAACTATCCTTTTTGTAATTTAATGAATATACAGATCAGCCAACTCTTTTTGACCACTGACAGGTTAACCACTTCACTTACAGAAGGTTTTACCCCTTTCCTGACCAGGCCGTTTTTTTGCGATACAGCACTGTCTTCCTTTAACCACTTCAATACCAGGCACTTAGACACCTTCCCGCCCAGCCCAATTTTCACCTTTCAGTGCGGTTGCAATTTGAATGACAATTGCGCGATCATGCTACACTGTACCCAAACAAATTTTTTATCATTTTGTTCCCACAAATAGAGCTTTCTTTTGGTGGTATTTGATCACCTCTGCGGTTTTTATTTTTTGCGCAACAAATAAAAAAAGACAGAAAATTTCGAAAAAAAACAAGTTTTTCTTTGTTTCTGTTAAATTTTTTTGTAAATAAGTACGCTTTCTCCTTCAATAATGGGCACTGATATGGCTGCACTGATGGGCACTGATACGGCGGCACTGATGGGCACCGATGAGGTGGCACCAATGAGGTGGCACTAACGGGCACTGATGATGGGCACTGATAGGCGGCACTGATGGGCACTGATAGGTGGCACTGGTATGCGGCACTGATGGGCACTCATAGGTGGCACCGATGGGCACACATAGGCGGCACTGATGGGCACTCGTAGGTGGCATTGACTGGTATATATGGGTGGCACTGATGGGTACTTATGTGTGGCACTGATGGGCACTGATAGGTGGGCACTGATGGGCACAGATGGGCACTGATAGGTGGCACCGATGGGCAATGACAGTTGGCACAGGTGGGCAATGACAGGTGGCACTGAAAAAAGCATTGCTGGGCAGATCTGGGCATTGCTGGGCAGATCATGGATATAATAGTGCCAATCAGTGCCCATTTGTGGGCACTGATTGGCACAGATTGGGCACATGTGGATGGCCATGGGGTACATACCTGGCCATCCACGTTGCCCCTTCCCTGGTGGTCCTAGTGGCATCCCTGGTAGTCCAGTGGGGTGATCTGAGGGGGGGCTGCGCTGATAAACAATCAGCGCAGACCCCCCCTGCCAGGAGAGCCGCCGATCGGCTCTCCTCTACTTGCGTCTGTCAGACGTGAGTGAGGAAGAGCCGATCAACGGCTCTTCCTATTGACAGCGTGATCAGCCGTGATTGGACACGGCTGATCACGTGGTAAAAAGCCTCCGCCGGAGGCTTTTTACTAAGATCAGTGTAGCGGTGTGTCAGACTGACACACCGCTCCACCGATCGCCGCGATGCGCGCCCCCGGGGGCACGCTGCGGCATGTTATCCTGCTGGATGTCATATGACGTCCAGTCAGGATAACACAACCACTTCCCGGACGTCAATCCGCTATAGGGCGGGCGGGAAGTGGTTAACTGACAATTGCGCGGTCATGCGGCGCTGTACCCATATAAAATTGATGTCCTTTTTTTCCCCCACAAATAGAGCTTTTCTTTTGGTGGTATTTGATCACCTCTGCGTTTTTATTATTTGCGCTATAAACAAAAAAAGACCAACAATTAACCGGTTCCCTACCGGCGCACACCGATGTACGTCGGCAGAATGGCATGGCTGGGCAAATGGACTTACAGGTACGTCCATTTGAATTCCCCGCCGTGCCATTGCGTGCGCGCCGGCCGGGGGCTCCGTGAGTCGGGTCGCGGTTCTCGCGAACTCGATCTCTGCGGGGATACCCGCGATCGCCTCACGGAGAGGACGAAAGGGGAGATGCTGATGTAAACAGCATCTCCCCATTCCGCCTAGTGACAAGTGTCACTGATCACAGCTCCCTGTTATTGGGAGCTGTGTTCAGAGTAATGACACTGCTAGCCCATCCCCCTACAGTTAGTAATCACTCCCCTAGGACATACTTAACCCCTCCCCACCCCCTAGTGGTTAACCCCTTCACTGCCAGTGTCATTTACACAGTAATCAGTGCATTTTTAATCGCACTGATCGCTGTATAAATGACAATGGTCCCAAAAATGTGTAAAAAATGTCCGATATGTCCGCCATAACGTCGCAGTCACAATATAAAATTGCTGATCGCCGCCATTACTAGTAAAAAAAAAAAATTATTAATAAAAATGCCATAAAACTATCCCCTATATAGGAAACGATATAACTTTTGCGCAAACCAATCAATAAACGCTTATTGTGTTTTCTTTTTACCAAAAATATATAGAAGAATACGATCGGCCTAAACTGAGGGAAAAAAAATATATTTTTTATATATTTTTGGGGGATATTTATTATAGCAAAATGTAAAAAAATAATGTGTTTTTTTCAAAATTGTCGCTCTTATTTTGTTTATAGTGCAAAAAATAAAAATCGCAGAGGCCATCAAATACCACCAAAAGAAAGCTCTATTTGTGGGAAAAAAAGGACGTCAATTTTGTTTTGGAGCCACGTCGCACAACCGCGCAATTGTCAGTTAAAGCGACGCAGTGCCGAATCGCAAAAAAACGCTCTGGTCAGGAAGGGGGTAAAATCTTCCGGGGCTGAAGCGGTTAAAAAAAAAAAACAACTTTTTTTTTACTTTCTGCTCTAAAACAAATCCAAAAAAAAAAAAAAAAATTGAATTTCTTCATCTATTTAGGCCAATATGTATTTTGCTACATATTTTTGGTTAAAAAAAAAAATCCCAATAAACGTATATTGATTGGTTTATGCAAACATTATAACGGCTACAAACAATGGGATATGTTTATGGAATTTTTATATATTTCTTTTTTTTTTATACTAGTGATGGTGGCGACAATATTGCAGCAGACACTTAGATACTAACTGACACTTTTGACACTTTGCGGAAACCAGTGACACTAATACAGTGATCAGTGCTAAAAAATATGCACTGTCACTGTATTGATGACACTGGCTGGGAGAGGGGTTAACATCAGGGGCAAGGGTTAACCGTGTGCCTAGCCTATGTTTTGGTTTAGGTCCCTTTCACACTTGTGTCACTTGTCCTGCAACTTGGGACTGTGAAGTCGCATGACAAGTCGTCCCCCATGATTTCCAATGAGTACCATTCATATCTGTGCAACTTCAAAGTAGTCCCTGTACTACTTTGGTCCGACTTTGATGTGACTTGAGGTCCATAGACCTTATGATTACACAGGCATTGCTTCAAGTCACAGCAAAGTTGGGCACCTTTCAGGTTGTACAAGTATAAAAGGGGCCTTAGTATGTGTGCTGCTTTCACAGAGACACAGAGATCATCCCTTCCCCCGCTGTCAGAACTGACAGCCTTGTTTACATAGGTATATCTCAGTTCTCTGTGTTTTACTGACAATCAGAGGGCGCTGGAGGAAATCGAGTCCTTGGGAGCCACAGATCAGCTTCACAGCAGAAGCCACGGCGCACATGCCCTCTGCAGGTGGAAATGCGAAATCACATGCCTACTAGACATGTCCAATTAGTTTAGTTCCAAATTTGTTTAACAAATTTTGACAAATTCGTTAATTCGGAAATATCAAAATTTTCGGAAATTCGAAAATAAGAACGAAAATCCAAAAATTAGAACGAAAATCCAAAAATAAGAACGAAAATCCGAAATAATAACTATTAAATTATAGCTATTGGAATTTCCTTTCAAATGTGGCTGTTAGTGAAAGTAACGAATACGAATTTATCTGAAGTTACAAATTATCCAAAATAACGAATGCCGTATCTAAATGAATGGAACATAACTATTTAATAATAATAAATAAAAACAATAATAATAATAAAAACGTATTAATTATTAATTCTTTCCATTTCATTTGTTTAGATCAGGGGTCTCAAACTCAAATTGCCTGAGGGCCACATGACAAGTTTTCATATCCCATGGGGGGCCGCATGCAAACTTTTAAAACTTCAAAAGCAATGAACTATACCAGCAATAATATACTATACTATACCCAGCACTGGTGTCAGCAAACGCATTATACCCAGTACTGGTGTCCGTAAGCGCATTATTAACCCAGCATTGGTGTCAGCAAACGCATTATTAACTACCCAGCATTACCCCTCCCACACTGCACAAATAGCCACACACTGCACAAATAGCCCCACACTCCATAAAATACCCCCCACACTCCATAAAATACCCCCCACACTCCATAAAATACCCCCACACTACACAATTACCCCCCACACTGCACAATCACCCTCCACACTGCATAAAATACCCCCCACACTGCACAAATTTCTACCCCAGTCACCCCACTAAGGACTTTGCCTCAGTGTGATGGCTCACTCACCTCTCCTGGCAGTCAGGATCATCTGCCTCCCAAATCCTCTCCTCCTGGCTTCCATACAGGCCTAGTGACAGGGGACCCAGAGAACACAATCTCCCGCCCTGAGGTGGCAGCAGGACCCTGGTTTGGAGCTCTGGTCGATCGTCAATGCCTAGGTGGGCGGATCGATGAGCGGATCCTTCCTCCGCTCCATTCTCAGCTCTGTTCTCTCTCTGGGCTGCAGCAGCGTGCAGCGGAGAGGACAGAAGAGATGGAGAGGTAAAGCCGATGGCCGATATATGATGACGATTTTTGTGGCCGATATTTTAGGCCGATTTGAAAAAAAAAAAACCTCACCCACTCCACTCCTCCCTGCTTGCTCCTGTCACTCTACCAAACACTTGATGTCCTCAGTACAGATGGCACTGGTTGGCTTAGGCAGGTGGCACTGGCAGGTGGCACTGTCTGTCACTGGCAGGTGGCACTGGCAGGTGGCACGTTGCACTGTTTGGAGGGTGCACTGATTGGCACTGACAGATGGCACTGGCAGGTGGCACTGATTGGCAATGGCACTGGCAGGTGGCACTTATTGGCAGTGGCACTGGTTGGCACTGGAAGGTGGCACTGGCAGGCATTGGCAAGTGGCACTGGTTTGAAACTGGCAGGTGGCACTGGTTTGGAACTGGCAGGTGGCACTATTGGCACTGACAGGTGGCACTGATTGGCGTGGCACTGGCAGGTGGCACTGATTGGCGTGGCACTGGCAGGTGGCACTGATTGGCGTGGCACTGGCAGGTGGTGGCAGGTGGCACTGGCAAGCACTGGTTGGCACTGGCAGGTGGCACTGATTGGCGTGGCACTTGCAGGTGGCGGAAGGTGGCACTGGCAGGTGGCTTTGATTGGCAGGGGCACTGGTTGGCGGTGGCACTGGCAGGCACTGGTTGGTGGTGGCACTGATTGGCGGTGGCAGGTGGCACTGGCAGGTGGTACTGGTTGGAGGTGGCAGGTGGCAATGGCAGACTGGTTGGCACTGGCAGGTGGCACTGATTGGCAGTGGCACTGGCAGCTGGCACTGACAGATGGCACTGACAGATGGCACTGATTGGCACAGGCAGGTGCCACTGGCAGGTTTCACACTGAGCGGAGTGTAACAGTGTGTGAAACTGACAAGGAGCTGTCCACACTCAGCGCTTGATGCTTGTGTGAAGCTGACACGTAGCACAGAGGAGAGAGACAGAGGGATCTGTCAGAATTGAGGTTGATGTCGGGGTGGGCGGGACCCGGCCGAGGTGGGCGGGGCCAGCAGCTGTCAAACACCAGCCAATGATTGGGCTGCTTAAGAAAAGGGGCGGGCCACATACACGTAGCTGCCCGCCCAGATCCCATTGGCTGGTGTTTGATATTGGCCGGGTCCCGCCCACCCCGGCCGGGTCCCGCCCACCCCCGACATCAACCTCAAATCTGACAGATCCCTCTGTCTCTCTCCTCCTGTTACGTGTCAGTTTCACACAAGCATCAAGTGCTGAGTGTGGAGAAGGAAGGAAGAGCAGCGGCCAGTGCTATATATCGACCTAATGGCCAAATATCGGTCGACCTCTAGTCCTTTATCAGCCCTGCCTGCGGGCCATTTTTAACCGGTCCGCGGGCCGCAAATGGCCCGCGGGCCGGTACTTTGAGACCCCTGGTTTAGATGCAGCATTCGTTATTTCGGATAATTTGTAACTTCAGATAAATTTGTATTTGTTATGTTCACTAACAGCCAAATTTAAAAGGAAATTCCATACCTATAATTTAATAATTAGTTATTATTAGTTAGTTATTATTTTGAATTTTTGGATTTACGTTCTTTTGCATTTTATTTTTTATTTTTGGATTTTCGAATTTCCAAATTTTCAGAAACTTCAGAATTTTCTGAAATTTCTGAAGTTTTACATTTCTGAAAAAAACGAACAAATTTTTTGGCAGTGCACATGTCTAGTGTCTACAGCAGTTGCCACCCTGTAGTAGTAAAAGTGCTATGGGGGGGGGGGGGCAGAGTGGCTGCATTTGATGGGCTCAGTGGCTGCATATACTGGGCACAAGTAACTGCATCTGATGGGCAAGTGGCTGCATCTGATGGGCACAGGTGGCTGCATTTGATGGGCACAGGTGGCTGCATATGACGGGCATAGGTGGCTGCATTTGATGGGCATAGGTGGCTGCATTTGATGGGCACAGGTGGCTGCATTTGATGGGCACAGGAGGCTGCATATGACGGGCACAAGTGGCTGCATTTGATGGGCAGAGGTGGCTGCATATGATGGACACAAGTGGCTGTATTTGATGGGCACAGTGGCTGCATATGATGGGCACAAGTGGCTGCATTTGATGGGCACAAGTGGCTGCATTTGATGGGCACAAGTGGCTGCATATGATGGGCACAAGTGGCTGCATATGATGGGCACAAGTGGCTGCATATGATGGGCACAGGTGGCTGCATATGATGGGCACAGGTGGCTGCATATGATGGACACAAGTGGCTGTATTTGATGGGCACAGTGGCTGCATATGATGGGCACAAGTGGCAGCATTAGGTGGGGCACAAGTGGCTGCATTTGATGGGCACAAGTGGCTGAGTTTGATGGACACAAGTGGCGGCATTTGGTGGGGCACAAGTGGCGGCATTTGGTGGGGCACAAGTGGCTGCATTTGGTGGGGCACAAGTAGCTGCATTTGGTGGGGCACAAGTGGCTGCATTTGATGGGCACAAGTGGCTGCATTTGATGGGCACAAGTGGCTGCATTTGATGGGCACAGGTGGCTGCATTTGATGGGCACAGGTGGCTGCATATAACGGGCACAAGTGGCTGCATTTGATGGGCATAGGTGGCTGCATTTGATGGGCACAGGTGGCTGTATATGATGGGCACAGGTGGCTGCATATGATGGACACAAGTGGCTGTATTTGATGGGCACAAGTGGCTGTGTTTGGCCACAAGTGACTGTGTTTGATGGACACAAGTGGCTGCATTTGATGGGCACAGGTGGCTGCATATGATGGGCACAAGTGGCTGCGTTTGATGGGCACAAGTGGCTGTGTTTGGCCACAAGTGACTGTGTTTGATGGACACAAGTGGCGGCATTTGGTGGGGCACAAGTGGCTGCATTTGATGGGCACAAGTGGCTGCATATGATGGGCACAGGTGGCTGCATATGATGGACACAAGTGGCTGTATTTTATGGGCACAGTGGCTGCATATGATGGGCACAAGTGGCTGCATTTGATGGGCACAAGTGGCTGCATTTGATGGGCACAAGTGGCTGCATTTGATGGGCACAAGTGACTGCATATGATGGGCACAAGTGGCTGCATATGATGGGCACAGGTGGCTGCATATGATGGACACAAGTGGCTGTATTTGATGGGCACAGTGGCTGCATATGATGGGCACAAGTGGCGACATTTGATGGGCACAAGTGGCTGCATTTGATGTGCATAGTGGCTGCGTTTGATGGGCACAAGTGGCTGTGTTTGATGGGCACAAGTGGCTGCGTTTGATGGACACAAGTGGCAGCATTTGGTGGGGCACAAGTGGCGGCATTTGGTGGGGCACAAGTGGCTGCATTTGATGGGCACAGGTGGCTGCATATAACGGGCACAAGTGGCTGCATTTGATGGGCATAGGTGGTTGCATTTGATGGGCACAGGTGGCTGTATATGATGGGCACAAGTGGCTGCATTTGATGGGCACAAGTGGCTGCATTTGATGGGCACAAGTGGCTGCATTTGATGGGCACAAGTGACTGCATATGATGGGCACAAGTGGCTGCATATGATGGGCACAGGTGGCTGCATATGATGGACACAAGTGGCTGTATTTGATGGGCACAGTGGCTGCATATGATGGGCACAAGTGGCGACATTTGATGGGCACAAGTGGCTGCATTTGATGTGCATAGTGGCTGCGTTTGATGGGCACAAGTGGCTGTGTTTGATGGGCACAAGTGGCTGCGTTTGATGGACACAAGTGGCAGCATTTGGTGGGGCACAAGTGGCGGCATTTGGTGGGGCACAAGTGGCTGCATTTGATGGGCACAGGTGGCTGCATATAACGGGCACAAGTGGCTGCATT
The DNA here is from genome assembly GCF_042186555.1 of Aquarana catesbeiana. Classification (NCBI taxonomy): domain Eukaryota; kingdom Metazoa; phylum Chordata; class Amphibia; order Anura; family Ranidae; genus Aquarana; species Aquarana catesbeiana. Next base: position 83,647,395 of record NC_133335.1, on the reverse strand, counting down.
TGATGGGCATAGGTGGTTGCATTTGATGGGCACAGGTGGCTGTATATGATGGGCACAGGTGGCTGCATATGATCGACACAAGTGGCTGTATTTGATGGGCACAGTGGCTGCATATGATGGGCACAAGTGGCTGCATTTGATGGGCACAAGTGGCTGCATTTGATGGGCACAAGTGGCTGCATTTGATGGGCAGAGGTGGCTGCATATGATGGACACAAGTGGCTGTATTTGATGGACACAGTGGCTGCATATGATGGGCACAAGTGGCGGCATTAGGTAGGGCACAAGTGGCTGCATTTGATGTGCATAGTGGCTGCATTTGATGGGCACAAGTGGCTGCGTTTGATGGGCACAAGTGGCTGCGTTTGATGGGCACAAGTGTCTGTGTTTGATGGACACAAGTGGCTGCATTTGATGGGCACAGGTGGCTGCATATGATGGGCACAAGTGGCTGCATATGATGGGTACAGGTGGCTGCATATGATGGACAGAAGTGTCTGTATTTGATGGGCACAGTGGCTGCATATGATGGGCACAAGTGGCGGCATTTGATGGGCACAAGTGGCGGCATTTGGTGGGGCACAAGTGGCTGCATTTGATGTGCATAGTGGCTGCGTTTGATGGGCACAAGTGGCTGCGTTTGATGGCCACAAGTGGCTGCATTTGATGGCCACAAGTGACTGTGTTTGATGGACACAAGTGGCTGCATTTGATGGGCACAAGTGGCTGCATTTGATGGGCACAAGTGGCTGCATTTGATGGGCACAGGTGGCTGCATATAACGGGCACAAGTAGCTACATTTGATGGGCATAGGTGGCTGCATTTGGGCACAGGTGGCTGCATTTGATGGGCACAGGTGGCTGCATATGATGGGCACAGGTGGCTGCATATGATGGGCACAGGTGGATGCATATGATGGACACAAGTGGCTGTATTTGATGAGCACAGTGGCTGCATATGATGGGCACAAGTGGCGGCATTTGGTGGGGCACAAGTGGCTGCATTTGATGTGCATAGTGGCTGCGTTTGATGGGCACAAGTGGCTGCGTTTGATGGGCACAAGTGGCTGTGTTTGATGGACACAAGTGGCAGCATTTGATGGGCACAAGTAGCTTTGTTTGATGGGCACAGTGGCTGCGTTTGATAGGCACAATGGCTGCGTTTGATGGGCACAATGGCTGCATTTGATGGGCACAATGGCTTCAATTGATGGGCACAGTGGCTGCATTTGATGGGCACAGTGAGGCTGCAATTGATGGGGGGGGGTTTCAGTATTTTTCAGTTTGTTTGCACCCCCCAAAAATTTTGAGCACCAGCTACCACTGCTCAAATGAACTGGGATCCCCCATCCTGCACAGCCAGGCACACCAAATTTCCACAGGTACACTTGATTCAGAGAACAGTCTGTGACTTTGTTTTTTTTTGTTTTATTGAGGGCTATAACTTGGCTAGGGTTGGAAATTATGGGATGCCCACTTGACCTCAAAACAACTTCAGGGACAACTCTTCCTATATACAGTCTCTATATACAGTCTATATACACTCCTCTGCTTCCTCCTGCACTTGCTTGCAGAACTCCGCTGGCACACCGAGGGTGGATTTGGCAAGGCACTCAGATCAGAGCAAAAGCCTGTTGGAGGCAGGAACCCGAGGCCCCTTAGATGTGTAGCAAAAGTCAGTGTCCAGCATTAATCACTCCTCCTGCAGCTACTGATCCCAGCACCACCTCTTCAGGCACTGACAACCCGCTTGGCTGCAGCTTCCCCTTTACTAGCCCTCCTAGCTAATTTCTCCACAGTCCTCCCAGACTGATTACTCACCAGCCCACCCGGCTGACTTCTCAGGAGATCCCCCAGAAGTGCTGACTTCATCCCGCTGTCCTCTCCTTGCTCCCGTGCCTCCAGAAAGGGCTTCCTCTGTGTGTTGTGGAGGATCCTTCTAGCACCTGAGCTCCAGGTCTGAGTCACCCCCCCCGAACTAGGGGGCGCCCTGTGAGGGCCTCCAAAAGCCTTCTCAGCACTCCATCGCCATCTTCCACTCGACTCCCTTGCTGGCCTGCTGGCATGGCTCATGTATATTTTTGAGGTGAGCCTGCCCCCTGCCAGCCCATTTGTTGGGGATTGGCCAAGGTCCTCATAAATATGCATGACAGCCACTCCTAGTTTCCACCCACTACATCTAGAACCTTCTCCAAAGTTCCAGAAAACAGAGGGAGGCACCAGAAGAGCTGTCATCCAGCCTCCCTGAGTCACTCAACCCTGACCCGGATTCAGCCTAGGCCTGGCTCTCAGCCAAGCCAACTTCAAAGTGCAGTACATCCTCGTGAAGTGACGAGCACAAGTACTGGGGCTTTACAACATCAGCCACGAAGAATTGGGACTATTGTCCCAAAGTGCCCCTGGATGCTCATCTTATATGAATAAGGCAGCCCATAGATTAATCTTTTTTTTTTTTATGGTCAGCCAGTGGACCGAATGAAAACAAACAAATGGATTCCCCCCATCCACACAAATACTGTTGTATTCTGACAGTGGGATTCCTCCGCTGTCAGAATATACTGATCAGCTCCTGCAGCTACTCATCAAACAAATTTTTCCAACATTACTGTTCAATAGAAGTTGAACGTTAGATTGACTTTTGTGGAGCAGGAACAGCCATAGATGGATTGAAATTCGGTCTGTCCCTGCTGAACCAGTCAAATTTTGATCCATCTATGGCCAGCTTAATAGCGGTAACATAGTGTAGGACCTTATGTCACCCATATTCCATCAAGGATACCATCTCTATGTGGACAATTTCTATTGTAGCATGTCACTTTTTATACCTTTTTCTCCGGCAAACTGTAGGTTGTGGTACAATGCAACCATATACTAAAGTGAACGGTATCATTAGCAGTAATCAGCATGGGTTCATGAAGAATCGTTCTTGCCAAACCAATCAGTTAACCTTCTGTGAGGAGGAGAGTTGCCATCTAGATAAAGGAAGGCCCGTAGACGTGGTGTATCTGGATTTTGCAAAAGCATTTGACACAGTTTCCCATAAACGTTTACTGTACAAAATATGGTCCATTGGCATGGTCCATAGGGTGAGTACATGGATTGAAAACTGGCTACAAGGGCGAGTTCAGAGGGTGGTGATAAATGGGGAGTACTCTGAATGGTCAGGGGTGGATAGGTAGAGGTGTAGATTTCGACGACCAAATGACAAAGCCTTGGCTGACAACCTGAAGATCCACTTAGGCTCGTTTTACATTAGTGCGACTTCTGATGTGACACAGAAAGTTGCTTGACAAGTCAAAACACATTCATTTCAATGGGTACCATCTTAACTGCTGTAACTCAAGTCACAGTGACCAAAAATATTCTCTCTGGTCCTCCTTGCTACTTGAAAACTTCCTACCTAGTATATCCCATTCACACCTGAATGTTGCAGAGATGCACGTTCCTGCTTGCATTTTTTTGTGCGTTTTTTAATGCGTAAACACGCATTGGGTAGCCCATTCACTTGACTTTAAACTTGGGCTGCCCTAGGCGCAACAAACGCCCCAAAGTAGTTCAAGAATCTCTTCAATTGTGGAGCATAGTGCATTTTGGCGCATTTGTAATATGTTTTGTCACGCAGCAAAACACGTGCCTGCTAACTGCGATTGGGGTGCCATTAATAATTAGCCTGCATTTACATCTGGGCATTTCCGAACGCATAGCAACCCACACAGAAAACATGCGCATGTTTTGGAAGCACTAGTCAAACGGGCATTGTGTTGCCATTTAGGATGCATTCACCTCTGAGCCTTTCCAAACACATGGCAACCCACGCAGAAAACGCATAACACACGTTCAGAAACGCACAGATGCATTTCCGAAAAGCTCAGCGACATGCACAGAAAATGCAAATTGTGCAGCACATTTTGGAAACAAATGTCACACTTGCATTGCCATTTAGTCTGTGTTTGCCTCTGTGTGTTTCCGAGCACGTACCAACTCGTACAGAAAACATGTGCTTTGCAACACATTTTGGAAATACGCACCGCGATTGCGTTGCCATAATGGCGATGCAAGCATGAATTGCGCACAGCAGCGTATTTCCAAAATGGAAACGTGTGGATTTGAACGCAAGCCTAATTGTTAATGACACTCCAATCACGGTTACCAAACACGCGTTTTGCTGTCCGACAAAACGCATTACAAACGCGCCAAAATGTGCACTGATAAAACATGTGACACCCCACGACCGAAAAAGTTCTTGAGCTACTTTGGGGTGTTTGTTGCGCGTAGGGAAGCCCATTCAAGTGCATGGGCTGCCCTATGTGCGATGCACGTTTATGCCTGAAAAAAACCTGAGCGGGAACACTCATTTCCGATATGCTTGGGTCTGAATGGAATGTGCTTGGGAGGAAGTTTTTTGGCAGCAAGGGTGACTAGGGTGAAGAAGTGAGCTTTAAAAAAAAACTCTCATCCTTCAAAGTCGCATTGGAATCTTTCTTATCTATGCTGCTACGACTTCTGTGAGTAAAGTCGCATTTAAGATGCATTAAAGTCGCAAACAAGTCGCACTGCATAGTTGCACTGGAAATCATACAACAAAAGTGAACCAAGCTCTCATTCACTGCTCTCCGCTCCGAGCTGACTAAGTACTGAGTGATCAGCGGTCATGTGATCACTCAGTTCACACCAAATCGCATGCCAAATGGCTCCAATGTGAACCAGGGCTGAAATGTGTTTATCCTCTCCTAAAGGTAAATGGGCAGTTAACCCTTGCAGTGGGGGGTGCAGCCCCGCTATAAGGAAGCATTTTCAGACTTCCTGGAGTTAGACTTTAATATGCTGGTTAAACAAGGTGCTAGACTCGGGCTTCACTAAACTTTAGCACTGATTAAAACTTGGATGAAGCCTGTGTAAGAGCATCAACACCGCTGCTTGAATCTTGTTGAAGGTTTGCAAATATTTTGTAAAGGTTTACTGTACACACTGTTCTTATAAAAGCGAACGCCCTTGTGAACAAGGCATATTTGTTTGAACAAAAAACAAGATGATTACATTGTGTAATATTCTAGATGAACATCAATTAACCACTTCATCCCCGGAAAGGTTTTACCCTTTTCCTGACCAGGCCATTTACTGTGATTCGGCACTGCGTTGATTTAACTGACAGTTCGTGGTCGTGCGACGATGTACCCAAATAAAATAGACATCCTTTTTTTCCCACAAATAGAGCTTTCTTTTGGTGGTATTTGATCACCTCTGCGGTTTTTATTTTTCGCGCTATAAACAAAAACAGAGTGACAATTTTGAATAAAAAACAACATTGTTTACTTTCTGCTATAAAACATATCCAATAAAAAAATGTAAAAAATCTAATTTCTTCATCAGTTTAAGCCAATACGTATTGTATTCTGCTACATATTTTTGTTAAAAAAAATTCCAATAAGTGTATATTGATTGGTTTGCGCAAAAGTTATAGCGTCTACAAAATAGGGGATAGATTTATGTCATTTTTATATATATTTTTTTACTAGTAATGGCGGTGATCAGTGATTTTTAGCAGGATTGTGACAATGAGGCAGACAAATTGGACACTAATGCCGCGTACACATGTTCGGAAATTCGGCCAGCAAAAGACCGATGAGAGCTTTTCGGAAAATGCGACCATGTGTATGCTCCATAGGACTTTTGCTGGCCGAATTCCAGCCAGCAAAAGATTGAGAGCAAGCAGAAAAAAAGAGCAGCGCCGCTCTAATGGTAGTAGTGTGTATAAAAGATTGAGAGCAGGTTCTCTATTTTTCGGTCGGAAAAAGTTCCTGTCCGAAAATGCGATTATCTGTAGCAATTCCGACGGGCAAAATTCCTACGCATGCTCGGAAACAATTCGACGCATGCTCGGAAGCATTGAACTTCATTTTCTCGGCTCGTCGTAGTGTTGTAAGTCACCGCGTTCTTGACGGTCGAAGGTTCAGCTAACTTTTGTGTGACCGTGTGTATGCAAGGAAAGCTTGAGCAGAATCCGGTCAGAAAAGCCATCATATCTTTTTCTGACCAAAATCACGATGTGTGTACGGGGCATAAGTGACACTAATACAGTGATCAGTGCAATGAAAAAATGCATTGTCACAGTATAAATGACACTGGTAGGGAAGGGGGGAACACCAGGGGTGATCAAAGGGTTAAGTGTGACCCTGGGAGGTGCTTACTAACTGTGTGGGTGATGGACACACTGGTGGAAAAGAGAGATCTGTGTTTCATCTTAGCTGAAATACAAGATCTCTCTTATGCTCCCTGACACCGCTGCTCCGTCTCACCACTGAACGATTGGCGGGTCCTGCTGATTAGCTCTCACTGTGTCCAATCACAGCGGGAGCGGCGCTCACTGTGTGCACAAAGTTACATACAGGTACGTGACTCTGTGCAGCTGGGCCGCCCTGCCGCAGTATATATATATGGTGGGCAGTCCAGAAGCTGTTAAAGTACAACTAATGGCAAAACTTTTTTTAATTTGGATATAGTGGCGGGTTTGTGACCTGCTAGGCCCTACCAGGGTGAAATTATAGGAAAAATGCACACATGACTTGCATTAAGCCAGAGTGTGAAGCTTCAGCCTGGGTTCACACTATAATGCGCTGCGGATCGCACAGGAGCGCTGTGCGTCCCTGTTCCATGTTTCAGGGACGAATCAGGGCCGATTCTATGCCTGAATTCGGCCCTGAAACTGAGCCAAAGACGCACAGCGTTTTTGTGCAGTGCGCTCCGCAGCCGCCCCGGAGATATGTGAACCGGCTCCATAGGGAGCCAGTCACATTCTCCTGCTATGCGAATTAGATGTGCGGAAACGCACATCTAATTCGCATAGGTGTGAACCCGGGCTCAGTGTTGTTTTTGAGCAGAGAAAACTGTTTGTACAGCTTTCTCTGGGTTTGGTAATCCTGAATCAGGGTCTGGAGCATAGCTAATTACCGCTATGTGGCATAGATTTCCCCTATTACCTGGGCTTGTGTTATTTACCGGCCGCTTCCTTTTGTAAATGAGCACAGTGAGTGATTGGTACAGATCACTCACTGTGTTCATTCATAACTAAAGCATAGTAAACTGTGTTTACCAGGTTTCAGTTTGTGAATGAACAGGAAGCCACTCAGTACAGAACACTTCTGATTCATTCACTGTCCAGTGCAGCTGACGCTGCAGAGAAAGGAACTGGGGAGTCTCTGTCCTCAGCCCCTTTCTCTGTCACAAAAGTGAAACATCACCTGATATTTCACCAAAGCCCCCATTGGGGCTCCTAAAAGAATTGTAAATAAAAAATATTGTAAAAAAAAAAAAAATAATAAAAATAAAAAACTACTGACACTACCCAGCTGACACCAGTTTTTGCCCTACTGACACCATCCACTGCCACTGTCCACATTTTAATACATTTTAAAATGATTGTTTATATTTATAAGTGTGTGTGTGTCAGACTGTATATATATATATATATATATATATATATATATATATATACACACACACACACACCAATGATCTGGAGCTTAGATACTTTAAAGTGATTTTGGAGGTAAGAAGTCTCCAATGCTGTGTCCAGGTCTTACTGGACTTGGGGGAGATTCCTTGCCCTCAGGACTAGGAGGGTTGGGACAGCTACGCTTGTAAGGGGAGGTAGACTGTTTTGTCACATCCTCCATGTTTCCCTCTCTTGTTGGGTGCCAAGCAATGGTCACATGAGAGGTTCACTCTTGGGGTTGGTTCTTGGACTCCTCCAGGCATTGAACATCAACCCTTGCACGGGGTAATACTTCGCCCGAAGGCATGCTCACCAAAGCCTGGGGTCCAGGCAGGAGCCACAGCCATGTGAACAGTCAAATATTAAGTCTCCTAACTCTATGATGAGCCACATGTGCATGGAGTTTCTCCTTAACTTCTTCGCACTCGTACTGATCTTGTTCTACACACTTGTACTGATGCATGTGTTCCATTCGGAGGAACAGGCTGAGCCACTGTCCACTCCACCAGTCAGTGTACCTCTGCTACCTCACTCCCAGTAACAGAATAGGGTCCCGCCGAGCACATAGCACAGACCTCATGCGTGCTTTCAGTTAACTCTTACCTTTTCGTACCAAGTGACCAGGCATAGATCTCCGTAACGCTATTCTAATCCTGGTGACCGATGGCAGGGCTGAATTAACGTAGGGGCTACTGGAGCTGCAGCTCCAGGCCCCTACCTTAATTTAGGCCCAGCCACCCAAAATGAAACACACTGCTCATGAAAAGCAATGGGCCAACAGAGTTCTCTCCTGACAGGCCCTGCATTCCACATGCACCACCTGGGCAGGGTGGTGGGATTGATAATGGGTGCCACATGAGCAGTCCTAACGGAAGCCTGGGGCATGCCAATGCAGAAATCTGGGGCTTCCATAGTGTTAGGCCTGCTCGGCTGCACTCTTTCCGCTCAGAGTGCACGCCAACGCACGGCCCTTACGGCAACCTGGTAAGCCAAATGCCAGGCTTCCCTAGTTGGCATGTGCCCTTTGGAGTTTGGGCGCATGCCAACACAGGCTCTTAGAAACCAGTGTTAATTTTAGCAGCAAATTTTCATTTCGTTTTATACCCCGTACACACGATCGGACTTTGTTCGGACATTCCGACAACAAAATCCTAGGATTTTTTCCGACGGATGTTGGCTCAAACTTGTCTTGCATACACACGGTCACACAAAGTTGTCGGAAAATCCGATTGTTCTAAACGCGGTGACGTAAAACACGTACGTTGGGACTATAAACGGGGCAGTGGCCAATAGCTTTCATCTCTTTATTTATTCTGAGCATGCGTGGCACTTTGTCCGTCGGATTCGTGTACACACGATCGGAATTTCCGTCAACGGATTTTGTTGTTGGAAAATTTTATATCCTGCTCTCAAACTTTGTGTGTCGGAAAATCCAATGGAAAATGTGTGATAGAGCCCACACAGGGTCGGAATTTCCGACAACAAGGTCCTATCACACATTTTTCGTCGGAAAATCCAACCGTGTGTACGGGGCATTAGTCCTATGCCCTGTACACACGGTCGGACTTTCCGACGGAATATGTACGATCAGAGCTTGTTGTGTGGGCTCCATCGGACTTTTTCCATTGGAATTTCCGACACACAAAGTTTGAGAGCAGGCTGTAAAAGTTTCCGACAACAAAATCCGTTCACGTAAATTCCGACCGTGTGTATACAAATCCGACGCACAAAGTGCCACACATGCTCAGAATAAATTAAGAGATGAAAGCTATTGGCTACTGCCCCGTTTATAGTCCTGACGTACGTGTTTTACGTCACCGCGTTCAGAACGATCGGATTTTCTGACAACTTTGTGTGACCGTGTGTATGCAAGACAACATCTGTTGGAAAAAATCCGATGGATTTTGTTGTCGGAATGTCCGATCAATGTCCGATCGTGTGTACAGGGCATAAGTTTCAGGACTAAAATTGCATTTTAGCTTTAGTCACATTTTAGTCTTCTACAATTGTTTTAGTTTTAGTCGTATTTAGTCGAATAAATCTCCAGTAAATTTTTGTCGACTAAAATGTCTTACGTTTTAGTCTACTAAAATCTCGAGTACATTTTAATCGACTAAAACTAATTTTAATCGTCTAAAATCTAATGGGTGTAATTAGATTGTAATGCATTAGTTAACATTTCTCTACAATTTCCAAACTCATTATATACTGCTGGATTGAAAAATCTAATATGCTATTATTTATGGTATTGAGGTATGAACATGCACTACAGACCAGTGTTAATTTTGAAGTCAAATTTCAATTAGTTTTAGTCTTAGGCCCCTTTCACACTGGAGCGGTTTTCAGGCGGTATTGCGCTAAAAATACCACCTGAAAACCGCCCCTAAACAGCCTCCGCTGTTTGTTCAGTGTGAAAGCCCTCGAAGCGGTGCGCTCGCAGGACGGTAAAAAAAGTCCTGCGAGCCGCTTCTTTGGAGCGGGGAAGGAGCGGTGTATTCACCGCTCCTAAACCGCTCCTGCCCATTGAAATCAATGGGACAGCGCGGCTATACCGCGGTAATACCGCGGCTATAGCCGCGCTGTATGAGCGGATTTAACCCTTTTTCGGCCGCCAGCGGGGGTTAAAACCGAACCGCTAGCGGCCGAATACCGCTGCAAGAACGACGGTACAGCAGCGCTAAAAATAGCGCTGTTGTACCGCCGACGCCCCCACCGCCCCAGTGTGAAAGGGGCCTTAGTCTTTTGACTAAAATGGCATTTTAGTTTTAGTCCCATTTTAGTCTTTTGACTAAAATTCCATTTTAGTTTCAGTCGCATTTTAGTCATCTAAATTGTTTTAGTTTTAGTCGTATTTTAGTCGACTAAAATAGTATTCATTTAGTCAACTAAAATTTTTAGGTCATTTTAGTCGACTAAATTAACACTGTTATGCCCCGTACACACGGTCGGATTTTCCGACAGAAAATGTGTGATAGGACCTTGTTGTCGGAAATTCCGACCGTGTGTGGGCTCCATCACACATTTTCCATCGGAATTTCCGACACACAAAGTTTGAGAGCAGGCTATAAAATTTTCCGACAACAAAATCCGTTGTCGGAAATTCCGATCGTGTGTACACAAATCCGACGAAAGTGCCACGCATGCTCAGAATAAATAAAGAGATGAAAGCTATAGGCCACTGCCCGTTTATAGTCCCGCGACGTATGTGTTTTAGGTCACCGCGTTTAAAACGATCGGATTTTCCGACAACTTTGTGTGACCGTGTGTATGCAAGACAAGTTTGAGCCAACATCCGTCGGAAAAAATCCTAGGATTTTGTTGTCGGAATGTCCGAACAAAGTCCAACCGTGTGTACGGGGCATTAGAAACACAGGAGGGTGCCCAGTAAAAAGGTCCACCAAAATCCTCAGCACCAAGCACATGATGCTCTTAATCCGGCCCTGACTGATGGAAAGGGACAAGGAGTCCAAGCTCTGACCCCCTCACTACCAGAGAACCTGTCACCTATCACGTACCACGCTAATGACTGGTTGCCGTTTTCCTTGTAGTTACTTAAAATCCTCTGCTGTAGCAATGTTACACATACCCCGTATTGTGGTTGCAGACCCAAGTTCTGTAGTAGTATGCCTAAACCTCACATGCACCCCTTTGAATAACTTCAGGCCAGGCTCTGTGCAGTTATTTCAACATTTACTAAAAACTTGGCAACGTGTATAACATGTAATAACTTTCCATTCCTACCTGAACCTAACTGTAGCTGCCCTAGGTTACCTGCACAGGCGAAGTCTCTTAGAAGAAAGTCAAAACTTGGAGGTACGCTGACAGAGAAGTCCATGATGCAGGGTTCTTCTGGCAATTGGCACTCTAGGCAGACCATAAGTCCCAGCAAGTCGTAACGTAGATTCCCAAGTGTTCCCCGGAGCCCCCTTAGGATCCGGACCTCTTCCCTTTAATATAACACGTGAGGGAGGCTGGATCCCAGCAAAAGTCCAAGAACCTACCAGGGAAAGGTGGCAAAAACATTAACCCCTTCACCCGACCTGGGCAGCTGAGTGCTGACTATACATACACATAGCTCCCAACTGTCCCTGATTTCAAGGGACTGTCCCTCATTCGGAACAAAGTCCCTCTGTCCCTCTTTCCTCCTCATTTGTCCCTCATTTTGGTCTGATCTATATGTTTGTGTATAAAATGCACTACTTATCTATCAAAAAATGTTTTACAGTGCTAAACCTTTCATCCAATTTCTAAATTGCTGTGTTTGTAAATTCTAAAAGCCAATATAAAGGAATATAAGTGGTAAAAAAAAGCACTTGTGGGTTTAACCAATCATTTGTATTTGTACAATTCTTCTTTAAAACTTTAAGGGAGTGCGGCGGGGGGGGTGTCCTATGCCTACATACTTTTGCTAATATGTGTCCCTTAATCCGATCTCAAAAAGTTGGGAGGTATGCATACAGTGGGCAACCTGCCCACATGCGAGTCTGTTGAAACTTGGAAAGCTATGGTGGCTAGTGAGTCCAGGGGATTGGTGGAAGTCCGTAAGTCTCAGGAGGAGTGTGCCAATCCAAGGTGCCTGAGGACCCCTTATTGAGAGGTCAGGGAGTGAGCTTGTGTAGCAGAAGTGTTGCATTTGTTCTCACTGAGTGAGCCAAGAGGGGTTGAGTGAGAACAGGTCTTATGCCGTGTACACACGGTCGGACTTTTCGACTGGACTTGTCCGATGGATGCCGACGGATTAAATCCGGTGGACAATCCGATCGTGTGTGGGCTTCACCGGACCTTCAGCGGACTTTTCCAGTTGCAAATCTGACGTACTTTAGATTTGGAACATGCTTCAAATCTTTACGTCGTAACTCCGCCACCCCCAGAAATCCGCTCGTCTGTATGCTAGTCCAACGGACAAAAACCCACACTAGGGCAGCTATTGGCTATCAACTTCCTTATTTTAGTCCGGTGTACGTCATCACGTACGAATCCGTTGGACTTTGGTGTGATCATGTGTAGGCAAGTGCGGTCGTTAGACAGTCTGTTGAAAATCCACCAAAAGTCAGTCGAAAGTCCGTCGTAAGTCTGTCGAAAGGCTGTCGGACTTTTGTAGCTGAAAAGTCCGACTGTGTGTACGCGGCATAAGGCCTCGTACACACGATCAGACTTTCAGATGGGAGTTGTGTGATGTCAGGCTGTTGGCGGTAAATCCGACCGTTTGTACGCTCTATCGGACAATTGTTGTCGGATTTTCTGCGGACAAATGCTGGACAGCAGGTTTTAAAATTTTCCATGGATAAATGTGTGTTGTCGGATTTTCCTAGCGTGTGTACACAAGTCTGTCGGACAAAAGTACAAAGTACAAACACGCATGCTTGGAAGCAAGGACGAGCCAGAAGCGTTCGGTCTTGTAAACTAGCGTTCGTAATGGAGAATTCAGATTTGTGACGTGGCAAATTAGGAAATCTCGAAATGCAGCGCACATTCTCTTCTTCTTTAATGGGATAATAATGAAGCTGCTTTGCTGGTGATACTGATGGAGTTATTGCAAACAAATGTTCAAAGGATTTTTTTTCTAGTGATATTATTATTAGAATAATATTATTATGTTTTTATTTTTTTTATTTGGGCAAGTTACCACAACACAATTATCCCGTAGTTTTTAAGATCAAAGATACAACTGTTGGTGTCCCTTGTTAATTTTACATTGTATTTTTTAAAATGTAACTGCCTACTCCCAAACTGTCATTTGAAGTAAAACACATAGCCAAGTATTATTCTCCGCAATTTTTTTATTGTGCATTAAGAAAGAAAACAAATAAAATTAGACATGCTATCTGCGAATAGAACTTAACCAAAAAGTGCATTCTATGCATTGAAAATATAGAAAATTTACTAAATCAAATCATTATTCAACCAAAAAAATAATGTCAAAGCAGTAACTCCAAGGCCAATAATAAATAACACGTCTCCTCCGATTCCGCAATGTGGCTGGTTGACAAACGACCGTAACCACGTAATACGTCAGTACGTTCGTAATTGTTGGCCAACAATTGTGTGCCGTGTGTATGCAAGACAAGTTTGGGCCAACGCCCTTCGGACAAAATTCTGAGGTTTTGTTGGCCAACAATCCGATTGTGTGTACGAGGATTAAGAGTCCAAAGTAAAGAGAGCAACGGTGCTGCTGAAGACAAGAGAAGCAGGTTGGCTTGGCATTTTCTGTTGATTGTTTCCTTGTTGGAAAACCCCTACGTGGAAATCTTTGCTTGAACTTTGCTTTTCCTTTTAATAAACGTGGGCCAGAAAGCCTTTGAAGCACAAGTTGGGACACAAGTTGGGACACAAGTTGGGACACAAGTTGGGACTGACGCGACTCACTGAATAATGCAATACCACCAAGCCTAAACATCCCCCCGTAGGTTTTTATTGCTGTTTGTGTCCCCATTAGGTAGATTCAATCTCTCTATTTGTCCTGTTTATCAATATCACTGAAAATGAAAGCAAATCCTACATTTTGGGTTGTCACCAGAACAGGAATAGGGAGGAAATGTTCTAATGGGGACACTGTTTTGACTATGGGACAGAAAGTTAAGGGAAATATACCCAATTTCTTACCTTTTTGATGCTTCTGAGAAGTTGGCACGGTGGACTGCAAAAATTTCTCAACCAGCTCAGTGTGATCTGTCTCAAGAGCTGGGATGGGGACTGGCCAGTCCAGTTCTCATTAACCGGTTCCCGACCGGCTCCTGTACTTTTACGTCGGCAGAATGGCATGGCTGCGCAAAGTAACGTACCCGTACGTTACTTTGAATTTGCCGCTGTGTGCGCACGCGCGCGTGCCTGCCGCGATCTCCGTGAGTCGGGTCGCGGGTCCCGCAGACTCGATCGAATCAATGCATTTTTATAGCACTGATTGCTGTATAAATGACAATGGTCCCAAAAATGTGTAAAAAATGTCCGACATGTCCTCCATAACGTCGCAGTCACAATTAAAATCGCTGCTCGCCACCATTACTAGTAAAAAAAAAATTATTAATAAAAATGCCATAAAACTATCCCCTATTTTGTAAACGCTATAACTTTTGCGCAAACAAATCAATAAACGTTTATTGCGATTTTTTTTTACCAAAAATATGTAGAAGAATATGTATCGGCCTAAACTGAGGAAAAAAAATGTTTTTTTATATATTTTTGGGGGATAATTATTATAGCAAAATGTAAAAAATAATGCGTTTTTTTCAAAGTTGTCCCTCTTATTTTGTTTATGGCGCAAAAAATAAAAATCGCAGAGATGATCAAATACCACCAAAAGAAAGCTCTATTTGTAGGAAAAAAAGGACGTCAATTTTGTTTCAGAGCCATGTCGCACGACCACGCAATTGTCAATTAAAGCGACGCAGTGCCGAATCGCAAAAAACGCTCTGGTCAGGAAGGGGGTAAATCCTTCCGGGGTTGAAGTGGTTAACATACCATGGAGAAGCCCAGCTCCTAAATCTTTGTTGGGCGCTCTCGCCCCCTCCACAGCCCAGCACTCCAGTGAGCGAGGAGGGGGCAGAGCAGAGAGGTGGTGACTGATAGTCACCAGCTCTTTGCTCAGGGATCACTGAGAACCGAGTGATTGGCAGTGTTTGATCGTTCAGTTCTCAGTGTTAGAGACGGCGGGGGACTGATGCTACATCCACCTAGGTAAGTATGATTCTGCAAAAAAAAAAAGCCCATACTTCTCTTATTTAAGTATGGGAAACACAGCTTCCCAGCCCTCTCACAGCAAAAGACTAAGAACAAGTTTAACTTGTTGATATTTCCAGAAAAGATCATCTAAAGGCCTCATGCACACTGCAGCTGTCAAATGCCTGTTTTACAGGCATTTGACTTTTTTTTTGCCTCTAAATGCCCCTTTATGTTAGCCTATGTGTCTATGCACACATAGGCATTTACAGGCATTTAGAGGCAGGGGTGTTCAGGGGCAAAAATCTGAACGCACCAAAGTCACGTTTAGAAGAGGGCAGGGCACCAAACTCGTCTTTCATGTCTAAACACGCTTTAATGCTAGGTGCATTTAGCACATGAGCGTTCATTCATTTTAGTGGCCAGAATAAATTGTTATTCCAGCCAATGAAATAAATGAATGCCCAAACGCTTGACGTGACTGAATGTGTCTAAACACGAAAAGCGTGCTCACTATCCTCTTCTGTGGAAAGCATACATAAGAGTATAGTGTGCATGAGGCCAAAATGTAAGCTGCAGTTATTGTTAATTGTTTTTAAAGTAGTTCTAAAGGCAGAAGGTTTTATACTTGAATGCATTCTCTACATTAACCACTTGCCTACTGGGCACTTTTACCTCCTTCCTGCCCAGGCCAATTTTCAGCTTGCAGCACTGTCACAATTTGAATGACAATTCCGCAGTCATGCAACACTGTACCCAAATAACATTTTTATAATTTTTTTTTAGACAGATAGAGCTTTCTTTTACTGGTATTTAATCACTACTGCGTTTTTTATTTTTTGCTAAACAAACAAAAAAAAAAAAAAAAAGAAAAGTTTTTCTTAGTTTCTGTTTTTGTAAATAAGTTATTTTCTCCTTCACTGATGTGTGCTGATGAGGCTGCACTGATATGCTGCACTGATGGGCATGGATGAGACTGCACTGATAGGTGGCACTAATGGGTGGCACTGATAGGCATCACTGATAGGTGGCACTGATTGGCACTGATTATAAGCACTGATGAGCACAGATTGGCAGCACTGGTGTGCACTGTTGGGGCTGCACTGATAATTAGTCCCCTATGTGTCCCCTATGTGGATTTGCTGGTTTTCAGCTCTCCATGTGCTGTCGGCGAGAGGGGAGGATTGTCGATACCCGACACCTGTTTACATCCTTGATCAGCTGTGATTGGACACAGCTGATCACGTGGTAAAGAGCCACCATGATTGGCTCTTTACCCCAATCTGTGATCAGCTGCATCCTAAGGACGCAGCAATCACAGATCACTGATGATGCGCACCGCAGGGGGTGTGCAGGCAGTGTGAGCACAGAAGGACATCATATAACGGCCTCCCATCAAAGTGCGGCCGCACTGTAGCTGTCATTTGGCTATAGCGCTGTCACAAAGGGGTTAAAGTGGTTGTAAACTCTCACATATACCTAGTGAAGTAACTGGCCTCAGGTGATACACAGAGAGATTAAACAAATCCTCCTACATAAGTTTTACCTGTATCACTACAGTATAGCCGCCTTTCCCCTACATCCATTTAAAGTGCAGAATTTACATGGGATCTCTCAGCTCTGAAAAGAAGGGTGCGGAGAGCTGAAGTTACATCAGTGAAGAGAGCTCTGACAGCTGATTGGAAGGAAAGGACACACCTTCCTTCACACAGCACACGGGAATAGAGCTAAAGCTGTCAATCTGCTGGAGGTCCCACCCCTGTCACCATTTTTCTCTCAGTGTCAGGAAAATTCATCAGAAGTGACACATGCTTATAGCAGAGGAATGAGACAGCGGACAGAAATGACACTGACACAACTTTCACACTGGGGTGGTGAGAGCGTTGGCAGTAGAGCGCCGCTAGTTTTAGTGGGGCTTTACCAAAGTTTTAGCTGCGCTTTTCAGCCGCTAGTGGGGTGCATTTAACCCCTGCTAGTGGCCGAGGAAGGGATTAATGCCGCCCGTGTAGCGCCGCTGCCGAAACGCTTTACAGGCGCTTCGGCAGCACTGCCCATTCATTTCAATGGGCAGGGCGGTCTAGGAGTGGTGTATACACGGCTCCTCCACTGCCCCAAAGATGCTGCCTGCAGGACTTTTTTTAGGCGTCCTGCAAGCGCACCGCTCCAGTGTGAAAGTGCTCGGGCTTTCACGCTGGAGTGACAGGAGAGGCGCTACAGGCACTTTGCAGGCGATATTTTTAGCACTAAAACGCTTGTAAAGTGCCTCAGTGTGAAAGTAGCCTTAGAGCCCTTTCACGCTGAGGCGGTTTTCAGGTGCTTTAGCGCTAGAAATAGCCTCTGCTAAGGGCCTGAAAACTGCCTCCCATTCATTCCAGTTGTTATGGAAATTTTATGAAGATGTATTTTAATATGTATTGTCATAGTGTCTCCCAGTGTTAGCACTCCCGCAGCCCGCTCTAAATTGCTGACTGACGCTGGTTGAGATCCATTTGGTGGTGGAAAACTCCTTGGGGATGTAGAGAAGTGTTTGCGGAGTGGGGATTTGTCCCCCAGCAAAGGGCCTCTGTGCGATGCACATAACGATCGTCTGGAGGGGATGCTTTTGCTCTGCAAAGACACTATCGGTTTAGCGGATGTGCGCTCGGGTCACCCCTGTATGTCTGATCAACATATTTGGGGTGCCATGGCTTATACCTGCAGATAATCTCCCGTCCACAGAGACAGTAGTATAGTCCGGGTATGCTTTGTTCTCTGAACAACGCAGAATAAGGATTCACGAAAAACGGTAAAAACAGCAGTCTTTGAATCGTTGTGGTCGGGAGCAGGGTTCATAATCTAAGGCTTCCTGTGATCTCATTTGGTGTACAGAGACAGGGGGCTGGAGATCATACACGCTGCCCCCGCCCAGACACGCCCATAAGACTCCCCTAGTCATTATTCATTGGTTGTTGTATAAATTCATATCCTTGTTTGGTCATCTCCTTGTTTGGTCATATCCTTGTTTAGTCATATCCTGTGAGGTCACATCCTGTTTGTGACTTCCTTTGTGTGTGTGTGAATAAAAGCCGAGAGCCTCTGCTCTGCTGGGCAGATAAAGGAACGATGGAGCTAAGATGGTGATTATGTCTGTTCACTGGGGAAAAGGGGAGACATGGGATATTTAAAGTGGGCTTCCCACTTAAAAAAAAAAAATTAAAAGTCAGCAGCTACAAATACTCAAATACTGCAGCTGCTGACTTTTAATAATCGGACACTTACCTGTCCCAGGGTCCAGCGATGCGGGGGTTCGAAGCCCCGCTCGTCTCCCCCTCCGCTCAGCAGTGCTGGCATCTTAACTGTGGGCGCCCGGCTGTGCCTTCACAGCCGGGCACCCACTGCGCATGCGCGAGCCGCGCGCCATCACTGGCTGCGCAATCATCTGGGACCGGTTACGTGTCCCAGATGATTGACAAGAGAGGCAATCTCCCTTCCTGCGCCGAGGGAAGTGGCGTCAGGAGCCCAGGCACCGAATGAGGCAGACTACAAGGGACCCCCTAGCAACAAGCATTTAGAGGTGAGTAAAAAAAATTTCTCCAAATTTTTTTTTTGGATTTTTTTTAAGCACATTAATATTTTTTTTTTGGGGGGGGTGGAACTCCACTTTAAAGTGTGTGAATAAAAGCCGAGAGCCTCTGCTCTGCTGGGCATTTAAAGGAACGATGGAGCTAAGATGGTGATTATGTCCGTTCACTGGGGAAAAGGGGAGACATGGGATATTTAAAGTGGATCTGTGTGTTTACACACACAGATCCACGGTCCGGCCCAGTTAACGGCAATCACGGGTGCCCAACGGACATCGCGGCCACCGGGCACATGCACCGGGTCCCGAGCAATGCAGCGGGCGCACGCGCGCCCCCTAGGCGGCCAGGAAGCCCAGGCCGTCATATGACGTCCACCTAGGATGGGAGATCCCATCTGTGGACGTCATTTAACAATGGCCGGGTAACTGAAGTGGTTAAAAAGAATGAAAAAAAAAATTTGGAGAAATTTTCTTTTTTTTTACTCAACCCTAAATGTCTGTTGCTACGGGGTCCCTCGTAGTCTGCCTCCTTCGGTGCCTGGGCTCCTGACGTCACTTCCCTCGCCGCAGGAAGGGAGATCGCCTCTCTCCCCTCCCTCTTGTCAATCATCTGGGACATGTGACCGGTCCCAGATGATTGCAGGGCCAGTGACAGCGCGCCGCGCGGCTCGCGCATATGCAGTGGGTGCCCGACTGTGAAGCCACAGCCGGTCGCCTACAGTTAGAATGCCGGCGCCACCGAGCGGAGGGGGGGACGAGCGGGGCTTCGATCCCCCGCATCGCTGGACCCTGGGATAGGTAAGTGTCCAATTAAAAGTCATCAGCTGCAGTATTTGTAGCTGCTGACTTTTAATTTCCTTTTTTTTTTTAAATGGGAACCCTACTTTAAGGATGCATTATACCAAAATCCTGAAAGGGTGCTTAATAGCGCAAGAGTATAGTGGAATTTCCACGACACAGTGTGCCTTTTCACACTGGGGTGGTGCGCTTGCGGGACGGGAAAAAATGTCTTGCAAGCAGCATCTTTGGGGTGGGTTGGGAGCTCTGAAAAACACCCCTGCCCATTGGAATTAATAGGCAGCGCTTTCAAAGCGCCTTAAAAGCGCTTTGAAAGCGCTGCAAAATGGGAGTTTTTAACCCCTTTTTTGGTGTTAAAAGCTCCCCGCTATCGTCCGAAATCGGAGCAAAAGCGCCGCTAAAACAGCGGTAAAACGAGCGGCGCTTTACCACGAATGCAGCCACGGCCCTAGTGTGAAAGGGGTCTTAGTACTCAGGATTAAGACAAGCACACTGTCAAGAATCAGCAGCTGGGAGACCAAATGTATGTAGCTATATAAGGAAACTGGGACCAGACCATGTATGTATATCTTTAAACAGATTTATTTACAGTAAACATTAACCACACACCAACAGCAATAAACATGAGAACGCGTGAAAATCTAAAATGAACAACCAAAATGCAGAAACCTAACAGCTAACTAAATATACTGATATATACAGGTGAAATATACAAGGCAGGGAGAAAACTGGGGGAGCGGATAGGAAGAAGTGAAACAAGACTGAGAAAGGAACAAGGCAACAGGGTACTGGATACAGGGCAAGATCAAGGGTAAATGGCAACAGAGTCTGGCAGCAACACAGCGAACAAGGCAGGAGCAGCCACAACACTGAGGCAAGGAGCCATAGCAGAAGTGGAACTTAAATACCCTCCCTGCAGGTGAGTCCAGGTGGAGCTGATTGCTGGTACTTGCTCAGTGCTGGGAGAAATCTGCTGGTGAACACTAATGGTGGCCATATACTAGATGAAAAATCATTTGAAAATCTGTCATTTGGACAGTTCGTTTATTAAGTTAATGGGCACAAATCGAAAATCGGTGACATTTTTGAGCCGTGAAAGTGTGGAAAGAAGGCATAAAGCAGTTAGGGTGGAGAAATGAGGTCAGATGGCAAATTGAAGTGAAACACAGGTCAGAGTGAATTGAAATACAGGTTAGAAGTAGGTGAAATACAGCTCAGAAGGATGAAAAGTCCAGGTCAGAAGGAGATAAAATACAGGTCACAATGAAGTAAAGTACAGGTCAGAGAGAGGTGAAATGCAGTTCAGGAGTTGAAATGTAGGTCAGAAGGAGGCCAGAAGGAAGAGAAGTTCAGGTTCGAAGGATGTGAAATGCAGTTCAGAAGGAGGTGATATGCAGATAAGAAGGAGGTGATATGCAGATAAGAAGGAGGTGATATGCAGGTCAGAAGTAGGAGACATTAAGGGGGCGATATGCTATTCATAAGTAGGTATGTAAAATGCAGGTCAGAAGGAGATGAAATGCAGGTCAGAATGAAGCAGTGTTGCCAACCGCCCGTTAATTTACGGGCAGCCTGTGAATTTCAGCCCATTTTCGGGCTACCCGTGAATGCCGTTATGGGCAGCGTTGCCAGTAAAAATGATGGCTGCGGGCTGACAGTGCTACTGCGCATTCGCCGTCCAAAAGTCTGCCAGGCTCTGGAAACCTCACCTATTTTCGGCCAAGCAGGCGCATGCGCAGTGATGCGGCGCCATTGTTTAAATGGAAGATTCGTCGCCGCCGCCGTCAGTAACTCTCTCCTTTGAGTCCTCTCTACTTCCTGTCTGGTATTGTGCTGGAGAGCGGATGTGTGCATCGCCCACAGGTGTGCCTGGCTCTGCTCATTGATTGGGGCGGTGGGGGCAGGAGGCTCAGATATGGGAGCTGAGGGGCACTGACAGGGGACAGCACGACACTGACTGCAACTTGGGTAAGTGTCTGTGTGATAGAGTGAGGGGGCACCTATTGGAGAGGAGAAGCTCCCTCATTAATATGTCCGCCCCATGACCGTCCTCACCTCACCACACTGGGCAGTCTCTGTGATATCTCCTGTATCCTGTCCCCATGACCATCACATGACTGTATCCTGTTTGCATGACCATCTCCTGTATCCTGTCCACATGACTGTATCCTGTCCGCATGACCATCTCCTGTATCCTGTCTGCATGACCATCTCCTGTATCCTGTCCGCAGCCTGTAACCATCTCCTGTATCCTGTCCATATCCTCTGACCACCTGTGCCATGCCCATATCCTCTGACCATGTCCTGTGCCATGTCTATATCCCCTGACCATCTCCTGTACCATGTCTGCAATCTCTGACCATCTCCTGTACCATGTCTGCAATCTCTGACCATCTCCTGTACCATGTCTGCAATCTCTGACCATCTTCTGTACCATGTCTGCAATCTCTGACCATCTCTTGTCTTTTATCATGTCTGCAATCTTTGACCATCTCATCTTTTATCATGTCTGCAGTCTCTGAGGGGGGAGCCTGGAGAAGAGTCAAGAGTGGGAGCGCTGCCAGATTGGGGATCACGAGAGAAGTCAGATGTGTGTGGACTGTAGACTATAGGATAAAACCAGAGCCGCCAAGCTGGAGTTGCCTGACTGAGCCCTGCACGGTGCACCAGAGAGGAGGTCAGTCTGAGGAGGGGTCACTGATGTAAGGGTGTAAGGGGGGAGTGAACACTATAATGTAAGGGGGCACTGAAATAAAGGTTTCCCCTTATATCAGTAACCCCCCCCCCCTTACCTTAGTGTATTCACTCATTGGAAGGTAATCTCTGGTCACCGGAGTCCCCTCCCTTATTAGCGTTCCCAATGTTCCCCTTTACATCAGAGTCTGCAGTATTTCCTCTTATAGTACAAGGGAGAACTTTGTGGACCCTGATGTAAAGGACAATGCTGCAGACCCTGATGTAAGTGGGAACTCTGATGTAAAGGGGAGCGCAGAGCCCCCCCTTACATCAAAGTTCCCCCTTAGTTCATGATCTGTGGCATTGTCCTTTACATCAAGGTCCGCAGAGTTCTCCCTATCACTATAAGGGGGAACTCTGTGCTGGTCGGATTATATTACCCTGACATTCATGTAAATAGAGAAATTTGGTTTTTGACTTTTGTTTAACTTAAACACATTGCTAATAGCACTAGCTACATGCTTATAGTTTAAATACTAATAGTTTCACAGTTTAGCGCCAAAAACAGCCATTTTAGGTACTTTTTTTGCAGTGCCAGTAAAAAATTGGTGCTGTTTGTAAATTTTGGCATCTTGCCTGTAAATTTCACTTGGGTGGGGGGTGGGGTTGGCAACACTGGAATGAAGTAAAGTACAGGTTAGAGAGAGGTGAAATACAAGTCAGAAGGGGGTGAAATGCAGTACAGGAGTTGAAATACGGGTCAGAAGAAATTGAAATGCAGTTCAGAAGGAGGAAAAGTTCAGATTAGACAAGGTGACATGCAGGGAAAGGTAGGTGAAATGCAGGGCAGAAGGAAAAGAATTCCAGGTCAGAAGGATTATGCAGTTCAGAAGGAGGTGAAAAGTAGCTCAGAAGGAGAAGGTCAGGTCAGGTCAGAAAGACATGAAATACAGGTCAGGAGGAGCAAAGAGATTTTGTGTGGGATTTTTGAGGCACGATTCACACCATACACTTATAATTGACACCTGATTCTGAGTATGATCAGAGATGGTTTGATATATTACAATAATGATATGGTAGTTGGAGATTAAATTATCATGATGATTTTATAGATTTTCTTTTTTTAACATTGGATATTTTGTAATAAAGTGATGGGAATTTTAATTACAAATTTTCTCTGTGCATTTATATGTAAGGGATGTGACTTATTGCAGCCAATTATATCTTATAGTACAGGTCAGATGGAATTAAAAAGCAGGTCAGAATGTGGTGATGTTAAAAAGTCAAAAAGAGGTGAATTTCAGGTAAGAAGGAGGAGAAGTTCCAGTCAGAAGGAGGTGGTGTGTAGGTAAGAATGAGGTGAAATACAGGTCAGGAGGAGGTGAAGTTCAGGTCAGAAGGAGGAGAAGTTCAGGTCAGAAGGAGGAGAAGTTCAGGTCAGAAGGAGGAGAAGTTCAGGTCAGAAGGAGGTGATATGCAGGTCAAAAGGAGGTAAAGTTCAGGTAAGAAGGAGGTGAAGTTCATGTCAGAAGGAGGTGGTATGTAGGTAGGAAGGAGGAGAAATGCAGGTCAGATGGAGGTGAAATTCATGTCAGAAGGAGGTAATATGTAGGCCAGAAGGAGGAGAATTTCAGATCAGATCTTTTTCCATCCTGTGAATATCTGAGGAGCTTGTTATGAATCCTTTGGGGGATTGAGGCAGAAGCTGTTTGTTACCATACATACAGTGATCTATACTGTCACACAAGTGCAGATGACCTAATTTCATTAGGGGTCATATTTATTTGGTAGGAGGCTTAATTATACGGTGATGTCAGAGACCATGAATCAGACTGAGACAGAAGTACAGTTAAATCTCACTTGTTTAATAATAAAAAGGTAAACAGAGTAAACAGTCAAAACATAGCCAGAGTTCAGGAACCGAAACGGATAGTCAGACAGGCCAAAACGTCAGGGATCCAGAGATGAGCGTAGTAGAACAGCAAGCAGGATCTGGAGCCAGAAGGAATGTCAGCCAAACAAGTCTTTAACAGGAACACAGGAGAGCGTCTCTAGAGATGTGACCAAGGCGAAGGCAGAGATCATCTGGGCTAGACGGCTTAACTAGGCAGGACTGACGAGCAGGATATCATCAACAGGTGAGTCACTGTGGAGAGATAGGAGCTGGTAATTAGCCGGCAGCTGAGCGGCCAGCTCAGAGAAGGAAGGGCTGAGCCCAGCCCTGACAGTACCCCCTCCTCAATGACGCCTCTTCCTTGGAGGACCACCAGGCTTAAGGGGAAAACGTCTATGGAAACCACAAAGGAGGACAGGGGCATGTACGTCCGAGGATGAGACCCAAGAGCGTTCCTCCGGACCATACCCTTTCCAATGCACCAGGTACTGTATGCACCCACAGAACCTACGGGAGTCAACAATTGACTGTACTTCATACTTTTCATGGTTCTTAACCTGTACAGGGCGAGGACGAGGCACCGAGGTGGTAAAGCGGTTGCAGACCAAAGGCTTTAATAAGGAGACATTTGAGATACGCATATTAGAAGGAAGGTCTAATGCGTAAGCCACTGGGTTAATCCTGTGAAGAATACGGAAAGGCCCAATAAACCGAGGTGCGAACTTCAGAGAGGGAACACAAAGTCGGAGGTTGCGAGATGACAGCCAGACCCTGTCCCCAACCTGGTTGGAAGGCGCAGGCAGGCGTCTGCAGTCAGCATGGAGTCTGTACCTATCATTAGCATGTCACAAAGTCTCCTGGACTTGTGCCCAAGTGGAACGAAGACCACGGAGATGCTCCTCTAATGCAGGAATACTCTGCGGAACAAATGAGTCAGGCAACATGGAAGGTTGGAAACCATAGTTCGCCATAAACGGGGACAATCGGGAAGTAGAATTCAAGGCACTATTGTAAGCAAACTCCACCCCCGGTAAGAGGTCTGATCAGTTGTTACGGTCATAAATACAGCAACGTAGGAATTGCTCCAAAGACTGATTGGCTCGTTCTGCGGCCCCATTAGACTGCGGGTGATACGCAGAGGAGAAAGCAAGCTGAATTTCCAAATGTGCACAAAAGGCTTGCCAGAACCGGGACACAAACTGACTACCCCTGTCCGAGACAATCACCTTGGGTAGCTCATGTAAGCGAAAGATCTCCCGAACAAAAATGAAAGCCAGGTTCCTTTGAAGTGGGCAACTTCTTAGGTGAAATACAATGAGACATTTTCAAGAACCAGTCAACCACCATTAGGATTAGACATGTGCATCCATTTTTGTCCGAATATCAGGTATTTTCTTTATCGTTTTAACAAACGATAACGAAAGTGCAGAATACAAAAACCGAAAGATCCGACATAAACAAGTGCTTTATTTTCGTTTCCGTTGCGACAACAGAGTGCGATATAGATAGGAGATTCGATATGACGCTGACAATAACAATCTGTGTCTATCGAACCTGTGGTCGAATGTGCCTAACCTTAACTCTATTAGTCCAAGATTATTCTACATAGAGAGAAAAGATTTGACATAGAGAGAAAAGATTCGACATAGAGAGAAAAGATTTGACATAGAGAGAAAAGATCGCTGCTGGAATTGTGTGGGGGAAGTAAAATAAAAATAATGATGATGATGAATGTTATTGGCCGATTGTAACCAAAGAGGAGGGGCAGTAAAATAGCTAGAACTAAGTATACACAAACAGCCAACTTACTTTCCCTTACGATTTTCTAGCAGAGAGAGACACACACACTTAATCTTCTCAGAAGACAGTCAATCTTAGCTGGTCCGTTTGTCAGAGAACCTGAATTATTTAACAATTAAGCATAAGCACAGCAGCAGAACAATAGTGAAGCAAGCTACAGTTCAACTTAACTTTTTCATAATAATCTGCTGCTATTCTGTTAGTGTTGTGAACTTGATAGTGATACTAGTGTTGCTAGTGTTGTGATAGCCTCAGAGGCTGCCCGTGTTGCCCGTGGGGGGGATTTATTATTATAGATTCTATATTATAATGCCATATCAATATCTGACACAACGTCAGATGCCGCGCCCGCCATTGCACTTGGAGATTGAGAAACGGATGTGAAAGTTGGCTGACTGTTGGGGTAGAGTAGACCATTCAACATGAACGACGAAGATTCGACAAAGCAATGAAAAACATACAAATGTCGAATCTTTGGCTTATGGTGTCTGTCAAAAGTTCTAAGAAGATTCGAAGGAGCAGCTAAACTGTACGACGCTGCAATCGGTCAAATGCATCTGCCCATAGGCTATAGAAAAATTCTACTGTTGGTTGACTAGTAAAATAATTAATAAATATAATTATTACTAGTCATACAACATTAGAATTCTACTACAGCTAGCTTGTAGGCGGAAAATTAGACCGGAAATGTACACGTACAGTTTAGCTGCTCTGTCGAATCTTCTTTGAACATTCGACAGACACCATAAGCCTTCAATGACAGATTCGACCTTAATTAATTTGGATTTTCGGAGGAATGCAATTTTTGACGAAAACGAAATAAATAAAAACGAATTTCGGGAGTAACTAAATAAATTTATTTTTCGGACGAAAACGAAATTCCGAAACAAAATTTTTCAGTGTGCACATGTCTAATAAGGATAACTCTGTTGATCTGGGAGTTGGGTAGCTCCACAATAAAATCTATAGACAGGTGGGTCCAGGGCCTCTCTCCATTGGGTATGGGTTGTAGGAGGCCCACTGGAATGTGTCGTGGAGTCTTACTCTGAGCACACACAGAACAGGCAGCTACGAAGGCGGCTACATCAGCATGTAAACTAGGCCACCAGAATTGTTGGGGAAATGGCCCAAAAGAGTTGCTTCTTCCCAGGGTGGTCAGCAGCCTTGGGGGAATGGTAAGTCTAGAGCACGGCAGTACGGAGACGCTCTTGGACAAAGCAGTGGTCACAAGGTTTCTCAGGAGGAGCATGAACCTGAGCAGCAAGAATTTTGTCACCCAAAGGCCAGAATACGATCAGGAGGAATCACAGGAACCGGAAGGAACCGACTCCATCTTGGAAGTGGAGGAAAATTGTCACAACAAAGCGTCAGCCTTTACATTGTTAGTACCAGGTAAGAATGAGATAATGTAATTGAAACTTGAGAAAAATTGAACAAGAAAAGAGCCCATCGCGCCCTACTGGGAGATAGGCGTTTAGCCTCAGAAAGAATGTGAGATTCTTATGGTCACTAAGAATGAGAACCAGCACAGTGGTACCTTCGAGGAGATGTCTCCATTCTTTCAGGGCTAAAATTATCGCTAACAGCTCTCTGTCACCAATCTCGTAATTGCACTCCGCAGATGACAATTTCTTGGAAAAGTAGCCACAAGGATGCATATCGCTCTCAGAGATAGGACTTTGAGACAGAAGGGCACCAACTCCAGTCTCAGAAGCATCAACCTCAAGGATAAAAGGTAACGTAGGATCAGGATGTGCCAACACAGGAGCAGAAACAAAGGCAGCCTTGAGACTCTCAAAGGCCTTAATGGACTCCGGAGACCAACACTGTGGGTTACCATCCTGTCTGGTCATATGAGTCAGGGTCTTGACCAGAGACGAGAAGTTACGAATAAAATTCTGATAATAGTTGGCAAAGCCAAGAAAACACTGCAGAGGACGTAAACCCATGGGTTGGGCTCACTGTAGGACTGCTGAAAGTTTCTCTAGGTCCATCGAAAAACCAGCAGTGGAAATGACATAGCCCAGGAATTTAACCTGTTCACGATGGAACTCGCACTTCTCCAGTTTACAATAGAGATTGTTCTCTCTTAGTTTCTGAAGCGCACGACAGACATCTGTGTGGTGGCACTTCAGGGACCTGGAAAATATGAGGATATTGTCGAGATAAACCACCACACATAACTGCAACAAATCTCGGAGGACATTGTTAATAAATTCCTGGAAAACTGCCGGGGCGTTACAAAGGCCAAAAGGCATTACGAGGTACTCATAATGGCCTGTTCTGGTATTAAACGCAGTTTTCGACTCATCGCCCTTCTTAATCCTCACGAGATTGTATGCCCCTCTCAAATCAAGCTTCATGAAAACCGTTGCTCCCTTGAATCGGTCAAATAACTCCTTAATCAACAGAATCAGATAGGCATTCTTAATCGTGAAATGATTGAGACCCCTATAATCAATACAAGGTCTGAGTTCACCACCCTTTCTTCTTCACAAAGAAGAAACCAGCATCAGCAGCAGACAAGGATTTGCAGATGAAACCTTGAGAAAGTGCGTCTGCAACATACTCCTCCATGGCCTTATCCTCCAAGACCGACAAAGGGTAAACCCGGCCATGAGAGGGTATGGCACCAGGTTGAAGGTCAATTGCGCAATCATACGACTGGTGTGGAGGCAAACTACCAGCTTGACCTTTGTCAAAGACATCACCAAAATCGCGGTACTCCTCCGGCAGGCAGGAGAGAGAAGAAGTGCACAGGACCCTGACTACCTTCTGGAAGCATGACTTACTGCATTATAGTGACCAGGAGAGAACCTCAGCACGGAGCCTATCAAGGATAACCAATAACCAGCTGAAACATAGGTGAGGAAATAACTTGGAATTGGATTATCTCCAAGCCCCTATGGCCATGGACAACAGAACAGTCTCATGAGTCACATGGGTAGGCTGTAGAGGTCTCCCGTCAAGAACCTCAATGGCAAGTGAAGTGTCACGCAGCTGCAGCTTCAATACAAAGGCAGCATCAATGAACAGGCCTGCAGCCCCAGAGTCGATTAGAGCCTGTATCGTGACGGACGACTCAGCCCAAGAAAGGGTAACTGAAACCAGGGGTTTATCCTTCTGGATAACTGGGGACAAAAGGACCTCAAGGTTCGGGCGTTCCCTGGATGGGTAGGACAAGACTTCAAAAAGTGACCTGCCTGGCCACAATCTTTCCCTCCTCCTAAGGGTTCTCTCATCTGCAGAGAGACGCGTGAAGCCCAAGTGCATGGGTTCATCTTCACTGACCGACTCGGTACCAGGAGGCATGGGAGGTGAAGGAGGCAAGGGTGGGACTGCAAAGCTTGGAGACAAATATACAGGATGCTTCCGCAAGCGCTCCTTAAAAGAGAGTCTTTCTCTGAATCTGGAGCCAATGAGGATGGCAAACGTGATCAACCTTTCCTACTCAGTTTGTATATCTCGGGCTGCTATCTCATCCTTGATGGTACCGAGAGACCATGAGAGAAAGCAGCCACAAGGGCCTCATTGTTCCAAGCAACCTCTGCTGCCAGAGTACGAAATTCAATGGCGTAATCGGCAACAGTTCTCGTACTCATGAGGCACTTAGCAGCAGAAGCAGAGCATGTGGGAACGTCAAATACCCTTTTAAAGGAGGCCACAAACTCAAGGTAACTCAAGACAACAGATTTTGCGTCTCCCAGGCCAAGACTCTCTCAGAAAGCAAAGATATCAGGAAACCTACTTTGCTTCTGTCCATGGGAAACGTCTGGGGCAGCATCTCAAAGTATATCTCAACCTGGTTGAGAAACCCTCTGCATTGGACTGGATCGCCCCCAAATTGCTGGGGAAGCGGAGCAGAACCAGACATACCCCTTATAGAGGTAATACTCAAGGCGGGTGCCTGCACAGAGACTGGAGCAGCAGCAGGGATGGCCTGCAACACAGGTTGTACTGGAGCAGCCACAGAGATTCCAAGTTTGCCGTGCGACTCAAACTGATCCTGCTCATCCAATCTGGAAAAAATATTATCAACAAGTGGATTGAGTGCATCTTCTGAATTCATGGCCTTCATCTACTGTCAGAAACCATGAATCAGACTGAGACAGAAGTACAGTTAAACCTCACTTGTTTAATAATAATAATAAAAAGGTAAACAGAGTAAACATAGTTAAAGCATAGCCAGAGTTCAGGAACAGGAACAGATAGTCAGACAAGCCAAAACGTCAGGGAGCCAGAGATGAGCGTAGTAGAACAGCAAGCAGCATCTGGAGCCAGAAGAAATGTCAGCCAAGCAAGTCTTTAACAGGAACACCGGAGAGAATCTCTGGAGATGTGACCAAGGCGAAGGAAGAGATCATCTGGGCTGGGCGGCTTAACTAGGCAGGACTGATGAGCAGGATATCATCAACAGGTGAGTCACTGTGGAGAGAGAGGAGCTGGCAATTAGCCGAAGGCTGAGAGGCCAGCTCAGAGAAGGAAGGGCTGAGCCCAGCCCTGACAGGTGATGGGAAAAAGTCACTGTTTTGGAACACGCAAGAAGATTATAAGCACTTGTTTGGCATCATTTGGATTTGGACTCTCCCTACTTTTTAGTTTGTGTTATATGTTGCTCTATGTTGATTACTTTTACACTGGAATAATGGCATTATGTTAAGATAATTTGTTTCACTGGACATCATGAATGATAGCTGTTGTTTACTACTGGACATGTGATTGCTGTAATTGGTCACATGTGGTCACATGGTACCAGGACTGATCACAGTGGTCCTGTACCCTATTTGGTGATTTGCTGTGTCAGAGAGAGGGGGGCAGGGAGAGAGGGGAGGGGAAGGGAAAAAGAAAGAGAGAGGGGGCAGGGAGAGAGAGGGGGCAAAGAGAGCCGGGGGCAGGGAGAGTGAGAGGGGTGGGGGAAAGGGGGGCAGGGGAAAAATACCCTCTGGCGGGTGTCACCCAATTGCCATCCGCACCCACCCAGGTGACGTCACTGAGTCTCAGCAGTCAGCAGCATAGAGGAGGACAGAACTCCTCCACCAGATCCTGCACTTCTCCATGCAGCTGCGAAGAGGATTGTCTCTGCCCCCCAGTTATAATCAGAGAGGAGGACAGAACTCCTACTACAGTTCTTGTGCCTCTCTGTTCAGCACCCCCTCCTCTCCGCCTCCCCTGGTCTCAGCCTTCAGCAGATTCTGGCAGCTGGCTCCAGCCCTCCTCTGGTCCTCCTCCAGACCCTGCACTTTCTGGTTCCCAGCTCTGCCCCTCCAGAATTTTCCCGGCAGCAGCACAAGGTAAGGGTGGTAAGGTAAGGGGGTGCATTGTTATGTAAGGGCGGGTGGGGGTCACTTGACTTCTGATGGTGTAGGGGCTCTTGCCAGCTAATGTAAGGGGGATGGGGTGCTCTGGACATCTAGTCTTAATAGATAAAAGGGGCCCTTTGAGGGCAACTGTAATGCTGATGCAGTGTCGGGACAAGGTCATCTAGCGCCCAGGGCCAAATGGTGCCCCCCTCCACAAAATGTATGAGCATTATGTGTCAGCAAAGATCCCCTCCCCAAAAATGTGAGCACTTAAACCCAAGCACAAATTACCTTTGTAAACCAAAATCTCCTCAAAGAAAAATCTCTGTGGCCTCTTCCAGCCCTTAGGTAGGCACGGTCCATGCAATGCTCCTCACCTCACTAAATACCAAAGCGCCCCGGGCAGCCACCCCCCTGCCCACCCCTTGTCCTGGCCCTGTGCTGATGTGGCCTAATTGAGTTTGACACCCCTGACTGTACCTGTCAGTGGTCATAATGTTATGGCTGATCTGTGTGAATAGAACATGGAGGAGGATGAGGGACAGAAGGGTTGTAAATTGGATAGGCCCTCCTTCTTAGGAGAGAAGATGTGATAAATGAATAAATAAAGTTCAGAGCTCGAGCATAACATTGTAGATTACGTGTCTCCATCACACCCACTATAGGGATAATGGTGTGATGAATGGACGGATATCAATGTAGGGGGTCAGTTTTGCCCACACATAATATGGCCACACACTGGCTTCATTCCCAGGCCCCTAACGCAATGACGCCATACGCTGCTACGCCCACGGGATCTGACGTCGCCCCGGAAGTCTCGCGGGAGGATCTGCCCCGGGGCGGAGCGGAAGCGGGCAGAAAGAAGAGAAGGGAGAGGCGGCTCCGCGGAGAACGGTGAGGCCGGTAGCGGGATGGTAGCCCCCGGGGTTGGTGGTAGTTGGGTGAGGGGAAGGAGAATTGGGGGGTGCCATGGCGTAGGAGGAAGTGCTGAGTAGGCACGGCGGTGGTGTGTCAGTGTGGAGAACATCTGTTGGGTGGAGTAGGAGGGAGGGTGTGCGATGGGGGCAGA
Source organism: Aquarana catesbeiana (assembly GCF_042186555.1). NCBI lineage: Eukaryota > Metazoa > Chordata > Amphibia > Anura > Ranidae > Aquarana > Aquarana catesbeiana. Next base: position 83,615,151 of record NC_133335.1, on the reverse strand, counting down.
TGTCCACTATTGGGGAGGGGGGTGGTAATAATGGAGAGATGATCAGAGCATACATAGCACGGAATCACTGACTGGTCTCCTCTACATCACACTGACCTAGTCATCTATGGAGGATGGTCATTGATCAATCACTGAGATACAATACAGGGAGGGACCAGGGCTTTGTCCTACAAAGTCTGATTCCAAAAAAATATATCCCCCCCCCCAATGTATAGTGGGATGATTAGTTCACCCTTTGTAGCCGAGTCCTGCCTTGTGTTACTATGATGATATAGCTGTGTGTTTCCCTATGTCTTGTGTACACTGACTCCTGAATGGGAGGGTGTGGGGCATTATAATCACCTGCTACACTCTCTGTGTTCTGATTAGGGAAGTGGAAGGGTCTGCATACTTTTACACCAGGGATCTGTACAAGTTCTGCTTTGTGTATTTCACCAACAATCACAGGACATAAAAATCCCCATCAAGGTCCCCTATACATCACAGTCCCCCTTTTTGTATCGGGTCCCCTATACATCACAGTCCCCCTTTTGTATCGGGTCCCTTATACATCACAGTCCCCCTTTTGTATCGGGTCCCTTATACATCACAGTCCCCCTTTTGTATCGGGTCCCCTATACATCACAGTCCCCCTTTTGTATCGGGTCCCCTATACATCACAGTCCCCCTTTTGTATCGGGTCCCCTATACATCACAGTCCCCCTTTTGTATCGGGTCCCCTATACATCACAGTCCCCCTTTTGTATCGGGTCCCCTATACATCACAGTCCCCCTTTTGTATCGGGTCCCCTATACATCACAGTCCCCTTTTGTATCGGGTCCCCTATACATCACAGTCCCCCTTTTGTATCGGGTCCCCTATACATCACAGTCCCCCTTTTGTATCGGGTCCCCTATACATCACAGTCCCCCTTTTGTATCGGGTCCCCTATACATCACAGTCCCCCTTTTACATCAAGGTCCCCTATACATCACAGTCCCCCTTTTGTATCGGGTCCCCTATACATCACAGTCCCCCTTTTACATCAAGGTCCCCTATACATCACAGTCCCCCTTTTACATCAAGGTCCCCTATACATCACAGTCCCTCTATATGTCAGGGTCCCCTATACATCACAGTCCCCCTTTTATACCAGGGTCCCCTATACATCACAGTCCCTCTATATGTCAGGGTCCCCTATACATCACAGTCCCCCTTTTACATCAAGGTCCCCTATACATCACAGTCCCTCTATATGTCAGGGTCCCCTATACATCACAGTCCCCCTTTTATACCAGGGTCCCCTATACATCCCACTACAGTCCCCCTTTTGCATCAGGGTCCCCTATACATCACAGCCCCCCTTTTGCATCTGGGTCCTCTATACATCCCCTTCTACGTCCGGTTGCCCAGCATCCCCCCCCCCCCCATTTACATTAGCAGCGGAAACCGTAGGCAGTCTCTGCTGACCTTAAAAGAGAAGTATGGGAATTATGTATATTTTCAATCATACTTGCCTATTTGGATGCAGCACGAATCTCTCCAAGGCTGAGATCTGAGCGATCAAACAATGCAGATTGCTCAGTTCTCAGAGCTCCAGGAGCAGAGAGCTGATGACTGTCACCGCTGTCTGCTCTGCCCCCCCCCCCCCCCCCCGTGCTTACTGGAGCGCTGGGCTGTGGAGGGGGCTGGCTCAGGCTCTCAGTGGTTAGTAATAGCACTGTGCACTAGGCTTGCTTTTGTAGGCTGACAACGGTAAGCCACAGCAAACTGTATTTGTTCTGGCCACACCTTCTGCACCGCCCCTGACATATCTGATTGGTGGTGGTCACAATGAAAATGAGCCATGCACCCATGTCTGTGATGTGTGGACACAATGAGGGAGTGACATTATCTGCACATGCTGTTGTCACAGTAAAAAAGGTTTTAACCACTTCCTGCCTGTAGGAAGTCACATGACGTTCTTAGGTTGAAGTGGTGATATCTGAATGATGCCTGCAGCTACAGGCTTCATTCAGATATCTTTGTTTTGAGCTGGCAATTGCCTGTAATGAAAAAGCCTTCCTTGCAGCTATTCAGCTGCTGGATTGCTCTTACAGGCAGTGGTAAGGGAACACCCCCGCCCCCCCCCCATCGAACCACAGGTGAGGTATCGCCACAAACGTACCTCACGTGCACAAGACCTCTTCTTTAACTCTAAACTGGTAACCTGTAAACTGTTTAAAGTGTAGCCTAAGGAGATTTTTAAATACTGAAGACTGGTGCCATTCCACGATTGTGCTCAATTCTAAAGTGTGCACAGTTTTAAAGTGCGACATGTTACTCTGTGTAACATCATATTTTATATTTTACCAAAGTATTGGGTTAAATATTGTGTTTTGTTGCAATAAAATTAATTCAGTTTAAAAAAAAAAAATAGTGTTTGGAAATTTGCTGCGCAAATACGGTGTGACGTAAATTGCAACAATTGCCATTTTATTCTCTAGTGTCTCTGCTAAAAACCTATATATAATGTTTAGGGGTTCTCAGTAATTTTCCATGATTTTTATATGTAGGAGAGGAATGCTAGCCTGGGCTGGAAGTGGTTAAATAGAATTGATCATCCAGAGACCCAACTAGCACATATGTTAAAGGATTATTTAGTGGTGATGGGCTTTGTCTTTATTTTGGGTATAAGGCAGTGGTCCTCAACCCTGTCCTCAGGACCCACTAACAGGCCAGATTTTAAGTATTACCTTGGGGGAAATGCAGACTAGAATACTGCAATCACTGAGCAGCAAATGATATTACCTGTGATGTATTTCAGTTATCTTACAAACCTGGCCTGTTAGTGGGCCCTGAGGACAGGAGTTGAGAACTGCTGGTGTAAGGGGTTTATTCAGAAGCAGCAGAAGATGGTGATCTTTCTGGAAGGTTTACTAATTGAAAGTGTTGCACAGATAGGATTGACAGAGGAAACCTGTCATAAACACCCAAGCAGCAATTGCTTAACCTCCCTTAAATGGTATTTGTCTCTCAGGCATGTCGATCCGATGGCATCAATTTGAGAAGCTGACTTTCCAGATCTGTCTACTTGTTTTAGATCTATAGCTTAGAAAGTATTTAAGGACTCCCTGTCACCAACAAAAAATGAGGGTGAAAGTACAGAAGATCATTTTTTTTACTTGTAATGTGCTGAAAAGTTTGACTACTCCAGGAAGAGACAATTGCTGCCATGTCATAGTTGCCGCCTCTTCTGGGAGTGTCTAATTATGGTCTGTGCTGGCCTAGCTCCTCCACCCCTCCCCTCTCTTTTCTACATGAGCTTGATTGTGGCAGATGGGAAGGAGAGAGAGAGAGAAAATATTATAGAGCATCACCAGAGTGAGTGCTCTGAGCTTGTTTGTGCTGCTGACATCACATCCAAGATGATGGTACCCAGTAGCAGTCTCGAGACTTTTGGATGTCTATACAGGTAAATAACATACATTCCATGCACATCTGATATTATGGAAAATATTTATTTTTTGTTATACAGTTGTGCTCATAAGTTTACATACCCTGGCAGAATTTGATTTCTTGGCCATTTTTCAGAGAATATGAATGATACCACAAAAACTTTTCTTTCACTCATGGTCAATGTTTGGCTGAAGCCATTTATTATCAATCAACTGTGTTTACTTTTTTAAAAATCATAATGGCAACAGAAGCTACCCAAATGACCCTGAACAAATGTTTACATACCCTAGTTCTGAATACCGTGTATTGCCCCCTTTAACATCAATGACAGCTTGAAGTCTTGTGGTATTTGTGGTAGAGCTGCATGATTCTGTTAAAAATGAGAATTGCGATTCTTTTGCTTAGAATAAAGATCATGATTCTCTCACGATTCTTTAAAATGGTTACTTTAAAAAAGAAAAATCAGCTGTAGACGGTGCATGCGCAATCAACACGCCACTTGCTCCCGATGCTCGGGGCTGCTTATTCATTCAATACAGAAAGGGGTGGATAAACAGCCCGGAGCATCGGGAGCGAGCAGTGTGTTGATTGCGATTGCGCTTGCGCAGTCCAGGCCGGGCACTATGCTCTCTGCTGACTGACATCAGTTCTGGTTGCTGACGTCAGTTCCGATATCGGCGCCATTTGTGTTCCATGCTGGTTCCGGCGGCTTCTCCTCCGGGCCCTCTGGTCTAGGCTACATTATGGGGACACTGGCAAGAATCGCGGTAATCCTAAATCATCCAAAAGTAGAGTTAACTGAGTAACTTGGTCAGCAATTTCAGCGTGCGCTGTCTGCATGTTGGTTACAGATTGAGTGATGTTAGTTGCCTCAGATTCTAGCATGGTGACCCGTGTTGTAACATCTACTACTTCCTGCTTAAGCCGAGCCAGCTCCCCCCTGAGAGCCATCTCTACACGAGAGGCCAGTGATTCAAATTCCTATCTGGTGGGGAGTTTTTGTAAGAATGCCCAAATAGTCTGCTCAGTGAGCTTCCCAGTAAAAGACCACTGCTGGCGTGTCACACTGTGTGATGTACTCACTGTGACCGGAGATGTGACATCAGGGTTCAGAGCGTGTCTTTCTGTCCCACTCCGGGACTGAGAGAAGCTGGGTCCAGGTAAATCAGCTTGCATGGACATTGGATAGTGGCATATGCAGGGAGCAGCGCTCATCATTGTCTGGGCTAAGGAGCGGTGAGAGAGAGCGAGGCAGGCACAGGGAGAGATCACTGGGTAGTGAGAATGGCAGCATATCATTGCCTGAGCCATCCAATTCTCTCTCCAGGTCTGCAGCCAACAGTCTGAGTGCCGTCCATGTGGTAACCGCCGGCGCCATCTTGGATGTGTCTGGGGTAGAAACCGCGGACCAGGAAACGCTTCATCTCACCAGCGGGACCTCTCTTGCCTTCCCTGCCACCCGGGTAATTAGTTGGAGAGGATAATATTAGGTATGTCTACCGTGGAGAGCCGCGGACCGGGAGCTCAGTAGGAACACGTCCTCACACTTCCATGCTGAGACCACGCCCCCCCCAAGAATCACAGTAATCCTGGCTGGAGATCGCGGGCGGGGGGTGAGTCGAGATCACGATTCTCTATACGATTAATCGTGCAGCTCTAATTTGTGGATGAGGCTCTTTATCTTCTCAGATGGTAAAGCTGCCCATTCCTCTTGGCAAAAAGCCTTCAGTTCCTGTAAATTCTTGGGCTGTCTTGCATGAACTGCACGTTTGAGATCTCCCCAGAGTGGCTCAGTGATATTGAGGTCAGGAGACTGAGATGAGCACTCCAGAACCTTCACTTTATTCTGCTGTAGCCAATGACAGGTGGACTTGGCCTTGTGTTTTGGATCATTGTCATGTTGGAATGTCCAAGTACGTCCCATGCGCAGCTTCCTGGCTGATGAATGCAAATGTTTCTCCAGTATTTTTTTTATAACATACTGCATTCATCTTGCCATGAATTTTGACCAAATTTCTTGTGCCTTTGTAGCTCACACCTCCCCCAAAACATCAGTGATCCACCTCCATGTTTTAAAGTAGGAATAGGCCTTGTTGTCTCCTCTCCAAATGTAGTGTTTATGGTTGTGGCCAAAATGCTCAATTTTGGTCTCATCACTCCAAATGACTTTGTGCCAGAAGGTTTGAGGCCTGTCTCTGTGTTGTTTGGTGTATTGAAAGCGGGATACTTTGTGACATTTGCGTAGTAATGGTTTTCTCCTGCCAACTCGACCATGCAGCCCATCTTTCTTTAAGTGCCTCTTTATTGTGCATCTTGAAACAGCCACACCACATGTTTTTACCTGTATTTTCCTGTATTTTTCCTGAAGTTATTTGTGGATTTTTCTTTGCATCCTGAACAATTTTCCTGGCAGTTGTGGCTGAAATTTTAGTTGGTCTACCTGACCATGGTTTGGTTTCAACAGAACCCCTCATTTTCCACCTCTTGATTAGAGATTGAACACTGCTGATTTGCATTGTCAATTCCTTGGATATTTTTTTAAATCCCTTTTCTGTTTTATACAGTTCAACTACCTTTTCCTGTAGACCCTTTGACAATTCTTTTGCTTTCCCCATGACTCAGAATCTAGAAACGTCAGTGCAGCACTGGATGAAAGATGCAAGGGTCTGCCAGAAGTCCAGAAACTCATTGACCTTTTATACACACACACTAATTACAAGCAAACAGATCACAGGTGAGGATGGTTACCTTTAATAGCCATTCAAACACCTTTGTGTCAACTTGTGTGCATGTTATCAGTCCAAAATCACCAGGGTATGTGAACTTTTGACCAGGGTCATTTGGGTAGTTTCTGTGCCCCGCCAGAACTCCTGGCTCCTCCCCTTCATCAGGTACCCCCACAGAGAGCTGCTTTCCAGGGAACACCCATGCGGGTGCACTCCAAAGTCCCACTGCTGCATCCATTGACACAAACAGTGGGACTTGGCCCGGCCCCCTGCCCCGGTGTCACTGGATTTGATTGACAGCAGCGGGAGCCAGGGGCTGGATAGGCTCAGGTAAAGAAAAGAGGGGGGAGGGGGGGCTCTGGGGGGGGCTGCAGCAAAGAAGTTTTTTCACCTTAATGCTTAGAATGCATTAAGGTGAAAAATCATGAGACTTTACAATTCCTTTAAAGAGGAGTTCCAGCCTGAGGGAAAAAAATTAAAAGTCAGCAGCTGCAAATACTGTAGCTGCTGTCTTTTAATATAAGGATACTTACCTGTCCAGGGATCCCGCGATGCCGGCACCCGAAGCTGATCCGTCCATCGGCTCCGGGGCGCCAGTATCTTGCGGCTTCAACTGCTGCTTTCTACTGTGCATGGGCAAACCACGCTGCTCTTTCTGAATGTTCCCGCTGCTTTCTGGGACCTGTGTGCCTCCCTGAAGGCAGCGGGTGGAAGGAAGAGGGGCCAGAAATCGCACAACTATTGCGGCAATCTTACCCGGAAGTGGGAGCGGGTGCCTGGTTTTGACAGGTATCCAATCCCCCTTTCACACCAAAAGGTGCCAAATGTTGCAGTGGGGGGGGGGGGAGCAGACAAGCGGAGCTTTCCCTTTTGGGTGGAGCTCTGTTTTAAGGAGGGCGTTCGAGTGGTGATAAAAACACTGCTCAATCACCTGTTTTTACAACCCCTCCACCAGTGTGAACAAGCCCTTATTAATTCAAAATGTTTGAAGCTTGAGGGCCAGCATAACATCCATGTAATTAAAGAAGAAGTTTGGGATTAAAAAAACAAAAAAAAAAACGACAAAGTCCCCTCCATTCTGCAGCATCTATCCCATGTCTGCTGTAGGATGGAGAACTGAGCGATCGTACACCCCAATACTGTCAGGATGCTTCCCGAGCCTGGAGCTGCACTGCCCCATCATATTGCCCGCTATCAGCTGACTCTTCACAGGAGGATGAACCTAAATGCACTCCTGAGACCCACAAGAGAAGTATGGCCAAAACTGCTTTGGCCATACTTCTGTTTTTATATTTGCCGCATGCAATGTCAGCAAAGGGCAGCTTCTGTTTCTTGCAGGAAATATTTCCTGTACCAGCAGTCTACCACACATTTCCAGCACTCAAGGAATTTCACCTAGCTAGTTTAACAAGTGACTTCTCTTCACATCCTGTTCTGTCTGATACCCATGTCTTGTGCTGGAAGTATTGGTAGTATCCTCAGTGAGGACCCAGACATTCTTAGCATTCCACACTTACCGTAGCAAAATAAAAAATGAATGATGTATTTTGCTGTCAGTGTCCCTATTAGAGGTTTCGCCTCACTTCCTGTAGTGAAATGCACCTGTGCCCAGATTATAGACACCAAAGTATTGATCATTTCTGAGCAAGAGATAAAACCAAATAAAATAGGCTATCATTTACCTCTGTAACTGTAAGGAGAAAATATTTAGGTCTGCAGCGTAGACAATGAAGTCTGAAGCTGGATTCACACCTTTGTATTTTTGCTTGATCCATTTCTCATTGTAATCAATTGAAACATGTCAAACACATCTCAACATGTGTGTTATGACCTTAATGCACATTGACGCATCATCACATGTTGATATTCATTACAGAGTACATTGACAATGCACATCAACCCGTGCTAATCCTTTTCTATTGATTTCATTGGGAAACTCGGGGAGAAAAATGCATAGGTGTGATCCCAGCCATAGGTGGTGCAGATTTCTTCCCTGCAACCATAGGTTGAAAAAAATTAGATGGGATGAGACTCTGAGAGATCAATAGTAAAAAAAAAAAAAACAGCCCACTTTATACACATTACACATAGGTACACATTTAACCCCTTGATTGCCCTAGATATTAACCCCTTCCCAGCCAGTGTATATTTTTAGCACTGATCACTGTATGTATGTATATATGTCACTGGTGATGTCAGTGGCAGTTAGTTCCCCCCAGCTTCAGTTAGTGTCAGATTATCTGCCACACTATCGCAGTCCCATTATAAGCCACTGATCACCACCATTAGTAGCATTACAAAAATTAAAATTCCAGTATATATACCATAGTTTGTAAGTGCTATCTTTGCTAACTTTAATGCAAACCAATAGATATACACTTAGGATTTTTATTTTTATCAAAAAACATGTAGCAGAATACATTCTGGCCAAAATTTATAAGTACATTTTATTTTTATTTTTTTATTATATATGTTTTATAGCAGAAAGTAAAAAAACAAATATTATTTATTTATTTTTTTTAAGATGTTTGTTCTTTTTCCATTTATAGCGCAAAAAAAAACTTTAAAAAACCCAGTGGTGATCAAATACCACCAAAAGAAACCTCAATTTGTGTGAAAAAAGTGATATAAATTTTGTTTGGGTACAGCGTTGCATGACCGTACAATTACCAGCAGTGCAGTGCTTAATAGCAAAAATTGGCCTGGGGGTAAAATCTTTTGGGGCTCAAGTGGTTTAAGAGGAATATTTTTGCAGGCAGAGTGCTGTTATCTCTGTTTAAAGGTAATATTTAGCTGTAAGTGCCCCTTTTATAAGGGCTCTCTAGACCCTGTGTGTGCAATACTGGCATGTTAGTGAACTCAGGAGGCAGCATCCAACCCCACCCCACTCAAAGTTTTTGACAGGCTGAAAACTGTACTGAATGGTAGTCTTGTTTTGGGTCCTGTGTGTTCAGGGACCTGTGCTCAGAATGCTGGTATCCTGCAAGGGGCCCAAACTGTATACATTGCTTAGCCTGACCTGCATATAATAGGAACTATCACATCTGAAAGGTCTGTTTAAAATATTTAATCAGGTTGGTGACCGCAAAACATGGACACAAACCGTGTCAGTATGGTTAAAGCAGTAGTAAACCGCAAAAAAAAAAAAAAATCACCTGCAAGGCAATGGCATAATGTGCCATTCGCACATTATGAAATACCTTGAAACGAAGGTGAAGCGCGCTGTGCGATCACCGCTGAGAGGGCTGATTTCTTCTGGGGTCGCGCGCTCCGGCTATCTTTTTGCGCGCATGTTCTGGCACGAAGCTCTGAAGGTCTATCAAAGTATGCCGGACCTTCAGAGCACATACGCCAGTAATGTCATCGGCTGCATCTAGTGTGAATATCTTTAGGAGATATTCATTTTACCTACAGGTATAGGCTTAGGTGTAGGTAAAAATGATCAAGTGGGGTTTACTACAGCTTTAAGAATGTGGATGAGTGACAGAAGTTTGATTTGAGTGATATAATGTAGAAATTAGATTTTATTGCTGACCACCGTTTGAAAATGTTAAGTCAGATCAGGAGTTCTGACTTTACTAGCTGCATACTTGTTTGGGGTTAATGACTCAATATAACAGCTAGCGTTGTCAGGTCAGCGATAGCGAAGTATCTCAGGCAGGTAAATGGCAACCAATTTGTGCCAATTTCCCAAAATAAAGAGGACACCTGGTTCTTAAAACACTTTTTTTTTAAAATTAATCTTTAACCACTTGCCGACCGCCTAACGTATATATACGTCGGCAGAATGGCACGGGCAGGCAGAATCACGTACCTGTACGTGATCTGCCTCCCGCGGGCGGGGGGTCCGATCGGACCCCCCCCCGGTGCCATCGGCGGTCGGCATCTGACTGGGAGCGTCGGGAGGCGAGGGGGAGACCATCCGATCGTGGCCCCCCCCCTCGCGATCGCTCCCAGCCAATGGGAATCCTCCTCTGCCTGTGTGTAGTTTCACACAGGCAGAGGATGTGATGTCATCTCTCCTCGGTCTGGCAGTTTCCGTCCAGCGCCGAGGAGAGAAGACATGTAAGTCCACACAACACAAACACACACAGTAGAACATGCCAGGCATACTTTACACCCCCGATCCCCCCCCGATCCCCCCCCAATCACCCCCCCCCCCCCGTCACAAACTGACATTAGCAGTATTTTTTTTTTTTTTTTTTTTTTTTCTGATTACTGCATAGTGTCAGTTTGTGACAGTTACAGTGTTAGGGCAGTGAATATTACCCCCCTTTAGGTCTAGGATACCCCCCTAACCCCCCCTAATAAAGTTTTAACCCCTTGATCACCCCCTGTCACCAGTGTCACTAAGCGATCATTTTTCTGATCGCTGTATTAGTGTCGCTGGTGACGCTAGTTAGAGACGTAAATATTTAGGTTCGCCGTCAGCGTTTTATAGCGACAGGGACCCCCATATACTATCTAATAAAGGTTTTAACCCCTTGATTGCCCCCTAGTTAACCCTTTCACCACTGATCACCGTATAACCATTACGGGTGACGCTGGTTAGTTCGTTTATTTTTTATAGTGTCAGGGCACCCGCCGTTTATTACCGAATAAAGGTTTAGCCCCCCGATCGCCTGGCGGTGATATGCGTCGCCCCAGGCAGCGTCAGATTAGCGCCAGTACCGCTAACACCCACGCACGCAGCATACGCCTCCCTTAGTGGTATAGTATCTGTACGGATCAATATCTGATCCAATCAGATCTATACTAGCGTCCCCAGCAGTTTAGGGTTCCCGAAAACGCAGTGTTAGCGGGATCAGCCCAGATACCCGCTAGCACCTGCGTTTTGCCCCTCTGCCCGGCCCACCCAAGTGCAGTATCGATCGATCACTGTCACTTACAAAACACTAAACGCATAACTGCAGCGTTCGCATAGTCAGGCCTGATCCCTGCGATCGCTAACAGTTTTTTTGGTAGCGTTTTGGTGAACTGGCAAGCACCAGCCCCAGGCAGCGTCAGATTAGCGCCAGTACCGCTAACACCCACGCACGCACCGTACACCTCCCTTAGTGGTATAGTATCTGATCGGATCAATATCTGATCCCATCAGATCTATACTAGCGTCCCCAGCAGTTTAGGGTTCCCACAAACGCAGTGTTAGCGGGATCAGCCCAGATACCTGCTAGCACCTGCGTTTTGCCCCTCCGCCCGGCCCGGCCCAGCCCAGCCCACCCAAGTGCAGTATCGATCGATCACTGACACTTACAAAACACTAAACGCATAACTGCAGCGTTCGCAGAGTCAGGCCTGATTCCTGCGATCGCTAACAGTTTTTCTGGTAGCGTTTTGGTGAACTGGCAAGCACCAGCCCCAGGCAGCGTCAGGTTAGCGCCAGTACCGCTAACACCCACGCACGCAGCATACGCCTCCCTTAGTGGTATAGTATCTGATCGGATCAATATCTGATCCGATCAGATCTATACTAGCGTCCCCAGCAGTTTAGGGTTCCCACAAACGCAGTGTTAGCTGGATCAGCCCAGATACCTGCTAGCACCTGCGTTTTGCCCCTCCGCCCGGCCCAGCCCAGCCCAGCCCAGCCCACCCAAGTGCAGTATCGATCGATCACTGACACTTACAAAACACTAAACGCATAACTGCAGCATTCGCAGAGTCAGGCCTGATCCTTGCGATCGCTAACAGTTTTTTTGGTAGCGTTTTGGTGAACTGGCAAGCGCCAGCGGCCTAGTACACCCGGTCGTAGTCAAACCAGCACTGCAGTAACACTTGGTGACGTGGCGAGTCCCATAAGTGCAGTTCAAGCTGGTGAGGTGGCAAGCACAAGTAGTGTCCCGCTGCCACCAAGAAGACAAACACAGGCCCATCGTGCCCATAGTGCCCTTCCTGCTGCATTCGCCAATCCTAATTGGGAACCCACCAATTCTGCAGCGCCCGTACTTCCCCCATTCACATCCCCAACCAAATGCAGTCGGCTGCATGAGAGGCATTTTCTTTATGTCCTCCCGAGTACCCCTACCCAACGAACCCCCCCAAAAAAGATGTTGTGTCTGCAGCAAGCGCGGATATAGACGTGACACCCACTATTATTGTCCCTCCTGTCCTGACAATCCTGGTCTTTGCATTGGTGAATATTTTGAACGCTACCATACACTAGTTGAGTATTAGCGTAGGGTACAGCATTGTACAGACTAGGCACACTTTCACAGGGTCTCCCAAGATGCCATCGCATTTTGAGAGACCCGAACCTGGAACCGGTTACAGTTATAAAAGTTAGTTACAAAAAAAAGTGTAAAAAAAAAAAAAAAAAAAACACATACAAAAATATAAAATAAAAAAAAAATAGTTGTCGTTTTATTGTTCTTTCTCTCTCTATTCTCTCTCTCTATTGTTCTGTTCTTTTTTACTGTATTCTATTCTGCAATGTTTTATTGTTATTATGTTTTATCATGTTTGCTTTTCAGGTATGCAATTTTTTATACTTTACCGTTTACTGTGCTTTATTGTTAACCATTTTTTTGTCTTCAGGTACGCCATTCACGACTTTGAGTGGTTATACCAGAATGATGCCTGCAGGTTTAGGTATCATCTTGGTATCATTCTTTTCAGCCAGCGGTCGGCTTTCATGTAAAAGCAATCCTAGCGGCTAATTAGCCTCTAGACTGCTTTTACAAGCAGTGGGAGGGAATGCCCCTCCCCCCCCCCAACGTCTTCCGTGTTTTTCTCTGGCTCTCCTGTCTCAACAGGGAACCTGAAAATGCAGCCGGTGATTCAGCCAGCTGACCATAGAGCTGATCAGAGACCAGAGTGGCTCCAAACATCTCTATGGCCTAAGAAACCGGAAGCTACGAGCATTTTATGACTTAGATTTCGCCGGATGTAAACAGCGCCATTGGGAAATTGGGAAAGCATTTTATCACACCGATCTTGGTGTGGTCAGATGCTTTGAGGGCAGAGGAGAAATCTAGGGTCTAATAGACCCCAATTTTTGCAAAAAAGAGTACCTGTCACTACCTATTGCTATGATAGGGGATATTTACATTCCCTGAGATAACAATAAAAATGATTAAAAAAAAAAAAAAATGAAAGGAACAGTTTAAAAATAAGATAAAAAAATAATAATAATAAAGAAAAAAAAAAAAAAAAAAAAAAAAAGCACCCCTGTCCCCCCTGCTCTCGCGCTAAGGCGAACGCAAGCGTCGGTCTGGCGTCAAATGTAAACAGCAATTGCACCATGCATGTGAGGTATCGCCGCGAAGGTCAGATCGAGGGCAGTAATTTTAGCAGTAGACCTCCTCTGTAAATCTATAGTGGTAACCTGTAAAGGCTTTTAAAGGCTTTTAAAAATGTATTTAGTTTGTCGCCACTGCACGTTTGTGCGCAATTTTAAAGCATGTCATGTTTGGTATCCATGTACTCGGCCTAAGATCATCTTTTTTATTTCATCAAACATTTGGGCAATATAGTGTGTTTTAGTGCATTAAAATGTAAAAAAGTGTGTTTTTTCCCCAAAAAATGCGTTTGAAAAATCGCTGCGCAAATACTGTGTGAAAAAAAAAAATGAAACACCCACCATTTTAATCTGTAGGGCATTTGCTTTAAAAAAAATATATAATGTTTGGGGGTTCAAAGTAATTTTCTTGCAAAAAAAAATTATTTTTTTATGTAAACAATAAGTGTCAGAAAGGGCTTTGTCTTCAAGTGGTTAGAAGTGTGGGTGATGTGTGACATAAGCTTCTAGATGTTGTGCATAAAATGCCAGGACAGTTCAAAACCCCCCCAAATGACCCCATTTTGGAAAGTAGACACCCCAAGCTATTTGCTGAGAGTCATGTTGAGTCCATGGAATAATTTATATTGTGACACAAGTTGCGGGAAAGAGACAATTTTTTATTTTTTTTATTTTTTTTTGCACAAAGTTGTCACTAAATGATATATTGCTCAAACATGCCATGGGAATATGTGAAATTACACCCCAAAATACATTCTGCTGCTTCTCCTGAGTATGGGGATACCACATGTGTGGGACTTTTTGGGAGCCTAGCCGCGTACGGGACCCCGAAAACCAAGCACCGCCTTCAGGCTTTCTAAGGCCGTAAATTTTTGATTTCACTCTTCACTGCCTATCACAGTTTCGGAGGCCATGGAATGCCCAGGTGGCAAAAAAACCCCCCAAATGACCCCATTTTGGAAAGTAGACACCCCAAGCTATTTGCTGAGAGGTATAGTGAGTATTTTGCAGACCTCACTTTTTGTCACAAAGTTTTGAAAATTGAAAAAAGAAAAAAAAAATTTTTTTTTCTCGTCTTTCTTTATTTTCAAAAACAAATGAGGGCTGCAAAATACTCACCATGCCTCTCAGCAAATAGCTTGGGGTGTCTACTTTCCAAAATGGGGTCATTTGGGGGGGGGTTTGTGCCACCTGGGCATTCCATGGCCTCCGAAACTGTGATAGGCAGTGAGGAGTAAAATCAAAAATGTACGCCCTTAGAAATCCTGAAGGCAGTGATTGGTTTTCGGGGTCCCGTACGCGGCTAGGCTCCCAAAAAGTCCCACACATGTGGTATCCCCATACTCAGGAGAAGCAGCTAAATGTATTTTGGGGTGCAATTCCACATATGCCCATGGCCTGTCTGAGCAATATATCATTTAGTGACAACTTTGTGCAAAAAAAAAAAAAAAAAAAAAAAAAATTTGTCACTTTCCCGCAACTTGTGTCAAAATATAAAACATTCCATGGACTCAACATGCCTCAAAGCAAATAGCTTGGGGTGTCTACTTTCCAAAATGGGGTCATTTGGGGGGGTTTTATGTCATCTGGGCATTTTATGGCCTTCAAAACTGTGATAGGTAGTGAGGAGTAAAATCAAAAATGTACGCCCTTAGAAATCCTGAAGGCAGTGATTGGTTTTCGGGGCCCCGTACGCGGCTAGGCTCCCAAAAAGTCCCACACATGTGGTATCCCCATACTCAGGAGAAGCAGCTAAATGTATTTTGGGGTGCAATTCCACATATGCCCATGGCCTGTGTGAGCAATATATCATTTAGTGACAACTTTTTGTAATTTTTTTTTTTTTTTTTTTTTTTTCGTCATTGTTCAATCACTTGGGACAAAAAAAATGAATATTCAATGGGCTCAACATGCCTCTCAGCAAATTCCTTGGGGTGTCTACTTTCCAAAATGGGGTCATTTGTGGGGGTTTTGTACTGCCCTGCCATTTTAGCACCTCAAGAAACGACATAGGCAGTCATAAATTAAAGGCTGTGTAAATTCCAGAAAATGTACCCTAGTTTGTAGATGCTATAACTTTTGCGCAAACCAATAAATATACACTTATTGACATTTTTTTTACCAAAGACATGTGGCCGAATACATTTTGGCCTAAATGTATGACTAAAATTGAGTTTATTGGATTTTTTTTAGAACAAAAAGTAGAAAATATCATTTTTTTTCAAAATTTTCGGTCTTTTTCCGTGTATAGCGCAAAAAATAAAAACTGCAGAGGTGATCAAATACTATCAAAAGAAAGCTCTATTTGTGGGAAGAAAAGGACGCAAATTTCGTTTGGGTACAGCATTGCATGACCGCGCAATTAGCAGTTAAAGCGACGCAGTGCCGAATTGTAAAAAGTGCTCTGGTCAGGAAGGGGGTAAAACCTTCCGGGGCTGAAGTGGTTAAATCTTATGTTTATTTTTTATAGTTGCATATATACTTTTCAAAACTATTGACCGGGAGCAGTCATCTATAAATTGCTTGTTGATTACTCTGATATATTTTACATATTCCTTGCTAGTACGCGCATGCCCAATGTCACAACATGCTCATCAAGAACACAATGTAATACATTACAGATTAGTCCCTAGATTTGGTGACCTGCATTCGTTTCCTTTATTTTTTGGGCTAGGAATTGTTGTTAGCAAGTAGAGATAATACCTGTTGATCCAAAAATGTTATCTCTTATGTAAGCTACAACGTAGTAAAGATGAACAAAGGCAGACATACAGTATTGGCTTTGCCAGGCGACTTCAGTACTATTTTGAAGCACTTTTTCTTGTGCGGATATGCAGAGATAATAGCATGCAGGAAGATGTCATGCACTGCCTGGGTAATCTTCCTGTAATGTCAGATCCAAATCACTAAATCATTATAGATAAGGATTCTATTTGGAGGCGACTTCCATTACCGTCTGTGGGTACAAATTGGATAGAAATCGCCTTGAAGTAGTACAGGAACCTTTTCTAAAGTCGGAGCGACTTCAGTAGTGCTAATTAAGACAGCTCTCATTGACTAAAATGGGATTTCACATGTCATGTGACTTGGGGTCTCGGATCCCAAGTCGTGGCAGTGTGAACTGAGCCTTAGTAGTGAAACCTAGGTGGTAAACATGGCTCTCTCTGTAGATAGTGGAGGATTTTGCAAAGGCATTTGATACAGTTCCCCATAAACGATTACTGTACAAAATAAGGTTCGTTGGCATGGACCATAGGGTGAGTACATGGATTGAAAACTGGCTACAGGGGCGAGTTCAGAGGGTCGTGATAAATGGGGAGTACTCAGAATGGTCAGGGGTGGGAAGTGGGGTTCCCCAGGGTTCTGAGCTGGGACCAATCCTATTTATTTTGTTCATGAACGACCTGGAGGATGGGGAAAACAGCTCAATCTCTGTATTTGTGGACGATACTAAGCTAAGCAGGGCAATAACTTCTCCGCAGGATGTTGAAATCTTGGAAGAATATCTGAACAAATTAATGGGGTGGGCAACTACATGGCAAATGAGGTTCAATGTAGAAAAATGTAAAATAATGCATTTGGGTGGCAAAAATATAAATGCAATCTACTCGCTAGGGGGAGAACCTCTGGGGGAATCTAGGATGGAAAAGGACCTGGGGGTCCTAGTAGATAGGCTTAGCAATGGCATGCAATGCCAAGCTGCTGCTAACAAACAGAATATTGGCATGCATTAAAAAGGGGATTAACTCCAGGGATAAAACAATAATTCTCCCGCTCTACAAGATGGTCCGCCCGCACCTGGAGTATGCTGTCCAGTTCTGGGCACCAGTCCTCAGGAAGGATGTACTGGAACTGGAGAGAGTCCAGAGAAGGGCAACAAAACTAATAAACGGACTGGAGGATCTCGGCTATGAGGAAAGACTGCAAGGATTGAACTTATTCTCTCTGGAGAAGAGATGATTGAGAGGGGATATGATTTCAATGTACAAATACCATACTAGTGAGCCCACAATAGGGATAAAATTTTTCCGCACAAGGGAATTTAAAAAGACTCGCGGCCATTCACTAAAATTAGAAGAGAAGCGGATTAACCTTAAAATAGAGGGTTCTTTACTGTAAGAGCGGTTAGGATGTGCACAAGCAGTGGTTTCACTGGGGAGCATCAATAATTAAAAAAAATATATTAGGCACCTAAACGACCACAACATACAGAGATATAAAATGTAATGTTAACATAAAAGCACACACATAGGTTGGACTTGATGGACTTGTGTCTTTTCAACCTCACCTACTATGTAACTATGTAAATGTAGCCATCCAGAGACAAGCAGTGTGTTATTCACAAGATTACCAGGTGGAAATATAGGGAACAACACCTGAAAATCTATGCCACCACCAAATCTAAGGACTGGTAAGCTGCCATGTACTACCTTTTTGGGTTTAGATGCGTTTTAGGCTCCATGCACACTGGGCTTAACGTATCACTAAACCCACAACAGTAAAATTAGTCTGTATATGCAGTAAAGCATGCTTGTTATACTCACTGTGAAACCTAAGAGGTTAATCCTCCACATTGTGTAAAAAGGCTGTTTACTGTCCTCAATCTCCTGATAAGACAGAACTTTTGGAGTCACTCTGCACATGCTCAGTTTGTGTATTGCTAGAGAATTTTTTCTTTTTCTTGGGAGGGTGTATGTGATCAGCACAGGGCCAATCAGCACTGTCCAGACAGAGGGTCAGGGTCCTACAGCCTCAGGACAGTCAGAGTAGAATAAAAAACCCTTCCTACAAGCTTTCACCAGACACTGATAGAAGTCACGAGACTGCTATATACTGCTGATGAGAAAAGGTTCCCTTGGCAGAAAAAACTCTCAAAGAGCATTTATTTGTACACAGTTTAGACGAGTTTGGGAGAAGTTTAGCCTTTTTCTGCCAGAGAGCTCCAATAAGAAACACAAACCTGAAGGTTTTTTTTTTTTCCTGCCTCTAAACGTTGAGCTTGAAATATGCCTGTAATCGTCCTAATGTACATGGACACATAGCATAACATTGAGCTGCTTCTACAGGCAGAACACAAAATGCTGGTAGAAGCAGCGATTTTTAACCACTTTCCACCTGCGCTATAGCCGTCCCTAGACGTCCTCCCGTGATTGTGCTGCCTCCATGCCGCGTTCTGATCGTTGAGTACAGGAGAACAGGGTAAAAACAGGGTAAACAGCTGATTACAGAAGTAAACAGAAGCCGGTTATCGGCGTGAGGAGAAAAGAAGAAAGCTGGTAACCGGGACATCGGTACCAATCTGTGCCCACCAGTGCCACCTATCGGTGCCCACCAGTGCTGCTAATCAGTCCCCATCAGTGTCACCTACAGTGCCTCTCAGTGCCAGCCGATTCATGCCGCCTCATCAGCGCACATCAGTGAAGGAGAAAAATTACCTGTTTGCAAAATTGTATAACAAACTATGAAAAATGTTTTTGTTTTGTTTTTTCAAAAATGTTGGGTTTTTTCTGTTTCTTTAGCAAAAAATGAAAAAAAAAACCTCAGTGGTGATTAAATACCACCAAAGGAAATCTCCATTTCTGTGAAAAATATAACAATTTTGTTGGGGTGCTGCATAACCGCACAATTGTCATTCAAAGTGTGAGAAATTCTGACAGCTGAAAATTGGCCTGAGCAGGAAGGGGGTAAAACTGCCCAGTAAGCAAGTGGTTAAGCCAGTGTGCATGGAGCTTAAAAGAAAAAAAGATAATTTGCTTTGGAAGGGTTTGTCATCTTCTCTGTTATCTGTTCTTCATTGTGGATATTAAGATATGTAGACTATGCAGCTGTATAGTTATGAAGAGCTTATGTATCTATGAAAAATATTTAGAGAGCCAGATTGTTGGAGGACATGTTATTAACAATCCTTGTAGATAGTACAGAAATAATTCTCGGCTGTCAGCCGGATATGGTTTGCAATAGTGATATTTCAGAGATAATGGACACTCTGCAGCACAGTAACATTATACTGGATCATCTCCCTAATCACCTTCATCAGTGGCTGTCAACTTATGAGCTAAAGGGGGCCTCAACTGCTGTCCCTGATAGCACCAATGGGCCATACGTAATGTTCAATATATGTAATGCTTGAGAGGACTGTCAGACTGCAGACCTAATAGAGGAAATGAGGGTCAGAGAGTGTGCACATGCTACATTTTTGGGTTGGGATATGCTGCAGAAGATAATACGAGACTGAGGAACATGTTACATGAGACTAATAGAAATCAATGCTATTACCCTAATCAATGTTCCCACTACAGACATCTGAGGGCTGCACATCATGTACCAAAGGACCGCAGGTTGGACAACAGGGACCTACATGCACTACAGCCAAGTGGTTAGGACATTTTGTATTCTTTGGTGAGGAGGCACACGCCCTGATTTGCCATAATGATGTGAGAGTAACCTGTAACCATATAGTACCAACCAGTAACATCACATAATAATGTGAGAGTAGGCATATAATATAGAGGCATCGGTAAACCAATCCAACTGGTTGTCTAATATATATATTTTTTTACAGTTGTATGTGCTACACTTTCCCTCTTTCATAGCTACAGATATAAAATGTCCCGTGTCTGTCCCTGCTCGTTTAGATAGTAGGACGCCTGATCTCATAGTGTGTTATCTAAAGCTGATTGCATCTTCTGAGTAATAATTGATGAAGATGACTTTTGTGCACGTGGCTCGATACTGTCAAATCTTTATTGAACTTGTATAAAAAAAAAAAAAAGGAAAACTTCCGTGTATTACCTCTAGCCACCAGATTCACCATTTGTTTTTGATTCATGCAATAGTTTTTTTATTGAATTTTCGAATAACCTATAAAGAAATTGGCACATTAGTATGGGCCTCCAGTAACTTCTACTGTAAGTTTATTGCTTTCACAGCTTCCAGTGGATGTGGAAATGCTTGGATGGCTGAATCACTTCCATTAGATAGCTGACAGTTGTCTTAAAGTGTTTGTTAACCCACATGTCTTCTAATGATATGCCCCCCCCCCGTGTGTGTGTGTGTTTGTATATAAAAAAAAAAAAAAGCCGTATATACCTTTATCTGTGAGCACTGATCAGCGTTCACGTGACGCGCCGCATCTCTCCTCTCCCTGTCTGTCAGATGCAGCGGGAGGGGCCGAGATTCCTCCCCCGACTTCAGTCTGGTCTGGGGCAGAGGAGGAGAAAGCCGGAAAGAGCCAGCGCATCACGTGACCGCTGATCAGCACTCACAGATAAGGTATATACTTTTTTTTATTTATATACAACACACACAGGGGGACATGTGAGAAGGCTGGCCGGAGTATTTGTAGGAGGAGTCTGAGGGGTATATATCCCTCCTCCTTTGTCTGATCGTGCATCGGCTTGTCTAAATTGTTACAGCCGACGCACTTCATTTCCGGGTGGCTGCGTCACTTCCGGTTTCTTCACAGAGCGGTTCTTCTCCTGGTGTTCATGCCGGGCTTCATTGGGGGGGTGCCCGCCCACCGCTACCTCTTTCGGGTTTACGCCGGGCTTCATTCGGGAGGGGGCCACTTACTTGCCCACTCGCCTCTCCCGGGCTCACGCCGGCATCATCGGAGGGAGGGCCGCCGCTCATTTCTCCTGGTACTCACGCCGGGCAGCATGGGGGGTAGGGGGCGCTCACTCCTCCTGCTCGCCGGGCATCATGGGGGGGGGGGTCCACCCTCCTGGTGCTCAAGCTGGGCATCAACGGGGGGCACGCATTAGTTAGCTGTTTTAGTCCTGGAATGGAGATAGGGGGGGGGGTAGGCACAGCAGAGAATGCCATTTCAATTTCATTTAATTGTTCAAAGGCTCCATCACCAGATTCTCAGTACATCCTAGTGAGGACATGTTTGGCTTGATCTATCCTGGCATGGCCCTGAGAGTTGGGAGAGCAAGCCAGCTGAGACTTCATAGTCCAGGCTACCTTGGGGTCACAAATCAAGTGGGGGTGCAGACCAGCGGGGGGGGGGGGGGGGGGGCTGATTGGTAGGATAGCTCCACTTCCATCGTCATTTCATGTTTCTGTCATAGCGTGTTCTGTCATAGCGGTTCTGTCAGTAGCGTGTTTTGTCAATCTGCCCCAAAGAAGCTCATGTTCTTTTTTGAGCTTAGAGCGTTTTTCAGGCGTTTTGCCTCAGGTAACAAAACGCTCAGATGTCTCCCCCGCTATTGCATATGTGGTACTTTTATGTACTGTTGATTATACAATAAAACTTTCATCCAAATTTCCAAAATCCGTAATTGTTTAACTGGGGTTGCACCGTAGGAGTCTGATGTGGCAATTTACCTGGAGCAGTGACAATATACACAAGGCTAATAATCAAGTAGTAGAAAAGACTGAGTAATAATGTACTGTATTTATTGGCGTATAACGCGCACTTTTTCCCCCTGAAAATAGGGGGGCAAATCACGGGTGCGTGTTATACGCCGATAGTGTAGCTCGGAGGGTAGGAGGGGGATGAGCGCTACCGAGCCGGAATTCACTGAGTCGTCAGCTGTATAATCGGCTCTCACTCGGCTCTGACGTCACACACACAGTCCCACCTCCGCCACTGGTATTGGACCAGTGTTCTGTCAATCACAGGAGCTGGTCCAATGCCAATAGCGGAGGCAGGACTGTGTATGTGACTGCTGACTGAGAGCTGAGTAAACAGGAGATGACGGCTCGGTGATTTCCTGCATGAGAGATGGTGAGGCTGCAGATGGGCATCAGGCTGCATTGATGGCAGATAGGCTGCATTAAGGCTGCAGATGGGCGCATATCAGGCTGCATTAAGGCTGCAGATGGGCGCATATCAGGCTGCATTAAGGCTGCAGATGGGCGCATATCAGGCTGCATTAAGGCTGCAGATGGGCGCATATCAGGCTGCAGATGGGCGCATATCAGGCTGCATTAAGGCTGCAGATGGGCGCATATCAGGCTGCATTAAGGCTGCAGATGGGCGCATATCAGGCTGCATTAAGGCTGCAGATGGGCGCATATCAGGCTGCATTAAGGCTGCAGATGGGCGCATATCAGACTGCATTAAGGCTGCAGATGGGCGCATATCAGGCTGCATTAAGGCTGCAGATGGGCGCATATCAGGCTGCATTAAGGCTGCAGATAGGCACAGATCAGGCTGCATTGAGGCTGCAGGTGGGCACATATCAGGCTGCAGATGGGCACATAACAGGCTGCATTGATGGGCACTGACCATTATTTTGCTTCAAAGTGGTTTATTTTGAAAAAAAAAAAAATTCCTGAAACTTCCCTCTTAAATTGAAGGTGCGTGTTATACACCGATAAATACGGTAATTTTTTACAGGATAGACCTGTAGACACTCACAATAGTCACTTTAAAAAAAGAACATGGTAACTATTACGCAGGTTACCAATAATATAAAGCTACGCCTCACACTGATGATGTCACCCAGTGTTTATTCAGCCAAGATGACAGCCCCTGACTGTTGGCCACGCCCTCTAACAAGTTTCACCCTGATTGGCTTTATTCATAGAAGTCCTATAAATATTTATATTTATGGTGTTTTATGGGAGTGAGGGTGAGCTCTTTTTCGACTGGTATATACATAAACACCAGAGCTTCAAGCGATGTTTATTCTTTCAAGCTTCTAATATGCAGGCTGCTCTTTGTATCAGCTTTCAGTCTGTATGGTCTGCTTGGACACTGTATTGGCTTTCAAATTCATATCAAAAGCTGATTAGACAGCAAATGGCAATTGAAAATTGCTGAGCTGATTTTTGCTTTCAATCTTAAGTACTCAAATTACTGATAGATATAGGTGGACATGGTTTTGCTGTTTTTGTTTTGCTTTCTGGTGCTGGGATAATTTATTATAAGTGCAGCTGCTGCTTATGGAAATAAAATAACTTTTGCTTTTAGTGCTAACGTTGCAGACCTAAAAATACAGGGGAACAGATATATTAGGGATGGGGACCAATGTGCAAAGGACAAAATGTCATCTATGATGCAGCCTGGCAATCGTAATTTAGTCAATAATAAATTAGTAAACATTATTTGATATCGGAGCCTTGTGTGAGATTGTTTTCTTGTTTGCCCATACCTGTCGATCTGAGGATTTTTAACTTCCTTCAGCAAGTTTGCAAAAATCTTTATTTTGCAGTGGCATCACAGCAACATTGTCACCTATTAAAAAAAGTAGTTTTAGATGGACCTGAAAGCTGAAGTGAGATTTGTTAGTGGGGGCGTGAACTTTCATTATCTGAAATAGCATACTCGGAGATAAGAGAGTTCAGGATCCTGCTGCAACTTTGGCTTCTTCCAAGTCCCATGGGGCTCCCTTTTGGCCGTTGGCTGGTCACTGATGATGTAACTCCTGCACATACACATATTGTCTCTGGGAAACGGCTGTATTCTTGATGTGCCATGCAGTGTACATAGCAAAACGAACAAAAATCACCCAGATCCAGGGACAAGTGTTTGCATGTGTCTTTTGCTGTAAAACTTCTGATTTTTTTTTTTTTTTTTTGTCAAAGCAAACCTAAACTCTCAATTCCTTTGCAGCCAAGGGGGCTGCCATCTTAACCTCTGTTTGATCTGCAGTTGCCATGGCGCTGACCATGTGGTCAGCGTTGACACCAGCCATTCGATGGCTTGACAGTTCTGTTGAGAGCTAACACATACTGGTAACGGACTGTTCTCATTCAAGACATCCCTTGCATGTAACTGTTTAATTGGTGTGTGTGTTTTTTTGCAGGTAAAAAAATATACATTCATTTATTTTGTTAGGAACCTGTAAAGCATTACACCCATGATCAGCAGATGATGGGTGTAATGCCACAGTCCTGCAGACTGTCTGTGTAGCTGTCTGCCCGTACCTCTGATATGGGCAGGCAGTTGCACACTGACAGGAAGCTCAATGAACTACCACAGCGCTCAACAACACCCTGGTAGTTCATTGAGAACTACAAGCTGACAGCTGCAGATGTAGTTTTCCCATTCGCAGAACACTATGAATGAATGATGTGGCCTGCTGGGTGGAGCCGCACACGGTTGCATTTTTTTAGTGAGTGGGGGGATCAGGGTTTGCGGGGGGGGTGCATTTGTAACATGTTACACCCTAAACATGTTACAAAATGTGAACTTATCCCTTAAAGTAAGTTTACTTCCATTTTTAGTAAGGGAATTAACCACTTCAGCCCCGGACCATTTGGCTGGCCAAAGACCAGAGCGTTTTTTGCGATTCGGTGCTGCATCGCTTTAACTGATAATTGCGCGGTCGTGCGACGTGGCTCCCAAACAAAATTTATGTATTTTTTCCCCCACAAATAGAACTTTTTTTTGGTGGTATTTGATCACCTCTGCGGTTTTTAGTTTTTGTGCTATAAACAAAAAAAGAGCGACATTTTTGAAAAAAACACAATATTTTTTACTTTTTGCTATAATAAATATCCCCAAAAAATATATAAAAAAAAATTTTTTTTCCTCAGTTTAGGCCGTTACATATTCTTCTACATATTTTTGGTTAAAAAAAAATAAAAATTGCAATAAGCGTTTGATTGGTTTGCACAAAAGTTATAGCGTCTACAAAATAGGGGATAGTTTTCTGGCATTTTTATTAAAGTGTGTCCTAGGGAGTGATTCTAACTGTGGGGTGGATGGGCTACGACACTGATCACCTCTCCCGATCACAAGGAACTGCGATCAGTGTCCTGTCACTAGCAAGAATGGGGAAATGCTTGTTTACATCAGCATTTCTCCGTTCTTCCTCTCCGTGAGATGATTTTGGGTAATCTCCGCGGGAGCTGCGATCACACTCGCGGAGCGCGCCACGTGCGCGCCCACAATGCCGCGTTTCAAAGGGCAACGTACAGGTACGTTAATATGCCTGTACATACCCTTCTGTTGACGTATATCGGCGTGAGCCGGTCGGCAAGGGGTTAAACCCCAAATCCAACAAACACTGGACCCCTTGATCTGCACATATCGTAAGTGTGCATGTGCAATCTCACCTGTGATTACAGCGATTAAAGCGGAACTAAAGTCAGTATACTTGCCTCCTCTTTAAAAGAGAACCATGGGAATTTTTTTTTTTATTTTTAATCATAGTTCCCCAGGTGGATGCAGCATCAGTCCCCCGCTGGATCTAAGAGTACCGAGCAATTGAACATCGTTGATCGCTCGGTTTTCAGTGCTCCCTGAGCAGAGAGCTGGTGACTGTCTTTCACAGGCTCTCTGCTCTGCACCAAGGTGCTCAGTGGAGCGCTGAGCTGTGGAGGGGGCGGGAGCAGCCGATTCAGTTTCTCAGCCGCTTAATTAGAGGCTGAGCTGGGTGTTAGCATGTGGGCGGATCCCAGCCATATGGTCGCAGTCTTTGCCGAGCCTGGGCTGACTCTGTGACGTCAGCTGACAGCAGGCTTCAGCTGAAAACAGGTCACAGGTGTGCAGAATGATCTGCACTCCTGTGATCCACAGGGGGAAGTACAGCCCAATGAGCTTTGGCTGTACTTCTCCTTTAAAGAGGAAGTACTTCCCCTGTGGATCACAGGAGTGCAAATCGTTCTGCACTCCTGTGACCTGTTTGCAGCTGAAGCCCGCTGTCAGCTGACGTCAGAGCCGGTCCAGGCTCGGGAAAGGTTGCGATCATATGGTTCAGGTGTTTCAGACCAAACTTAAGTGTGTGGCCAGGTCCGCTTTTACTGATGTGACTGGATGTGGCTGTTCTACATGAACATGTGTCTGCTTCCATCTAGGCACGCCTAGGCATTATATGGGTCCCTTTTTCCTCTATGATAGGATGAAGGAAATATCAGAACAGATATGGTCTACGGTCCCCTGATAGGACAGAACAGAAGGCACCAATGAGAAAGAAAGCAAGAGTGTTTGTGACCGGTATTAATAACATTCATTTACCAGAATACAATATTTTTTGGTAATAGTGGGCATTTCCTTTTGTAATTCCTGTTTTTTCTTCTTTTTTATACACACATGACTTCCCTTTTTCTGTATGTTAATTGGTCAGTGTCTTCTCAGCTATGAAACTATGCAGCTTTTTACACAGTTTTGAAGTGTTATGAAGTCATGCTGAATCACATTGCTGGAGATGTCATTGTTGAACGTCTTCCAATAGAAGTGAATGTTGTCCATTCCAATCAATCAGGTTTCAGCTTTTATTTCCATAGAACACGCTTCCTCTTTTATAGAATAGGTATGTGCAGTAGATAGCATTCAAAAACAGAAAACTTAAGGGGGCTGTTGTGCCTAGCTCTAAGGCTGCATCACACCTGGGCATTTTGAATCGCATCTCAGATGCCATTCATTTTAATGGCACCTAAAACACAGTGTGGTATTGTCGCGTAAACCACCTAATGCGTAAATCATGCCACCGGGAAGAAATCTCCTGATGACAATCGTGGCAGATCTGCACTGTGTTTTGAGGTGCCATTCAATGACATCTGAAATGTGTGCTGTGCGATTTGTCATTCACACCTGGGCGTTTTAGAATTGTTGCAAATCTGCCCGGGATTCAAAACGCCCAGGTGTGAATGCAGACTTAAAGTGATTGTAAAGTCTCGTGTTTTTTTTTTTTTCTATAAAAATAACAAACATGTTATACTTACCTGCTCTGTGTAGTGGATTTGCACAGAGCATCCTGGATCCTCCTCTTCTCTGGTCCCTCTTTGGTTCTTCTGGCCCCTCCCTCCTATTGAGTGCCCCCCACACTAAGCAGCTTGCTATAGGGGCACCCAAGCCAATTTACAGCTCCCTGTGTCCATTCAGACGCGGAGCTCCAACCCCCCCTCTCTCCCCGGATTGGTTAGCTGACTTTGACAGCAGCGGGAGTCAGTGGCGCTGCTGCTGTGTCTCAGCCAATCAGGAAGGAGAGTCTCAGACAGCTAAGACATTTGTGGACATCTGCTGGACAGAGCGGGACCTCAGGTAAGTGTTAGGGCGGCTGATTGGGGTTGCTGCACACAGACTTTTTATCTTAATGCAAAGAATGCTTTAAGATAAAAAACTTTCTGCCTTTACAACCCCTTTAAATGTCATCTCTGAGTCTTAATCACACCCCCACATGTATGTTTTGCATGTGCACCTGCTATAGCTGTAAAACGGACCGACGTACAGCGATTTGCGGGAACGAGCTGACCAACCGCAGTATGATGGCGGCGGGTCGGCAAGTGGTTTAAGAGGAGCTCTAGTGTCCACCCAAAAAATTAAAAGTCAGCTGACTGACTTTTAATATAAGGACACTTATAGGGGTCGAGGGATGTCGGATTATTTGAATCCGTTTCGGGTGCAGGCTCTGACATCTTCACTGCTCCAGATTCTGGCTGCTCCGGTTTTGATGTTTTCTGAGCTGTGCAGCTGGCCAAGATCAAGACAAGAGGTCATGGAGAACCCTAGATCCTGCTGCTGAGAGCCCTATTGAGAAAGACACTCAGTTGTGCAAGTCTGTATGCATTATTTTTAACTTTCAGAGTGTTTCCAGTGAAAAAAACATTAGTTCTGCTTTAACAAAAAAAAAAAAATCCTCTTTTAGGTTCACACATATGCGGGTTGGGGAACACATACCAATCACATGTGTTTGTGACCCCGCAGACAAAACACGCTGCTCTTATGCAGACACGTAGAGGTGCCATTAATTCCCAATAGCATCCCCACACATCAGAAAACATGGCATGTGTTTGGATGGGTTTTAAAAAAAGGGATGGGGACTTTTTCCCTGTGTTTCCTGCAGGTACAGCAGCCCATTCAATCACGGCACGCAGGAGCCGCACACATGTGAACCTAGCCTAGGCCCCTTCTTCCTCACCTATATAATCTGCATTCAGGGCAGTGTGCAATTTTCATATATAACTATAAAGCCGTGGCTTCAGTTAGCCTGTCATTGGGTTGTAGAGGATGTCTGTATGATCCACTGGTCACTCCCAGGCAGAGAAATAGGCCCAAAAGGACACTGTATGGCCCCATTGCTGCTTTCTGCATGAGGCTTCATTTGTTTCTATGCCTCTTCCAGATCTATACCTTCTCCTGCTAGCCTGTTTTTATTGGTTGTACTGATTTATCACACATTATTTCCTTATTTTTCTGCTTTTTTTTTTCAGATTTCTTTTTCCCTTCTGCTTATATCTTATCCTGACTTTAAGTGAACAGTGTCAAAGTTCCTCACTATGCAAATAAAGGGCAAAGAACCCAACTTTGTGTGCAGGAAGCAGATTTATCTAAGTGCAGCAGATAATTCAAGACGTTATATTGTGTCAGTAGGTGACTGGGGTGAGCACGTGATATCAGCAGCAACCATATACAGTGGGTATAGAAAAGAATCACCCCCCTTTTAAAATAATGACATTTTGTTGCTTTGCAGCCTAAAATGAAGACAGACACAGCTTTTGTTTTATCCAGCTGCATTTACTAGAGCAACTTATAACACTCAAGTGAAAGATATACCACATGCCAGAAAAAATAAAATTCAAAAGCAGAATCACTGAGTTGGGAAAAGGATCACCCACTTGTGTTAGTATTTTGTTGAACCACCTTTGGCTTTAATTACAGGCTTTAGTCTGTTGGGATTTGTCTACTAACTTTGCACATCTAGACTTTGCAATATTCACCCACTCTTCTTTGCAGAACTGCTCAAGTTCAGTTAAATATGATGGTGACCATTTGTGGACTACAGTCTTCAAGTCATTCCACAGATTTTCAATGGGGTTTAAAGGGGTTTTAGAGGTTCGTTTATTTTTTTTTTTCTTTTAAACAAACATGTTATACTTTACGGCTCTGTGCTAGGGTTTTGCACAGAATGGCCTGATCCTCCTCTTCTGGGGTCCCTCAGCAGCGCTCTAGGCTCCTCCCCGCATCGAGTGCCCCCTCGGAGACCCGCATTCCAGGGGGACACCCATGCGGACGTGCTCCCGAGCCCTGCTGCTGCATCCATTGCACAGACAGCAGGACTCGGCCCCGACTTCCGTGTCACTGGATTTGATTGACAGCAGCAGGAGCCAATGGCTGTGCTGCTATCAATCTATCCAATGAGGACCCGAGACAACGGCTGGAGCTGCTGTGCTAGTCCCTGTCAATGGAGCGATCGTGTTCAGGTAAGTAAAAGGGGGGCTCTGGGGGGCTGCTGAACTACAGAAGGTTTTTCACCTTAATGCATGGAATGTATTAAGGTGAAAAACCTCGAGGGTTTACAACCCCTTTAAAGATGTTGTAAAACCCCTGAGACATTTTTACATATAGGTAAGCCTATAATAAAGCTTACCTATATGTACTGAAAATATCTCCTAAACGTGCACAATTTAGTAGATGTTTACCTTGTAGTGCGCCGATGATGTCATCAGCACATGTGCAGTGAAGAAACGGCCCTCCATGCTGTTTCTTCCCCAACGTGTCCTGTGACTGGCGGCTCCTGAGGCAGGTGTAAGGGAGTGACATCACGCGGCTCTGGCCAGTCACAGAGCCGCAGTCTGAGGTCCCGGAGGGAAGAGGGGCGAAGATGGATGCTTCCACCAACGGGGACATCGTGGCTTCGCTTGCAGGTAAGTGCCACATAAAGGGCTAGTATGCATCCATACTAGCGCATTATGCTTTTACTTTGCAGGGGAATAAAGAGGAAGTAAAACCCATCAGGGTTCACTTCCTCTTTAAGTCTAGGCTCTGACTAGGCCATGCAAGGACATTCACCTTTTTTTCCCCTCAACCACTGTGTGGTCATTTTTGCTGTGTGTTTTGGGTCATTCTCATGTTGGAAGGTAAACCTTCTTCCTATTGACAGCTTTCTGACAGAGGGCAGCAGATTATGCTCAAGAATTTGATGCCATTTTGCCCCATCCATTCTTCCTTCTATCCTGAAAAGTGACAGTCTCTGCTGCAGAGAAACACCCCCATAACAGGATATTACCACCTTCATGCTTTACTGTAGGAATGGTGTTATTTGGATGGTGAGCTGTATTGGATTTCCGCCAGACATATCATTTGGTGTTGAGGCCAAATATTTCAATTTTAGTCTCTGACTACCTTAAACGCACCTTGAAGATTCTAAGGCCACATACATACCTTTTCTGCAGGCGATCCGACCCGATTTCCAGCGGCAGAAGCTCTGATCCCATGCAGAGCTGTCAGCCGCGATTTTGCTGTGTAGGCGGGTGCAGAGGACATGTCCATCAACAGAAACCCCATAGTAACTCTATGGGAGATGTCACTTCCCATTCATTTCACAGCCGTTGTCGGACGTGTACTCAGCAGAGCTTCCGGCGCTGAAGATCGGGTCGGATCACATGCAGAAAAGGTATGTATACTGATTTTTTTTTTTCTTTTCAGGGCTAGAGAGGTTAGTGTTAGAATGTTGGGGGCTACAGGGATTTTAGTTTTAGCATGGACTTCCACTTTAATTTCACTTTAAGGCTTAATGTACACGGGACGTTTTTACAACCTCTCCTGAACGATTTAACTTGACAGATAGTAACCCACGTTTAAAACGTCCGTTTTGCCACGTTTACATGCTGCGTTTAGCCACGTTTGAAAAAAAATGTTTTTTTTATTTTCAAAATAGCCAAAAATGAAAAACGCCTATAAACGAAACGTGACTAAACGCGAGTTACCGCGTTTAGTGCTTGCAATGTCTCTAAACTCAGCATGGATTTGATTTAAATCAACTTGATTTAAATCGTAATTTTTAAAGAACAACTGTCATCTCTGTCCCGCAGTGGCTCCTCCTCTGACCCGCTGTTGACTCACCGACAGTCCCATTCACTTTAATGGGTGGATGCCCGCTAACAGGCGCTGCCATGATGGATCTGAAATGACAGGTGCTCTTTAAATGTAAGGACTTGCTGGTAGTTAGAATCTTTAATATTTGCAAACAAAATGAAGGTTTCCTATTTAGAATAATAAGCTGTTAGGTTAGTAAAACAGCGATATCGGAACTGATTCAATCATACAGTTTGTGGTGCACATAGATTTGCAAAACAATGGGATAAAAGAATATTCCTGAACTTTGTTTTATCTCATGGTTACTGTGAAATTGTGTGAGTGCATCAATGCAGTGCATGTTATATCAGCTTGCAGAGCTTGGATTCATTGAATGCTTACCAAAAATGTAAATATTGCAGAATATACAGCCTCATGTTACAGAACTATGCTCAATTTCATGATGAGTAAACTAAATTATTAATGTATCTTAAATAGAAAACTCTCTTTAAAATAAATTTAATGAAAATCAGAAAAATCGATTTAAATAAAAAAAAATCGTATTTAAATCCAAAAAATCAGATTTTTTTTTTTTTTTTTAAACAAAATCATTGATTCTTATCCACCCTGGTTAGAATGTTATTGGCTATAGATGCAGGGATTTTAATAATTTTAGCCTGAACTTCCACTTTAAAGGCAAGTTTAATAAAAATAAAAATAAATAACAAACATGTTATACTTACTGCTCTGTATAATGGTTTTGCACAGAGCAGCCCCGATCCTCCTTTTCATGGGTCCCCTGCTGGCGCTCCTGGCCCCTTCCTCCTGCCAAGTGCCCCCAGTGCAAGGAGCTGGGGCGGGCACCCAAGCGGGTTCCCTCCCGAGCCGCTGCTCTGCATGTTCATTCAGACACAAAGCCGTGGCCTGGCCCTGCCCCCTCTGTCTTCTCATTGGCTGTGATTGACAGCAGCGGGAGCCAATGGCTCCTTCTGCTGTCTCAGCCAATGAGGAGGGAGAGTCCCTGGAGAGCTGAGGCTCTTGTGCACATCGCTGGATCACGATGGGGCTCAGGTAAGTATTAGGTGGGGCTGCTGCACACAGAAGGTTTTTTTACCTACTTTGCATGAAGGTAAAAAACCTTGAGCCTTTAGAACCACTTTAACTGCTTAAGGACTGCTCCACGTACATATACTGCGGCAGGACGGCCCTTAAGTGCAAAATCATGTACCTGTATGTGATTTCCTTCTCTGGGTCTCGGGTGCTCGCGCACCACTGGAGGCCCGTTCCCACTGTGATTGGACACAGCAGGAGCCAAACAGCAGGTCCAGTGGGCCCGATGTCTGCCGGAACCCACCGATCGTTCCCAAGGCAGACAAAACAGCGGCCTGCTTATGTAAACAAGGCAGTTTGTCGTTTTGTCAGAGGGGAAGATGGAAATCTTGTGTTCCTCCTAAGCAGGAAACACAGATCTCTGTCTTCACCCAGTCAAAGCACCCAGGGAACACATTTAACTCCTGATTGTTAACCCCTTCCCTGCCAGTGTCTTTAGTACTGTGACAAAGCTCAAATTATCTCACCACGGGTCTCTTGAACGTGACAATGAGGTCACTGTACTCCAGTGGCCTCCACAGTCACCAGATCTCATCCAATATAGAGCACATTTGGGATGTGGTGGAAAGGAAGATTATTATCATGGATGTGCAGCTGACAAATCTGCAGCAACTGCCTGATACTATCATGTCAATATGGACCAAAATCTCTGAGGAATGTTTCCAACACTTTGTTGAATCTATGCCACAAAGAATGAAGGCAGATCTGAAGGCAAAAGGGGTCCAACCCGGTACTAGCAAGGTGTACCTAATAAAGTAGCCTGTGAGTGTATATAGATAATTACTTTCTCCTTGTAATTTTAACTTCTTTTCAGCTGTAGAAATACTTCCTTTGCACCCTAAAGGGTAAAGCCACTTTGTACACACGCCCTTTTCCTGTGTGTGGGGAGCTGGTGGCGTAGGCTGACACCCTGCCAAAACGAAGCTTTACCATGCCCGATGCCTGTAGTAAAGATCCGGGGGTGGTTCTTAACCTTGTGCTGCTCTTTTTAAGATCCACCTGTCTGCCTGTCCTGCTGATAGTGTTACAGGAAAGCCTGGCACAGCTAAATGCTAGAGAAAATATGAACGGTAATTAAAGAGTCAATGGCGTTTTTACAGTCCAGGAAGTAATTGCAAGAAAATAGTGATAAATATCACTGAATGAGGAAATGCGTTTGCTCTGTCCAAATTGAACTGTTGCACAACCCTAAATGGTGGATATATTTTCTTTGGAAGAAAGTACCTAGTTGTTGACAAAGGCTTAAAGTGACACTAAATTATGAATTTAAAACAAGGTTCTATTCACGTCTGTCTTCCTAACTCAGAAAAGTCCCTTCTATTGCTCTCGGCCTCCTCCAAATCTCCAAATTCTTTTTTTTTTTTTTTTGCTGCTGTGATCTGTCTTCCAGTGGTTAGGGGGTGGCTAGGTTCATTCTCCGAGTTCCCTCTGTATGTGGGAATATAGGCTCCCTTTCTTCCTTTCTTGTTTGCTCCCATTATGGGATTTGTAGTGTGCATAGAGTAGTGCATACAACACCACAACTGCGGTGCTTGGTCCAAACAAGTGGATGTGAGGTAGGAAAGGAGAAGTTTGGGAGCTCACAGGGGCCATTAAGCACTTGCCGACCACAATAAATATATATACTTTACGGTTTGCAAGTGGTTTACAGGGATTATGGCTGAAGCTGTCAGCCATAATTGTGGTATTGGAACGCTTTCAGAATCTGGAGACTCCCGCTGCTTGCCGGTGTTTCTTGGACTTACTGTTTCCACCGACTCGCCCGAGAATTGATCTGACAGAGCTGCCAGCTGGTCACAGAGGCGTTAAAAGACTAGATCGTCTTTGATCGTCTCTATGGCCTTGGAGGACTGGAGCGATGTCATGACATCACTTTCTGGTCCAGGATGGTAAACAATTTTTTTTTTTTTTTTTTTAAAGCAAAAGATCAATTTTTATTTATTTATTTTTTCAATCTTTTGCTTTCAAAGGTAAAGGAGAGATTTGGGCTCTTTTTGACCCCAGATCTCTCCATAAAGAGAACCAGTCATCCTTATTTCTATTACAAGGGATGTTTACATTCCTTGTAAAAAGAATAAAAGTGATTAAAAAAAATTAAGGAACATTGTATAAAAAGAAAAAAAAAATGTAAAGTACCCCCATCCCTTCATGCTTTGCGCAAAAGTGAACGCATATGTAAGTCACACACGTATATGTAAATGATGTTCGCATTACACCGTTAGAGCGAGAGCAATAATTCTAGTGCTAGACCACCTCTAACTCTAAACAGGTAACCTGTAAAGGCGTTTAAAGCGTCGCCTATGGAGATTTTTAAGTATCGTATTTTGCTGCCATTGCACGAGCGGGCGCAATTTTGAAGCAGGACATGTTGGCTATCTATTTACTCAGCATAACATCATATTTCCCATTATACAAAAAAATTGAGCTATATATTGTGTTTTTTTTTTTTTTTTAATTCATTAAAATGTATTTTATCCCAAAATTGAAAAACCGCTGTGCAAATACTGTGTGACATAAAAAAGATTGCAACGGTCACCATTTTATTCCCTATGTATAATGTTTGGGGGTTATAATAAGTCATTTTCTAACAAAAAATACTGATTTAAACTTAGAGTTGATATTATTTACGGTACCTTGTATGGTGTTCTTAAATGCCTATTCACACATGGAAGAACACCAGTCACCACTAGTACAATTGTTTTCTACATGCCGTGTTTGTACTGCAACACAGCCTGGAGCTGCTGTGCAGTGAGCTGTAATAAAGTGCAGACATGCTGCATTTAATCACAGCATACAGGAAGGTACCGTGTGCCACTGTACAGCAGCGCAATGCGCTGCACTGCTTTGCAGTGACATGAATGAAGTGTCACTTTGCACACAAAAAAAGGTGGGGGGGGAGGTGTGGAGCTGTGCTTTGTGATAAAATGTGTATCACATTGCCCCCTACTGCCAGCTCACTGTAGCTGAAACAGACAGCTGCCCGTACACCGCTTCCGTTATGTGAGCGGACCATAAAACAAGTCCATTTGCTAGTACTGTACATTGAACCATGCTCCATATTTAACAGAGAATTGTCCAATCCTGTGCTTACCGGCACATACGAGGTACCTTTAGGATCCTGCACATGAGGCTGTTCCTCAGATCAAGCTCTAAAATATACTTGGTCAATGGGTGTGGAGCTTCACCCTGCCTTTTCCATCTCATGACCCTCTCTGTTGGCCAGTGAGGATGCCCATCATAATTTTGGAGCAAAAGAAAGGCTGAGAAAATAGAAGCGGGCAGGGTTAGGCACCCGACCCAGTGTCAAAAAAGTAAATGCATTTCAGAGCACTTGGACGCCAGGAACATTTATGCTATCCCCAAAATGGAAAACAAATGGGTCTTAAAGCTGAACTCCAGCTTTTGTTACACTTTACGTAGTTTGTTTGGGCCAAGCTGGCCCAAACGAGCTATGTCTCTCACTAACTTGTGAGGCCGCTGGATGCGTGGTATTAACTGTATATAGCTGCAGCTACATACAGCATACTGCACTGTGTTCCGGGTTTGATCCAAGACTTCTTGTCTTATACCCGGAACACAGAAGTGTCTATCACGGCGGCGGTCAGCTGCTCAGAGAAAGCAATGTATTCTAGCAATGAATACAAAGCTTCCTCTGATTGGCTGAGTAAGAGATTGTGACATCATCAGCCCACCCCTCAGCCAATCAGAGGAAGCTTTGTATTTTTTACTAGAATACATTGCTTTCTATGAATGGCTGAGCGCCACTCAGATAGACTCTACTGTGTTCCGGGTATGAGACAGGAAGGTGTCGGCTGTATGTAGCCGCAGCTATATACAGTTTATACTCCACATCCAATGGCCTCACATGTTAGTGAGGGAGATCGTTTGTTTGCCCAAACGAACTATGAAGAGTGGAGTTCAGCTTTAACTGTTTCCTACTCTACCCAAAATAAAATATATTTTTGGCTTTAGGTATACGTTCATCCCTTTGTGACTACAATATGTCCAAATGTAAATTGCCCCTTACTGTGACAATGTTATGTAACCTTACAGCAAAGATCTCGGAATGCGCAACTGTGTGTGTTCCTAGTTCAGACCCAATGTCATTCTATAAATTACACACAGTTCTTGTCAAAGCTTACAGACGTATACTAACACTGCTAAACTTGGCCAGGGTGTTTAACCACTTCCCACACAGCCTATAGCGGATTGACGTCCGGGAAGTGATTCCGTTATCCTGACTGGGCGTCATATGATGTCCAGCAGGATAACATGCCGCTGCGCGCCACGCGGCGTGTCAGCCTGACACACCGCTCCACTAATCTTGGTAAAGAGCCTCCGGCTGAGGCTCTTTACCACGTGATCAGCCGTGTCCAATCACGGCTGATCACGATGTCAGTAGAAAGAGCCGTTGATCGGCTTTTCCTCGCTCGCGTCTGACAGACGCGAGTAGAGGAGTGCGGATCAGCGGCTCTCCTGACAGGGTGGGTCTGCGCTGATTGTTTATCAGCGCAGCCCCCCCTCAGATCACCCCACTGGACCACTAGGGATTGCCACTAGGACCACCAGGGAAGGGGCAACATGTGGATGGCCAGGTATGTACCCCATGGCCATCCACCTGTGCCCAATGTGCCCAATCTGTGCCAATCAGTGCCCACAAATGGGCACTAATTGGCACC
Source organism: Aquarana catesbeiana (assembly GCF_042186555.1). NCBI lineage: Eukaryota > Metazoa > Chordata > Amphibia > Anura > Ranidae > Aquarana > Aquarana catesbeiana. Next base: position 83,578,292 of record NC_133335.1, on the reverse strand, counting down.
ATTATGTTTCAGTTATGCCCAGCAATGCCACCAATAAGTTTTATCAGTGCCACCAATCAATGTCATCAGTGCCACCTGTCAGTGCCCATCTGTGCCCATCAGTGCCCACCTATCAGTGCCCATCAGTGCCACCTATCAGTGCCACCCATAAGTACCCATCAGTGCCACCCATATGTACCAATCAATGCCACCTATGAGTGCCCATCGGTGCCACCTATGAGTGCCCATCAGTGCCACCTATCAGTGCCCATCAGTGCCACCTCATCAGGGCCACCTCATCGGTGCCCATCAATGCCACTGTATCAGTGCCTGTCAGTGCAGCCATATCAGTGCCTGTCATTGAAGAAGAAAACAAACTTTTTTACAAAAAATTTTAACAGAAACATAGAAAAACTTGTTTTTTTTCAAAATTTTCGGTCTTTTTTTATTTGTTGCGCAAAAAATAAAAACCGCAGAGGTGATCAAATACCACCAAAGCTCTATTTGTGGGAACAAAATGATAAAAAATTTGTTTGGGTACAGTGTAGCATGACCGCGCAATTGTCATTCAAAGTGTGACAGTGCTGAAAGCTGAAAAATGGCCTGGGCAGGAAGGTGCCTAAGTACCTGGTATTGAAGTGGTTAAATACCTCTGATCATAAAAGGGTAAGGTCGTTTTTATGTATGTATTGTTGATTTTGGAGAGGCATTGCTGTGTCAGAGCAATACAAACCTAAGTAAATATTACAATCTGTGTCCAGTTTGGTGCATCCAAAAGGCTTAGAAAACATTTGACATAAATAACATTTATTGCAGTATTACCACAATACCCTTATACTGCAGCTGCCAACTATGATTGCACAGAAGATTTCAGCAACATGTTGTGTATGGAAAGGTTGACCTGATGTCTGCAGAAAGACATGGCTTTCCTTTCCATGTGGTCACCTATTGGGAGCTGGGAAGCAATGAGTGACAGGATTGTTGTTCAAACACATCGAGGGGCTGATCATGCAGAGCAATTCTGACTTTACTTGTTCCAGATCTGTTACCTATACTAAATCTGAAAACAGTCAACTAAAGAGGACATCGATGGTAGCCTACATTTTACTGTTTTTTTAAATGTTGAACAAAACCTCCAGCTATTTTATTTGATAAATGGGAATGGTTTCGGCCCCTTTAAGGCGGCTGCTCTGTTAGATCTGCGTGTCAGATTTTCAGATGGGCCTAAACTACAGCTCAGTGCCAATCCACGGGCAGGCGGATGTAAAAGGAAATGCTTTCCTTTTACACCTGATTACCTCTGAGTTCATCTAGGTCTGAAAAATATAATATAGCGATGATGGATTGGTGGTAAAGGGATTTAAACGGACACACATGCATTTACAACCTGCCCATAGACCTAACCATTTTGCTAAGCTTCAGTGTTACCCCATTCTGTTCCAATTCAGTAGGTGATCTGCTCACGGATTCTCTGCTGAGCAGAATCGACTGCATAAAGGTAAAAAAAAAAAACTTCAGGCTTTCGAACCACTTGCTGAGTTCCCTTAAGAAAATATCTGGTTTTGCAATAAATACTGGCTAATCAGAGACCAAGCTAAAGATGGCACTGCTGCAAAAAAATCCCAAAAACGAAAATCTGTTCCCTGCAAAAGAAGAAGTATTGTACCAAGCGTGAAGATGTTTGATAGAGATGTAGAAATAAGCAGAACAGTGATTTACTAGAGATGATTCATATGTTATATATATTTTTTTTCATTTAGGTGATTGGGTTCACCCCACGTTTTTGCTATGCTTACCTGCACTTAAGCAATGTTGGCAGCAGTTCCATAAACTAGAAGCGCAGTGTAGCTTTTGCCAACTCTGACCTCGCTCTATGGATTTTTGCCATTGCATTTCCTTTAGGAACTCTTAAAAGGGCAAGTCCACTCAAAGTATGATCTTTCCGTTCTAGATTGGGTCTGGTAAACATTTTTCCCATTTACAGATGAAATAACTTTATAATGAGGCTGCTTCTCAATGAGGTGCAAATGTAGGGGTGACACTAAACCGGTCAGTCCTGGATACTAATGGGCTGTTTTGCACAAGCCCAGTTTATGTAGAAAGTCTGCTAAATATATAATCTAAAGCTGAAAACCAAGCTAAACAAATACTGACCAAATAGAAGGCACATTTGGTGCCCTGTGTGCATTTCTTTCAGGTCTGTGCAGTAATCCAGCATGAAACAACAACTGCACCTTTCCTCGGTGTGGGAGCTTCCTGTAATAAAGACCAGTCACTGCTGTGTTCTCTCCTTGTGCACGGTGACTGGTCTTGTATCCACCTCTCTGCAAGCAGCTAGTAGTAGGTGGACCTGCTTGGTCCCTTCCACAGCTCTACTCACCATTCAGGCTATCTGCAGCACAGTGATGGTATCACAGTAACACTTCAATGTAATATCTTGGTTTGTAAATGGATTTGGTGCACACAAAGTGCTTTTTGGAACTGTTGAAGAATGTATTTGAGTTTTTTTTTGTGCCTGAAGTTTGACTTCAAAACAGACATATGTAAAATATAGAATTTAGGCCAATTTCTCAATTAGCAGACTTTAACTCGCTGAAGAGGTGAGCAGATGCCATCACAATATCCACATCAGCCAATCAGAGGAAGCTTTGCATTCATTCATAAAAATACAAAGCTTCCTGTGAATGGCTGAGCAGTGCAGTTTTGTTTTGGGAGCAGGATGGGAAGTCCCCATACCACTGCTGGATTACAGTGCTGTATATGTGGTATACTGTATATGTGGCCACATACCATTTATACCATGATCATAGTGGGTGCATCTGTTAGTGAAGGAAATAGTTTGTTTGGACCAGCTTGGTCCAAATGAACTATTTGAAGTTGAATAAAAGTTGGAGTTAGACTTTAAGGGTTATAGTCAGAGCTTACTGTGAAACATTAACCCACTGTGTAATTGGGTGGGGGGAACTCTTGTTGTATTGTACAAAAAATGCATAGCTTACTTTCACATCATGGCAACAGGAAATTAGAGGAAATTGCTCCAAAGTGAGGGCAAAAACAATATTAGACAACTGTAATAAGTGTTCTCAATCGAAGATGACTTTCTGTTTATCTCTGCTATGGTGACAACTGTAAAATTTAGATATCTTACCAGTTTCTGTCCTGGTGACAGTAATGTAGTGACAGTAATCAAAGGCAAATGGGGAAGAATGAATTTACCCAGCAGGGGCACAGACAGCAATATCTGTTGTCTCTGCACTTCTCTATCCAAAACTAAAAAAAAAAGAAGTTTGGCTTTAGCTGCACCTTAACTACTGAATAATACTTTAGCAATCCATTATAGTGTAGTAATGTGCGTTTCATTAAGGAACCCAATCATTGAGCAGACCTCCAACCCACTCATCCCCACATATGAAAAAATGTACTTCATAGTGACCTATTGATCCCACACTTGAACAAACTAAGGTACACAGTCAAGTGGGGACCCTGCAAAAAGATATCCGTCATCAAATTTGGGTCCCGAACCATAGTTTAAGAAACACTAGTTCAGGGGTTTGATTAACTTAAGGCCCTGTATTAGAATAGAGTTAAGGGTTTCTTGTTAAGTTTGATTTAAACCTTTGTAATGAAAAAAGAACTATGGTGAAAAACTGAAATTCAATATTCAGTAAAGCACTGTCATATCTAAAACATCTCTGCACGTGTTTTATTACACAGCAAGTATTGTGAGAAATCCTGGCTGTGGCTGCTGAGGGCTTACAAGCCCATTTCCTTTATTTAGGTGTAGACGCAGTTCCCCTCTATCCAAATTGCTGCATTGTCACTCTCTGCATTGTGTGTTTCCAGATCGGCATACGGCCTTGTGCTGTGACATTACAGAGGGTGTAACTGTAATGGAGGGGTAACCCAGGCATGTCTGTCAACATTTAGGATATGCCTAGGCCCCACCCACTTTTGCATGCTTGATTAAGCCTATGTCCCACCCATTCCTTTCTTCTCAGACACGCTTATATGCCACCCCGTTATGCATTGCATGATGGGAAATTTAGTTTCCTGGGGAAGGAGCAGATGCTAGCTCAATGAATTCTCTGACCATCTCTTGTATCACGATTGCAATCTCTGATCATCTCTTGTATCATGTCTATAGTCTCTGATCATCTCTTGTATCATGTGTGCAGTCTCTGATCATCTCTTGTATCATGTCTGCAGTCTCTGACCAAATCTGGTATCATGTCTGCAGTCTCTGACCAAATCTGGTATCATGTCTGCAGTCTCTGATCATCTCTTGTATTATATCTCCAGTCTCTGACCATCTCCTGTATCACGTCTGCAGTCTCTGACCATCTCCTGTATCACGTCTGCAGTCTCTGACCATCTCTGGTATCATGGCTGCAGTCTCTGATCATCTCTGTAATCCTGTCTGCAGTCTCTGACCATCTCTGTAATCCTGTCTGCAGTCTCTGACCATCTCTGTAATCCTGTCTGCAGTCTCTGACCATCTCTGTAATCATGTCTGCAGTCTCTGACCATCTCTGTAATCATGTCTGCAGTCTCTGACCATCTCTGTAATCATGTCTGCAGTCTCTGACCATCTCTGTAATCATGTCTGCAGTCTCAGACCATCTCTGGTATCATGTCTGCAGTCTCTGACCATCTCTGGTATCATGTCTGCAGTCTCTGACCATCTCTGTAATCATGTCTGCAGTCTCTGACCATCTCTGTAATCATGTCTGCAGTCTCTGACCATCTCTGTAATCATGTCTGCAGTCTCTGACCATCTCTGTATTCATGTCTGCAGTCTCTGACCATCTCTGTAATCATGTCTGCAGTCTCTGACCATCTCTGGTATCATGTCTACAGTCTCTGACCATCTCTGGTATCATGTCTACGGTCTCTGACCTTCTTTGGTATCATGTTTGCAGTCTCTGACCATCTATTGTGTCATGTCTGCGGTCTCTGACCTTTGCTTGTGTCATGCTCATAGTCTTTGACTATATCCTGGTTGTGTGTGTGTTGTCTTTGACACTGAATAGTCACTGAATTTTATGTGCGGCCCTTTAGTATTGTCAAGGACCACACTTGAGGCTCCCCTTATCAAGAAAGTTGGCCACCACTGACTCACATGATGCAAAGTGAGATGTAGGAGAACAGGACTATGTTTGACCCTTTGCAGGTGTAGTCCAATGTTCTCTAGGTTCGTTGTGTTGTATGCACCCCATTTCTATAAACAATAATTAACTAGTCAAATAGTTGTCAGCTTGAACAGGTCAGTCCAGTCTCTCACCTCTCTCTTTATGTAAATACTAACAATGAACTCTTACAGTGGTTATAAAAAGTCTACACACAGGGCTTATAACACTTCTAAGATATTGGCGCAGACAGCACAGGAAGTTATGATCTCACTGGTTTTCTGGCAGGATCAACAAGAATTTAGTGTACTTATTGAGCAGTTATAACACTCAAAACACTTTGAATGGCATATACAGTGGATATGAAAAGTCTACACACCGCTGTTAAAATGTCAGGTTTCTGTGATGTAAAAAAATGAGACTTAGATAAATAATTTCAGAACTTTTTCCACCTTTAATGTGACCTATAAACTGTACAACTCAGTTGAACAACAAACTGAAATATTTTAGGTGGCAGGAAGTAAAAAAAAAAATCTAAAATAATATGGTTGTATAAGTGTGCACACCCTTACACTGATGCCCCGTACACACGGTCGGATTTTCCGACGGAAAATGTGTGATAGGACCTTGTTGTCGGAAATTCCGACCGTGTGTAGGCTCCATCACACATTTTCCATCGGATTTTCCGACACACAAAGTTTGAGAGCAGGATATAAAATTTTCCGACAACAAAATCCGTTGTCGGAAATTCCGATCGTGTGTACACAAATCCGACGGACAAAGTGCCACGCATGCTCAGAATAAATAAAGAGATGAAAGCTATTGGCCACTGCCCCGTTTATAGTCCCGACGTACGTGTTTTACGTCACCGCGTTTAGAACGATCGGATTTTCTGACAACTTTGTGTGACCGTGTGTATGCAAGACAAGTTTGAGCCAACATCCGTCTGAAAAATCCATGGATTTTGTTGTCGGAATGTCCGAACAAAGTCCGACCGTGTGTACGGGGCATAATACTTTGTTGTTACACCTTTTTATTTTATTACAGCACTCAGTCTTTTTGGGTATGAGTCTATCAGCATGGCACATCTTGACTTGGCAATATTTGCCCACTCTTTTCAAAAACACACCAAATCTATCAGATTGTGAGGGCATCTCCTGTGCACAGCCCTCTTCAGATCACCCCATCAAAGTATTAGTTTAAGGGTGTGCACACTTATGTCAGCATCCCCCCTCTCCCCTGCAGCATCCGCTCTCTGACTCAGGTGCCAGAGCTGCAGAATCATGTGACCGGACCAGGTTAAAAATAGGTATGGAGATCTTTTTTATACAGGGTATTCAGGATAGGTAGGAGGAGGGGGGAGGAAACTTTTTAGGAAACGTTAGTTAGCCTTATCTTCCAATTTAACATGGTCTGATCAGCAATGTACGTACTTCTGGATGTAATGCACTGTCGGTAAATGAGTTTAGTGTTCATTAATGAGGTCATTAACACTGAGAACCATTTATGATCATGATTTATAGAACACACAGTACAGAAATGCAGTTTCTTTATTGCCTGTGTTCTTTGGTTGTGGTGAGGAGGGAAGCTGTTGAGTTTTTTAACCATTTTATGACCAGCTTTAATTGATGCATAGATGTCAAGAGCAAATTTAGCAGCATCAACGTTTTTAACTTGACAATAATTCAGACTTGTTTACACTTGTTTTAACCTTACCACACATTGAAGCGCCTACTGCCTCAACATGCTTTTTTTGATGTGTTATTGATGCTTCTTTGAATCTTTAATGGAACTTGGCAAATGCCCCGTGTGTTGATTTTCTGTTTGTTCCAAAAGTAGAACCCCAGTTCATTAGTACCCCCGTTTAGCAGATCCCCAGCTCATTAGTACCCCTGTTCAGCAGATCCCCAGCTCATTAATATCTACCATTCAGCAGATCCCCAGCTTATTAGTACATTAGTTCAGCAGATCCCCTGCTCTGGTGATGCCCCACTCAATAGTACCCCCTGGCTCTTCTAATTCCTTCCTCAGTGGTTACCCTCAGCAATGCTGATTCTCTGCTCAGTGGTAACCCTCAACAATGCTGAATCCCTGCTCAGTGGTAACCCTCAGCAATGCTGAATCCCTGCTCAGTGGTAACCCTCAGCAATGCTGATTCCCTGCACAGTAGTAACCCTCAGCAATGCTGATTCCCTGCACAGTAGTAACCCTCAGCAATGCTGATTCCCTGCTCAGTGGTAACCCTCAGCAATGCTGAATCTCTGGTTTTCTGATCCTCCTCTCTCACTGGTCCCCACTCCTGCTATATTGCTCCCATGATGCGCACCACATGTGACATCTGCTGGTTTCTCCTGCTGTGGTCTCTGCTGATACACCACTGCCCAGTCCTCACTCTCTAGTCCCTTTTACCTTCTGCTATAGTGTTCCCATATTGCACACCACCTGTGCTGTCTGCTAGTTGCTCCTCTCCAGCCCAGACCCTGTTCACCATCCTGCTGCTCCTCACTGCACACCAGATGTGACATCTGCACCAGACACTTCTAGAATGAACTGGAAGTGACTGCTGATGACATCTGTCTGGTTCATTTGCTTGTTTCCAAGTACATCCTGTTATATCTCATAGCTGCAATACCACCAAAGCAAAGCTAACTGAATAAAAGCCTTCCAAAAGCTGCAGGTGCTGTTAGCGAGCTTTGCCATAGACTTCTATGGAGCCTTTGGAGACGCTTTGAAGCACCAAGAAAGCGACATGGGGGGTCATTTTTTAAGCAGATGCAACGTGTGGACAGGACTGTAAGCAAATCATTGTATTTAGTGACAGGTGCTTTGATTCAGAGTGCTTTCAAAGAAAGTGTGTCAGATGCTACATTTTGAAGCACGTGTAGAGCCCATATGGTTTTTGTTTGGTACGCACTACATAAAAATTCTGCTGCTGCTTATTTATAGGCTGACAAATGCACAAAAACACATTTAACACATTTTTCTATTTTAATTTATTATTTTTTCTAGCATTGTATTGTATCTGACATTTACATGTTTTAACCCTTTTTATGTCACGTGCCTCTTCAGCCTGAAGGTGGCACTGTTCTTCTGCAGAGAACAGAGAAGGCTTTTATTTTCTCTATGACGCCTCTGGCCTGCAAGGGTATTTTGTGTAATGTATGACGTAGGGATCACATGACCAGGGACCATTGTAATTGGTTCCTAATCCTCTGTGTGAACCTAAGCTGTCAGTGGCAGTGGGATTGAGAGCCACCATCTGCACAAAGTGTCAAATAGTGACCCTCAATGGGACGGGCGTTTATAAATATATCCTCGGAATTGTGATTGTGGGAAAGATGGGCTTAATAAGTTTAAAGCTAAATTTAAAATGTCAAACTCATAAATACACAGGTGAAATACAAATTAACATGCTGTTTTTTTGTCCATTGAGGACATTGGAAGTCTTCATATTGCCCTTTACAGGAGGATTGGACACTGACAAACAAGGTCATTCTCGGATATAATCCTTCCCATTACAAGCATGGCTCCGTTTTTTGCTAGTGTCTTAGGCGGTTGGAAGTTTTTCTTCAGCTCTAATTACGTTGGTGTTGAGTAGCGCACAATAACTGCTTACTGACCGGGAAGTCCAGAAACACTTTATAGTCTTCACCACTGCAACCTCTATGTTCCTGTGCACCTCGGTTCAGCGCTTCAGGGCATACTCAAAATGTAAATCAAAGTCATGTGATTCTGTTGTCAGAGTTACATGTCCCCTTTGGCATACCGACTTGTGCAGGAAGCCCAAAACGACAATAAAGCAAGACATGCCTATGCTCCTCCTAAATGACAGAGTTGCCTAAGGAGCCACTTTCAGTCATTTCCTTTGGAGGGGGGCAGAGGCAAGCCTCATGTTTAGTGCCCTTTTAGGCTGCATTTGCATGTCAGCCAGCAATCAGGAGACCAGATAAAGACGGGGAATAGAAACAGTGGAGGAAACCAAAGAAAATCCCCTCTGGATGATCAGCGTATACAGCAAGGATTTTGACAAACCTTGTTGCCTTTTTCTGTTCTGGAGAAATAGCTGTTTTTCACCATGTCCTTTCCAGACTTCTTAGTGATAGGGTCAGTGTTTATTATAATCACCTGACCTGACCTCGGTGTTCTCCTAAGGCGTCTGCATCCCTTTAGTAGAAAAACCTGAGGGAGTATCTCAATGAGTATCAAATAAAATTCCTTATGCATGGGGTGCATAAATGTTACTTGTATCTTAGTGCAGATCCAGAAAGTCAATGGTCCCTATTTGCCTACTTGTTGCATATTGCTGATTTGAGTCAGGAACAAACTTTTGTAATATGGTTCCTTGTGGTTTTAAACCTCAGACATGAAATATGAACAAAGCACATCCCTCTATAGTATGTACTTTTCTAAATCCAGAGCACTAAGTGTCTTTTCTGTCTGCTGCATCATTCCTCTATCAGCATGAATCACTTCTGACGCCAAGAGAAAAAAGGTGACAGGGGAGGGATTTTTTCCTGACGCCAAGAGAAAAAAGGTGACGGGAGGGAGTTGCCAGCTGATTGACAGCCTCTGTTATGTTCCTGTGTGCTGTATAAAGGGAGCGTGTCCTCACTTAACTCTGCAGTGTGTAACTTTAGCTCCCTGCCCCCTGTTTTCTGACAGCTCAGCAGGGTGGATAAAAATCAATGATTTTTTTTTTTGATTTAACAGCTTCAGCCCCGGAAGATTTGGCTGCTCAATGACCAGGCCATTTTTTGCGATGCGGCACAGCGTTGCTTTAAGTGACAATTGTGCGACTGTGCGACGCTGTACCCAATCAAAATTGACATACTTTTTTCCCCACAAATAGAGCTTTCTTTTGGTGGTTCTTGATCACCTCTGCGGTTTTAATTTTTTGAGCTATAAACAAAAGAAGAGCGACAATTTAGAAAAAAAAAAAATCTTTTACTTTTTGCTATAATAAATATCCCCAATTTTTTTCCTCGGTTTAGGCCAATCTATATTCTTCTACATATTTTTGGAAAAAAAATTGCAATAAGCGTATATTAATTGGTTTGCGCAAAAAGTTATATATTTATGGCATTTTTATTTATTTATGTTTTTATACCAGTAACGGCAGCGATCTGCGCGTTTTATCGGTACTGCGATATTGCGGTGGACAAATTGGACACTTTTGACACATTTTTGAGACCATTGACAATTATACAGTTATCAGTGCTATAAAAATGCACTGATTACTGTATAAATGTCACTGTCATGGAAGGGGTTAACACTAGGGGGCGATCAAGGGGGTTAAATGTGTTCCCTAGGTGTGTTCTAACTGTAGGGGAGGAGAGAAATCGGTATTCATACTTAGTATGAACACATGATTTGTCTCCTCTCCCCAGAGAGAACCGGGATTTGTGTGTTAACACACACAGTTCTTGATTCTCGCTCTGTCACGAGCAATCGCGGGTGCCTGGCGGTCATCACGCCCACCGGGCACTCGCATTGGCTCCGGGCACACGCTGCGGGCTCTGACGTCAGAGGGAGATCACAGCCCCTCCCTCAGAAGCAATGTATCGGAGCTGAAAAGCGGCCGAGAGTGATGTGACCGGCCTGAAGACAGCTCAAATTAGGTATTTACAGCGCTCTTTTTTGAAAACGAATGACATAGTGTGCTATGCCAGCCTCTAATAGAAGGGCTGGCATAGACTTGTATAGATGGGTTAACAATCACCTTAACAAAAAGCAAAATAATGCTTCACTTAGGCTCCATTCACACTTGCATTACTGGTCATGCGACTTTGGACATTAAAGGTTCTTGACATGTAGCACCCTGTTTTTTTTAATGACAACCTCTCAAATATGAGCGACTTAAAAAAGGTTCCTGCACTATTTTGGTGTGACTTTCATGCGACTCAAGTGCCATAGACTGCAGTGTAAAACCCTTAAAAGTTGCACCTGAATCTTATGCAAACAACAGTGGTCCATTATCATTGGTCGAAGTCGAGTCCAAGTTGCACTCCAAAGTCACACAGGTGTGAATGGAACCTTAGTACATGTTAACACACAGGAAGGCAGAAGTATGAATAGACCCTTGTGTGCAGCCATGCACCTAGCATTTTCAGAAAGAGAGCTCAGCAATTGCAGCCTCCATTCTTCTCTTATGACGACTTCTCTCCTACTGATGTCTACAATTGTTGTTTTGGTTTTTACTTTTTCTCATTTGGCTTGTCAACAACAGTGAGTCAGGTTTTTTCCTTTATGATAAAGGAGGCAATATACCTTCTGAAAACCTTCAGTTGCTTTCAGCTCCACTGGATTATTTAATTTTCTTTCAATATACTGTAGCTCAAGATAATTTGTTTGGAAATAAGAAGGTTGAAAAACTCCAGACAGACAGCTAAATGCAATGTTAAAGTGGAACTCCACTTTTGTGGGGAAATAAAACAATCCCTGCAGTGATCAAGATATACTGCAAGGATTTGAACAAACTTTGTTATAGATTTGTACCTATTTCTATTCTGAAGAAATAGCTGTTTTTCACCGTGTTCTTTCAAGACACATTCTTCAATTTTAGGGTCAGTATTCATTATGACCACCTGAGCAAATCTCAGTGTTCTAATAAGTAAAGCTGTAGTATCTGCATACCTTTATTAGATAAATCTTAGGAAGTATCTCACTGATAATGAAGTTCTTATTGCAGGCACTGCCTACATTTTGCTTGTTTCTTGGTGCAGTTATTACCATGATGAGCTCACTTGCTTTGCGGTTTTGTTTATAGTTTACCTCCATTTGTAGCAGTTATAGGGAACGATGGCTTATTGCTGTCTTTTTGCCACCTACAGAACCTGTACTGTTAGCATCAACTATCCTGGCAGAAAGTGGGCATGCAAACAGATTATGTCGGGCCAAGTAAGAGAAACCGGCAGTGAAGTGTTTAGGCTTCACAGCTGGTTTCCTACTGCGCATGCATGAGTCGCTCTGCATTTTCTGAATGGTCCCACCGTCTTCTGAGACATACACCCAGAAGGAGGAGGGGCTGGATATGTCGTAGATCGCTGTGAGGCGATCTTACCTGGAAGTTGGGATGGGTACCTGTCAAAACTAGGCACCCGCTCCTCCCTCCCCCCAAAAAGTGCCCAATGAGGCAGTGGAGGGGGAGGGGGGTGTGAACAAGCTGAGCTTCCCTTTTGGGTGGAGCTCCACTTTTAAAATCCTACTTGGCTTTCCCCTTCTATGTATGGAGGGTAGAGCTGCACGATTCTGGCTAAAATGAGAATCACGATTTTTTTGCTTAGAGGATAGATCACGATTCTCTCACGATTCTCGCGGCGTAACATCATCTTTCACATTAAAACAAAAAAAAATTGCGCTAACTTTACTGTTTCTTTTTTTTAATTTATTGAAGTGTATTTTTTCCCAAAAAATTGCATTTGAAAGACCGCTGGGCAAATACAGTGCGACATAAAATATTGCAGCAATTGCCATTTTATTCCATATTATAAAATATTAGAATATATATATATATATTAGGGCTGCAACTAATAGTTATTTTCATAATCAATTAGTTGGCCGATTATTGTTTCGATTAATCGATTATTCGGTTAATAACCTTAAAAAAAACTGTGGTGTATAATTTAGTTTAATATGTAAAGTTTAAAAAAAAAAAAGGAAATGTATTCCTAAATATCTCAATGCAGTGGTAAATATAAATTACCAACTTCATGGTTAGGGAGCAAAAGCTCTAATCCACTCTGAGAATAAGACAGAGGAGATATACTGTATATACAATTAGAAGAGATATACTGTATATACAATTAGAGGAGTTCTACTATATATACTATTAGAGGAGTTCTACTGTATATACTATTAGAGGAGTTCTACTGTATATACTATTAGAAGAGATATACTGTATATACAATTAGAAGAGATATACTGTATATACTATTAGAGGAGATCTACTGTATATACTATTAGAAGAGATATACTGTATATACTATTAGAGGAGATATACTATTAAAGGGTGAATCTGGTAAATATCATCAGACTCAGAGATCCATTTTTTTCATTCTTTCATTCAGCGAATGTACAAAGATTTTTCGTCTAAATATTCTCGTCTGAAAATTGATCCGTGTGGCCAGCATAAGGCTCGGTACACACCTATGCAGTTTGGTTTTGATCCGTTTCTGCAGTGCTTTTTGCTGTGCGTTCTGATTTTTGCACACGTGATTTTGCTGCGATTTGTGTTTTTGCATTTTTTTTTTGGACAATTTGTTGGGCAAATTTAAAAACACAAATTGCTGCAAAAACGCATTACATGCTTTTTAGCAGCTTCTCCATTTAAGTATTTTGAACCAAAAAAGCACTGGTTTGCGTTAAGAAAAAAAAAAAAAAAAAAGTCCCTGACCCTTTCCAAATACGCAGCGGCTGAAAAAAGCATAGATGTGAACGTGTCCCATAGGAAGCCATGTAAATGAACTGTAGTGCGTTTCTGCAAAAAGCACCAAAAAACACATAGGTGTGAAGCAGGTCTAAGACGTTTAGTAATATAATGGGGTTAAAAAAAATAAAATTAGCCCTTTAGATAATCACTACTGTAAGGGGTTCATTTTTTTACTGTAGAACTGTGAAAGTAATATTTACAGCAACAATTATTTGCTCTTTTTGTGCTATAAAATGCTCATTTTAGTTTTTTTTTTTTTTTAACCCCATTATGTTACTGTCCGATTAATCGATTATGAAAATAGTAATCGATTAATTTCATAATCGATTAATTTCATAATCGATTAGTTGTCGATTAATCGATTAGTTGTTTCAGCCCTAATATATATATATATATATATATATATATATATATATATATATATATATATATATATATATATTATCTCTAATGTTTGGGGGTTCCAAGTAATTTTTTTTAGCAAAAAATATTGATTTTAACTTAAGAAAGAAGTGTCAGAAAAAGATTTAGACTTTAAGTGGTTAAACTTCCTGCATTTACACGTTGTTTAAAGCTTGGCAGATTGCCCAGGTTATTTGTTTACACAGAGAAGTTTATCCCTTTGATCTAAGAAGGAAGTTAGATACAATGTTTCAAGTTCTAAACTTGGCAGAATGCCTGGATGTTTTCTTTTGACAGCTGAGTGAGCAGATAATCTCTCCACTTGTTTATATGAAAGAATCGTCAAACTCAGCAGGAGAGATCGTCAGGGGAGGTGAATCGAGATCACGATTTTTTAACGATTAATTGTGCAGCTCTAATGGAGGGTGATGATCATGATGGAGGGTAAAACAAATCTAAACACCTGAACACAGTTTTGAAACTTTGACTTGTGTTAGTGACTCTGTACATTTCATTGTAACTACTTAGTGTATCTAGGTGTATTATATTGTGCTTTCAGGCGCTTCGGAAGCGCTGCCCATGCATTCCAATGGGCGGGGCGGTGTATGCAGCGCTCCCAAGCCACCCCAAAGATGCTGCTTGCAGGAATTTTTGTAACGTCTTGCAAGAGCATCGCCCCAGTGTGAAAGCACTCAGGCTTTCACACTGGGGAGGCTTGGAAGGTAGTTTTCAGGTGCTTTACAGGCACTATTTCTAGCGCTAACACGCCTGAAAACTGCCTCAGTGTGAAAGGGGTCCGGGGAACCCAGGTGTGGGGGGTGGGTGGGAAGAGAGCACCCTAACCTTTCACATCTGTACACATTTGAGTCCCCTGTTGTCAGTTTTTCTAAACATGCACATGCAAAACACATTATGCACTGCATTCAATTTTAAAGCACAACACAGTAAAAATGCAATATGTGGTTTCATAATTTGTATATGGCATTTTCCAAAGCACTGATGTGAACAGAATCTAAGATCACACCACCTTGCCCATGGATCAGATTCTCTTCTGTCCAGACATTCACCTTACACTAAGCCATGAAAATAGGAATGGAAGGTCACAATTACATGAAACATTCTTTCTAGGGACAAACCTCCAGGATCTGGGACATCAGTGGAAGTCAGGGACTGCAGGCAATCGGACAATGCCCAGCATCCCCACATTAGAAGTTATTTAGCATGCCAAGCTCTGAAGAACTACAAATACCAGCATGTCCAACCAAGTAGGTACTATGCTGAGTGCTGCAGCACCTTGACAGCTGGAAATCCACAGGTTGTTTCCATCCCGAACACATCATCCATAGTCACGTGATTTCTAATGCTCCATACATTAGACAGCTCAGGCTCTTGGTTGTGTTTTTAATACCACTTTAATGCTAGCAGCATAAGGATTAAAAATAGTTCATGTTGATTGAGAGTCTAGTTCTGTTTTAATAAGGCAAGCAAGCATAATATATGGTGAGAATTAAAAAAAAAAAAAAAGTTACAGCTAGTTTCCCTTTGTGAAGGGACGTGGTATCAGTAAAACATGAACATTTTAGGCTGCCTTTTGCAGTATTCTTCCTATTCTCTATTCTAATTATACAACTTTGGTAGTTGTTTCTGTGCCCAGAGTCCAGCTCTAAGCCCCTGTTCACACAGTGATCATAGCTGGGTCCAGGGTGGATAAAAATCAAAGATTTAAAAAAAAAAATTCATGTTGTTTTTTATTTAAAACCAGATTTTTTTGATTTCTATCAAATTAATTTGTAATGCTTTTGGAGTAAAAATCGAGATAGTTTTCTATGTAAGATACATTAATAATTTTAGTTTATTCAGCATGAAATGGAGCTTAGTTATGTAGCATGAGGCTGTGTATTCTGCATTATTTACATTTTTGGTAAACTCATTCAATGAATCCAAGCTCTGCACGCTGAGATAACATGCACTGCATTGATGCATTCGCACAATTTCACAGTAACCATGAGATAAAACAAAGTTCCAGAATATTCCTTTATCCCATTGTTTTGCAAATCTATGTATACTACAAACTGTATGATTGAATCGGTTCTGATATCGCTGTTTTTCTAGCCTGACAGCTTATTATTCTAAATAGGAAACCTTCATTTTGTTTGCAGATATTAGGGATTCTAACTACCAGCAAGAATGAGTCCTTATTTTTAAAGAGCACCTGTCATTTCAGATCCATCATGGCAGCGCCTGTTAGCGGGCATCCACTCACCTACTGCCACCACGTCCCTCACCTTGTTGTGTCACTGCCACATCATCAGCCGTACCATTAAAGTGAATGAGACTGTCGGTGAGTCAACAGCGGGTCAGAGGAGGAGCTGCTGCAGGACAGAGATGACAGTTACTCTTTAAAAATGATGATTTAAATCAAATCCACCCTGGCTGGGTTATTTTGAGACTTTTTTTTTTTTTCTTTTTCATGTTCGTACATCTACTTGTAGTATAGTAGAGGAGCAAATAGACTTTTAAATGGGAAAAATGTGTGGAAACATACAGTTTTCAGGTGCTCCTATTACCATTTCAATACTGGGCACATGTACCCTCTTCCTGCCCAGGCCATGCTGTCACAATTTGAATGACAATTGCGCGGTCATGCTACACTGTACCCATATGAAATTTTTATTATTTTTTTCACACAAATAGAGCTTTCTTTTGGTGGTATTTAATCACCACTGGGTTTTTTATTCTTTGCTAAATAAATGAAAAACAGTGGAAAATTTTAAAAGAAAAAGGTGTTTTTCTTGGTTTCTGGTATAAAATTTTGTAAATAAATCTTTTTTCCTAAATTTAGGTCAAAATGTATTCTGCTACATTTCTTTGGTGAAAATAACCCAAATCAGTGAATATAGAGTCCACAAACTATGGTAGATTTCTGAAAGTCGATCAATCTTGATGTACTGACATCTTATTTCTTGAGGCCCCAAAATGCCAAGACAGTACAAATATCCCCCAAATGACCCTTTTTGGAAAGTAGACAGTCCAAGGTATTTAGTAAGAGGCATGGCGGGTTTTTTGAAGTTGTAATTGTTTGTCACAATTATTTGTAAATGTAAGAAATGGAAAAAAAAATGTTCTGACATTTTTTTACTATTTTTACATACTGTCACCAGTGCAGTACAGCACCATCACATAACTGGTGTGGGGGTGATCAGGAATACTGGCTGGTGACAGTATGTAAAAAAAAAAAAATATATATATATATATATATATATATATTCATAAATCATCTTCTTTTTTTTTTTTTTTTTTTTTTTTATTACATTTTATTTTATTTTCCCTAACAGAGCAATACAGTGTTGCTACTACTCTAGGAAAGTAATCAGGATTTTTTTTTTACACAATATGAATTTCATTGGTATAAGCAACCATGTTTACTGAATGAAACTAGTTAATTTAGTGTCCTTTGGTGTGATTAGCTGTGATTGGTCAAAGCTAATCACATAGTACAGATGGGCTGTGATTGTCTTGTCTATATTATGTGATCACTGTGGCCAATCACAGCTAGTAACAATTGTATACAATGGATGGTGCGAAAGGAAGCCATCCATTGTTTACAATTATCATGTGATTTGCTCTGATTGGTCACAGCATTCACATTACACTGGCAGCAGGCCGGTGCAGTGATCAGACATGGGCTGTGTCTGGTGGCAGCCCTGTGGCCGCACGGGATGTGTGTTCTAGGATGATGTCCTATGACGTCATCCCAGAACAACAGTGCTCCCACCCAGTTGTGATTTTACTTTAGGCCAGGCGGGAAGGTGTTAAAGCTGAATTCCAGCTTCTTAATAAAAAATGAAGGCACACTGTGAATTAAGTCCAGCGAGGTGCATGACACCTTATGGGGCTTAGCTCTATTATTTATATCTGACAGGTTTATAGTAATTCTGAGCTCTGTATCTTTAACAGGAGAATACAGCTGCTGTTCCCATCACTCCCCACCCCTCCTCCTGCCCATTCACAGAAGCCTTTGTATTATGTAAATACATTCACATAGCAACTCTGTGAGCTTCTCTCCTCAGATCCCCAGGGAGTGTCTCTCTAGCAGTGCAATCAACCTGTTAAATGTAAATAATGGGTATAAGCCCAGCAGATGTCATGCAGCGCCTTGGACTTAACTCATAGTGTACCTTCACGTTGTACAAAGAAGCTGAATTCCTGAATTAACCATAAAAGTGTGAGGACAAAAATGCAAATTTCTGCCCCAAAAAAGCTCATGTACTTTTTTAAGCTTCAAGCAGTGGGCATCAAGTAGCACAATTCTCAGGTGTGAATGGGCTCTTAGCACATGAACATGTTTTATATAGCCACAGCCCCTTGGTCATTTTTGTAGATAAAATCTATTTCTTTTGCCTATGTTTTGGGATTGATCGGGCAACATTTTGTTCAACCTGAAGTGACCACAAACCAAAAGGCAGTTCTGTAAAGGTGCCTGCTTGTAATGTGTGTGATGTTGTGGTGGTTTTTGCTCTGTTGTAGTGCTTCCCAGTGAGTTCAGTTCACTACAGAAATGCTCTGTAGCCTCCCTGGCGGTTTTCCCGAGTGTGGCTCGGGGTTAAATTTCAGTCCCATTAGCGGTAACCCCGAGCCACACTCGGGATCGCATTGCAGGATCCTGGGGCAGCGTTACTTACCTTGTCCCCGGGATCCTGCGATGTCCCCCGCAGTGTCCGAGGGCTCCGTCCTCCTCCGAAGCCTCTCCGTGCCAGGCTCCGTTCCCTGCAAGCGGCGCGACGCACGGGGGCGGAGCCTGGCGGCAAATTCAAAAAAATGTCAAAATCATAACACATACAGTACTGTAATCTTACAGATTACAGTACTGTATGAAATGATTTCACATCCCTTTTGTCCCCAGTGCTCTGGCCCATGCCCTGCATGCAGTTTTACATGATATACACTGTTCTTTCTGCCTGGAAACTGGAGATTGTCCATAGCAACCAAAAAGTGTCCCTTTACGTCAAAAGTGGCTTTAGACCAGCTAGAAAACAGCGATAGTAAATTAGAACACTTGCAGAATTGAGCGATAGTGAATTGTGGGGAAATTTATTTTATTACTATTTTTTTTAATTTTTTTTAATTATTTATTTTTATTTATTATATTATAATTTATGTTTTTGTGTTTCAAACTTTATCATACCCGGGATATCTACTAGACTCTGGTTTGGACAGATTTAAGTGTGTTATTGTTAAGATTTACAGACCTACAATATAAAATGCCAAATTTCCATGCAAAATAATTGTACCGCTTTCAGCACCTAAAATCCGAAATAATCATACCGCCAGGGAGGTTAAGGGCTTGTTTGGCCACTTTTATTAAAACGAAAAAGTTCACACTGAAAATCAATTTCCCAGGCAAGGGTTTCCACCATTAACAGGAATATAAGTAACATTCTGCCTCTTTGCTCTCTTTAGCAGCGCCACTGCTCAGGCCTGTTGCCTCGGTCCTCCAGACCATCTAACACAGAATCTCAGTGCTCCCATGCAAACTCTGTACCTTGGCTCTTTTCCAGCTCTTTGCTGCTCTGTCGCCAACCTCTCCTGCACTGTGCAGGTTTTTGGCAAGACCCAGACAAAGTGCTTCCCTCCCAAAGCACTTTAAGCTCTCCAAGCTTCAAACCCTGATTCTGAAATTACAAAACCCGGAAAAAGACGAAAACCCACCTTTCTCCACTCACAACTGACATTCTGGAGCCCCTCAAACTGCATATGTGCAAACCCTGTGTCACTTTCTCCTAGGTTTTCACAGTGGTAGGGCCTCACTTTGTCACAATTGTTTCTTGGCAGAGCACCTAGGAACTCTGAAATCTGGGGTACTCTGGAGTTATGCGTTTCTTGAATTCAGTTCTTAAGCTGAGGTTAGGCTTGCTGCCGCCTGCAGTTTTGGTCTGCTGCGATGGGTAGACTTGCTGACCTGTATGGAAGCACCAGACAGGCCAGGCCTCAGCTTTATGAAGAAAGAGGCAAGAAAGGAATTCAGAATTTCCAGCCTGGTTGCATGCTTGTTGAATCTCAGTGACTCACTAGGTAGGGAAGACAAAATTAGGGTCACCCCGAAACTGCTTGTTTTAAGAACTAATCATCAGTGGCATCGTTAGTATTTATATCCTTGTTTGGGAAAAATTATATCCTGGAAAAACAAAGATGAAAATAACAGCTTCTTTACCATCCTTACAGTAGAACTATAGGCAAAACTTTTTTTTATCTTGGATAGAGCAAGGAAGGGTTATAACCCCTGTCAGATTTTTTTTTTGCCATCTGTGTGCCATTGCAGAGATTTCCCTTCACTTCCTGTCCCATATCCAAACATGAAGTTAGGGTAAATCCCTGTAAATGAAAGGAATTCTTGGGGACCCCCAGGTCACCAGAACTAGTGTCCTCATGGGAAGATTACTTTTAGGCCTCATGTACACTGCTGCTGGTAAACGGATGTTCAGAGGCAGTTGGATGCTTTTTTCAGCTGCCCCTGAACTCATCAAATGTTATCTTATGTGTTCATGTACACAGGTTTGTTTTATGTTGTTTTTAGGCAGTTTAGTTTAGAGGCCTTTTTTGGAAAGCAAAAAAATTAGTTCAGACGCTGAGTTTAGAGGCATTTCAAGCACCAAACGCGGTTTGGTAAACCACGTTTAGGCGCTTTTCGTTTACAGCGTTTTTCAGTTTTGGCTATTTAAAAGAAATAAATTCAAACGCTTCTAAACGCAAACGTGGCTAAACGCAGCATGTAAATGCGGCAAAACGGACGTTTTAAACGTGGGTTGCTATCTGTCAAGGTAAATCGTTCAGGGGAGGTTGTAAAAACGTCCCGTGTACTTTAAGCCTTATGGGAACAACCCAAATTTTGGGATTTTCTTTTACTTTCACTGTCAATAATAATGGTAAACAGGACAAATATTGAGGGTAAATCTCCTTAAAGTGGAGTTCCACACATTCATAAGTCAGCAGCTACAAAAAGTGTAGCTGCTGACTTTTAACCACCTCCCACCCCGCCACTGCACAAATATGGCCGGGTGGGTGCTTCCTCCTTCTGAGTGGTCGTTCAGGAACATCACACAGAAGGAGGGGGATCACGCGCGCAACGGCGCGATCCAGATGCACTCGTGTCGCCCGGACACGGCGCATCGCCGATCGGCAAGAGGGCTCTGTGTTTGGCCCTCTTGATCACATGATGGCTGTCCAATCATGTGATGTAAATAGAGAGCCGGTTGCTAGGCGATCAGCTCTCCTCTCCTCACACGGAAGTTGTCAGTGAGGAGAGGAGAGCGGATCGCTGAAGCCAGCCCGTAATCAGTGAGTATGAGTGGTTTTTACAGATTTTTACACACTGATCACCGGCCCAGTGTCCCCACACATGTGCCCACACAATGTAAAATCACAATGTCCCCAAAACACTGTCCCCACACAGTAAAAACGCCTGTTCCCCTCATATGTAACAGTAAAATCATATGTCCCAGTGATCATCTGCACACATATGTCAGTGATCATCTGCGCACATATGTCAGTGATCATTGCGCACATATGTCAGTGATCACACAAACCAATTATTATACACTTAACGGGATTTATTTTTTACCAAAGACATGTAGCAGAATACATTTTGGCTTAAATTTATGACAAAATTAGATTTTATTGAATTTCTTTAAAACAGAAAGTAGAACATATTTATTTTTTTGTAATTTCCTCTTTTTTTTTTTTCAATTATATCACAGAAAATTAAACGGATTTGTGAATAAATACCACCAAAAGAAAGTTCTATTTGTGTTAACAAAATTATAAAAATTTCATTTGGGTACAGTGTTGCATGACCGCGCAATTCTTATTGAAAGTGCAAGAGTGCTGAAAGTTGAAAATTGGCCTGGGAAGGAAAGGGGTGAAAGTACCCAGTATTGAAGTGGTTAATAATCAGACACTCACCTGTCCCACGGTCCAGCGTTGCGGGTGCACAAAGCCTCACTCCTCTCCGCGGCACCGGCATTCTAACTGTGGGCACACAGCCGGGCACGCATGCGTGAGCCGCACTGCATTCTGTGAATGGCTGGGAAATCTTCTGGGACCTGTGACGTGTCCCAGAAATTGCAGGGAGGGAGGGGGAGAGGTGAACTTAATTCTGGTGCTTTGGCCCCAAGAGAGGAAGTGGGAGCCACTAAAAAACTGGGTACCCGGTCCCCCCCCAAAAAAAATGAAGAAAAGAACAAACGTAGTCAAAACATAGCCAAAGTTCAGTAACCGGAACGGATAGTCAGCCAAGCCAGAAGTCAGGGATCAGTGTACTGGAACAGTAAGTAGGATCTGGAGCCAGAAGGGATGTTAACAAAGCAGATCTTGAACAGGATCGCAGTAGATCGTTTCTGTGATGTTGACCAAGGCGAAGGCAGAGATCCTCTGGAGTGGACGGCTTAAGTTGGCAGGACTGACGAACTGGATATCATCAACAGCTGAGTAACTGTGGAGAGAGATGGGAGCTGGCAATTAGCCGTCAGCTGAGCGGCCAGCTCAGAGAAGGAAGGTCTGAGCCCAGCCCTGACACAGTGTATAGCAGTCTTGTAATTTCTATCAGAGTCTGGTTAAAGCTTGTGGGAGGAGTTTTCATTCTACTCTGAATGTCCTCTCCTGCAGCACCCCTGACCCTCTGTCTGGACAGTGCTGATTGGCCCTGTGCTGATCACATGCACCCTCCCAAGATAAAAAAAAACAAACTCTCTAGCAATGCACACCAAACTGAGCATGTGCAGAGTGCCTCCAAGGCTCTGTACAATCAAGAGATGGATTGGGAACAGTGGCAGAAGGTGATCAGAGTAGACAGATTTAAACAGCCTTATTTAATCAATGCAGAGGATTAACCCCTGAGGTTCCACAGTGAGTATAACAAGCATGCTTTACTGCATCTGCAGACTGATTTTACTGTTGTGGGTTTAGTAACACTTTAAATGTTGTTCCTTTGCCCATTCAGGTCTACACATACACGTATATATACACATATATCCAGCCATGCTCCCTCTCTACCTACCCACACTGTTGGAACCATCACTGATGGAGTAGGGCTTCTAGGTATGATGGAGTGTGCAACCATGACATTAATGACCAATCACCAGACGTGAACACTGGAATGTGGAAGGAGTGCCATGACAGTATTCCCTTGTCTAAGCTCCTACACCAGACCACAACTGCTTGGACAAGTCGGAGTGCTGCAGTATGGTGGGTTGTATAAATGTCACTCTTTAGAACATTCCTATGTTTATCCTGGTGAGTTATCTTTGTGACTTGAGTCTTATGTCAGTTAAAGAGATAGTACTGCCTTCTGTGTGTATGGTTTAGGATGGATTAGCCTGCTGCTTTGCACAATGGGAAGCCTGTTCCCTGGCTGCTCTTATTTATTACCCAAATATTAATCTTTGAAACAAAATTAACGTGGATTGATAGTTGAAAGGAGAACTGTCAAATTTTTTTGAGTTCCTCTGAGTTTCATGCTCAAATTTGAATATTTCAGGGGTGATACTTTATGGCCTTTAATGCTGCCATTACACTATATGCACCAGTTTTTCTTTATTCTGGTATTCCTTCTGCCAGTAATATTGTGGTTGAGACAAACCTGTAGCTACTGGCTAGATTTTTTTCAGTTGTTTAACCTCATCCCGCCGACGTAACACATATATGGGACCCCACTGCACTGGGCTTTTTTCTGTGGGGTCGCATATATGCGGATCAACCTTTGTGCTGGGAGTGTACCGCACATTGCACTTCCAGCACAGTGACCGGGTCCTGTACTGACGATCCGGAGCCAGAACTCCCGATTCTGGGTCACCTGATCGCTGTGGTAGCCTCTGATTGGCTACCATAGTGATCAGTCACTGTGAAGCCCGCCCCTGTGTCTCTTTCAATGGAGAGGAAAGATACAATGTATCTGTCACTTTCCTTGAATTTTTTTCCTAAATTGGTGTCAGTGTGTTTTAGGTAGGACTAAAAAAAAAAAAATTGCACACTATTGCTTCTGGGCTATACTACAAACAACAAATAACATACAACATGTGGTATTGCTGCGATCGTCAGGAGCAGAATTTATTTTGGGTTGTTCTTTGATGGTAGGTTATGGTAGTAACAAGAAATCTACAGCTAAATAAAAAAATACATTTTTTTTTTTTTTACATTTTTGGGCCAGTTTTCCATTTATAATAAAAAAAAGGTTAGGAGATAACCATTACCATTTATCACCAAATGAATTTGTTCATAAAAAAAACACGGTATAAAGTAGTGATGATCTGTACGGTTTTACTAACACGTCAAAGTTGCTAAATTGTGCTTGGGCATTAAGATTTGTTTTAGCCTTAGGCGCAAAGGGGTTAATGTATAATAGCACATAACTATTACTATATGCTGCAGCAGTGGGGTCATTTAGTGAGCAAATATAAAGGTTGTATTTTTTTAATAGTAAAAATCAGGATGGATTTGATTCAAATAACTAGTATAAAGACTTGATTTAAATCTTAATTTTTAAAGAACAACTGTCATCTCTGTCCCGCAGCGGCTCCTCCTCTGACCCGCTTTTGACTCACCGACAGTTCCATTCACTTTAATGGGATGGCTGGTGATGCGGCAGTGACAACAAGGTGAGGGAAGTGGCGGCAGCAGGTGAGTGGATGCCCGCTAACAGGCGCTACCATGATGGATCTCAAATGACAGGTGCTCTTTAAATGTAAGGACTTGTGCTTGCTGGTAGTTAAAATCTTTAATATTTACAAACAAAATCTAGGTTTCCTATTTAGAATAATAAGCTGTCGGGTTAGTAAAACAGCGATATCAGAACCGATTCAATCATCCAGATTGTAGTGTACATAGATTTGAAAAACATTGGGATAAAGGAATATTCCTGAACTTTGTTTTTATCTCATGGCTACTGTGAAATTGTGTGAGTGCATCAATGCAGTGCATGTTATCTTATCTTGCAGAGCTTGGATTCATTGAATGAGTTTACCAAAAATGTAAATATTGCAGAATATACATCCTCATGGGCACTCATGATCGCTCGTGTCAGAGCGATAATCTGTGTGTGTAAATACACAAATCCAGTTTCTGTCATGGTAGAGGAGACCGATCGTGTGTTCCTACTCCCCTAGTCAGTCCCCCCCCCCACACACACACAGTTAGAACACACCTAGGGAACACAGTTAACCCCTTGATTGCCCCCTAGTGTTAACCCCTTCCCTGCCAGTGACATTTACACAGTAATCAGTGCATTTTTATAGCACTGATCGCTGTATAAATGTCACTGGTCCTCAAAAGTGTCCGATTTGTCCACCGCAATATCACAGTCCTGATAAAAATCGCTGATCGCAGCCATTACGAGTAAAAAAAAATTTAAAAATAAAAATGCCATCAATCTATCCCCTATTTTGTAGACACTGTAACTTTTGCGCACACCAATCAATATACGCTTATTGCAATTTTTTTTTGTTTTTTACCAAAATATGTAGAAGAATAAATATTGGCCTAAACGGAGGAAAACATTTTTTTTTTTTTAATTGGATTTATTTTCATTTATTATAGCAAAAACTAAAAGATATTGTGTATGCATAGGTGATCAAATACCACCAAAAGAAAGCTCTATTTGTGGGGAAAAAAGGATGTAAATTTTTTTGGGGTACAACGTCGCACGCAATTGTCAGTTAAAGCGATGCAGTGCTGTATCGCTAAATATGGCCTGGTCAGGAAGGGGGTAAATTCTTCCGGGGCTGAAGTGGTTAAATAGAAAATCTTTAGGTTGGTTTTTACTCCAAAAGCATTTTATTAAAGAAAATTTGATAAAAATCAGAAAAATCGATTTAAATTTAAAAAAAAATCATTGATTTATATCCACCCTGGTAAAAGGTATCCAGTAATTTGTATTGGCTTGGTGATGGTTGTTCCTCAAGGCTAGGTACATACTAGTAGATTTTATTTTCTGTGTGGTTATGTAGTGCGACTTGGTTATGTTTTTGATACTACTTCATTTTTTTGGTAGGGGAAGGAGACTGGATTGCTGGTTGTTAAGGAGCTTTAACAACTTGCAAAAAGGCATGTATGTAAGTTTTTGGTGCATTTCCATTGGAGTCTATAGGGCCAAAATTTCGCTGCAATCACACCAAAGTACCACGTTTTCCAAAAATGCACCGTCCTGTGCTGCATTGATGCGATCAGGTACCATAGAGAATATTGTGATTTCCATTGTCATGTGATTCTGTGTGGCTCAAGTCTGAAATTGCATTACAGTGAACCAGGTCTAAATCATATGCATTTGTGAATATTGTTAAAGGATATGTTCACCTTTTGTAACATGTTACACCCACATTCAGGGTCTAACATGTAATGTGTCACAAATGTAATGATCCACTGTTTTTACAGCAGTAGGGGATCCCCCCCAACCCCCCGCCCCCCCTTCTTGCCTGGTCCACGTCATTTATTCATTTACAGTATTCTGTGAATGAATGGACTACAACTACTGACAGCCTTAGCAGGTGTCAACTTTGTAGTTCTCAATGCATTACCACGGTGCTGTTGAGTGCTCTGTTAGTTCATTTTGTCTTCCTGTCAGTGTGAAACTATACGAGGTACCCACAGACAGCTCACACTGACAGTCTGCACAGCTCCTGGCTCCTACAAAAAAAAAATTGTAAATGCATATTTTTTTTTTTACCTGCAAAAAATGTATATATATATATATTTATTTTTTTTGAAAAGGTGAACTTATCCTTTCATGCACTTAGTAGTTTTATTTTCAGTTAACTATCCATACATTGATCGAAGTTCAGTAGGAACCAGCTGAAGAATTTCAACTACTGATCCCTCTATTGCTGTCATTTTCATACAAATCTCCAAGTTTCTTTCTTGTATTTTTTTGGGGTTTTTTTTAGCTGCTGTGATCTGACTTCCTGTCAGAAGGTGGCTGCATTTATTCACTGTGGTCATACTCTCTTGCTCGCTCTTGAGATGGACAGTGGACTATGGGATTTGTAGTGTGCATAAAGTAGCGCGTGTGACAACGTTCATGAAAAATAAATTAAAGAGCCAGTAAACCGCTGGACATTTTTTTTCTTACCCTGCAAGGTAAAGGTATAATGTGCTAGAATGCATCGCATACTAGCACATTATGTGAAACTTACCTGAAAACAAAGCATTCTAGTGATATGCTGTCATCGCTGGAGGCGATCTTCACCCGTCTTGCTTCCAGGTTCGCAAACTCCGGCTCTGTGACTGGCCAGAGCCGCAATGACATCATGGGAGCAGCCGGTCACGGCATCAGGACTCTGAAGTAAGGGCACGGGTGGCCGCATGTACAGTGAATATCGCCTAAACGGCGCATGTTTAGGAGATATGTACACTACCTATAGGTAAGCCTTATTATAGGCTTACCTATAGGTAAAATTTAGTGATGGAAGTTTACTTACACTTTAAGTAGTGGATGTGCCTGTATTATTTTTGGAAAATATGGGTATTGTTTAATGTCTTTTTAATTCTGAGATACAAAAGCAACACGTTTGCTGGTACAAATTTTTGTGCTGAGGTAAGGATTTTGCCTACATTTCACAAGTCTGAGGTGGGTTTGTATGACTTCCCTGTCTGATTTCCTGTGTGTTGCAAGTTGTGTGGGTTTTATGTGTGTGTGTTTTATATATATATTTATATATATACACAGTATCTCACAAAAGTAAGTACACCCCTCACATCTCTGTAAATATTTGATATCTTTTCATGCGACAACACTGAAGAAATTACACTTTGCTACAATGTAAAGTAGTGAGTGTACAGCTTGTATAACAGTGTAAATTTGCTGTCCCCTCAAAATAACTCAACACACAGCCATTAATGTCTAAACCGCTGGCAACAAAAGTGAGTACACCCCTAAGTGAAAATGTTGGGCCCAATTAGCCATTTTCCTTCCCCGGTGTCATGTGACTCGTTGGTGTTACAAGGTATCAGGTGTGAATGGGGAGCAAGTGTGTTAAATTTTGTGTTATCGCTCTCTCTCTCTCTCATACTGGTCACTGGAAGTTCAACATGGCACCTCATGGCAAAGTCTGAGGATCTGAGAAAAATAATTGTTGCTCTACATAAAGATGGCCTAGACTATAAGAAGATTGCCAAGATCCTGAAACTGAGCTGCAGCACGGTGGCCAAGACCATACAGCGGTTTAACAGGACAGGTTCCACTCAGAACAGGCCAGGAACAGGACTGCATGGCTATCATCCCAGAAGGAAGGCTCTTCTAAGATTATGCACAAGAAAGCCTGCAAACAGTTCACTGAAGACAAGCAGACTAAGGACATAGATGATTGGAACCATGTCCTGTGGTCTGATGAGACCAAGATAAACGTATGTGGTTTAGATGTCAAGCGTGTGTCGCGGCAACCAGGTGAGGAGTACACAGAGAAGTGTGTCTTGCCTACAGTCAAGCATGGTGGTGGGAGTGTCATGGTCTGGGGCTGCATGAGTGCTGCCGGCACTGGCTAGCTACAGTTCATTGAGGGAACCATGAATGCCAACATGTACTGTGACATACTGAAGTAGAGCATGATCCCCTCTTTTTGGAGACTGGGCCGCAGGGCAGTATTTCAACATAATGACCCCAAACACACCTCCAAGACGACAACTGCCTTGCTAAAGAAGCTGGTGGTAAAGGTGATGGACTGGCCAAGCATGTCTCCAGACCTAAACCCTATTGAGCATCTGTGGGGCATCCTCAAATAGAAGGTGGAGGAGTGAAAGGTCTCTAACATCCACCAGCTCTGTGATGTCATCATGGAGGAGTGGAAGAGGACTCCAGTGGCAACCTGTGAAGCTCTGGTGAACTCCATGCCCAAGAGCGTTAAGGCAATGCTGGAAAATAATGGTGGCGATAAACAATATTGACACTTTGGGTCCAATTTGGACATTTTCACTTAGGGGTGTACTCACTTTTTTTTTGCCAGTGGTTTAGACATTAATGGCTGTGTGTTGAGTTATTTTGAGGGGACAGCAAATTTACACTGTTATATAAGCTGTACACTCACTACTTTACATTGTAGCAAAGTGTCATTTCTTCACTGTTGTCACATGAAAAGATATAATAAAATATTTACAAAAATGTGACAGGTGTACTCACTTTTGTGAGATACTGTGTGTGTGTGTGTGTGTGTGTATATATATATATATATATATATATATATATATATATATATATATATATATATATATAAACACACACACACATTTCTATACCCCATATGTATTTGCTGTAGGTTGCCTATTTGCAAAAGCATGCCACTAAGGTAATGTGACTGTCAATGTTGGGTCATTCCTCTATCCACTGACTGTCAATGTTGGGTCATTCCTCTATCCGCTGACTGCCAATGCTGGGTCATTCCTCCATCCGCTGACTGCCAATGCTGGGTCATTCCTCCATCCGCTGACTGCCAATGCTGGGTCATTCCTCCATCCACTGACTGCCAACGCTGGGTCATTCCTCCATCCACTGACTGCCAACGCTGGGTCATTCCTCCATCCACTGACTGCCAACGCTGGGTCATTCCTCCATCCACTGACTGCCAACGCTGGGTCATTCCTCCACCCACTGACTGCCAACGCTGGGTCATTCCTCCACCCACTGACTGCCAACGCTGGGTCATTCCTCCACCCACTGACTGCCAACGCTGGGTCATTCCTCCACCCACTGACTGCCAACGCTGGGTCATTCCTCCACCCACTGACTGCCAACGCTGGGTCATTCCTCCACCCACTGACTGCCAACGCTGGGTCATTCCTCCACCCACTGACTGCCAACGCTGGGTCATTCCTCCACCCACTGACTGCCAACGCCGGGTCATTCCTCCACCCACTGACTGCCAACGCTGGGTCATTCCTCCACCCACTGACTGCCAACGCTGGGTCATTCCTCCACCCACTGACTGCCGACGCTGGGTCATTCCTCCACCCACTGACTGCCAACGCTGGGTCATTCCTCCATCCACTGACTGCCAATGCTGGGTCATTACTCCATTATATATATATACAGTGGGGATGGAAAGTATTCAGACCCCCTTAAATTTTTCACTCTTTGTTATATTGCAGCCATTTGCTAAAATCATTTAAGTTCATTTTTTTCCCTCATTAATGTACACACAGCACCCCATATTGACAGAAAAACACAGAATTGTTGACATTTTTGCAGATTATTAAAAAAGAAAAACTGAAATATCACATGGTCCTAAGTATTCAGACCCTTTGCTCAGTATTTAGTAGAAGCACCCTTTTGATCTAATACAGCCATGAGTCTTTTTGGGAAAGATGCAACAAGTTTTTCACACCTGGATTTGGAGATCCTCTGCCATTCCTCCTTGTAGATCCTCTTCAGTTCTGTCAAGTTGGATGGTAAACGTTGGTGGACAGCCATTTTTAGGTCTCTCCAGAGATGCTCAATTGGGTTTAAG
This sequence comes from Aquarana catesbeiana, assembly GCF_042186555.1. Taxonomy (NCBI): domain Eukaryota; kingdom Metazoa; phylum Chordata; class Amphibia; order Anura; family Ranidae; genus Aquarana; species Aquarana catesbeiana. The sequence goes on along the minus strand of NC_133335.1, from coordinate 83,547,876 downwards.
TCAGGGCTCTGGCTGGGCCATTCAAGAACAGTCACAGAGTTGTTGTGAAGCCGCTCCTTCATTATTTTAGCTGTGTGCTTAGGGTCATTGTCTTGTTGGAAGGTAAACCTTCGGCCCAGTCTGAGATCCTGAGCACTCTGGAGAAGTTTTTCGTCCAGGATATCCCTGTACTTGGCCGCATTCATCTTTCCCTCAATTGCAACCAGTCCTCCTGTCCCTGCAGCTGAAAAACACCCCCACAGCATGATGCTGCCACCACCATGCTTCACTGTTGGGACTGTATTGGACAAGTAATGAGCAGTGCCTGGTTTTCTCCACACATACCACTTAGAATTAAGGCCAAAAAGTTTATCTTGGTCTCATCAGACCAGAGAATCTTATTTCTCACCATCTTGGAGTCCTTCAGGTGTTTTTTTTAGCTTTCATGTGGCTTTCATGTGTCTTGCACTGAGGAGAGGCTTCCGTCGGGCCACTCTGCCATAAAGCCCCGACTGGTGGAGGGCTGCAGTGATGGTTGACTTTCTACAACTTTCTCCCATCTCCTGACTGCATCTCTGGAGCTCAGCCACAGTGATCTTTGGGTTCTTTACCTCTCTCACCAAGGCTCTTCTCCCCTGATAGCTCAGTTTGGCCGGAAGGCCAGCTCTAGGAAGGGTTCTGGTCGTCCCAAACATCTTCCATTTAAGGATTATGGAGGCCACTGTGCTCTTAGGAACCTTAAGTGCAGCAGAAATTTTTTTGTAACCTTGGCCAGATCTGTGCCTTGCCACAATTCTGTCTCCGAGCTCTTCAGGCAGTTCCTTTGACCTCATGATTCTCATTTGCTCTGACATGCACTGTGAGCTGTAATGTCTTATATAGACAGGTGTGTGGCTTTCCTAATCAAGAACAATCAGTATAATCAAACACAGCTGGACTCAAATGAAGGCGTAGAACCATCTCAAGGATGATCAGAAGAAATGGACATCACCTGAGTTAAATATATGAGTGTCACAGCAAAGGGTCTGAATACTTAGGACCATGTGATATTTCAGTTTTTCTTTTTTAATAAATCTGCAAAAATGTCAACAATTCTGTGTTTTTCTGTCAATATGGGGTGCTGTGTGTACATTAATGAGGAAAAAAATGAACTTAAATGATTTTAGTAAATGGCTGCAATATAACAAAGAGTGAAAAGTTTAAGTGGGTCTGAATACTTTCCGTCCCCACTGTATATAATTTTTTTTTCTGCCTAAATGCTTAACACCTACATGTTTTTTCATTTCTGTGTACAATCGGCCCTGTTCTGTGCGTTTTTTCTTTTTTTTTTCTTACCACACAGTCTGAGTAAGCCTGATAACTTCTCTTCTTTTCAGCAGCAGTGTTATCTTCAGCTGCAAGTCTTGCCTCCTATTGAGCAGTGTGTGATATACATGCAGCTAATTCACTGCAAACCCAGTTTCGTTGTAACATAAATGAAACCAATGCCTATTGATCTGCTTATGCTGTGCAGAAAACATTACCACTAGAAAGGCTCGCCAGTTTACTTTGCATTTTCTTATCCTTTTCTATTGCGCCAATAAAGGCTAACTCCACCTTTTTCTGTTGGCGCCCTTGTGTGATAGCATAAAGTTAATTAAAAAAAAAAAAAAAAGGAATAGAAGCACATTAACCACTTAAGGACCAGCCTCGTTTTGGATTTTAGGTGTTTACATGTTTAAAACAGTTTTTTTTTTGCTAGAAAATTACTTAGAACCCCCAAACATTATATATGTTTTTTTTCTAACACCCTATAGAATAAAATGGCGGTCATTGCAATACTTTTTTTTGCACCGTATTTGCGCAGCGGTCTTATAAGCGTATTTTTGGAAAAAATTCACTTTTTTGAATAAAAAAATAAGACAACAGTAAAGTTAGCCCAATTTTTTTTTATATTGTGAAATATAATGTTACGCCAAGTAAATTGATACCCATCATGTCACGCTTCAAAATTGCGCCCGCTCATTTAATGGCGTCAAACTTTTACCCTAAAAAATCTCCATAGGCGACGTTTAAAAAATTCTACAGGTTGCATGTTTTGCATTACAGAGGAGGTCTAGGGCTAGAATTATTGCTCTTGCTCTACCGGTCGCGGCGATTCCTCACATGTGTGGTTTGACCACCGTTTTCATATGCGGGCGATACTCGCGTATGCGTTCGCTTCTGCGCGTGAGCTCGTCGGGACGGGGGGTTTTTAAACATTTTTTTTTTAATTTTTATTTATTTTACATTTTATTATTTATTTTTACACCGTTTTAAAAATAAAGAAAAATGTGTCACTTTTATTCCTATTACAAGGAATGTAAACATCCCTTGTAATAGAAAAAAGCATGACAGGACCTCTTAAATATGAGATCTGGGGTCAAAAAGACCTCAGATTTCATATTTACTAGGGATGCACCGAATGGGTTTTTTGGTGCTGATACCGAAAATAAATCTTCCTTGATACCGAAACCGATACTGAAACAACACTGATACCGAAAGTGACTGTTTTTAAAAATATTTTTATACAGGAGATGGTCAGAGACTGGGGACATGGTACAGGAGATGGTCAGAGACTGGGGACATGGTACAGGAGATGGTCAGAGACTGGGGACATGGTACAGGAGATGGTCAGAGACTGGGGGACATGGTCAGAGAGTCAGAGACTGCGGACATGATACAAAAGATCAATGCAGCCTTACCAGTGCCCGTCAGATGCAGCCAGCCAGTGTCCCCGGTGGTTTAGCCAGTGTCCCCGGTGGTTTAGCCAGTGTCCCCGGTGGTTTAGCCAGTGTCCCCGGTGGTTTAGCCAGTGTCCCCGGTAGTGCAGCCAGTGTCCCCAGTAGTGCAGCCAGTGTCCCCATTGCAGCCAAGCCAGTGTCCCCAGCAGCGCAGCCAGTGTCCCCAGTAGCGCAGCCTAAGTCCCCAGTATTGCAGTCAGTGTCCCCATTGCAGCCATTGTCCTCATTGCAACCAGTGTCCCCATTGCAGCCAGTGAAGGGAGAGGAGAGCCGCCGCCGCCTGTTTGATTACAGCGCCGGGAACATCACAGCTTTCATTTCAATAGCTGTGTGTTCCCCGCTGTGCGCCGTCACATACAGCCCCTCCCCCTTGTCCAGGCACTTTGATAGACAGATCACCCGTCCCATTGGAATCCCATAAAATCCCATCCCACAAAAAAAAAAAAAAAAAAAAAAAAGTAATTTAAAAAAATGACATTGAAAAAAATATGCCTTTAAGAGGCGTGGGCGGAAGTGACATTTTGACGTCGCTTCCGCCCAGCAGTGTCATGGAGACGAGTGGGCGCCATCTTAGCCTCACTCGTCTCCAGGCACAGGAGGGAGATGGACACGATCGCCTCCGCCGCTACTGAAGGCTCCGGTAAGCAGCAGAGGGCACCGGAACGCGGCGGGAGGAGGGGCCCTCTCCCGCCACCGATAAAAGTGATCTTGCGGCGAATCCGCCACAGGGACCACTTTTATCAGAAAGAGGACCGCCGCACGAAAACGGGGACACCGAGGTTATGGCAGCTAGCTTGGACATACATTGGCGTGCGGCGGTCCGGAAGTGGTTAAAAGGGAAGTATGGGTTTTCTTTTTATTTAAGAATCATACATACCTAAGTGGATGCAGCGTCGGTCCCCCAGAGCCTCTACTGAAAACCGAGCGATCTAACACCGCCGATGGCTTGGTTCCCATAACTTCCCAAGCAGAGAGCTGCTGACTATCAGCCATTTTATTCTGCAGGGTTTTTTGCTTTCTGAAAATATATCATATTTGGGGGGTTTAACTAAAGTGGTTCTAAAGCCTAAACATTTTTGACCTTAAGGCATTCCTTGCATTAAGGTAAAAATTGTTTAGGCGTCGATTTTGGCCCCTTACTTGAACCCTCATTTGATCCAGCGCTGTGCACATCTCCAACTCTTCTATCTCCCCTCACTCCCGTGTCTCGCTGGGGCACCGGGAATCATTGGCTCCCAGTGCTGTCAATCACAGCCAGTGACGAGGGAGCGCGGGGGGGGGGGGGGGGGGGTTGCAAGGGTCCAGTCCTGCTGTCTGTGTCATTGGATGCAGCAGTGGGGCTCAGGACTGAGCATGCATGAGTGCCCCCATGGGATGCGGACAGGGTGGATTTGTTTTAAATCATGATTTTAAATCACTAGTATAAAGACTTGATTTAAATCATAATTTTTAAAGAACAACTGTCATCTCTGTCCCGCAGTGGCTCCTCCTCTGACCCGCTGTTGACTCACCGACAGTCCCTTTCACTTTAATGGGATGGCTGGTGATGCGGCAGTGACACAACAAGGTGAGTGACATGGCGGTAGCAGGTGAGTGGATGCCCGCTAACAGGTGCTGCCATGATGGATCTGAAATGACAGGTGCTCTTGAAGTGTAAGGACTTGCGCTTGCTGGTAATTAGAATCTTTAATGTTTGCAAACAAAATGAAAGTTTCCAATTTAGTATAATAAGCCGTCAGGTTAGTAAAACAGCGATATCAGAACCGATTCAATGATACAGTTTTTAGTGTACAAAGATTTGCAAAAAAATGGGATAAAGGAATATTCCTAAACTTTGTTTTATCTCATGGTTACAGTGAAATTGTGTGAATGTATCCATGCAATGCATGTTATCTCAGATTGCAGAGCTTGGATTCATTGAATGAGTTTACCAAAAATGTAAATATTGCAGAATACTGTATACAGCCTCATGCTACATAACTAAGCTCCATTTCATGCTGAATAAACTAAATTATTAATGTATCTTAACCACTTCAGTCCCGGAAGGATTTACCCCCTTCCTGACCAGAGCACTTTTTGCGATTTGGCACTGCGTCGCTTTAACTGACAATTGCACGGTCGTGCGACGTGGCTCCGAAACAAAATTGACGTCCTTTTTTTTCCCACAAATAGAGCTTTCTTTTGGTGGTATTTGATCACCTCTGCAATTTTTATTTTTTGCGCTATAAACAAAATAAGAGCAGCAATTTTGAAAAAAGTGCATTATTTTTTACTTTTTGCTATAATAAATATCCCCAAAAAATATATATAAAAAACTTTTTTTCCCTCAGTTTAGGCCGATACGTATTCTTCTACATATTTTTGGTAGAAAAAAAAATCGCAGTAAGCGTTTATTGATTGGTTTGTGCAAAAGTTATAGCGTTTACAAAATAGGGGATAGTTTTATGGCATTTTTATTAATAATTTTTTTTTTACTAGTAATGGCGGGGATCAGCGATTTTTATTGTGACTGTGACGTTATGGCGGACATGTCGGACATTTTTGACACATTTTTGGGACCATTGTCATTTATACAGTGATCAGTGCTATAAAAATGCACTGATTACTGTGTAAATGACACTGGCAGTGAAGGGGTTAACCACTAGGGGGCGGGGAGGGGTTAAGTATGTCCTAGGGGAGTGATTCTAACTGTAGGGGGGATGGGCTGTGTATGTGACGTCACTGATCATGGGCTGTCATCGGAGCAGAGATCCAGTGACACTTGTCACTAGGCAGAACGGGGAGATGCTGTTTACAACGGCATCTCCCCGTTCGTCCTCTCCGTGAGGCGATCGCGGGTATGTCCGCGGCGATCGAGTCCGCGGGACCCGCGACCCGACTCACGGAGATCACGGCAGGCACGCGTGCGCGCACACGGCGGCAAATTTAAAGTAACATACAGGTCCGTTACTTTGCGCAGCTGTGCCATTCTGCCGACATATATCTACAGGAGCCGGTCGGGAACCGGTTAAATAGAAAACGATCTTTAGATTGATTTTTTACTCTAAAAGCATTTTATGAAAATAAATTTGATAAAGTCAAAAAAGTTGATCTAAATTTAAAAAAAAAAAAAATTTTTTTTAATTTTTTATTTTAAATCATTGATTTATATCCATCCTGGAGGCGGCTCCCTGTGGGGGCACTAGACAGAGAGGGGGAACCAGGAGCACCAACAGGGACCTAAGAAGAGGAGGTTCAGGGCTGCTCTGTGCAAGTCCATTGCACAGAGCAGGCAAGGATAGAGATGTTTGTTAATTAAAAAAGAAAAAATCCTTACAATCACTTTTAATCTTCATGTCTAAAACGTGCATTTTAAACATGTGCAAAAACAGGACAAATGGCATTGTTGGAAAAGTGGTTGAAGCTTTACTCTCTCGCTACCTTCATTCTTATACAGTTGTTTAGCCTGCTTTCCTATACTGATATTGCCGATTTGCCTGCACAGTGTGCATTAGAAGCTTCAGCAAGTCAGATGGAGCCTACTTCAGTTCCTGGCTGGTTAACATCAGGCGTCCTCTACCTCTTTCCTCCCCTGCCTTACTGACTTTGTCCTGCTAATTTCAGTTCTCAGCATGGCAGGTGAAAATTACGGTGGTCTGCATGCAAATACAGTCCACAAACAGTCCAGGAACGACTACTCCTCCAGACTGACAACCACCCATCAAGGCATTATGATATTTGCATAACTCCTCCCAACACCCAGCCCACTCCCTGGATTAGGGACGAGGGTTTTTGAGTGGAGTAGTGAGGCAGGGTGCTGTGATATATTCAGGAAGCTATGTACAGCATCCTTCTGGCCCCTCCCACCAACCATGATCTGCCTGCATTGCATAGAGAAGCACAGCGAGTGATGTCAGCGAAGACAGCAAAAATAAGGCTTGTGATTAAAATGGAGCTTTTTTAAAAATGTCATTAGCATGTTTATGAGGGATAAGGGGGCAAAGGGAAGGGGGAGAGACCAGATTAATATTTTATATATATGTTGTAAGAGAAGTAATGTATTAGTCATTATGTTGTAGGAACCTTGCCAAGTGAATTAAGAGGTAGAGAAAAATTGCAGCTCTTAGTTTACCATGAAATGATGAGGAAGTAATTCGGCTGCATTTCCAGAGAACTGAGCTTTGTTTTTTTTTTTTTTTTTTGTTTTTTATGATTTCATCCTTCTTAGCTAGGAGACACCCTGATAAGACGCTAATCACCAGATCAGGTTGAGTTGCAGTTCAGAAAGCCTGCAGTTATTATATTCAGTCTATATTTAAGGCCTGTTGCACACTGGTCGGTTTTAATGCTGCTTTTAGGGACATTTTTTCTCCCCAACTCCTAATCACCCCTGCATGTTGGCCTATGTGTTCAAGCATGCATAGGAATTTAGAGGCAGAAAAAAACCCGACTGCCAGCGCATACAGGAGCAGCAGCATTTTGGCAGGAAAAACGATTGTCGTGTGTAATTGCGATGCTAGGCGCGTTTAGCGCTTGAGCGTTCATTCATTTCAGTGGCCAGAATAAATTATTATTCAGGCCAATTCAATAAATTAACGCTCAAGCACATGGTGCGCCTAAATGCCTTACACACGTTTTATAAGCATCAAGGGTTTTTGCTGCCAAAACGCTGCTTCCAGGTGGAAATGCTTCTAGGAGAGATGGCCAAGCGTCCCGTGTGCGTGAGGTCTAAGTTTTAGATGTGGAGTCTTCCACACTGGCAGGGATAAAGCTTGTGGCCATGATTATGATAATAAATGCATTACTTGTCAAAAAAAGCGCAGATACCTGACCTAAAGGTGCCCTGACATACTGACAACAGCCTGCTATCCTGTATTATAATGGTCTAACTCTTTACAGCAGGGCTCAATAAATCCCAGGCGCCAGGTCGCCATGGTGACCGGAAATTGTGTCCTGGCTCCTGGGCTACACTGAAGCAGCAGTCTGGATTTCCCCCATGTGCCCCTCCCGTGGGTGCGCGGACAAATGTCGGGCTGGCCGGTGTTCT